>NC_080539.1:183681083-184300145 GCF_028640845.1 Ahaetulla prasina
AACTCCTGGTTCCACAGGGCCCAGGAAGTCATTCTACCTGACTTTTGTCCACAATCCAGACATCCCAGGGAACGGCGGTGGCATTCCCTAGACGTACGCAGGGCTCTGCGCAAATACATCGATCGGACAGCTTCCTTGCGACGAACTGAGACATTATTTGTCTCCTTTCAACCTAGCTCCTTGGGCACTAAGGTGTCCCCTTCCACCATCAGCCATTGGCTCAAGGCTTGCATATCCCTGGCCTATGATCAGAAGTCCAGGCCTTGGCCGCCTCAAATCACAGCTCACTCGAGGGGTGCAGCCACATTGGCTGCCTGGGCCACTCAGGCTTCAATACTCGAGATTTGTCGGGCGGCTACCTGGACTTCACCCTCACCCTTCATCTGCAATTACCGAATTGACAAGTTTGCCTTGGCTGAGGCTTCCTTTGGGCGGTGAGTGCTGCAGCAGGTTCTTCCAAATGAAGGGACCCTGGGTGCTTCCATTTCCTGCCCTAGGGATACTTAGCTTGGGTATATCCCACTGCTTGGACTCTCTGAGCAGCACACAAGAAAAAGAACATTGTACTTACCTGAACATTTGTTCTGTGTGCGCTGCATGAGAGTCCAACCCCCCCCTTTTCTCACGGGGGTCCAGGGTCTGGGAGTGAGTGTTTATTTTTTGTTGCAGGTTTCATCCTCTCCAGATCTAGACCTCGTTAACAAACTGGAGCTCCTAGGAGGAAGGAGGCATATTTAGGCAAATTTTAACTCAGCCTCTGGCCAGTCAGATGAGATTAAACCCACTGCTTGGACTCTCACGCAGCGCACACAGAACAGATGTTCAGGTAAGTTCTTTCCCAGCAGAGTCACCCAAGGTCATCCCAGCTGCCCAGCTAAAGCAAGCAGGCATTTTTATTGGGCAGCAGCAGCATAGGAAAATATCAGAGGCAAATGATCATATTAGTGACAATGGCAAAGGCATCAATTCATACTGAATGGGACAAGGCAGTGGTAACCCACTTCTCTATTTTTATCGAGAAAGTCAGATGTACAGAAAATATAAAATGATTGAGGAGATAGTACCAAATAATGAGTCCCTCAGATTGGATGACACTCAACATTTTATTTATTTATTCAGCTTCTATAGTTGCCCATCTCAACCAAGTAACTCTGGTGGCTTATAGTTCTAAAACTACAAAGTGGTTAAAATAATTAAAGCAATAAACAATAAAAACATCCAAATAATAAGTACATATAGCTGCCAAGGTAGTTAAGCAACTAACAGTAAAGCCAAGAAATGGCACCTTTAACACATTCAGAGCCCAAAGCCCAGGTATGTAGCCAGGTTTTTTAGGCCTTATGAGGCCAATAGGGTTGGGGGAAATTCCTTTTTTAAAAATAATTTTTATTAAACTTTTTTTTTAAATGACAGTTTTGTTCTTCACAACATTTCCACCTCAGTGTACTTCTATTGTGTATTCATTTTCTCACCCTTCAATTTACCTCTAACTATACATGTGGTTCCATCATTTTTTATACATGTTGATATATTAATATATTAAGTTACAATCATACATTTTGTGTCATTTCCATATATACAAGTTTGTTTCTAATTTCTAACTCCTATATCTTCCTCATTTAGTCTTTCCTTAACCTTCAATCCATTTATACCATTTATTTCATAACCTATAGTATTCTGTTTCTTCTTTATCTTTTAGTTCTTTTGTGAGTCTATCCATCTCTGCACACATGGTTGAGGGAAAGTCTAATCTCTGAGGGGAAAGTATTCCACAAAACAGGAGCTGTAGTATCTCCTAGTTCTTGCTAGTCGACAATTTAGCTGATGGGTTGTGCACCATGTCCAAACTGATGGAAGAAAAAGATGGTCCCTCAGATAGCCTTCTAATGGAAAAGAGTTGAGAAACTGAAGTACTAAAGGTGGTTATGTTATGGTTAGATTAAAATCTTTGGGACATCTAGTTGGTGATGTTGCCATACTGGAAAAGAAAATGTGAAGCTGCAAATTACAGTAGAAACATGGAATGTACGAAACAGGAATAAAGGAAAGCTCAACGTAGTGAAAGATGAAAGGAAACAACTGCAAATTGACCTCTTAGGTATCAGAGATGGACTAGGATTGGGCATTTTTGTGTTAGAAGATCACACTTTTCCTGAAAAACTAAGAAGGAATGGCATTGCTTTTATAGTTAGGAAGAATATAGCAAGAACAGTACTTGGCTACAATGCAATCAATCAGCAAATTATATTGATTAGATTTTATGGACAATACTTAATATGATGACCACTTAAGTTTATGTTCCAACCACCAGTGCTGAAGAAGAGGGAGTTGATGAGTTCTACAATCACATTCAATTTGAAATGTACAGAACATGCAAGCAATATATTGTTATTTGAGACTGGAATGCTGTAGCTGGAAACTTGAAAGAAGAAAATATAGTTGGCTTAGGAAACTGGAATAAAGCAGACCCTTCAATGATTTCTTTATAGCTAACACTGTCTTCAGACAAACAAAACAATGGACATCAGATGGCGTATATAGAGGTTAGTTTGACTATATTATTGCTAAAAGCAGGTGGAGGAGCTCAGTTGTAGCATTAGAGGCATGACAAGATGCTGACTGGAATAGATCATGTGCAAGCTCTGAGTTAAGCAAAAGAAGAAAAATAGAGCCAATTAATTTCTGATCATGATTTGAACATGTGCCCACCATTTTCAGGAAGAACATCAGGAACCATTCTGAAGTTCTCAACTTCACTGAAAGAGAACCAGAGGAATTATGGAATGAACTTAATGAAATTGTTAAAGATAAATGTGAAAAGAGACTATCAAAAATGAAGAAAAAGAAGTAAGCATGCTATGAACAAACTGTGGTAATTGCTGTGAAGAGTAGAGAAGCCAAAACCAAGAAAGACAAAAATCTCAGGAATTATATCAAGGATTTTAGAGAGCTGTTAAAAAGACAAGAAGTAATGTTGCAATACATCTGTAAAGTTATTGAAGATTGTAACAGACATGAAAAAACAAGGAAAGTCTTTCAAAAAATTTCTGAATCCAGAAAAAGGTTCCAACATTTAATTACTTTGCTGAAGGATGCCAGAGAACATAGAGTAATCAATTCAAAGGAGTTCAAAGGAAGATGGAAAGAGTATACTGAAACATTGTATGGTAGAAATGTCAAAATCCAAGATACCCTAGAAGATATTCCCTATTTACAAGAATCACTAGTACTAGAAGATAAAGTTACATCAACACTCTGGTTATTACCAAGTCAGAAGGCTACAAGAATGGATATAATATCGATTAAAATATGACAAGCAAAGAAAAAGGATCAGTTTAATCAAGCTATTCCAAACAATCTGGAAAATACAGTGGCCACCTCATTGGAAAAGGTCAATCGTCCAATGCCGGAAAAAGGAAACCTAACAGTGTGTGCAAACTATCATACAATATACTAAATTTCATATACTAGCAAAATAATGCTTAGGATCATCCAATGCAGATTAGAGTCACACATAGAAAAACAGAGATATTCAAGCTGGCTTTAGAAAAGCCTGCATAACACAAGACTTTACTGCTGATGCATGCTGGACAGTTGAGAAAGCCAAAGAAAACCAAAAAGAAGTTAATATGTGGTTCACCAATTATAGATAGCTTTTAATTATGGTAAAACGTTTGGCAGAGGAGTGGGAGAAGGTTGTATCCCCTTTATTTATTCAACCCATATGCTGAATATATATTAAGGGAAGTTTGATTTTAAGAAGATGAGTGTGATTTTAAAATTGGAGGAAGAAACATCTGTAACTTGTGCTAGGCTGATGACACAACTCTGATAGCTGAAAATGCAAAGGATCTGCAAGTCTTGGTGCTAAAAATCAAAGGGCAAAATGAAAAAAACCAAATTAAATATAAAGAATACCAAACTAATAACAACAGGTTGAATAATCAGCCTTAGAAATGGCAATGGAAATATTGAAGTGGTAAATAGCTTTTGCTTTTTAGGATCAATCATCAACAATAAAAAAATACAAGCAATCAAGCAATATGCCACATATTAACATTTGATACAGCAGTCAGGAAGGTTTTGGAAAAGATGTTCAAATGTCTATACAAAGTTCACCATGCATGTCATGGTATTCCCTTTGACACTTCATGGAAGCAAAAATTGGAGTTCAAAAAAGCAGGCTAGAAAGAGTATGCTTTTGAACTTTGATGTTGGACAGAAACCCTGGGATTACTGTTGACAGCCAACATGGATCATCAAATAAATCAACCCAAAATTCCCACTTGAGTCACAAATGACCAAGCTCAAAGTATCCTATTTAGGACACAGTGTAATACTGTAATACTAGAAAATATGAATATTAGAGCATATTGATAAAAATGAGATTTTATACAAAATTATTTAGCATATAAAAGGACACATTTTACTGAAGAAGAATCAATATTGTTTATGCAAAACATAATTAACTGACTTCCTTGCTTTTTCCTTAAAATTTTTTGCTTCTCATCCAAGAAACTTCTTCAGTTCTGAACAACCGTGACTTGGATGATTGAGAATCTCCACAGACAAAAAGCAATGTCAGAAAATACCCAATAAAACATTTTGAACTTTTATAGCTGTCCTTCATTTATTATTGCATTTTGCTATTTTTTTCCCCAAAAATAGGAGTCAAATAAATTGTATTGGCTCTTATAGGTGTTCTTATGGAGAAAAACAATGCAAATATTCAAGTACATATCACTTATTTAATTAAAAAAATTATATTCACATTCCATTGTGAAAGTACATTATTTGTAAATAATGTATTTGTTCAAAATTGTTATTTACATTTAATATGAAAAAGTAATTCAAGTATACAAATGATTTATGAGGTCTTCATTTTTAAATACAGACAATCCTCAGCTTATGACTTTCAATGATTGCTCAGTGAATGGTTGTAAATCAAAGGACTATCTGTTATCCTCCAAATAGAACCCTTGTACAAGCTGTGATTTTCAGATGATTGCATTACAGGCAGAGGATGAGGATGAGTATTTTTTAAACTTTGTAGTACCTGTATTGATTTCCTCACAACTGTGAAAACATTCAGTATGCATTGTCCATCTATTAATTTGTAAAATAAGAATATGTAATTAAGAAAGAGGAATTAGGAAGCTGCCAATATTGTATCTTTTTATCATCTATGTTTGGAATACATTTCTTAGTATAACTGTAGTTCTTCCAACATATAAAACTGTACTGTGAAAATCTTATACAGTAATATTTTACTGCCTTTAATGCTATATAGTTAAGATAAAGAAAGATAGAAAAAAAGCAGTCAGATAAATTATCTTAACTGGAAAAATTCTTAAAATAGGGTTTATAAGGGCCCTTTAATTAAGAAAATAGAAAATTAGAATTTAGAATCAATATAACGAATCTTGATTTAATCTGATCTTGGGTAGTATTGTTTTAGTCAGATTGATGCTAATGGGATATATCCATATAAGTGTAGAATTAATGCTTTTCCCTAATTTAACAGAGCATATCATCACGCTCTACAAAAACTGAAACCTCAAGCATACTAGATAAAAAAGATGACTTCACAGAGAAAACAGAATTGACGCCTACTACATCTTACCAGGTATATGGATTAAACATTTTATTTCAGATCTCAAAGTAACTATCTTGGGGGGGAAAAAACTTTACGAGTACAATGCAGTAAAACATTGCTTAACTGACATAAATCAATATTTTTTAGTAGACCACATCATTTTACAATAGTAGTTATGACATAACACTGGAAAAGTTCTTTCTGTGCACATCAACATTCTGGTAACCAACACCATTTATTTGCTTTAGAGCTTCATTTAACAGTGAGTTACTGGAAGTTGATACAGTTTGGTAACTTGTGTGTGAAAATATAGAAAGCCAATATATTTGTTAAATCTGAAGATTATTTTCTGAGAACACAAAGCAACAAACACAACCTATTTTAACATTCTAACATTAGGAGTATACAAGAGTGCCAAGGCAAGAGAGTACAGACTTGGAGTGGCTGATAAGACTTCGTTGCCCAAGAGCTCAAATGGAACAATTGATGCCAGATCTGAAGCAAGTAGGTTTGGATGTGAATATATCAATATTTTCCAATGCAACATCATCAGATAAATAATTTAATGGTAGAAATTTACAACAGTAAAAGCAGAGTTTCATCTTAGACGTATTTTTTAAAGTCTACCAGTAGTTAATAATCATAAAAGTTCTAATCTAATACATGATGCTAATGTTTCTAATCCATACTTTTTCAATTTACATGAAATACATTCTCCTTTTTAAATGTTCTTAATGAGGAAAAGTATGACTAAGGATACAAACTTAACTTTATCTTGGATTAAGGTGCATTGATACTACATCCAAATAGATTTCTAGGCAATTAACCCTAATTTGACTCTGACTCCACCACAAACAGATTAGATGGCCTTAACAAAGCCATTATCTGTCAGGTCTCAATCTGTAACATAAGGATCACCATACAGTTTTCCCTTCAAAGGTATGTGAAATTTTGAAATCTTCAAATGTTCATCATCAACTCCATCCACTGCTAAATTTATTGAATTTTTTTAATGTGGGTAACGACAGCTCATCATATCCAGAAAAAAGTAAGCATTTTAAAATAAATATGCTGCATTTTGTTTATCTGCATTGTTATGTATATATGTACCTTGCAGTCCCACAGTTTGATCTTGTTTTGTCTTATTTTATGTGAAAGAAAGATCATATAGGCTACTATTTAAATGCAGATTGAAGCCAAATGTGGTGCCCAAATTTCAGGAGAGTACATATATATATAGTCATGATATATTTCAAAGGTAATCAATATTGTGCAGTAAAAGAACAAAATGTTGAGACCTAAAGGAAAGCAAGAGATGAGAGAAAACAAAATCTAAGTTTTTACACTAGCTTCATTTATTTTATTTCATTCTTTTTTATCCATTGCAAATTACGTTTGCTTTCTGTACATTCCTTAGAGTTTTCTCTGTTTTTGAAGATCTCATGAACTCAATGCAACCATGACTTCTTTTTGTCTTCCGCTTCCTAATCCATTTATTCATATTTGTATTTTGCAATTTGATCCTAATTAATTCTATGACCAAATTATTGTCAACATATAGTACTTCTTTCATTCCTTTCCTTTGCTTTTATATTCAGTCAACATTCATTCAGCATCCTTTCTCAAATTATGCCTATTATATTCTATTTATTTTTATCTCTTCTTGACATATTGACTCTCACTTCCTTAAAACAAAGCGGTACAAGCTTCTTTGACAAACATTCATTCCTTGTTGCAAACCATGGACTATCCACTACAAGCATTCTATTTGCATTTAAACAACCATATTTTCCTTTTCTTTCTATTAAGGTATACAAATTCATTTTCTTGCTATAATTTTCCACATTCTATTATAATTTTCAGTTGTTAATTCATTGATCTTTGATGCACTAATTTTCAGATCCGTGTTTTCAGTGTAATTACTGTTTATCTGACATTCACTACAAAGCATTTGGTTCTTAACCAATAAAATGGCATTTTCTGCATAATAAAAATATGTGCATGTTCACATCCCTCCAACCAAAATAACCTTTAACACCACCACAAACATTCCTTATACGTTTGTTCATAAATATATTAAGCAACTAAGAAGACCCCACCTGTCTCTGTCTCACTCCTTGCTCAATATTCAATTACATGCTGAGTATTTCATTTATTTTTAAACTTGCTTTCCTTCCATTATGGGCAGAAATTCTTTGATTATCCACATAAGCTGCTTTTCATTTTAAGGATTTTTTTAAAGGAACTATGACAGAAAACAAACGGAACCCACGATATATTGTAGTTTTATAATTTGAACTAATATTTGAAAGTAAAATACATACATACATACAGTGGTAGGTAAGTTTGATTTTTGGTAGCTAAAAGTTTCATTCATTCACTTGGATTCTTTTCATTTTTCAAATAAGTCTTTTCCAGGAATTACTAGTTTCCTGAGTAAATCACAGAGCAAGGTTTCCGGAAGAAGTCAATCTGAAAAGACAAAAACTTCAGAGAGTTGGCTAACCCAGAAGCACTTGTCCATTGCACAGGTACCAATGTACTGGGGGCACTGAATAGAGACAAACATCTATAACTGGTAATGTTTTGCTGCCTCATAGCAAAGTGCATATTTCAAAAGGCCTTAGAAGGCGAGCAATCCATTCTTTGAGTTCCATGCAGTTTATTGAATGTGTTTGTTGGTGATTAGAAAAAATTGAATTCCTGTCTGCTCTAACTACAAAAGGGTTGTAACATAATCAAAATGCAACCACAGTCTCTTTCTCATTGTGGTTGCATTTTACAACACAATTCTAGCATGCGGATCCATAGAGGGTAAGGGGGTGGACGTGGCTTATGTCTCTACAGAAAGGAGCTTTGCTTGTGATGGGACATGTCTTTCACAGAGATGTCAGTGGAATGCTTCAGCATCTTTTCCTAATATGGGTTTTCTCCAGCAACAGATCCCCAACGGACTGCTGAAGATGTTCTCCTTCTCTGTCATAGATAATAATAACAAAATAAAATAAAATAAAATAGATAATAATAATAAAAGACTCAGTAGTAGGGGACGCGGTGGCTCAGGGGCTAGGACGTTGAGCTTGTCGATCAAAAGGTTGGCAGCTCAGCGGTTTGAATCCCTAGTGCTGCCGTGTAACGGGGTGAGCTCCCGTTACTTGTCCCAGCTTCTGCCAACCTAGCAATTTCAAAAGCACGTAAAAAATGCAAGTAGAAAAATAGGGAGCACCTTTGGTGGGAAGGTAACAGCGTTCCGTGCGCCTTTGGCGTTGAGTCATGCCGGCCACGTGACCACAGAGACATCTTCGGACAGCGCTGGCTCTTCGGCTTTGAAACGGAGATGAGCACCGCTCCCTAGAGTTGGGAACGACTAGCACGTATGTGCGAGGGGAACCTTTACCTTTACCTTAATGGGGTCCTCCCACTCATAGCCCCCACTCATAGCTCCCCTTTCATAGTCACTTGGTTAACTTGGTCCCAGTAATTATTTGCTCTGAATATGATTATCAATAGCCATCAAGCTCCTATTCACCTTGTCTAATTTCTTCAATACTGCCCTCCGTCTATCAACTACCCATGATCAAAACTAAGATTGGTTCATTTGGCTTTTTGAAGAGAAGTGAAGATGATTTTTCTCAGTTTGATCTTTAGAGTTGTAGATTTGTTTTCATACTGTTTTAATATTAAATATTGTTTTAAATATTTAATTTAAGCATTTTAATATGCATATTGTTTAATTTATCAAATTTAATATCTTATTGGTGATATATATAGAAAATTGTATATTACTATGGTAATGAAGAGTAAGGAAAACAGTTATATTGAGGCAGATTTTCTAATTGTTACTTTCTTATCATTACATTTATAAAGCATAATAGAGTATTGTTCTCTGGAGAATTATACTGAATTTGCTAAGTTTAGTGCAACAGATTATTAAAACTTTTATTGCAAAATTTATGAATATTCTATTTATTCCAAGTTATTTCAGGGATTTTAAAGTATTTAAAATTGACATTTCTAATAATCAGAATCAAATCTTCTTTTAAACTTTGCTACAGTTCAGGTAATAACAATAATGGCTTCTGTCATCACTTTTATTATACTGAAATTCAAAATCTACTTAGGGATCCAATCCACCTGTGTTTCAGATATTTATTTTTTAGTTAGATTTTAATTTTTCCTTCAGGAGTTAAAGTCAGCATATATCATTTTTTCCCCTGCAGCAACAACCATATGAGGTTGGTTGGGCTGAAAGACAATCCTAGTGAGCTGTTCTGGTTGAAGGTGGATTTGAATCTGGGACTCATGTTCCCAGTCTAATATAATATAATATAATATAACAACAGAGTTGGAAGGGACCTTGGAGGCCTTCTAGTCTAACCCTCTGCCCAGGCAGGAAACCCTACACCATCTCAGACAGATGGTTATCCAAAATTTTCTTAAAAATTTCTAGTGTTGGAGCATTTACAACTTCTGCAGGCAAGTTGTTCCACTTATTAATTGTTCTAACTGTCAGGAAATTTCTCCTTAGTTCTAAGTTGCTTCTTTCCTTGATCAGTTTCCACCCATTGCTTCTTGTTCTACCCTCAGGTGCTTTGGAGAACAGCCCGACTCCCTCTTCTTTGTGACAACCCCTGAGATATTGGAACACTGCTATCATGTCTCCCCTAGTCCTTCTTTTTATTAAACTAGGCATACCCAGTTCCTGCAACCGTTCTTCATATGTTTTAGCCTCCAGTTCCCTAATCATCTTTGTTGCTCTTCTCTGCATTCTTTCTAGAGTCTCAGCATCTTTTTTACATCGCGGTGATGTATCTTAATCACTAGACCACACTGGATCTCTGAAAAATTAGCCTTGTCAGTGTTGGATCTTGGAACTTGTAATTGATCAACATCTGAAGAAACACAATTTGCCATCCTTATGATATAGTAGCATCATTGATGCACCAACTCAAATTTCAAATAAGGCTTCTAATGTAATTTTATTTTGCATTTCTTCTCAGTGGCATGGAATTCATTGTATCGTATAAAGCTGATCTGTTTATAAAATTATTTTTAATAAGTATGTTTAATTTAGTAGTTCTCTTTCACAGATTTTATTGATATTTTATTAGGCTTTAGTTAATGAAAGCCAGGATGTTATTGGTCCCATTCAGTTGCTGCTGGAAAGAGAAAACTGCTTTATAAGGGTAAGAAATAAACATTGCTTGCAACGTAACATTCTGACTATTGAGAAAGACATAAAAATACCTGAACCAGTAGTTCATACTCGTGACCATCATGCAGGAAGAGAAGATCTTGTTTTTTGATTTTTGGAAATCTTATTGTGAAATAACAATTTTCTATAAAAATAAGGAATAAAAACATCAGTATTAAGTCTCCTCCCTCCCCCCCAATATCTGTATTTTCTTGACAAAAATCACACACATGAAAAAGTTTGTAAAAGATTTAGTTCCTGGTCATTTAAAAAAAAATTGTTTTTTAAACAATTTAATTGTTGTTTAATTGTTGCTTAAATTGTCAGTACTGAAGTATCTTTTACATCTGATCCTTTACTTTTCAGCTATGAGTGTAATAGTTTTTCCAAGGAATAGTGGTCTGTTGTTGGTCATTATGGCTTGCAGTGTTGATAGCGGTGGGGCAGGGATGTCAAACTGGCGGCCCATGGGCCAGATTCGTCATGTGCAAGCCACACCCACCCCAGCTCCATGAAGGGAAAAAACAGTGAAACATCATGTGACGGCAACATCATGCTGCAAGTTTGACACCTGTGCTGTAAGGGCATCACATCTGGAGGGCTTTAAATTAGGGAAGGATGATGTAGACTTTATAACTATTAGGTCAGTGATGGCGAAAATTTTTGGCATCAAATGCCAAAAAGGTTACACGTAACATCACGTGTGTGCGTGCTTTTCAGGGCCACACTCTGGAAAAGCCGAACTTCTAGGTTCTGGCATGCATGCACACCCGAAAATCAGCTGGCCAGTATACTTGCAAACACCGATTTTCGGCACTGCCGCACTCGCAAAGGACAGCTGATTGTTCCATGCGCATGCATGCCAGAAACCCGGAAGACAAACAGGCAAGGCCATGCATGCCGAGCAACATGGCTTTGTGTCCACTTTGGGCACGCGTGGTATTAGGTTATCATTTAGGTTAATTGAAGCTTGTGAGCTTGTTTTGAAAGGAAAAAAGGGGAAAATGGATGGATAAAAAAAAAAAGATGGGTATTAGAATTATCCATGCTTCCCTCTTTGCCCTAGTGCCAAAATACCCTCTTTACTATTAGTCAAGGACATTTTTCTCCCAACAGAATGTCCTCCTCAGTTCCTACCTACTTCTGAGTCAGGGTAAAGGTGGATCAAGGTAATACAGTAGTAAAGTGGGGTTTTCCATTGGAAAATAATACAATGCAGACATCCTGGTTCTTATGGAGGAGGAGCCAGAAGGAGGTCGGTGATCTTCAAGGTTTATGCAGGACTTCCCCCTCCCAGCTAGGCATGGGGCTTGACATTTCTCTGGTTGGTGTATTGATATTAGAGAAAACAAAATTTGCCTGAAAACCAAAGGGGATGTTTTGTCCAGGAAATACCAATTTCATAGAAGATGTTACATGAGGTAACATATTCTTATTTGTATTCAAAAGAAATTAACCTCATTGTTTGTTCTAATTCTGGGTCCCACATTTGTATCCTTTTATTAATGTGCAACAGTACTGTGGTCACTTCTCCAAACAGCTTCTCTAATCCATGAAGGAAAATACATCACTAGTGGTGAGGGGAAAAGCCCAATTTCATGTTTGAGTTCTATCATAAAATTGATATATTCTTATGACCCTTTTATCTAGGAAAGCCATCTATCTGCATTGTCCTCTCTGTATTATTTATTTTTTTGCATCCTGCCTTTATTATTATTTTTTCAAATAACTTAAGGCAGTGAACATATCTGATATCTTTCCTCCACCTGTTTTCTACACAACAGCCCTATGAGTTGAGTTAATAAGAGAGTGACTGGCCCAAGGTCATCTAGTTGGCTTTCGTAGCTGCTTTCTCCTGCTTTCTTGTCTGGTGCCTTAAGAGTAGATTGTGTTTTTATGTATTATTAATTCCACTTGGGATAGATTAGTCTTAACTTTTCTAAATTTGCCTTGACATAGCTAATGGTCATGTAAGGCTTTAGTATTAGAGATCCTGAGAGCTAGTTTTGTGTAGTGATTGAAAGTACCAGGCTAGAAACCAGGAGACTGTGAGTACTAGTCCTGCCTTAAGCACAAAGCCAGCTGGGTGACCTTGGCCTAGTCACTTTTTCTCAGCTTTGGGAAGGAAGCAAGGTCAAATCACTTCTGAAACACCTTACCAAGATAACCGCAGGGACCTATCCAGGCAATCTTCAAAAACTGGACATGATTGAACAAAGTAAAAAAGATACTACATATTTCAAGTTTGATTTCATATTCAAACTATTGAAAAAATATGAAATGAGTTGTGGTTCTAGAGCTGTAGCCAGGAAATACAATGCATAATTTTGAGAAATATTAAACACAGGAGTGGGAAATTTGTAGCCCTACAGGTACTGCTGAAATACAACTCCCAGGAACAACAGCTTACATGTCAACAATACCTGTAGTGCTACAGATTACCCATTTCAAATAGCCCCAAGAATAATCTCATATTTATTTGATCTGTTTTCAATTATGACAAATGGCAACCTTATCTAAAGAAAAAAAAGATTAGAAAAGTTAGATTCTGATAGGTATATCAACAGCCATTAACACTAATATAATAGAGCTTTGACTGATAACCTGTATGTTTTATATCCCTTAAATAGTTTAATATTCTAGTCTTATCTTGTCAAGGTAAATATAACACAATTTTAGTTAAGAAGACTCAGGCCTGTATCTGGCTGCTATATATATTTAAAAAGTCCAACAGATAAATTAGATATCTGTACCAAGTAAGATGTATACTATATATTCAAGTATCACAAAACTGGTTTCCTGTAGCAATTGCATGAAATTGCAGTGGCTTGTAGACACTAGTGATACATATTTTATATATGCAAGTGTTGTCTTTGGAGGAATGTTATAATGTGTTAAATATTTATTAATTACTAGTATTTCTCAATTTCTATGAATTATTTATACTGTCAGATTTGTTTTAAAATTTCATTATTTATTCAAAAATTACTTTTGTTAATCATAGTTTCTCTGTTAATTAGGAAGTAGACAGGTATTTGAAGCACAATGATTTCTTAGCTCTAAGGAGAAGGGAAATGCTGTACAAGAAATGGTTTGAAAGTGTTTCAAGACCTCTGCTTCAGAAAATTCAGGACAAAGTTGACAACCAGTCAAGCAAAGAAATAGAAGAGAGGAAGCGAAAACAGCTCTCCTTTTATCTAAAGTATTGTAATGAGAAGGTATCGGAAAAGAAAAGCTGTTATTACTACAAGACATTGGGAAGCTGTTTGCAAAACTATTGGATTGTGATTTTGGATGAAAACTGAAATTATTACTAGCTCTTTATAGAAGATGTAATTATTTTAATAGTAATATCTGAGGGAAATGTGTTGTTGAATGTGCCAGTTTAAAATAACATGATTAGAATTTCATTTATTTATTTATTTTTAATTACAGTAGTTAGAGCAGTGATAGCAAAACTTTTTGGCCTTGGTGTCAAAATTGGGAAAATATCTAACTTGACTCTTCTGGTGTGTCAATCAAAAACAAACAATTCTGTATTCTATCTCACCTCCTCCCCATCTAGGCCACACTCAACAGTGGCACTCAGCACTGAGGCTGGGAAGCAGAAGCCCGGGCCTTACATTCAGCCCTAATGAGAATCCAGATTGTTAGGGGCAATATGCTGACTCTGTAACCTGTTTAGAGAGGGCTGTAAAGCACAATGAAGCCAGAGGTGGGTTTCAGCAGCTTCTGACCAGTTCTGGAGAACCGGTAGCAGACATTTTGAGTCGTTCGGGGAACTGGTAGTAAAAATTCTGACTGGTCCCGCCCCTATCTATTCTCTGCCTCCCAATTCCTAGCTAATCGGGAGGAAATGGGGATTTTGCAGTAACCTTCCCCTGGAGTGGGGAGGGAATGCAGATTTTACAGTATCCTTCCTCTGCCATGCCTACCAAGCCACACCCACCAAGCTTTGCCACACCCACCAAGCCACACCCACAGAACCGGTAGTAAAAATTTTTGAAACCCACCACTGTATGAAGCGGTATATAAGTCTAAGTGCTATTGCTAATGCCACTGCTGCCACTGAAAAAAGCCACCTCATGCCATTCCCCAAGGACATAACTCTTGGCATAATTGCCCCCACTATGCGACACTCCCCAGGATCTGTTGCATAGCAGTTATCTTCAGGTGGTGCTCTCTTTCTGTTGACAGGCCCCTGCAAACTATCAGCTCCAGGTTGCACAAGGCCTTCGTTCTTGAAGCAGCTTTGGAGCATGCTCTTCCATGGACTTCATAGCCTTCGGAAACTGTAAAAACACATCTCATTCTCATGCAGTTTTCAGAGGCTCTGGGGGCTATATGTGCCACAGCCCTTTTGTATGACTTCTGGAGGGTTCAGGAGCCATGTGAAAGCACACCACATTCTCATGCAGCCTCTGAAGCCTCTCAGATTTTGAAAGAATAGGGCATGCTTTCAAGAACAGTTGTTTTCAGGTGTTGATGAAGCCAAAAGGTCATGGTATGTCTCTTTTGATACATGTTGTAGATTGACCATCACTGAAATGGATCTAGGACAACTCGGCCTGGCCAGCTCACCAATGCCAAGCTGCCTTTCCCAACTCACCGCCACCATGTCACCACAGGACAACTAAACATGGCCAACTCACTGCGGGGACAACTTGCTGCAGGTGGACAGAGGGAGAGCCAGGTTGGCAGGTGAGCAACCGGGTAAGCAGAGCAGCAGTGGCGGCTGGCGGCTTCCCATTTTTATAGACCCCTGCTCCCACTGCCTCTGCCATCACACTGAGCTCCAGGCCAAAGAGGTTGGGGACAGCGGCAGCAGGATGTGTGTGAAAATGAGATAGCCCTGGGCTGCCATTGCCTCCCCGCCACCTCCCCTGCACACCACTGCTACCACCATCCCTGGTCTCTGGTCCAGAGTGTGGCAGCAGAGCTGGTGGGGTGTGTGAAAATGGGAAACCCCTGGCCATTGCTTTATGCTCTGCCCACCCACTCACTCACCTGCCAACCTGGCTCTCCCGCCATCACCTGCAGTAAGTTGTCCCCACAACGAGTTAGCCATGTGGATTTGTCCTGTGGTGACTTGATGGTGGTGAGTTAGCAAACACAACTTGGCAGTGGTGAGCCAGCCAGTTGTGCTAAGTTGTCCTAGACCCATTTCAGTAATGGCTAATCTACAACATGTACTCTTCCTCCAGCTGACAACAGCGAGGTGGCCCTGTGCAGCTGTCCTTTGGTGACGGCAGTGAGTTGGAAGAGGTGACTTGGTGGTGGTCAGATGGTCTCTCCAAGGGAGCCGCACTGAGTTGTCCCATTCTACACTGAAACAGAGTAACTTGCTGCATGTTTAAAGTGAGGCAGAGATCATTGGAAATGGAGGAAATGAAGCCTGTGCAGAGAGAGTCATTGTATATAATATATTCTGAGAATTCACTGAGCTCTGGTGATGCCTTCATGTAAAAAACCTTCAGCATTACTTGGGTTGAATAGACAAATGTAAGATTTCAACTAATCAAAAACATGTTTTCTTGTGAACAGAAGATGATTTTATTTTATTTTGTCACTTAGAGTGAAACAAGGCCCTAAGAGTTGTAAACCTAATTTTACACAGCTTCTTTTCAAAAAACTCTACACTACTAACTAGAGCATACAAAACATTTGCCAGACCTATTCTTGAATACAGCTCATCCGTCTGGAACCCATACCACATCTCTGACATAAAAACAATAGAACGAGTCCAGAAATATTTTACTAGAAGAGTTCTTCACTCCTCCAAAAACAACAAAATACCTTATACCGACAGACTTGAAATCCTGGGATTAGAAAACTTACAACTCCGTCGACTTCGACATGACCTGTGTTTAACACACAAAATCATCTATTGCAATATCCTTCCTATAAAAGACTACTTCAGCCTCAATCGCAATATTACAAGAGCAAAAAATAGATTCAAGTTAAATGTCAATCGCTTCAAACTTGATTGCAGAAAATATGACTTCTGTAACAGAGTTGTTAATGCTTGGAACTCATTACCTGACTCCATAGTCTCTACTCAAAATCCCAAAATCTTCAACCAAAAGCTGTCTACTATTGACCTCACCCCATTCCTGAGAGGACTATAAGGGGCGTGCATAAGAGCACAAATGTGCCTACCGTTCCTGTCCTATTGTTCCCTTCATTATATCCAATTAATATAGTTGATGCATAATTTTAGTTATATATATATATATTTTCTTCAAGATATGCTGTTTTATCTATGACATTTGTTTGTGTATACTGTTGTGACAAAAAAAAAAGGTGCCTGTGTGCAGGAATGTAACAATACAGACAGTAAAGTTGGCTTCCTGTCCTCATCTCTCACTTATTTTGGTACTATAATGATGAAGATCCTGGCCCTTAATAGTTGCTTATTTGCATGCACTATTTGCTGTACTTCAGGGTGAGCCTGGGAGACTCTGCTATGTTTGTTTTTTCTGTAGATGGGTGGAAAGTAAAATGCGGAAGGGAAAGTTATATTTTTTCCTCTATAAGGTCTGTTTTAGAGAAAAAAACAATTACTTCCTCTGATTTAATGTTTTAATGTATTTAGCCAAATGTATTTAGCCAAATTATTAATTTCGTTGTGGGTTCATTATGATGAATGGTTGAATTTTTTTTCTTGAAATATTTGAATATGTGCCAAAGACTTTATATGCCAAGGAGTGAAAATGTAGTGGCAAGATTAATGAGAAGGCAGCATCTATGGTATCTGTGAAAAGAAGACAATCTGCCTGCTTGTAAGAAAAGACAAGGGAGCATAACTCGCAGAGCAAACCAAGCAGGATTCTTCACTCTAATCTACAACATCAGTGAAGTGCATGGAACTCATAACTGCAGAATGGGAAAAAAGACCAGTTATAAGACTTAAACCAGCAAATATAGAAAGTTGAATTTAAATTGCTCTCATGGACTTATTGCACAGCTTTGAACATATAGTACAGGTAATCCTCAATTTACAACCATTCATTTAGTGACAGTTCGAAGTTACAGTGGCATGGAAAAAAGTGACATGACTGTTTTTCACACTTCTTTGGTTATGTGATCAAAAAATTCAGACACTTGGAATATGTTTATGGTGGTTGCAGTGTCCCGGGATCACCTGATTACCTTTAGTAACCTTCTAATGAGCAAAGTCAATGGGGAAGCCAGATTCTCTTAATAACTGAAGCCATACACTTAACACTTGTGGCAAGAAAGGCCGTAAAATGGGACAAAACATGTTTAACAACTGCCTTGCTTAGCAACAGAAATTTTGGGCTCATTGTGGTCATAATTTATATAATATAATCTCTATATAATCCAGGGGTGAAATGCTCCTGGTTCGGACCGGATCTCCTGATCTGGTAGTGATGGCAGCGGATGCCCAGCTGAGCCGCGTGATCATCAGAGGTGGTTTTTTTTTTACTTTTAAAAGCATTTTTTCTTTGACCGAAAAATGCTTTTAAACGTAAAAAAAAAAGCCTCTAATGATCGCGTGTCTCAGCTGGGATCATCAAAGGCTTTTAAAAGCATTTTTTACAACCTCTTCTGCTGAAGAGGTTGTAGAAAAAATGCTTTTAAAAACCTCTGTGTTGTGTCTGCGCCCCCCGAGCCGAGCCTGCTGCCATAAAGTGACTTGGACAGTGAGGGGGAAGGGCCATCAGGATTTATCTCGGGAGCACCGGCTTGCCTGGCTCAGCTCCAGGAGCCAGAAACAGGTCAGGTAGAAGAGATAACGAGGCCTCCATCCCCTGACTCTTCCCCCATGCAGGCCATGCCTGCAGACCCAGCTGATGGCAATCAGGCTTGGTTTCGTAGGCAGGAGAGGAGGGAACAACAGAAGCAAGGGTGGGGCAGGCCTAGGAAGTGCTGAGTCATGGAGCCACACCCCACAGGATATAAAAGTCAGCCAGAGCTGCTGTGTCTCTTTGTAACAGGCAAATCCACTGATTAAGAGCTGAAGTTTGTTTCTAGGTGACTCACCAGCGTCGTGGAAGATAACGGAGGCTCTTGGTAGATGCTGGCTATTCTGCTGCCAGAGCTGATAGTGACGGCTAATTAAGCCATCATTCGGATGGAGGCGAGGGAGGACAGAACACTCTGATGATCAGGCAACTCAACTGGGATCACCAGAGGAGCCTTTTAAAAGCATTTTTTCTACAACCTCTTCTGCCAAAGAGGTTGTAAAAAATGCTTTTAAAAGCTTCTGATGATCCCAGCTGAGCCGCGCGATCATCAGAGGCTTTTTAAAAACTTTTAAAAGCATTTTTTCAGCTGAAAAAAAATGCTTTTAAAAGGCTCCTCTGGCGATCCCAGCTGAGTTGCCTAATCATCAGAGACTTTTAAAAGCATTTTTACAACCTCTTCAGCCAAAGAGGTTGTAGAAAAAATGCTTTTAAAAGTAAAAAAAAAAGTTGGCCACACCCACCCAGTCACATTACACACACCCCCACCAAGCCACGCCCACAGAACTGGTAGTTACAAATTTTACATTTCACCCCGATATAATCTATATAATTTCAATAATCTCAGAAAGTCAAAACAAGTCAGGTTATTTTGCTTACTGCAGATTTTTCAGTTGGAGGACTGACATCAATCAGTTTTGAGCCTCATAATAAAATTTCAAGGGTCTGACCTGGGGGAGTAGAAACTGCTCATTACAATCAACATAAGTAATCATAGTTATTTCTATTCTTGGTTTATTTTGCTTCACTCAGCAAAATCGTCTTCCATTCTCTCAGACATGATATTTACTGAAAAAGTCACATACATACAAGTATGTATGTGTATGTATACAATTGGCTAATCTCCAATTATATATGCAGTATATATAAATGCAAGCCATATATTAGACTTCTGTTTTATTTGGGCTCCTGATTAGCTATATTATTGTCCCAAAATGTTTGGATAAATATATCTTTCTATGTATTATGTACAGTCTCAGAGGCAATATCAATGAGTAATCCTCAAAAGGCAAAAATAGTGATTTGCAAGTATGAAAAATAAGATTTATAATAAATGATTAGAAAGTGTGTGCCATTTCTATATGTGTGCATCATAATTAACACTTGTGAGTGGATTTGTATATAAAACTGCATTCTGTCATTTTAAAGTTTATTATTTCAGTCTCACTTAACTGCCTTTGGCAGTAAGAAAGAATGAAACTTGTCCTTGACTTTCTGCTGTTATTTAGTATATTTTAAAGTCTGTGCTTTTCTGCTCATATATTTGTTTTCTGCTTTCCTTGTATTTTTCCTTCTACTAGGCATCTTCTGCTCCAGGATCCTCCGTCTCATTATGTGTGCTCCTTCCTCCATTTCATCCACTTTTTGAGTCCCAGAGTCCTCCCTATAGTTCCTATTTCCCCTCTTTTCTTCCTCCATTTCCCTTCTCTCTCCTTTCCATCTCCCCATCTGCCTCCCCTCCAATTATCGTGCTCCCCTCAGTCTTACTTCCTCCATCTGTTCCATCTCATTTCTTTCATTTGCTTCCTCCATTTCCCCCTTACCTCCATTCACCTTCTATTTTTTCCCCATCACCTTTCCTACAGCTGTCCCCCACAGAACTGGTCAGTTCTCCAAATGCTTTGTCATCTCTCCCAAAATCTGAAATTCCCCCTACCTCATCTCCTGTCCTTCAATCATCTGCTTCTTCAGCCATGGATAGCTCCTTGGCTTCACAAAATCCTCCAGACTCCGAACCAAAATATGGTTGTGATTTCAGTGCTTATCATTCCCATAACCCTTTCTTCCTCCCTATACTTCCACCTATCCAGTCTCAGAGGAGGTATCAAGCCCGGCAGAAGAATAGTGACAGTGTTAAATATCCCTGAAGACAGAAGATGCTTTGGGTTTCTTCAGTGCTCTGGCCCATAAATAAAAGCCAGTTTTCTACCGTAGACCAGATTCAAATGTTTATGGTGGTAATGCTTCCTTAAATGTTCATTGAAAATGACTGATGATTTCAGAGACTCAGGATTCACTGTTAATTGTATTTTAAGCACCATGGAGTGAAAAAAAAGAACCAAGAGATTGTGTAATTATGGATTTTGTGTATTGTCTGCTCACATAATATTGTTATTTCCCTTAATGTTTGTAAGGCTGTGAACTCTGAAGCAGGAATATAGGCTATATTTTCTGTTTAGTAGGATATAGTTCTTGTAAATCTATATAAGGTATAACATAAAAATCTTACCTGGGATTATTTATTAAAGATATCGAGCTATATGGGAAATTTCATCACTGTCAATGCATTTGGCTTCAAGTCATTCATAATATAAATATACTATATAATAGGAAAATAAATTGTGAGGCTGCCTCATTTTTTTAATGGAGAGTGCTAGTCCTTCCCTAGAAGTGCAGTTTGCAAGGCTCCTTAGTTCAGATATTGAAATATGTCTTACAAATGAACTTAGAACAAATAAAAATTCATTTGAAATGTGGCCTACATCTCATTCTAAAACTAAACCATCATTCCCCATGTGTTATATTTAAATTTATTTTAAAAGCTTGCTTCGTTATGGTAACTTTCTTCTTTTTCAGAAAAAGAAGTTAAGTTTTGCCTTATTGGTATCAGAGCTATGGCATATATGAAGGGAACGATTAATCATTTCCTTCACATTTTTTTATCTTCTGAAAATATTCCCAAACAAAAACATATATTTTGTTTTTCTTTGAAATCATCATTTTCTGCAGTGTGGCAGGAAGAAAGAATGGAGAGGAAATAGTTAACCTCCTTCCCTCCCTGTTGGTCCCCATACACAAGAATAGAATAGAATAGAATAGAAATAGAATACAACACAACACAACACAACACAACAAAACAACAGAACAGAAATTCTTTTTTGGCCAAGTGTGATTGGACACGAGCTCCTTTTTCAGGAGGGGAAAGGTCTCTAGTGATTAAAATAAAAGTCTAAAAATCTGCGTTGTGGAAAGTGTAATTTGGTCCTTTCTGTCTCGAATAACTAAAATTTCTTCAAAAAGGATCCATTAAGTTATAGGTAAAGGGCAAATTGCCCTCTAAAAATGTCAACCTCGGTAATGCTGAAAAGGTGTTGAGGCTTCATTTAATACAGTTTGTGTAGTAACTGAAATACTTGGTTTTTATATTGGCTTGAATGAATCCCCTTTCCTATAAGATGGATAAAAATACCCTGATTTAGTGTTGTTGATTCACACTGCTGATAAAAATAAACTCATTTTATTGTATGGTATGAAAAGATGTTTCAAAAGATGTTATGAAAATTGGGCTATAAGACTAATTTGTGTAAGATATTTGTATTAGGTTTTATTTAAGCTATCAAACAGGAAATACTAATTCTCTACTCTGAAGTAATAATATGTGATGGCCACAAGGTCACGGAGTGCTTTTTCTACTCACTCAGGGAGGTGCATTTTTAGAAAGTTATAGTCCGTCATCTTATGATCCTTTCTTCCTGAAGACTACTCCAGACTTGTGGAAGGTGAGAGAGGCTGTGCATTCCCGTTTTCCTGAATTGACTTCTTTTTCTTAGCCTTCTGGACTGGACTTGTGAAGGACAGGCTTGGGTTAGAGATTTTAAAAGAAGAGGTGGAAAATACCTCACAGGTGAATGGGTAGTTCTGGGATTGGCCTCCTGGCTACCAAAATTTAAATAAAGACACATCATTGCAGAGCTGGTCTTGCCTTTCCTGTGAATATTCTCACCTTTCCCCCTTCCCACATTTAGAGCTTATGCAGTTCTTGTAGTTCCCAGTTTCCATCTATTTAAATAGAATGGACTTGTAATTTCTAAGCATAGGAGGGAAGCACCATGAAGACAAAGAGAGTATTTTACTCACTTGAAATGTTTATTGCTTGTAACTGCTGGAATATAATTTACATAATTTACATAGTTTTACAGAGCAATTAGAGAATAGCACATCACACAATTAGTTTCATCTTGTTTGCCTCTTTGTGTAAGCCTTTTAAACAATGGTGAAAAAAGAGTGATAAAATATTCAAGGTTTCCTAGGGTAAGAATATGTGCACAAGTTCTTCATAGAATGATTACCCTAATGCTCACATCAAAGATAAAGGATGCATTGGTGTAGTTACTCCTATATTATAGATTAGGGAATGCAATTAGAAAATGTTGACTTGCTGAATGTTTCTGGTTGAGCTGAAGATGGAGCAGGCAATCAGAGGGCTTATCCAGTACCTGACTCAGCTGCATTGGCCAGAAACGAGATATTTTTCAGGGAGCCTATTATTTGGCAGTGCAGAAGAAAAAAGAAGGGGCCAACTTGACCTTAATCTTTCCTTGGCAGTTGGGTCTAGCTAAAAAGAATCTAAAGTTGAACTGTGGGATGGAGGAATTGGCTAAGCCCAATAATAGAAGGACAAGTTCAGTATCTATAGTTGTGAACAAAGTATGTTTGGTATCTTCTTGAAGGGTGACATGATTGCATTTTTCTTTCAAGGTTCAGTGTTCAGGCTTCTAAATGTTCCTTGATGCATATAGAAAGTAGTTCTCAACTTACAGACAGTTCATTTAGTGACCATTCAAAGTTGCAATGGCACTGAAAAAAGGGACTTATGACCGCCCTTTACACTTATGACCACTGCATTATTCCCATGGTCACGTGATCAAAATTCAGACACTTGGCAACTGACTCATTTATGACTGTTTCAGTGTCCCGGGGTCATGTGATCAACTTTTGTGACCTGACAAGCAAAGTCAATGAGGACGCCTGATTCACTTTACAACCATGTTTCTGACTTAACAATTGCAGTGATTCACTTAATAATTGTGGCAAGAAAAGTTGTAAAGATTGTAAAATAGGGCAAAACTGACTTAACTGCCTAGAAATTTTGGGCTCAATTGTGGGACTATCTGTGTAGGTCTGACGGTCATGAAGTATTGAAATATGAATAGTAGCTGTTTTTTTTCCTCTAGGCATCAGTTCCTCCTTTACATGACCCCTTGTTAAAGGAAATAGAAGGAAGATATATTGAAGCCAGCATTATGCAGCAGTGTGAAACAGGTTCTGTAATATTTCTGTTTGCTTCTGATAATCTTCAGGTTTAATATCTGAGCGTTTAGAGACCCTAGACCAGATTGTTGAATTATTATTCTTTTACTTTTGCATTAATCTTAAAATAGTATGACTAATTTGAAAATATTGGAAATCGTTTCCTCAGTGTGATATATTCATCAGATTATATGCCTGTAACTTGTGGGTGGGGTGGGGAGATTGGATTTGTCTCAATATTGTACAGGTGTTTTTTCATCAGAAAGCTTGCCAAATGAGGAAAAAGCCTTTCTTCTGTATGCCTTGCAACTTTCCACAGGAAAATTATATTCCTCTAAAGATATTCATGAACTACATAAGACTGAGTTACCACCACTTCCTTTGGGTCGGCAGTTTATGAACCCCGCAGAGTGGCTGAAAATCCCATTCCAGTATATGGAAAGTGATGTCCGTAAAAAAAGCCGGTAAAGTTTGACAAACTTTTACATTTAAAAGTTTACATTTAAAATTCATTTTCTGTTGAATAGCAATACGTATTTCCCCGAAAATAAGACCCTGTCGTATATTTTTTGAACTCCGAAATAAGTGCTTGGCCTTATTTTTGGGGAGGTCTTATTATTTTGGGGCACATGGAGCAAGATGGAGCTCCTCTTGCAGTCTTTACTGATCTCTGCGTTTAAATATTTTTGGGGAGGGCTTATTTTTTGGGGGGAGGCTTATTTTAGCGCATGCGCTCAAAAGCCCAATTAGGCTTATTATCAGGGGATGTCTTATTTTCAGGGAAACGGTAATATATAAACATTGATTATGAAGCGCCGTTTTCACTAGCAGAGGCACTGCGGGCGGGTCATTCGCTGCTTCCAGGGCAACCCTCTGCGCCAGATCTAAGCACCCCACTTTGAGTTTGACACCCCTGAAATAATAGAATCTCTTCTTGTGATGGGGCTCAGTTCTTGTTCTTCTGAATGTTGCTTCTAGTTTCACTTTGTCAGAACTGAATGTAGTTCTCTGTGATAGCCACCTGTGTCTGCAGTTAGCCACAAAGCTATCAAGATGACATTTGCTCTTTAATACTTGTACTTCACCACACAAGGTCAAAAGGGTTTATTGATTGTTGAAATGCATATTTTACTTCTTCTCTGTGTCTCCCCCACCCCATTGATGAATGAGTATATACATTGCTCAAAAAAAAAAGGGGGGGAACACTTAAACAACACAATATAACTCCAAGTCAGTCACACTTCTGTGAAATCAAACTGTCCACTTAGGTAGCAACACTGATTGACAATCAATTCCACATGCTGTTGCACACATGGAATAGACAACAGGTGGAAAGCATAGGCAGTTAGCAAGACATCCCCAATGAAGGAGTGGTTTTGCAGGTGATGACCACAGATCACTTCTCAGTTCCTATGCTTTCTGGCTGATGGTTTGGTCACTTTTGAATGCTGGTGGTGCTGTCACTCTAGTGGTAGCATGAGACAGAGTCTACAACCCACACAAGTGGCTCAGATAGTGGAGCTCATCCAGGATGGCACATCAATGCGAGCTGTGGCAAGGTTTGCTGTGTCTCTCAGCGTAGTGTCCAGAGCATGGAGGCGCTACCAGGAGACAGGCCAATACATCAGGAGATGTGGAGGAGGCTTTAGGAGGGCAACAACCCAGCAGCAGGACCGCTACCTACGCCTTTGTGCAAGGTGGGACAGGAGGAGCACTGCCAGAGCCCTGCAAAATGACTTCCAGCGGGCCACAAATGTGCATGTGGCTGCTCAAACGGTCAGAAACAGACTCCATGAGGGTGGTATGAGGGCCCGACGTCCACAGGTAGGGGTAGTGCTTACAGCCCAACACCGTGCAGGACGTTTGGCATTTGCCAGAGAACACCAAGATTGGCAACTTCGCCACTGGCGTCCTGTGCTCTTCACAGATGAAAGCAGGTTCACACTGAGCACATGTGACAGACGTGACAGTGTCTGGAGACGCCGTGGAGAACATTCTTCTGCCTGCAACATCCTCCGGCATGACCGGTTTGGCAGTGGGTCAGTAATGGTGTGGGTGGCATTTCTTTAGGGAGCCGCACAGCCCTCCATGTGCTCGCCAGAGGTAGCCTGACTGCCATTAGGTACTGGGATGAGCTCCTCAGACCCCTTGTGAGACCATATGCTGGTGCGGTTGGCCCTGGGTTCCTCTTAATGCAAGACAATGCTAGACCTCATGTGGCTGGAGTGTGTCAGCAGTTCCTGCAAGACGAAGGCATTGATGCTATGGACTGGCCCGCCCATTCCCCAGACCTGAATCCAATTGAGCACATCTGGGACATCATGTCTCGCTCCATCCACCAATGCCACGTTGCACCACAGACTGTCCAGGAGTTGGGGGATGCTTTAGTCCAGGTGTGGGAGGAGATCCCTGAGGAGACCATCTGCCACCTCATCAGGAGCATGCCCAGGTGTTGTAGGGAGGTCGTTCAGGCATGTGGAGGCCACACACACTACTGAGCATCATTTTGACTTGTTTTAAGGACATTACATCAAAGTTGGATCAGCCTGTATGTTGTTTTCCACTTTAATTTTGAATGTAACTCCAAATCCAGACCTCCATGGGTTGCTCAATTTGATTTCCAGTGATAATTTTTGTGTGATTGTGTTGTCAGCACATTCAACTACTGTACATTGTGTTGTTTAAGTGTTCCCTTTATTTTTTGAGCAGCTTATTTTAAGGGGAGGAATCTTGGGAGTCATATGCCTGCTTGGTTCCTTCTAGGAATCTATGACATATGTCCCATTTTGTTTTAAGTTACATGTATCATTTGAAACAAAAACACTAACAAAAGAATGCCCATTTAATCAGTCCCTTTAGTGTAGATGCTATTTCCTGTTTGGAAATGAGTAGTCATTTGAAAATACATAATACGATGGCTTATAAGATAGCTGAAGACTATTATTAAAAAACTTCTAGTTATACTTGGCCTTTGGTGAATTTAACATAACTAAATTGGAAGGGATCTTGGAGGCATTCTAATCCAACCCCCTGCTCAAGCAGGAGACCCTATGCCATTCCAGACAAATGGCTGCCCATTCTCTTCTTAAAAACCTCCAGTGATGAAGCACCCACAACTTCTGAAGGCAAGCTGTTCCACTGGTTAATTGTTCTCACTGTCAAGAAATTTCTCCTTACTTCTAGGTTGGATCTCCTCGATAAGACTCTATCCATTTACTCTTTGTCTTGCCCTCAGGTGCTTTGGAGAATAGGCCAACCCCCTCTTCTGCATGACAGCCCCTCAGATATTGAAATGCTGCTATCATGTCACCTAGTTTTTCTCTTCATCAGGCTACACATACCCAGTTCCTGCAACTTTATTGAAGCTTGAAAATTTGCTTACAAAATTTGTTTGGAAGTTTGTGCATTTAATAGGTACATGGTAAACTGAAATTCTTATTACTGTTATCTACACACTAACAGTCACACAATATGAGACTTCTTTGTGTCCAACACGGCCTTCTCAACCTTGGCAGTTCTGAGATCAACTGGGAGCCAAAGTTTTCATATCTCCAAGTTGCTAAGGTTGTGAAATGCTGATTGAACACAATTGCTATTTTAGTGTGTCTCATATATAGGTTGTTTTGTGGTCTATGTACGCATAAAGTGGGAGGCCTACTCAGCCTAGATAATGCTTTAAATCAAGTCATGTTTTTGTCTTGTCCTAAAATAGGGACGTGTGCTGTTAGTAATTTGAATGAGAAATCCTGTTAGAAGTTCATTGAAAACTGTTAATGAAAATTGAAAAATCAGCCTGAAGTGTTAAATCACATCCTTAGATACAAGGCTAGTTTTTATTTTAAAAAAACCACACCTGTGACTTTTGAGGAACAGTTGTAACATTTCCCCCCCAAATAAGATAAGTGAGGAGAAATTAAATTCAGATTTGCCAGAAAAACAATTATATGAAACTGTGGAGGGAGGGAAAAAATTATCCAAGCCAGGATGAAGTTGGCGGAGGAAATCAGTGAAAATACTAAAAATCTCCGTGTGTTGCACAGAATAGAACTGAGAATATTGTGTGCAGGACAGTATGCCAGATAATGATGTTGGTGTATTAGTAATAGAGAGTTGATAAAAAATCCCATAATTTTTTTTAGGTATCAACACTAAATAGTAACCACATGTATGAAGTTCTTACACCAGACAAATGCTTTCTTTTCATTAGTCACAAATTAATCCTTTTGTCCAATCCATTTTCATATAAAAGTATACCAATGTTATTAATTTTATCTTGGAAGAAGTCTGTGGGATAGACATCTGTAGCTGCTTTTTCCGCATTTAGACAATGTATTGTTTGGCATAAAGAACTCTTGATAGAGTGTTTCAGAAGGAATCGAAATATATTCTCTGAAAAGTTATATGATGCTGTATTTTGATGTAAAAATGATAGATTGTGATGGGTAACCACTGTGGGCAAATTTCTGTCTTCTATTACTTTGAAGATTGTTAGGGGCAGTTGAGTATAAAATGTATCTCTTTTATTTTATTTTTTCTAGTTGTATATCTGCCACCTCTTATTTGTGACTTTGGAGAGTTCATAGTTAAAAACAACCAAAAACAGTAACACAACCAATAAACAAGCACAGGAAAACAGTAAAAACACAGTAGCTAAATAAATACCTAATTCAAACCAACATTCATAAAAAAGTAGGCAACTGCAAGTCTTTGATCACTAAGTATAACCATCAGGTCCCATCAGATGAAACTCCTTCATGGGCAGGACTCTTACCATACCCTTTCTGCAGGACCTTAGAAGGTTGGTCCCCCTTCTCTAATAGAGGAAAACCATTCTTATACTCTCACTTGAGGCTTCCCCCAGTCTGTGTTCAAGTATACATAAAGACTATTCATGATGTATCACGCTGAGATTCTGATTTCCAATTTAAAACTGAATGAGTCATATTCTTTAGTTCTTTAATTTTCACTTTCATTGGTTCAGGACTAGGCTGTGTGAGATAATTAATGATTTGTAGCAAGATAACCTCTTCCGTGAAGTGGAATTCAGTATAGCACTTCTAGGGATCCTTCAAGCCCTCCTTCGTAAGAATTACAAATGAAATGATGATGAATGCAACTGACGTTCTAACATATCACTAGCCATCTCTTTTCCAAATGTATTGAAGTTATTTAGCAAAATAACTAAATTTTCTTTTTACTGTTTTTCTCATTAGTTATCCACTTCCTTCCGTATTAAAGGTCAGTTTTAGAACAAAACTGATCCACTTAAAACACAAGGCTTTGTTTAAAAAGTAAACATTCACAGCCTGATCTATATTTTGGAGGAACAATGGAATTAGGTTGGCAATGTTAAAGTAATTAGATCCAATAGTGACCTTGAAATTTCAATTACAGAAAAAAAAAGAGGAATTGGCAGGAACAAATCCTTGTAATTTACCTCTAGGGAAGTGTGTGGTTCCTGTTCTTATTCTTATTCTTTTTTGTAGGAAGGCACATATGAGAGCTAGGAAAGGTAAAGAGCAAGAGAAAGCAAGAAAGAAGGAAATAAACTTTCTCCCTAGGGGCTCAACAACCAGGAAAGCCAGGAACCTGCTCTCCGGTTCAAAACAGGAAATGATCTGGGTCTAGCCCCAGACCTTCTGCCAACACTATAACAGTCTGCCTTTTAAAGCCAAGGGGAGGAGACTTCCCACTGAAGATGATTTGTCCTCTCCCTCACAGAATGTAATTCCATGTTGCTCGTTCACTGTGCATTTTATATTGTCCACAGCTCCACCATCATCAATAGTAACAAGGTTTGGTTTTATGTATCCTTGAAATCAAAAGGTAATGTTTGAAAATTGGCCACCTTTTTGAGTGTCAAGTAGCATCAGTGTAGTACAGCGTACAACTGCTTCAACAGAGGTAAACACTGGTGCTTAGAATAACAGGCAGCATTAACCATCCTAATTTCATTCTGTTAAAAGGCAAAAAATGAGCACAACTAGAAACCAGAATACTATGGATTTCAAGAGCTGGGGTGACCCGGCCTGGCCTCCACTGAAGAAGAGATTCCCCTCTATCAGGAAATCAGAATTCACCCAAATGGCCAGTCTTTTGTCAAAACAAATATTTACCGGCTCATCGGTTTTGAAACCAAAAATAAAATTTGCTTCCTATTGATCTTTCTTTGAAACTGATTCCTCGTAAAGGGATAGTGCCAAAATTTGGTGCATAAAAGTGTGATCCAATTACTTAGAAGGAATGATTAGAAGCTTGTTTCCACGTCCGGGACTACCGAGAATAGTAAAAAACAGGATACAGGGATTTTATTCTTAAATGCTTAAAATTGTGATTGTATATTATGCTTTCAAAAGTATTGCTAAGCAGCTGCTTCATATTTTCTTATGGGGGGAAAATCACAGAACTTGCTACCTAAGTACACTTCATTTCAGAAGTATAAGTGGAATACGGGGAGACAGTGCTTCAGATACAGAGATAAAAAGATGTTTTGGTGCACACAGGGATATGCTCTTAAAAGCAGCTGTGTTTTTTTTCTGCAAGTGTGTGTGCTTGCTGTAGCTGTTGGGAAAAAAGCATTTGGCTTAAGAAGTTGCAATCAGTTGTTAGGTGAGTGCCTTACATGCTCCAAAGCATATTTTGGTCTTTAAATTCAAGGTTCTGCTGACCCCACTTGAATTGTTCCAAAAGATTGAACAACAGACTTTTATAGATTTAGCATGAATATGGCTTTTAGTGTTTCTATAAGTTGTTTTTCTATTCAGATACAAAGCAAATTTAACAGCCTGTCTACAAAGCAGCTAAAAAATATTCAATTACATCATTTCTAAAGGCTCATTGACGGATTAGTGATTCTGCTCCTGGTGCAATATAAACTTTTTACATATTTAAACTAAGGAACCTTCTTCAGTGGAGTTAAGAATTAATTCAAGAGTTTATCTGTAAAGCTCAGAGCTGATGTTTTCTTTCATAAAATCCTCCTCTATCACCAGAAACAATTTTTTTTTATCCATTTAACTTACTGTCTCTTAACTTCATTTGATTCAGTTTTATGGTATTGTCTTTTGTCTTTGTAAAACCTAAATAATGTGCAGGAACAAAGATAGAATTAGTGTTGCAGCTTACAGGAAAATACATAATTTTTTTCAAAAAAAAAAGCAGTATTTTTCCAATTTTCAATTTCAGAGACTTAAGTGCAAGTTATTTCAAGCCAGTTGCCTAATCCTACATTGCTTTATGGCTGTGAACTGTTAAAATATACCTGATTATAAAAAGTATAGTCGTCTTCTGCTAAACATAATCTCTTGAGGTAAAGTGAAAAGTTTCATTGCATAGCAGTAGGACTTGAGGCCAATTATTCAATGGCAAATAAAGTAATGTACACGTTTGATGTTCAGGATACACATATGTGCACCATACACATTTGAGAAAAGTAGAAAAGAACCAGAAATGGATTGATGAATGAGGGTAGTTTTGTACTGTTAGCAGATTACATTCTCCTGATGTGTTTTGGGAAGGAATGGCTGTTAGGGACAATTGAATGAAAATTTCTGCTTGGAATATCTTTTTAATATTGAAATTTTCTCTTTTTCTGTTGGCCTGAAGCATATCAGTTGCAAATAAAAAAGGAACCAAAAATTCAAATGGTCTAAAATTGTGAGAAAATTATTTTTGTAGCACTTTGTAGAGCTATGTTTTGCTTTCTCTGTACCTAAGAAATATGCTTGTGTGTATGAGTACATTAATTTCAAGATAAATTGTATCTCCTGACAGAACCAACAGAATTATTTCCTTTCAAATGTTTTTAATTGTTTTAAATGTAATTGTTTTCTTATGGTATAAACTTGGAGTTTTTCTTTCTTCAATGTATTGGAGTTTTTAAACTGCAATTTGGCTTATGTAAACTTCAATAGTGCTTGTTTCTTTTCCACTTGCCCGTAAATGACTATCATACAGACGTTTATACAATGTATTTAACTTCAATTAATTGAATATATACTTTTGGGAACATAGGCTTTTATTTCATATTAATAAAAATGCATTTCAGAAAACTGTTTCTCAGGTTTGCAATTCACTTAGCTATATGGAAAAGGCAGCACTTGAGGCATACAACTTCATTCATTATTTTAAATTAAAAATAATACATATACCTAAGATGCATATTCAAAATACACATCTCTTTCTCAACCCTTACATTCTAAAAAGAGGAACCCTTCCCAATAAAGAGCATGGTTCAATTGCAGCACATTTTTAAAAATTGCAAATAAATAAACACTAGCTGTGCTCAAGCTCTATTAGTAAAGCCATACCAGAGGAGTTTGGACAAACACTCTTGAATATTGAATTCCATAAAATCCTATATAGCAATTCCAGTAGTAAATGTACCTGGTTTTAAAACATTGATAATTTTGCACTATTTCATTCCTAGATTCTTTCTTACTCATTTACATTCCAGAATACAATACAATTGGCTTAAGAAAAGCAATATGCCACATATTAATATGTAGAGAAATTATAGTATATTCACCAGCTTATTTTATTTATTATAGAGCCCAAGATAACATTAACGTCCTCCTCCTTGGAATCTTCGACTTGGACATGTTTTAGCTGCATGTTTTATTGAGATCTGCAAGAAACTCCACTTTTCAAAACATTATTAGGCGATGTGAATCATTTGGAGGCGCTCTCTGAAGTCATGGCTTGAGCATAAGGGTGGCTTGGCATGGCTGCTTCAAAGGCTGCTCCCTATTGTCTGCACACACACTTTCTTAGGATTGCTGCTGATGGGCCACCTTGAAGAGGATATGGTCTTCTGATGCCTTAAGCAGTGGCTTTAGAGAGAGCTTTGGTTGTTTGCTTCTGCAGATAAGTCGCATAGCCCGAGCCATTATGTCCCACATTATACAAAAGAATTTATCTTATTTACCACCAAAAAACCTTGGTAAATTTCCAAAATTATTGAGAGAGAGAGAGAGATTTTATTGCCTTTTTACAACAGAAGCAAGTTTTTTAAAGGCTGCACTTTGTGTCAATATGCAATTTTGAAAGGATTCTGAAGTGCTGAAACTTCTTCCAAAATTATATCCTGAGATAACCTGAGATAAGGGTCAATCACACTCAATTTTTTGAACCTGAGGAATGATTTTAGCCCAGAACTAAAATATCCTATGCAGGGGTGAAATGCTTCCAGTTCGGAATGGATCGGCCGATCCGGTAGCGATGGCGGTAGGTGGTTCAGAGAACCGGTAGCAAAAATCCCTGCCCCCCCCCGCCCATGCCCAGCTGAGCCATGCTTTTTCTTTTAAAAGCATTTTTTCTACAACCTCTTCGGCTGAAGAGGTTGTTAAAAAATGCTTTTAAAAGGCTCTGACGATCCCAGCTGAGCCATGAGATCATCAGAGGCTTTTTTTTAACTTTTAAAAGCAGTGCTTTTAATAGTAAAAAAAAAGATCACGTGGCACAGCTGATCACCGCCCCCATTCTACTTACCGCATGCCTCCTTTTGGCGTGCACTGTGTGCGCACACCTCACATTTGGTGCATGGTGCGCACTGCGCATGCACGCAGAGCGCGCATGTGCAGCCAGCGAACCAGTAATAAACCGGTTCAGATTTCACTACTTATCGTATGGTTCATTGAAATCTAAGCGGAGATATTTCAAACATTTTAAATTGCCAGATTCCTTGGTAACGCTTTAAAGGAATCTGAAATAAACACTGACATTTGCTTTAAAAAATATTTACTTTCAATAAAGAAAGGCACTGTCTTATATTATCTCATATACAGTATATTGCATAGATTGCCACCAATATAGGAGTGCAAAGCACAAAACTAAATAATATATACCAGGAGAAATAATGTCCGTGTGACCAGGCAAAATGATTTTGCAGCAGTATATATACACCGCTTGTAAAACATACCAGTAAGAGCAGTTCAATGATCTATGCTGGTCCTGGCTGTTATAAATAAAACGTATTTTTTCTCTTTAAACAAGTGTTTTCTGGTCAAATAACTGTAAATCAAAGCGTACCCAAACTTCCCCTGTTGGTACTTCATGCAGTAGTAAACGTTTAGTTGTAGGTCCCTTGTTTTCTTGCTCTGTCCTGATTTTGGCTACAGGAACTTCAGTGCGACCCAAAAACTCTGCATAACAACAACAAAATTCCTAAGTCAGATCACCAAATCGGAAAAATAATCATGAATAGACAATGAAGAGAGATCTTAGAGGAATAAAGAAAATTAAGCATTATCACAGCATTTTCTGGACAATCGAAATCAGTAGGGAGATTGCAACGTTTTGAGCCTATGCTTCTGTTTTCTAGTCACTAGAATTGGAAGGAAATTTTAAATATTTGAAACACAGAATTCCACACATACCATCAGGTGAAAACTGATCCCTGTCAAACATGGTGATACACAATACATCTTGATAAAGGTCTTTGATGAAGAATTGACAGTTAAAGTTCCATTTGGGATTCAAGGTATCCGGCAGTGTCCTGGTAGTATAGCTTTGAGATCCCATGCTAACTTCGCAATATGGATTGCTTTTTCCTTAATTCAAAACAGAAGTGCATTTGTTTATTTATATATTAAATTTATATGCTACTCATCTCACTCTGCAAAGCAACTGTGCGGATTACAATTAAAATAATAAATTTTAAGAACCTTAAATACAGAAATAAAAACCAAAGGCAAGATTGGTATACCAGTGGCATCATATAGATAGTCCTTGACTTATAACAGTTGATTTAATGACGGCACTGAAAAAAGTGACCTGACCATTTTTCATACTTGTGAACATTGCAGCACACTCATGGACAGGTTCATCAAAATTTAGCTGCTTGGCAACTGACTCATGACGGTTGCCATGTCCTGGAATCATGAGATCACCTTTGGCAACCTTCTGACAAGCAAAGTCAATGAGGACGCCAGATTCACTTTACAACCGTGTTACTAAGTTAACAACTACAATGATTCACTTAACAACTGTGGCAAGAAAGGTTATAAAATGGGGGAAAAGTTAGCAACAGAAATTTAAGGCTCAAAATTGCTAAGGACTTGGTTGTACATCGAGGGCTACTTGTTCTTATTAGTCCACCCACCTCCTCCAACACAGAGCACCAAGCCAACTGGCACAGCCAGGTTTTAATACCTTCCAGAAGGCCAAAAGGTCTCCAAAGAATAACTTCATGACTTTAATATCTGGTTATAAATGTCTGCAATTATCTTCAGCATGTTTGTTTATTTAATTTATATCCCACCTGTATTATTCATAGATCTCCCCTGCAAGGCCACATATTATATTTTGGAAATACATTCTTGGCAGCCTCTACTTCTAAGAGCAAATCCCCCCCACAATTAGTTTAAACTATTTGGCCAGATAGTTGACAATCCATCCCTGAATTATTACCATTAGGTTTACAGGCTTTTAATTCCGTTGCTTCAATCACATGCACCATCAAGCGTCCTATTCCTGAACTTTTTTGTGATCGAGCTGAAAAAGAAATTAAAATGAGATGTGAAAAAATCTATTGGCAGGTTTGCACAAAAGCTATTTTTGCTGTTTGTAAGTTTATCAATTTGTTCTGGGATTGTTTCATGAAAACTAGTCACTACAGCAACCAGGTTGTCAATTAGTATTTATACAGATCAGTGTACAAACAGTGTTTTTCTGTTAACACATCTACACCTAAGTAAAAAGGAATCTAGTACATTTTTAGAGATGGTACTACTCAGCTCATTTAAAAACCCAATCTTTGATGAATACTGCTGTCTTAGGATTTTTGAAAATGTCACTTGGCTAACAAAATATATCACTTGACATAAATGCCAAATCCTTCCAATCTCACAAAAACACAAAAATAGTTGCTACTAAAAGTTGTAATCAATCGCAGACCATCACCTTGGTAAGCCTTTTCATGTTTCTTTTTTTCAGTTTCAATATATTGTTCTGAGGCGCCTTTAATTTTCTGGACCCAGGCAGTTCTAAAAGAATAAATTTTGTTAAAGCACAATAATATAGACAAATTCCTTGTGAGTCTAATCACATTTGGCCAATAAAACCTGTTCTGTTCTGTTCTGTTCTGTTCTGCTCTGCTCTGCTCTGCTCTGCTCTGCTCTGCTCTGCTCTGCCCTACCCTACCCTACCCTGTTCTATTCTATTCTATTCTATTCTGTTCTGTTCTGTTCTGTTCTGTTCTCTTTATTTTCATTATATCTGGTTTTTGGTTACAGAGATAATGAATCCTATAATTTCTGCAATTTGTGAAATTATCAATCTATTTTTTAGGTATTAAGATACAAAGCTGAAGTATGCAGCTGATTTTTGATATACCCTTGTGTTTGAACATTTTATTTTCAGTGTTTTTTTTTTCACAGTAGCCTTTTGGATAGTAAATAAAAGATTTACTACAGCCAAAGAATCCAAGAACAAGCATAATAACAAAAAAGAAAACAGCATACATTTTGACATTTCATGGGAAAGAAATTCAGAAAATGTTTTATTCCTTTTTTAGGCAAAATTTGGAGGCTCACCTCTCATTTATATTGTCTGTTTTCAGTGTGTAGACTCGGTCAATATGGGAGATGTGGAAAATTGGCTCATCACTAGAAGGGTCAGTTGGCAATTTCACTAGGACTTCATTAAGAAAAATAGGCTGGAAGAAACAGATTTTGATTCAGTTAATTCAAACATTTCAGCAAAAAGTGACAGGCTGATTAGCAAAGAGGGATTGAAAAATTTGCTAATCTGAAAAGAGGCTTGTTCTGAATAAATTTTGTATCTGAAATTAGGAATAATTTTGAAAGAAGAGTCAACTATTCATGCAAATAACATTTAATTCAGTGCATTTATTTTTTCTTTAAAAAAAACAAGTTGAAGGAATTTGATAACCATAATCACTTCACCTATTATTTTCTTTTTAAATCAGGCAGATATTCTTTCTAAAGAACCTATTGTGCCCACAAATTAAAAAATAGAAGTGTTGAATATAGCTCTATACATCTTAAGCAAGGAGAATAAGTTTAATCTTCACATCAAGGATTCTCTTGGAACTCCTTCCCAAGTGTATATTTGTTGTTTCATCTCTTGCAAGGAATGATGACTTTCATATTTAGATGAGCCAAAAGAAAAGACAGGCTTTTCCAGCAAGTTCAACACAGTTGAATAGCCACAGCACACATCATCCATGTGCTCATAGCCAAGAAAATGCTTCTAGAAACTCACCCAAATTTGAATGCACAAAAGTAAATTTAATAGCATAAAAATAAAATCAGCAACATTTCCATAACCAGTATGGCTCCTTAGTTTATCTTAAGAAGGAAAGACAAGTGTTTATCTAATGGTATGCTGCTGAAATTTGGCTAAATAATGATATTGAATGGAGCAACCTTGTTCTTAAAAAAATGTCCACAATTCGGGTATGTTATGCTTCTAATCAATGCTTAGGCAGTTTATAAAAATTAAGTCCCATTGATACAGATAATGACTTTAGATGAGTTTGATCAGTAAATTCAAAACTATTATTGATAATTAGAAGGTGATATAATACAATTAACATTAGCTGCATATTGGAAGAAGAAAGTTACAGGTTAAAGAACAACATATTTCTATTCCTAGAAATCCCATTTCCTCCCAGTTGAAAGTATTCTGAAATTCTTAAATTCACTCACCACTTTGTATATTTTAAACTGGGAATTTGATTTGGGGCTGAACAGTTTATCTGATCCTGTAGAGACGAACTGCTTCACCATGTAGGTAAGAAGCAGGAAGTCATTGAAGAGAAACCCATAGAGTTCTTTGTTGCTCTTTGTCTTATAAAGCTTGCCACTGTGCAGAAGTTTCCGTGGTCCCAAACAGTTGGTCAGTGAGTTGAAAATCAGTTGCTAGGAGAGAAAGAAAACGATGCAAAGCACACTGATTTTCTTCACGATATAAATTATTCCACTTAAAAACCATGTTGCTGATAGCATGTCTTATGGTTCAATTTTCTCAGTTTGGAATATGACATTTTTACATATTTAGTGTCTATGAAATGCTTTTAATAGGCTTTGAATTTTGCTTTTGTGTTCTGACAGGCTTATAAAGGTATAATGATACAACAGTCCTCTGAACATTTCTGGAACTTGAACTAATTATTTTAGAAGACATAAAACATCTTTCTTTAGCCTTGGGGTTTTGTACTAAAATATTTCATTTCTTTTAACATCTTTTATTTTCTTAAAAGGCATACTTTTCATTCATCTAGAAACAAATCAAGTCTCAGAATGGCTAACTATTTGCAGAAAGCATTATGGAGCTTGCATATCCTGGGGCAGTGCATGGCCCCAGTTTTTCTTTCATTGCCATTGTTACGTAGTTGTTCCAAGAGTTCATTAAATCAGCATCCTTTCCTTTTTTAAAAAAATTCTTGTACATCTGGTAAACTATATAGATTGCCTATATAAAACATGGATTAATATACCATGTTTTCCCTTGTCTTATGTTTTTTTGAAACCTGAAATAAGCGCTTAGCCTTACTGCCATTTCACTGAAAAGCCTGATTGGTCTTATTATCAGGGGATGTCTTATTTTTATTTTATTTTATTTATTTGATTTTTATACCGCCCTTCTCCCGAAGGACTCAGGGCGGTGTACAGGCAAAAGTAAAAAAAAACAGACAATACAATATACAATTTAAAATGCAAGTTAAAAAACTTATTATAATTAGCCTAAAAACTTTAAAATATATAAAAAACTAAAATCCCATTTAAAATTAGTAATAAGAAATTTAAAATCGATAAAACTTAAGCCAGCCCCGCGCAAGTGAAAAGATGTGTCTTCAGTTCGCGACGAAAGGTCCGAAGGTCAGGTATTTGGCGTAAACCCGGGGGAAGCTCGTTCCAGAGTGTGGGAGCCCCCACAGAGAAGGACCTTCCCCTGGGGGCCGCCAGCTGACATTGCTTGGCGGACGGCACCCTGAGAAGTCCCTCTCTGTGAGAGCGTACGGGTCGGTGGGAGGCATGCGGTAACATTATTTTGGGGAAAACAGGGTATAAGGTATGTAATTCAGATATTATCTAAAGATTTATGAGGTGTTATCTAACATTTCTTCCATGCCATAGGAACTATGCAATAGCACATTTGAGTTGGATCTCTTGACCACTGAGCCCATTACCTCAACAAGTCCTTCGCACTGGACATGGGACTGTATCCATTCAAGTCTGTCTGAATTCTCCTTCTCACGCACCCCCTCATTCACCTGGGAACACAATTCTTCAGCACGCTCGAGAGCCTGCTTCAGATTATTGTGATCAGGATGAGTTTCAGGGGTATTTTCCAAAATCTGGTTGCAGAAAAAGACAAATTAACTCATGGCTTAAATAAAAGGCAATATTGAGACAAAAACCTCATTCTTATATTTTCATAAATGTATTTGCCATGCTGTATTCACCCTTCCACATCAGGCAACTTATTTAGAGATTCAGAAAAAGAGCAACCAGGTACTCACACTCTTGATGAGCAGAGGGTAGCGAGTAATTCTCTGCATCGGTTTCAGAAGAAAGCTGGACAGGGGCATGCCTTTACAGCGGGAATCTGAGGCCAATTTCTACAAGTTTAAACAAATTTGAAACAAAAACATTCATTATAGAAATATAGAACATCTCTAGCTTCTGAAAAGTTTTTAACAGTTGATTTTCCATGTTTCGTAACCAGCGACTTGTGCCTGTAATTTACAGAAGAGGATATCTTAACTTTTGAAAACTGCAATAAAGCTGCTTGTCAGGAAATCTGTGAGTTGGGCAAAATACCAGCCTTATATTTAATATTAAGATTGTTCATTTTAAATGTAGCGAAGGGCTTTCATAATTCAGAAACTGCATGATTCCCCTCCAGTGGACATATGCATACGAAAAGATAAATAATAGGATAAGGGTGGGAGTCATATCAATTGGTTCTGACTAAAGCTGCGAATGCACAGACTAGAACTACATAATGAGATAATAAAACCTAACTGAAGGTGTCTCAGTTAATTTAACATTTCCTTCAATGTGCTAAGTATTTTTATAAAGGAAATCTAGAAAGAAGGAAGGCAGATTCATTGATCTAAATCATGGCATCATCTCAGCACCATCCACAGGTTATTTGTCTATGTCAAACCTGCAACACCGCAGGTGTTGGATTGCAATCAACACTCTGTTCCTTTTGTATTTCAAGATGGTGCCGCCGAAGGCTGCCTCGGTGAAATGCTCTCTAATGGTTTCTTTATTTCTAATTATTCTCTGCGACTCATCATGGATTTCTTAATCACAAGACCATCTGCTAAAAATTAAGCAATGTTTCTTTAAGGATCAGCTCTCTGGGATCTCACAAACCACCCATCCCCGTCTTTACAAACGCGGAGGAGAGTCTAACACAGGAAGAAGCAATTTCCCCGGAGCCATTACCAAAAAAACCAAACAGAAGAAGCGAAAAAAGAGAGGTAAATGAGCTGGGATTTTAAACTTATTAAGGAACAGAAGAAATAAAACTCCTCTGCCTTCAATTTTCCTAACCAATGTATGTTCACTTGCTAAGATGAAATACTCCTCTTAAACAGATACAATTCTGATTTTCACAATTCAGCAGTCCTATGCTTCTCTGAAACCTGGTTAAATGAATCAATTGAATCAATTGAAGATAGCAGCTTGCATATCCCAGGGTTTCAGATTGAACGATCAAACAGAATTACAAAAACATCTAGTAAACAGGGAGGAGGCTTATGCTTATATATTAACAACAGCTGGTGTCAGAATTTAACTGTAATTTACAAATTCTGTGATGAAAATTTAGAGACATTAATTACATCAACTGCAAACCATACTATTCGCCTCATGAATTTTCCTCATTTCTTTTAATTGCTGTTTATGATCATTGCATGATTCACCTTGTACCTACTTACAGGCAAAGACTTAAAACCACAAAACCAACAATCAAATCAAGACCTGGACTAAGGAGGCAAAATTAAAGCTGCAGGCTTTCTTTGACTGCACTGATTGGAAAATTTTTGAAGATACCTTTGCAGACCTGGATGAATTCACAGATACTGTAACATCATATGTCAGCTTTTGTGAAGACCTATGTGTATCGACAAGAAATTTGCAAATATACAGCAACAACAAACCTTGGTTCACAGCTAAACTTAAGCAGCTATGTCGTTCCAAAGAGGAAGCCTACAGAAAAAGTGATAAAATGCTGTACAATTAGGCCAGAAATGTATTAACAAGGGAGATCAGAGCAACAAAAAGAGGCTATTCTGAAAAGTTAAAGAATCAGTTCTCAACAAATGAGCCAGCAAACATGTGGAAAACTCTTAAAAATAACACCGCCTACCGCAAACCTCCTTCCCAGGCTGAAGGAAATTAACAACTGGCAGATGACTTGAACGTGTTTTACTGCAGGTTTGAAAGGAAACTACAGCCACCTATCTCCACAACCCCCATCTCAGACACACCAACAACAGCCAAGCCTCCTACAACTGACCCCATCCCATTGGGTTCACAACCCCTAGTGATCACAGAAAAGGAAGTGCAGGACCTATTTCACAGACAAAAGCCAGGAAAAGCTCCAGGCCCAGACAAGATAACTCCTTCTTGCTTAAAAGTCTGTGCTGACCAATTGGCTCCCATCTTCACCCATATTTTCAATAAATCACTAGAGATGTGCTATGTTCCTTCTTGCTTCAAACGCTCTACCATCATCCCAGTGCCGAAGAAGCCCACCATCAAGGAACTGAATGACTACAGACCAGTTGCTCTAACATCTGTAGTCATGAAAACCTTTGAAAGGCTAGTGCTTTCCTACTTGAAAACCATCACGGATCCGCTGTTAGACCCCTTGCAATTTGCATACCGAGCAAACAGATCAACAGATGATGCTGTTAATATGGCTCTGCACTACATCCCACAACATCTTGAACCTCCAAAGACCTATACAAGGTCCTCTTTGTAGACTTTAGTTCAGCATTTAATACCATTATTCCAGATACTCTTCTAACTAAGCTAAACCAGCTACAGGTACTTGTAAGTGGATCACAAGCTTCCTAACAAACAGAAAGCAGCAGGTGAAGCTAAGCAGAATGACATCAGATACCTTTACAATTAGCACAGGGGCCCCCCCAAGGCTGTGTGCTCTCCCCACATCTCTTCTCTCTGTATACCAATGACTGCATCTCCAATGATCCATCTGTCAAACTACTGAAGTTCACAGATGACACAACAGTGATCGGTTTCATTCGAGACAATGTTGAATCCGCATACAGACAGGAGGTCGAACGACTAGCCTCATGGTGTTACTAGAACAATCTGGAACTGAACACACTCAAAACCGTAGAAATGGTGGTAGACTTTAGGAGAAACCCTTCCATACTTCCATCTCTCACAATACTAGACAACCAGTATCAACAGTAGAAACCTTCAAATTTGTAGGTTCTACAATATCGCAAGATCTAAAATGGACAGCTAACATCAAAAACGTCATCAAAAAAGGACAAGAAAAAATGTTCTTTCTGCGCCAACTCAGAAAACTCAAACTGCCCAAGGAGCTGCTGACCCAGTTCTACAGAGGAATTATTGAGTCTGTCATCTGTACCTCTATAATTGCCTGGTTTGGTTCTGCAACCCAACAAGACAGACACAGACTTCAGAGGATAATTAGAACTGCAGAAAAAATAATTGCTACCAACCTGCCTTCCATTGAGGACCTGTATACTGCATGAATCAAAAAGAGGGCTGTGAAAATATTTACAGATCCCTCACATCCTGGACATAAACTGTTTCAACGCCTACCCTCAAAACGACGCTATACAGCACTGCACACCAGAACAACTAGACACAAGAACAGTTTTTTCCCGAACGCCATAACCCTGCTAAACAAATAATTCCCTCAACACTGTCAAACTATTTACTAAATCTGCCCTACTATTAATCTTCTCATCATTCTCAACACTCATCTCCTTTCAGTTACAACTGTAACTTTGTTGCTTGTATCCTTATGATTTATACCAGGGGTGTCCAAACTACGGCCCGCGGGCCAACTGCGGCCCGCGGGTCAGTTTTTATTGGCCCGCAGCAAATTCTCGGTGGACAGTGGGGTGCGGCCCCCGTCCTGGCCCCCAAGGAAGCCGCCGCTCGCCCGGTTGCAGATGCGGAGTGGCTCCGCTGAGGCGATCCCCGCCCACCCGGGGCTGCGGGCCGGCCATTCCGCCACTGGGCTGTAGGGGGCGCCCAGGACGCCCATGGCTCCAGCCCGGCCCACCAGACAGAGGAAGAGGCGGGCAGGCGGCGACGCCCATCGTCCCCACGAGGGGCTTAGCCCCGGAAGCCAGGCGGGTGAGGCACTCTGCTTCCCAGCCCCGCGCGGGATCCTCTCCGGGCGCGGCGCTCTGCACGCGCTCAGGGGGCGCTTACTTGTCGCGGATGATGGTCTGCAGCTCCCGGATCTGGTCGTTCATGGGCAGGAGTTTGAGCTGGGCCGCCGCCGATCCCGGCCAGTCGTGACGCGTCGCCGTCGCTGACGTGGCCGTGGCCTCCTCGGCGCCCCCGTCGCCCGCACAGCAGCCGTTCCCGCCAGCGCAGCAGCATCGGCTGCCGTCGGCGCTGCTGCTGCTGCTGTCCGGGCTCAGGCTGTCACCGCTGCCCGGGCCGGGGTCGGCGGCGCACCTGCCGAGGCCCGCCCTTGCCGGCATCCCGGCCTCTGCCCCCACCGGGCCCACCACGCGCCGGTCGCGGCAAGGCATCGCCTCCCTGCGCCGCCGGAGCAGCCCCCGCGGCGCCCCCCCACACGCCCCGCTTTACCTCCCCCGCGGGCCCGTGTGCCGCCCGTGACGCGCCGAGCTCGCCCGCTCCCATTGGCCGCCGCGCCTGCCGCTCCGCGCGCGCCGCCACTCGGCGTTCGGAGGAGGGCGGTGCCCGCCCACTCGCCCCTAGTTAGCCCGTCCCTTTCTGGCCTGGGTGGAGCCGCGTGGCACACCTGAGTGGCTGCGAGGAAGCGGTGCGGGCCTCGCCTGGGCCTCCCCGGAGTCCCTCCATTGGCTGCTGTGTCTCCCTCAGTGGGAAGAGAGTTCGCGACGGACGGTGGAAAATCCCCAGTAAATACATGCTGGTTGCCAAAAGCTTGACTTTTGATGTAACTGGGGATGCTGCGAAGGTCATAAATGCAAAGACTGGTGGTAAGTCACTTTTTTCAGTGCTGTTGTATTGGTCGCTAAATGAGTGGTTGCAAGCCGAGGATTACTGGTAGCCGCTGTCAGTATTTAGGTCTCTATGTATTTAGGTTTCTATGCCCATAGCCACATCCACTCAGTTACATGAGGAGTTAGCCACGCCCACCAGTCACATGACCACCAAGCCACACCCCAAAATAAGCCACGCCCACAGAACTGGTACAAAAATTTTTAGCCCCCCCCCCCCCCCCCCGGTGGCCCAGGCCTTTGCTTATTTTTCTGTATTTGGCCCTCACTCAAAAAACTTTGGACACCCCTGATTTATACTGATATTGTTTCCTGATTGCTTATTTGTAGCCTATGACTATCATTAAATGTTGTATCATTAAGTGTTAAATTTGTACCCTATGACTATCATTAAGTGTTGTAAGTGTCGTACCTTGATGAAGGTATCTTGTCTTTCATATACATGAGAATATGTGCACCAGGATAAATTCCTTGTGTGTCCAATCACACTTGGCCAATAAAAATTCTATTCTAAATTCTACCTGCATCAACATGTACTTACAAATTCTGCCCTTCCCCTAATCACTATGCATCATCCTTGTTAAACTGCTAACAGCTCTACATTTTTACAGTGAAAAAGAAAAATGGCTTGTGTCCAATTAATGGACACCAAAACATCCAACCATCCGTCGTACAGAACTTTCAACCAGCTGTCATCCAAAACTAGGTATGCACGCCCCTTATTTCCTCTATACCAACCACTACAGAACTTAAATGCAAACTGATAAATGCAAGAAGTATTGTAAACAAAATGCCTGAATTTCTCCTCTTGTTAAATACTGGTACATTAGACATTATATTTGTATGCGAAACATGGCTGAACTCATCCCTCCCAGACTCCATCATTTCAGACAAAGAATATCATGTTTTCTGGTCTGATCGTGAAACCCGCAGAGGAGGTGGAGTGGCTATCTTTTACAAAAAGTCACTGAATCTAAAAAATATTCAAGTTGTACATAAACTCGCTCTTCCAGAAACTATTGTCTGTGAACTGTCCCTAAACATTGCACTTTGCTTCTTGCTATGCTACAGAGCCCCCGACTACAACATTGCACATGCAAACATGTTAACCACACTACTAACGTGGGCTGCCTCTTGCCCTTATCCTCTCATCTTCCTGGGTGACCTCAACCTACCTCTTATTAACTGGATAACAAACGAACGTACAACTGAACCCATCCATACTACCCTGTACAATGCTGTTACAAATCTAGGTCTTGATCAACTAGTAGCTAACAATACAAGACTAAACAACTGCCTTGACTTCACCTTCTGCAACAACGCAAACTCAATTTATGGACTACAAATAAAAGAACCCTTTTCCAACAGTGAGCACAGCATGGTAGACTTTTGTCTCAATATACGCCCTTACAATAATCTCCATAATAATGGTATACTAAACTACAATTTCAAAAAAGCCAACTATAATCTTATAGACACCGACCTTTCATCTCTTGACTGGCAAATTCTATTCTCTAACTGTATCACTGCTGAAGACCACTATAGTGTTTTCCTACTTGAAGTCAATAAAGTCATTAAACTATACATACCACAAACCACCACCAAAATCAGGAAAAACAAACTACCCATTTCAAGAAAAAAACTCCAATCCCAAAAAAAATCCCTCTGGCAAACAAACAAAACTGGCTATGTAGCCAACTTTAAAAACCACTACAAAAATATATGCCACCAAATAAAGACTGAATGCACCAATTACCACATCAAACAAGAAGAAGACCTTCTGCGCACAAAATCCAATCGCACTTTCTATAATTTTGTAAATAACAAACTTAAAGACTTGAGATTCATCCCACCCCTAAAAGGATATAACGGGAAAGAATGTAATGATGGAACAGTTAAAGTAAACCTCTTTAACACATTCTTCAGCTCAGTCTTTGTTAACAGTAATGGCTCATACCCAAAATTCTCCAATCATACCAACAATGATTACGACAATCTAACACAAATAGATTTCACAGAAGATAAGGTTGAAAAGGCCCTTCGCAGACTGAAACCATCTCTATCTATTGGACCTGATGGTCTATGTGCATACTTCTTAAAAAAGCTCTTTTTTTTGTTATAGCAAAACCCCTAAGCATAATCTTTGAAAAATCTTTCAGGACCAGCTCCCTTCCCAAACTATGGTCACTAGCCACGGTCATCCCTGTCTTCAAAAAAGGAGACCCCAGCCTAGTTGAAAATTACAGACCAATTTCTTTATGCTACGTCACCTGCAAAATAATGGAATCAATCATTAACCAATCCATCACCCTCCACCTTGAAACAAACAACCTACTCTCTAATAAACAATTTGGTTTCAGAAAAAAATTATCCTGTAATTTACAACTTCTTCACTGCAAAAACATATGGACTACAAATCTTGATCAGGGCAAAGCAATAGATGCAATTTACATAGACTTCTGTAAAGCTTTTGACTCAGTGGTACATGACAAACTTCTTCTAAAACTAAAATCCTATGGCATCTCCGGACCCCTCCATAATTGGATAACAGCGTTCCTGTCAAACAGACAACAAGTGGTCAAAATAGGCAGTGCCCTATCAAATCCTGCTCCTGTCAATAGCAGTGTCCCCCAAGGCAGCGTTCTAGGACCAACACTCTTCATATTATACATTAACGACCTCTGTGACCATATTATAAGTAACTGTGTTCTCTTCCCAATGATGTTAAACTATTTAACACTACCAACAATACCGCTACCCTTCAAAAAGACCTTAACCTTGTGTCGGAATGGTCAAAAATTTGGCAACTCCAAATCTCAATCAGCAAATGCTCTGTCTTACACATTGGAAAAAAGAATCAGAACACTAAATACAAGCTTGATGGACATTACCTTGTAGATAACCCTCACATTGTCAAAGACCTTAAAGTTTATCAAACGATCTAAGTGCCAATACCCACTGCAACTACATCGCCAAAAAGGCTTTAAGAGTTGTAAACTTAATCTTGCGTAGCTTCTTCTCCAGAAAGATTACACTACTAATCAGAGCATACAAAACATTTGCTAGACCAATTCTCAAATACAGCTCACCTGTCTGGAATCCACATTACATTTTGAACATTAATACAATTGAGCGTGTCCAGAAATATTTTACAAGAAGAGTTCTCCACTCCTCTGATCACAACAAAATACCTTATGCCACCAGACTTGAAATCCTGGGTTTAGAAAATGTAGAACTCCCCCGCCTTCGGCATGACCTGAGTATAACTCATAAAATCATTTGCTACAATGTCCTTCCTGTTGAAGATTACTTCAGCTTCAATCGCAACAATACACGAGCACACAATAGATTTAAACTTAATGTGAACCGCTCCAATCTTGATTGTAGAAAATATGACTTCAGTAACAGAGTTGTTAATGCCTGGAATGCACTACCTAACTCTGTGGTCTCTTCCCAAAATCCCCAAAGCTTTAACCAAAGACTATTGACCTCACCCCATTCCTAAGAGGTCTGTAAGGGGCGTGCATAAGAGCATCAGCGTGCCTATCGTTCCTGTCCTAATGTTCCCTTTGATTGTATCCAATTTGTATGGTTATTTCACGCTTATACTTATATATGCTGTTGTGTTTGACAAATAAAAATAAAAAAATTAAAATATACCACTACAGCAAGTTATACATTCTGTTACGATCTTCCTTTGCTTTTTGGAGAGGGAGTCAAGGCTTGCTTCTATTCTTCAAGTAGAAAGTTACTGTTACACTTGCACATGCAACCCAAAGGGAAAGGAAAGATAGTGAAGAGAGAGTTACTGAATAACAGCCTACTTTCAAAAATTCTTTGAACTCTGGCTCTTCATCCGTTTTTTGCTGTAACAAGGCAGCTCCATTAAGCTGGCAGCTGCAGAATCGAATATAGGCTTGCATATGGGATAACTGAGCAGCCAAGATGTCACCAATCATCTGTACTGGCATTTTCTCCCCCCCAGTCTTCTTGCGCACCCGAAGGGCTCTGGAAAAAAAAAACCATAGGAAAACAGATTGATTCCAGAAATTCCAGAAAGATGTAGCTATAGAAGGCCTTGTAAACAAGGCTTCCTGTTTCACAAGACACTGTGAGAAATAGGAGAGATGTGGATCTGGCAGGCACACCGAACAGGTAAAATATAGACTCTCAGAATTTGCCAATTTGGAATTCAAATATTTTGCAAAATGGTTGTCTTGGTGGGCTTGACAATACACAAAGCTTTTATTTAGCAAGAAGGAAAACTGACAAGATTGCTTTCCAGGAGTTCTTGAAGCTTTCTAGGGCATTACTAATCAATCAATCCCATCACTCAGTCAATCTTATTTACAACCAAAAGGCCCAAAAGCAAGCTACAAATATAAACTTAACATTAGATGTCAACCATCCCAGCTTATCTCAATGTCCAAACGAACATTGGGATTATAGTCTTCTATCAGTTTTATTTCGTAATAATGCTTCTGGAATCTGTGAGAGCCCCAGAAAAATTCTTAGAAAATTATGCTTGAGGCTCACACTGCTTAAATATTCATTTTATTTAAAAAAAAATTAAATCAGAAAGATAAAATCAGGGCATGAAGCCTGGAATGTGCCAGAGGAGGTATCTATGAGCACCGTGGAATTCCCAGTGCCTGGAACTGTGCCTGAAACCCTGGAACTGTAATCAGATGAGACTGTGAATGCCAAACTAGAAATCTTCTCCCTTCAAACTTGTATCAAATCAGGCAATAGATGGCAGATAATACAACGGAATAACCTTAAGGAAGAAAGCAGGGACACACGCTCTTTATATTTTGGAGAAAATTTTAAAACTGAGGTAAGAGGTACTCAAATGTAATTTGTGTCTCCATTGAACAATATTGGTTTGGGGTGGGTGGGGATGATATTGCTGTTTCGGATTGAGGCATTTAGCAGGACAAAAATTAACAAAACAGTAGCAGCACTTACTTCAATAACTTTGTATTACACAATATGAGCTCTTTCCAGTTAACAAAGATTAATCCCATTTCGGCTTCCAAGAGACAGCCTGCTTCAGTCATTTGTTTCTGGAAAACCTACAGAGAGGAAGAACAATATTAGTGATAGTTGTGACTCAAATCACAACTGATTCAATAAATAATAATTTATGAAATATTTTATTTATTCTTTCTATTGGACTCAAACTGTCTGATAATTTTTTTCAAAATATTTGACATTGTTGAATTATAGTAATCAAATGCAAAGGCTGTTTTCTTACTTGTTCAGTTTATCAATTTTGAGAAAAAACACAAAACAGCAGATTCTTTCTCTCCTGTAGCACTGTGACAAGAGGTACTAAACTTTCTGGAAATTCTAGAACTCGATTTTCTATTTCTCCTGATGGAGAAAAATGGTTCTTTCAAATCTGTGTATTTTTCATGTGGGAGACAAACTGATTTTAGCCATTCTTCTACCAAGAGGATCAAACATTCTTCCTTGATCTGACTGAATCATTATATTTCCAACAATATTTAGAAAATGAACTATACCAGGGGTGAAATCTAAAAATTTTCCCTACCGGTTCTGTGGGCGTGGCTTAATTGGTGGGCATGGCTTGGTGGTCAGATGACTGAGTGGATGTAGCCAATAACAATAAATAATAAATATAATAAACAAAGTATAAAAAACAATAAGAGGTATCAAAAACCAACTTTCACACTTTACACACACACAACACAACACAATTGACTCACACACAATGTAAAAGCAGCTGCACTTCACACTTCACACAGTCACAAAAAGCTCAAAAACCAACTTTCACACTTTACACATACACAACTCACACACACACACACTCACAAAATGCCATATACAGCTTTCTGAGATTTTGTGTGTTTGTGTAGTTAGAGTGAAACACTACAGAAACACCCCAAATCTCAGAAAGCTGCAAAAATATTTTATTTTATTATTTTATTTTATTTTATTGTGGACTTCAAATCCCAGAGTTCCTCAACCAGCAAAGAAGGAAGTTAAAGTAAGCTCTTTTTTTCTTCAGTAGCTGAAGAAAACATGCCTTGCCAGCCCAAAAGAGCAGTAATTATAGGTAAGTGAGGAGGGAGAATTGGCTGGGCTTGGCTGGGGGCTCTTGTAAGTGGGGGCTGTTAAAAAGTGAGTTTAAAAACCTGTGAGGATCAGGAAACTCCTCTGGGATCGCCAGAGGAGGCTTTTAAAACCTCTGGTTTTTTTCTTTTTTTCCCCCCCCCTTCGGCTGAAGGGTTTTTTAAAAAAAAAAACTTTTAAAGTGTTCTGATGATCTCTGCTGATGATCATCAGAGGTTTTTTTTTAACTTTTCAAGGCATTTTTCAGCTGAAGAAAAACTTTTAAAAGTAAAAAAACAAACCTCTGCTGATGGTGCGGCTCAGCAGAGGCAGGAGGGGCGGGCCCAGGGATTTTTGCTACCGGTCCTCTGAACCAGCAGCTGCCATCACTACCTAATTGAGGAGCCGGTGCGAACCGGGAGCATTTCACCCCTGAACTATACGTTTTAGCAATCAGACCTATATGCCAGCAAATAAAATACATTACATTAATTTTCTCCAAGTATGGTATATAAATTTAATCCTTCCATTGAAATTCCCATTTTTGCATATCTATTATTATATCTAATTTTGCACTCATATAATTATACAGTCCTTAACTTGTTCAATTTCTGAGTCATATTTCAGCAATCATCTATAGATAAGACCCAGCATTACTCCAAATGTAAGGTGTTGGTTACGACCTTTAAAGCGCTCCATGGCTTAGGACCTGGGTACTTACGGGACCGCCTGCTGTTACCACACGCCTCCCACCGACCTGTACGCTCCCATAGAGAGGGACTTCTCCGGGTGCCGTCCACTAAACAATGCCGGCTGGCGGCCCCCAGGGGAAGGGCCTTCTCTGTGGGGGCTCCCACACTCTGGAACGAGCTTCCCCCGGGTTTACGCCAAATACCTGACCTTCGGACATTCCGTCGCGAACTGAAGACTCATCTTTTTATCCGCGCGGGGCTGGCTTAAATTGGGATTTTAATGTTAATTTATTAATTTTAAACAGGGTTTTTTAGTATGGTAAATTTTAATCACCAGGCTAATTTTAAATAAGTTTTTAAAATCGTATTTTAAACCTGTATATCGTATTGTCGGTTTTATCATGCCTGTACACCGCCCTGAGTCCTTCGGGAGAAGGGCGGTATAAAAATCAAATAAAATAAATAAATAAATAAATAAATAAATAAATAAATAAATAAATAAATAAATAAATAAATGTCATATTGTAAGGCTTTAAAATTCAATCAAATCTCTAAGTATTCCTTTTGTTTCTGCAATTCTTCTAATACAATACTATTCATTTGCAATATTAAAATCAATGTAGAAGATGAGGTCATTACAAAAATAAAAGTATTAGGAGAGTGTCTTATTAATAAAATCTTCAGTTATATGAATAATTTCTCTCTTCTGTGCTTTCTTTCTGCTTTCCTTTTCATAAAAATTAACAAAGTAAGAGATAATAAATCTGGACTAATTCTTTTTTTGTATTTATCCCAAACACTCAGTATGCTGCTCTTTATTACTTGTAAGCTGCTGATTTCTATTCAATCAATTCAGATATACCATCTAGAAGTCCAGCTTCCTCCATAAAGATCTCCAGCCCATAACAAGTTACAGTTCAGTCTGTAATCTTCCTCAGTCAACTATCTTGATAAAATTTAATAAAATTAAAGTTTGGAGTCGCCAGTTGTCCTTTCATTTCCTATATAATGAATTTAATCCTTGGCTTGTTTGTAAAATCCATATACCATTTGATAGTTGTTTATGCCAGTCATTTAATGTCTTGTTTTCAATATTTAATTAAACAATTCCAATGATTTCAAGGGAGACATCATATGATAACTAAGACAATCACATTTTGAACAAGAAATTATTATCTCTGGAGTCCTTGGTGCTCTCTGACTTGGCATTTGCTTGAGATGTTTGATGCTTGAGATGTAACATCATCAAGGCTAGGGAGTGTGGGTTTGCTCCCTGTTATTATATAATAGCTTGTCCTGCCAGTGATTGGGGCTTTCTTCTTGGTAGTTCCTTGTTAGGCTATTGCTTTCTGTTAGCTTGATTGTCTGGTGTTAATTCCTGCTGATTTGGGGGTTAGCTATGGTCTTTTTTTCCTTCTTACCTTTTTTATTGTCTCTTTTGAATGGTGTGTAAATGTGGTTTGTATCTATTTATTTATTGATGGCTGATTTGTCTGAAAGCCAAACAAAATATTACACTGCATATTCAAAAGATTAATGTGTGTTTTTACTGTATAAAATATGGAAATTCTCATGGCTGATGATTCTTACAATACTGTATTGAACGATGAAGTATGCATGCTATTTTATTTATACTGTGTGGTCATTTCTCACAAGACCTTCCAATTTAATTAAAAGCTATGAAAACATTTTTATACAGCAACAACTTTTCTTTCCAAGCAGATCTTACCTCTACGACAAGCTGAAGGTCATCCATGTATTTTTCTTCTGTCTGGATCAACTCATGTATATAACCCTGCTTCTTCCTTTCCATGGGTTGCATTGTGTCAAGGCTCTGGAGATCAGCACACCCTGTAAAATTAAGCATTCTTAATCGTTTTGAGCTTATTTGTTCAATACCAAATAGGCAATGAAAATTCACAGTGACTCTTTTAATGAATAAAAAAACCCAAAACTGACGCTGAAATAGGTGTATAGCACACATACACACTTTCTGATGTCTGCATGGTTCTCATTGAGGGTATAATTTCTAGTTCTCATAATTACTGTAGAAGTTATGTTTTGCTAAATTTATTTTATTGTCTGCTTCTGAGCTGTTCATGTTACATCACAATTTTATGTTTGTAGTATATCCAACATCACTGACTTACAAACTGGGCACAAGTGGCTGACTCTTACTTCCCTTGGCCTGCAAAAGGTTTCTCTCCCCTCCCCCCAATTTTTCCCCCAAAAGTTTCTTTCAACTAAGGAAAAGAGCAACTGGCATAAGAAAGAAGCACCATAATATATGCAACACAGCAGGGGTGAAATGCTCCCAGTTTGGACCTGATCGGGTAGTGATGGCAGCAGGTAGTTCGGAGAACCAGTAGCAAAAATCCCGGCCCCCCCACATGCCCAGCTGAGCCGCGTGATCATCAGAGGTTTTTTTTTTTACTTTTAAAAAAGCATTTTTTCTACGGCCAAAAAAATGCTTTTTAAAAGTAAAAAAAAAAGCCTTTGATGATCACACGGCTCAGCTGGGATCATCAGATCCTTTTAAAAGCATTTTTTCTACAACCTCTTCGGCCAAAGAGGTTGTAGAAAAAATGCTTTTAAAAAAAAAGTTGGCCATGCCCACCCAGTCACATTATCCCACCCCCACAGAACCGGTAGTAACAAATTTTACATTTCACCACTGCAACAAAGCCTTTGAAACTTTGGAGCATAGTGCACCGCTGATAAAATAAAAATGCTAGGTAGTTTCAATCCAGGGATTTGGAAATGGTCATCTGCCTCAAACCAAGTAAAATGTAAAAGCTGGATAGAAAATGTTCAGTAGATGAGAGAAGGTTTGGGAAACAAATGTGTTGATTTAGATTCTGGAATGTAGGCATTTTGTGGCATGCCCAACATGGAAAGTATTTGGGTAAGAGATAAACTCTTCCTTTTATAAAAGTAATCCCAATATATTCTCAAAATGCCGAATATGTAAATAGGTCCAAAATTTTGCCTATCTTCTTTTACTAGTACCTTAAAATTATTCATAAATGTTATCCATGAATAATGTAGATAATTATTTACTAAGAAAACCATTTACCAATATTGATATTTAAACCAACTATCCTTATTGTCCTGCCAATTGGTGAAAAAAACATGATCATTCTCATATATGCCCTAAACTGAGAAGTATAATAAAGTTGGCAAGAGAACAGAAATGTTAGCATGTTATATAAAAAATATTCAAAATAACTCCAAACAAAAAATCTTGCACCATAAGAAATATTTTAAAGCAAAAAGATTATACTGATAGACTGTTTATATGAAGTTGCTCTCAGTCCTCCTCTTTTTGTAAACCATTTACATTTATAAACCAGTTACTGTAAATCATGAACAGCTATCAGTAGAAATATTTTCTGAGAATGCATATGAATTTATCAGTAATTTTTGTTGTTCTCCTAGAGAATAAATTAATCCTCGAAGAAAATAATTCCAAATTCTAAAGCCCCCAGATTTCTCATGGGGTTTGAAGTTTCCATGAATGTTTTGAGTGGCAATTTAAGTACAGACTTCAGTATGCTACTCTTCAGATATAATACAAGCTCAATTGGCCTTTAATCATTTTAATCCTAAATACTGCTGTATCTCCATTATTCTACTGCTGTGAATTATTGTAGCCCTAACACACAGAAGAAATGTAAACTGTATGTGGGGAAGCATATTTAAATAATGTTCAGTTTTATGACAGTGGCAAATGTCCCGGATTCATGTGATCACCTTTTGCGATGTTCTGACAAGCGAAGTCAATGAGGAAGCCAAATTCACTTAAAAACCAGGTTACTAACTTAATAACTGCAGTGATTCACTTAACAAATGTGGGATAAAGTCATAAAATGGGGCAAAACTCACTTAAAAAATTTCTCACTTAGCAACATAAATTTTGGGTCAATTGTGGTCGTTAAGTCGAGGAATACAATGTGTCTGTGTCTGTGTGTGATGAAAAAACCAGCTTATATCGTTCTCCCTCACTTTTATATTCACAACAAAGCTGTGAGAAATTCAGGAGAGTTAGGGTCACAGTGAGCTTCATGGTAAAGCGTGAATTCAAACCTACCCATTATAAATCCAGGACAAAATGCTAATTTCTCTGAGCAATATAAAGGCAGAGATTATTTCCTAAGCTTCATTTTTTTTCTAAATAAGCATAAGGACCTTTAAAACTGGTATAAAACTGTGGTATAAAACCACAGAATTCCACAACAGTCAGCATCATTAGCCATAGCATTAGACTCTCTGGTTGAGAATTATGGAATACCACTATCAATCCAAGTGACTAGAGAAATCTCTTTGTGAATTAGTAAAAGGGTGAAAGGATGTGGGCATATCTTTTTAACCTATGCCACCGGTTTCCCAAATAACATGATTAGTTGAGAAAGTAGCATTTAGTGAGAAATGAAACAATTTAAGAAGGAAACTGACAACCTATAGCACCTGCTAGGAAAGCAAAGATCAGCAATGCATACCGTGTTAAAAGACTTGGCTTTGCAGAGTTATATGTTTATATTATAAATTTAAAACTAGTCTTGATCTTGTTTAGAGATCAATTTTTACAAGTTTGATCCCAATTTAATAGTAATAACTTCCTTCTTACATTCTGGGAATTCTTTTTGATGAGAATTGAAAACCTGTGTTGAATGAAGAGGTTTAAATTGATGTTAGAAATGACAACTTCTCCTCTATCATACACCAAAAATTGATCAAAGTACGCTCTAGCTATGTGATCATCTTCCAGAAGATTTTAGTAATTGGTTGGTTATATAATGAAGGAACAACACAAATGAATAATTTATGAAAATGTATCATCAAACCTGAGAATGGTTAAATGCGCTGAAAAGAAATCACACATCAATAAGGATATTTTCTGTGTGTCTCTTTAATAAAATATTTTTGCATAGTTATTTCCAGTGTTCAAAAAACAATGTTCATGCACAGCATCGGCTGTGTTTGTATAGCAAAACACTGATTATTATTCCACTGCTTTAATACTAGAAAGCTTCAAAATACAAATATCAAAACAGCACACAGCATAGTGATATTTAGGAAACAAACATAATTAATGACAAGAAAGCAGCGTTTTGCGGTAGCAGCCCAAAACACCACTACAGCTGGAAGTCTGTCATCACTGATTGACTTTAATAGAAAAATAATACAAGTCATAGGACATATTTTAGCAAATACTGGTTTGTGCGTTTCTGGCAAATCACACTGGGTAGTACAATTAATTTGTAAAAATAAAAATCAAGAATTCTTGAACTTTTACATTCTTTTTGAAAACAGAAAAAAAAGCATTGTCACAGCTATTTCATACTCCATTCAAAATGTCAAGAAATCACAAGCCTTTCTCTAAAAACTTTAAGAAAGTTGAATATTAATTTCTAAGTTAGGAAACCCCTCATTCCTATTTGGAGAACTTTAGTTCCATTTCCAGAATGGGGACAAATAACATATGCCTCATATGCAATTTGTAGATTATGCAATCTGCAAATAGATACTGTTATCTATTATATTAAAAAACCTTAGCCATCCAAATGAAAAAAATAAAGCTATTCATATCTAAAGAACATAATTTATATAGATCAGAATGCTTAAAACTTGGACTCAACTATCATAATAGTCTCCTTTTTATTTTGAAAATCCCTGTGACAAAGAAAACTATTTTGCAACTTTTGTAAATTGGGATATTGAAATTAAGAGAAGAAAATTTCCCCTATTCTATGTGAATTTTATTTGGGTAAGTTTCTCAGAATCCTAATTGTGAACCCTCCTCAAATAATTTGTTGCACAATACATTTTTTAAATTACTTCTTTCTGAAATTTTAGCAAGTATAACTCACTATAACCATACACAAATTTTATGCATGTTTCTGAATTATTATTTAGTTATGCCGTGATCTGCTTGGGCCTAGCTTTTTTAACATATTAATATACTAGAAATAAAATTATAAATACAGAAATGAATTCTCAGTGAAATAGAATACTAATAATAAATAATAGCAAATTAGCCTGTGCATATCAAACATTCTTATTAATGTCAATGAATAATTTGTACCTCTTTTGAGCTATATTGTACCTCTTGCATTAAAATGCATTTTATCTCTGAAGATTCTTAACTGACAAAAACATCTTTTTTTTAAACTCACCCTACTGGTACAGTAACCATTTGTTCATTCTAACAGTAATAATTAGTGCTAAATTAAGTCCAACAAACCAAAGCAAACACCCTTACTTTTTTACTGGGAAATCAACCAGACATTTGAACTTTAAAATATGGTTAAATTCATTTCTGCAACTGATAAGCCAAGGACAAACAACCTCAAGTCCCCAGTACCCTGAGATTACAGGTAATCCTCACAACAGTTCATTTAGTGACCATTCAAAGTTACAACAGCAGTGAAAAAGTGATTTATGACCATTTTTCACACTTACGACTGTTGTCGTCACCTGATCAAAATTTAGATGTGTGGCAACTGACTCATATTTATGACAGTTGCAATGTCCCAGGGTCATGCGATCCCCTTTTGAGACTTTCTGATAAGCCAAGTCAATGGGGAAGCCAGATTCACTTAACAACTGTGTTACTAAACAATTACTGGCAAAAAAAGATCATAAAATGGAGTAAAACTCAATCAACAACCATTTCACTTAGCAAAATAAATTTTTGGGTCCAATTGTGGTCGTAAGTTGAGGACTACCTGTATCAAACTGAAATTTCATGGCAAAATACCACAATTTCTATTTCCATCCCCCTTCCCATAAGCTCAGAAAGCACAATGCTTCCATTTCTGCCATTAAAACTCCTCAGGCCTCTGAAACAGCCTGAAATTGTACCAAGTTTAACTTTAGGTTAAACATTTTTTAAAGGTAGAAACGAGCAATAAGCCCCTCGGAGGCTTTCTGCTCACATTCTCATCCTTAAAAACCCATGTAACTAACCAATCAACAACCAAAACTACAAAAATTCTCAGTTCCTGCATTTATTGGCAGAGAGGTCATGCCTAGAAGCAAAGAGAAATTTTCTGACAGTGAGAACAATTAAACAATGGAATAACTTGCCTTCTGAGGTTGTGGATGTTCTATCATTGGAAGTTTTCAGAAATACACTGGACAACTATTTGATCAGTATGGTATAACCATTTGAGCAGGGAGACCTCAGGGCTCTTCCAGGCATATGATTCCATGTTCTATGATCTTGGGAGTTCTTACACAGCATAAACCTGAGATCTACCAGGAGAATGATATACTTCATTTTGTTGCTTTTGTTGCTATTTTGGTAAACCCAAATAGGTGAATAAGCACTCATCTTGCCACTATAAATGGCTGATGTACTATAGCTTGGCAAGAATTAACTAACAGAATTTAGTATTTGGTTTTAATTTGGGATTTAGTTGCTATATCTCCTGTAAGAGATCTTCTAGTTGGCAGCTGCTAAACTACAACTGTGCTTTGCAAGAAAAGACTATCATGTACCTTGATTAACATATTAGGTCATATGATAGATATTAGTATGGGATAATAATCAATATTTGCAGATCTGCTATTGATATTAATAATATAGAGATAAGATAAATATTTATTTATAACTTGATTTAGGCACCTAACTGATCAATTTGGCATGAAAGACCCTCCTCCTACAATCCATTATTTTGTACTAGTAATAAAGGCATCAGTGATTTGATAAGCCTATTATATTCATTTAAATAGCAATTCTGAACACATTTATCAGAGACTAAGCACCACTGAACACAATAGCTTATTTCGGACTAAATATGCACAGGCTGCACTGTGAGGCAATGGCACTAAAAATACTTTGTCGAAAATAAATCACTCATTAAAGAATTTTAGGATTACACCCTTAGAATATTGAAAAAAAATGGATATGCACTCCAAATTAAATATCTAATGTTGTACAGAAGAAATGGGGAACTTCTTTCAATCTAAGGACTCAACTAATTTTCATACTGGTGTCTGTAAACCAACAGGGTGAGAGTTGGGTCACTCCACACAGCCCCAAATCCCACCTAATATATGCTCACATGCAAATATACCTCCTGAAAACAGGGCAACTAACTCTGACTGCAGCACAGCACAACTATCCAAGGTGTCTAGAGCAGTTTAGCAGGCAGGACAAGGTAACTTTACAAATGGATATGAACTACATTGGGGGTGGAGGGGTGGGGAAGCTTGATTGTCTGGCCAAAAAGGCACCATGAAGTGAGGTGATAATGGTGAATGCTTTAGCTTTTTAAAAAATGTATCTATAAAAATGGGGCAGGGGAGGGCAACTGTAGAATCTATTTAGCTTCTTGGGCTCTTCAATATCATGTTGGTAGCAAATACCCTGTTTCCCCCCAAATAAGACATCCCCTGATAATAAGTCCAATCAGGCTTTTGAGTGCATGGCATAAAGCCAAGCGCTTATTTCAGGGTTCAAAAAAATATAAGACAGGGTCTTACTTTCCAGAAAATACGGTATCTAATTTTCAGTTGTGTTTTTTTGTATTTTTTTCTTAAGAATAAACCTAAAACATATATTTAATTTGCATTTAAAAGCCTAATAATGGTGGGGGGAGACAAAAATGTGAGCCTTGCCCATTACATTATGACCGGTATTATCCTGTCATAATATAGTGTTCTTTTGAGGATTTTTTCTAACCCTAGGCACAAATAACTAGAATGCAATAACATGCTATTTCCAAATATCTGGTCTCCAAAAGACTTCTTTTAATTTTGAAAGACCCACAATACCCACAGTACTATGTCCTGCTCCTCTCTTGCAACAACCAGGATCTGAAATGCTCTTGGAAGGGTGATAATGCCAGTAGCATTGAGATATTTCCCTTAAGTCTCCCACATTTAAAAAGATTCTTTTTGCTGCTCCACAAATCCCACAACCACCCGAAGTATCAGCACCAATGAGAGGAGTGGACAGAAGGGAGAAGCACCTTTAAGTGCTACAGTATTGGGAATTCAAGACACAGAGGCTTCTCAGACTTTCAGCAAGGTTCTAAAAGAAGTTTTTCTCAAAAACAAACTTTGTCCAGCTTTTAAAAAGTTACTTTCTCCTTTAACATACCAAGAAGTGTGTAGTATTTAGGGCAGAATCTTTCCAACTTCTGTAGCAAAAGCCGCCTTATATATTTGTTTCAGGTGAAACTAAAGAGCTCTAGTATATAACATATATAGACATAACAGTGATATAAAGTGTCTTTAAAACAACACAACAGATTTTATTCTATCTCTGCTCTGTTTTCTCACAATAGCATTGTCACCGTGTACAGGATCATACATGAAGTGCATAGTGAGAGATCAACATAGGAAACATATGATACTAATCATGAGAACACAATTTCCCATGTGATAGTACAAATAGTAGGTCTTTGTGTGCCTAAAGTTGCATTGTGCCAAGAGATAGCTTGGACTAGCATTCTAATAATTCATTATTGTTCCTAAATAAAGAGAGTAGAGAAAACCAGATTGGAGAGTGCAGAAAGCCACACAAAGACCCACTAATCAGTTTGCATAAATGAATTGTAATTGTACAGCATAGAACAAAACGTGAAGTCTTGAGTGGATTTAATACTGAAGCGAAGCAAAGAAATCGTTTCAGAGATCTGAGCAGGCTGTCCACCCTGCCGCCATGCTATAGTCAAACTTGTATAGTGGGTCTCTGAGGTGCTTTCATACTGGAAGACAACAGTGGGTCCTTGAAAAAGAAAAGAAAACAAAATTAGGGATAAAAAATATAGTAGAATATGCTGAAATGTATAAGAAGCAGTACTGTCTTAATAACTAATATTGTAAAGACAGAATTAATATGTTTTTAAATATTTCTGATAATTTAAAACTATGTGAAAACAGGACACACTCTGTGTTTAAACCGCCAGATGCTGTAATAGTTCATTTTAAAAATTAAACTAACATAAGGGAAAATAAAATCAAGCAGCAAGGTAATTTCTTAGAATATTCACTGAACTTGTGATAGGTAAATTTTAAATTTTTAATATTTACACCTGATCTTAATCAAAAGCTCAGAAGCAATGCTTATTTGTCAAGCCTTCTATCCCATCAGGACTGACATATCTTCCCAGATTGCCTGATTCTATGCTTCTATTTGTTTTATTCGTCCCATCTGCAACTGAACATTAGTATTAATTTTGGTGAACCTGACTATGACCTGCATTATATTTATATTATTGTCATGTTATCATTGTATTTTACGCTTTTTACTGATATCTACAATTTTAGATGTGTATGTTTCTATGTAGTGATTTCTGGCCTAAAGGCATAATAAAGGCTTGCTATTTAAATTCAAAATCTGGGTTATATATGTTCAAATTGCATAATACCAAGAGCATGAAACCCAATTAAACAATCAACAGAGATTGTCATATTCATCTATTTTTGTGGGCCAATGAGTTTAACACCTATTTCAAGAGATAAAATGGGCATCAAAATGACAATGAACATTGGTAAAGATAAAAATGGCATTTAACCCCTCATGACTACATGTCCATGTAATTTCCAGAGTAACAGTTTTTTAAAAAATGTTTCTTTAGTTTCCCGACCAGCTTGCAAGTACTAATCATATCTGATTAGACGGTATCATTTGTTGTTGCGAAGCACATAATTAAGATATGTGCTAATGTTATATTAGGATATCCACCAAATTTGGGAGATAAGACAATGTCCAGGAAGACATTTTGGCACCTCATTATTAAATTAATATTTTTTTCACTGACACGTTTTATAAGTAGAATGAACAGACCTAAAAATAGCAGCATCTTGTTTCCTTATGGTGCTATGTTCATTTTATTTAATGAGCTATAGTGGATAAAATGAAATGTAATGTTCATATTATATACAGAATGGAAGACAAACTACACTTATTAAAGATGTATACTCATATGTATATTTATGTGTATGTGTGTGTGTGTGTGTTTATAGGCATCTAATACATATCAGCACTCAGACCTTTGCTGCATTAAATATGCTACAAACTCTTTCCATGTTCATACCAAATATGGAGAGAGGTGAAAAATAGGGTTACAAACTCAGTGTACCTGGAGGGGTATGGGGAAGAGCACTGAAATCTTTGCTAGAGTAACTACATATTTTGAAGAAACAGATTTTCATTTTGAAGTAACTATGATGCCAACACTGAAGTTCATACAAGCCAAATCATTAGAGTAGAATATAAGTAATTACTAACTTTGCATAATATATACAAACCAGAGACATTTTGTTTACAGCAACTTCCTTCTTGGTATATGCATAAAAAACAAACGAAAAACCCAATATTATGATATGGGAATGACTTTTCTTATCTAGAAACTGTCCCTATATAGACAAATGACATGTTTGCAATTGCGCTAAAGGATAAAAATCTGGCCAATCCACAAATATGAGACTGGCCTTCTAGAGGAAGATTAAAAACGCCAGAAAACCTTATCTTGCTATTATCCCAACATAAAACATTGGTTTATCCAATTACTATGGTGCAGCCCAATTTGTTAAATATGTTAAATCTAAAAGTATGAACTAAACTGTTAACTGTGTTAAAAGCCAGAAAAATCATTCTAACCATATAGGAAATAATCCAAATTTCATATCAAGGAAATATTTCAATTAGGCCAAATCACAATCACAAAACAGAAAGCGAACATTCGTGTTTTATTGATCAAATGGTAAACAAAGCAAAAGTCAGAGGGAAGATACAAAACAGTGAATGCTGAAGCCAACACTATTCCAGTTATTCACAAACTGTGACATAAGCCTATATGTATACAAATTCGATTCCACCAGGCACTTTAATTATATTAGGCTACATATGAAATTATACCTAGAACAATTCTTGAATCTCCCATTTTTTTAAAAACAAAAGATAAAATCCTGCTTCAAAACTATCTCCATCCCTTGGCAAAACACAGATCTCTTAATAATTAGAAACCAGAGTAATGAAAAGTTAGTAACCTCTGAATTAATAAGACTGATGTCAAGAAATATTATGTAAATGACCTCACTTTGATTCTCTTTGGTACTAGATGGGCAGAGAGAAACTTTGACAAGTTTTCAGGATTGTTATTTTATTGTTCAGTCTGCTATAGTGGTTAAGGCACCAGGCTAGAAACCAGGAGACTATGAGTTTTATTTCTGCCTTAGGCATGAAGTCAGTCAGGTGACCTTAGGCCAGACACACTCCTTCAGCCCTAGGAAGCAGGTTAGTGTAAACATTGCCAAAAACGTTGTCAAGAAAACTGCAATAAAATTGCCAGGAAACAAAAAGCTAACTTGATGGCACAAAAACCCAAGTCTACAACAATAAGCTAATATGCCTGGAATCAGTGGTGGGATTCAGCCAGTTCGCACCACTTCGGGAAAACCGGTTGTTAACTTACTGAGCAGTTTGGCAAAGTGGTTGTTGGAAGAAATTATTAGGGCAGAGAACCGGTTGTTAAAGTTCTTGAACCTACCACTGCCTGGAATCCTTGTAGGGTATGTTTCCTGACTTGGTCTATCTCAAAGATCTGACAGATTAGACCTGTGAGGTTGGAAGTTATGAAACCTATATTGTAAAACTTCTTTGATGCTTTCTTTTTAAAAAAAGAAAGAAGGCAATAATCCATATTTAACTCTATTGAGGAAAGTTGGACTAAGATATATTATTTTATCTGTGCAGTGTGCCCATTTGATTGTGTTATTTATGTTGTTATTTTGATTTTATTATATTGTTTGTAGAAGTTATGAATTACTGAGCGTTTTTTTGACTGTACCAGACATAAATACCAGACATAAATTAAATCAGTCTATTGCTCTCTTATTCAAATAGCTCACTACTCACAGGAAGAGTTCAGCGTAACATAACTGGAAGCAGGTGGTAAAAATTTAATGGATACTTAATTGAGCTTTCCAAACAATTTCCTTAAAAATTACTGCCATGTTTAAAAAGACACAGTGACTAAACTATTTTAGTCATTATTTTAGCCCTGCAGTTCTAAATAATTCAGCATTTTCCTGTTGAAGAAATGGACGTGACCATACAAATGCACACCTATTTTGAATTAGGTATCTGAATTTATTTCATACCAAAACATGAATACTTAAACAAGTTTTACTTACACTGTTGACTTGGATCAGAGTCTACAGTCATCTTCACATAGTTTGAAGGAAAGAGGCCATAAACGCCATTGACTTCCCCTTGCCACCAATCCATATCTTCTTTGTTCATTACATTTATAAGCTGCCCCTTAGAAAAAGTGAGCTCATCTTCATTGTTTGCTGAGTAGTCATACATTGCTATCACTTGACACACTAATAGAAACAAAAAATATGACAAAGGACATGTTCTTCAGGAGCACCAACAAGAACTATTTCACTACTTGCAAAAATCCCCATCCTTGCCTAGAAATTTACAAACCATAACTATTTAAGTTAGCGCATATTAAATATTTACATTTTACAGTCAAAAATAGTTCTAATTCAGAAATAGCAATCTTATTTTCAATGGCCCGGTTCTGCTTCTGAGTTGAAAAGTTTCAACTTCTGGATTGATTTATCTCAGCAAATGCGGATCTGACCATTCTGCACTCAATTCTTAAAAGAAGCTACCATGGAAGTATAGGACTATAAAAAACAACAACAACCCAATTGCAATAAGGTAAAGGGTGTCGTCTTTTTGAAAGTAAACTTTTGGCAAAAAACATTTACTAATAAATTTGATTAAATTCAGAAACTTAATTTATTTTCCTTAATTTATTTACTTATTTGTATACTGTCTCCTCCAAAGTTTCTATTATATTAATTATAATAAATGCAATAAATATATGTCCCACATTCTGATACAACTAAATTGAAACATGTATAAATAGGATACATACTTCCTAGTTTAATCCTGTCTTTATTTTGCTTTACTTTCATTCTCATTTTATAGACTACCTCTCAGAATAAAGATTTGTTTTTTTCTTCTTCATAAAGTACAAAGCCAAAACTTTATAAAATTCAAATACTTTGGCTATAATGCATAAACAAGTATGCATTATATGATTTTGTCCAGTGGTGAAATGTAAAATTAGTTGTTACCAGTTCTGTGGGCATGGCTTGGTGGTGGGGGTCATGTGACTGGGTGGGTGTGGCCAACTTTTTTATTTATTTTTTTAAAGCATTTTTTTACTACTGGTTCAGGTGAATAGGTAGTAAAAAAGTGCTTTAAAAAGTTAAAAAAGGTTCCAATGATCACAGCTGTACCATGCGATTCTGGGAACCTTTTTTTTACTTTTTACTGGTTCTGGTGAACAGGTAGTAAAAAATGCTTTAAAAAAGTAAAAAAAGGACCGGTAGTTTTTACATTTCACCCCTGATTTTGTCGTAACTCTACATATCAATGGTTTTATGTAAAATCTGAAGAGAAACACACACATATTGGGAAGGGAAGTCTAAGAAAATCAATCAATATAACCACAAACAAAAGAATAAAAATGAAAATAATACCCATTTTATGGCTAGCACATAAAACTATGAGAATCTGTAGTTTATTGAATATATCACAATTGTGTGGATTCCCACATGAATCTAAGTCATAAACTATAGATTACAAATTACAATGGATGAAGTCACACAGTATGCTAAGCTAAAAAAAAAACCCCAAACACTTTGGTTTTATCATAAAGTATGAACTTGGCCACCAATCAGAAATAAGCTTTAATTGCTCACCTGGATGAACAGCTGGCATAGTCTTTTCATTGCTGGGACCCAACAGTTTCACATGAGTAGCAGGAAACCATCCTTTTTGTCTTTTTTTCCCTCTTGCCTGAAAAACATAATTGGCAATCCAAAATCTAATGTCCTTTTACTTGCACACTTTTACCTGTGCTCAGATTGGCAGTGTTTTCTTGCTCATGCTTTCTTGCTCTAGCTAGCCTCTGTACCACATAACCACAGTCTCAGATTTAATACCTTCAATATTCATACATTTTGGGACAGCTGGATTAAGAAAATGTGTTCTTTTTCTACTTGTGGATTCATAAGGAGGAAGAGTGATACATTCTTCTCAACAGTAGATGATGCAAAAGGGATACAGATTTAGGTTTTTGTAGATAAGTGCTTGATATGTCTACTTGCTTATTCCTTGTTTTCATTTATATTTAACTACTATATATTGCTTTTGATTTCAATAATCAATCAACCAACCAATCAATGAGGTCTCCTTTTTTATAGATTTTTTTCTTCTTGAAATAAATGCAGTTTTGCTCAAAATATTTTTTTAGCAACAAGTATTTTTACAGACATAATTTGCTCATCTAGATAAGAAACATGATATCCAGTCAGAGAAACCTTCTACTCTATTACCTGTAGTTCTCCCTGCCACCATCCACTAGAATTTTTCTTCAAAATTACAATCAGCTGTCCAGGAGCAAGACTCAGCTGTTCCGTTCCTGATGCAGCGTAGGCTGTTGTAACTTGAGCAATTTCTAAAGAGAAATATGTATCAGTGTAAAATGAATGATTATAATATAGAAGAACACAAAAATATCAGTAATACTCACCAGGTTTTTTATTTAATGCTCCTGTTTTGCTAGCTGTAGGAGAAGTCTACAAGAAAGAACAAACAATTGGGAGCCTAAGTTTAATTTTTTAAAATTAAACTTTTTAAATTTTTATTGCAAGTAACCATTTTTGAAGCATAACACGATGTTAGAAAATCTAAAATCAATTTTTTCTGCAACAAATTCTGCCTCCTCCCATCATCCCTGCCTTTTATTCCCTGGCCACAAGTGCCATCAGAATGGACAATATTTATTCTCTGAGACAAAGCTGAATTCTTTCCTATTACATTTCCCTGGGCTTGTACCAGTATCCCTGCAACAGTCTCAGTTTTCATCTTGAAATCCTGAATCTCTAACTGGAAAAAAGGAAATCCTAAAAGCAGAATACTTTGGAAGTCTTACATCATGATCCTTTGGTTTGACATAGTTTGAAGGAAAGATTCCACTTCTATCACCAATTCTTCCAGTCCACCATTCCCCATCTTTCTGACTCACTACTATTTCTTCACCTTCAGTGAAAGTTAAATCACCATGCTCAGAACTTGAATAAGGATATAGTGCTATATATTCTGAAAAGGTAGAGAAAAATTCAGTCATGTAGTAAAGCTGTATATGACTAAAAATTGTAAAACACTGATTCATATAATCCTTTCTACTTCAAAATCTTTGACTAATGCTCAGGTAACATCAGGCACAAAGGAAATTATAGATACCTTTCTTAATGACAGAAAAATCAAGTCAAAATGTAATACTGCAATAGCTTAATCACACATGAACATATTCCTCTCATATTCAGACATCTTATACCAGTTGTTGGCAGTGTGTAGTGTCCCTTCATGTATCCAGGTCTAGCATGGCAGAAAATTACAAATATGATGCTATCTACTGTGATTTGTAGTGTAGCTTACTAACGGAGGAAAAGATATAAACATACTCTCATCACACACATATACACTGCACATTTTGGTATTTGCAAGTATAGCATTGCTTTTGCAAAGCATATTTATATTTCACTTAAGTTAATACTGGTTAGCAGATGAGAGTTTGAATACTGTGCTTAGCTTAACTTCTTCAAATCCAGCATGTTAATTTCTTATCATGTGTCACAATTTAACCTGCATTTAACCATTTTAATGAAATTATTTTATTAAAATATTCAGAGTACACTCTTCAGGTAAAATATATGGAGACCAGAATAAAAGGCTTTTCTCTCTTATTACAAATATTTATCTCAGAACATTTATAGTATTGGACAAATATGTTAGTGCTGTAGCATGGGTGTCTGAAACCCTGAGCAGTACTATGCATGTTCTTTATTCCTTGAGACACATACACTCATTCAAAGATTTAAGAACCAGAGTGCTTAAATGCAGGTCTTACTCTCACCTGAAACACAAGTTGATGTGGGAGGATTCTTATTTATAACTGCATAAACAGCTTCGGGTCTGCAGAAGAAATAATTAAGTTAGTTATTTTTCCATAATCAGTTATTCAAACTTAGAGATGCTTGAAAATACTGGAAAGTATCAATTCATCACATCAATTCATGATGAGATAGATCCTCATCTCTTTCTCTTCTCATATACTGTAGCCCTCCCCATCCTACCCTTAGGGTGGATTCAAAGTGAAGCATTTGTTTCACACTAGCTATAGTTTGGTGTTAATATTAATTCTGATTTGTTAAAATAAGCCATAATTGGAATCCATGGTTTAAAGTTGGGTGATTTCCTACAAGCCCATCAGCAGAGGGCATTAATAAGAACACAAATGTAAGAAAGGAAGGGAAATAAGAATTCTAAGTTTTGTGTGAAGATGATATTTGTTAAGGTAAAACCACTGATCTGGTAAAAGGGTTCTTCCAAATATATTTCTCAATTTCAAACTTCATTTTAAAAATTCTGAATTTATCTAAAAATTTGGAAATATAATATATGAACAGTTAAAAAGAGAATAAAATGATCTGTGCAACTGTTCTTAATTCTAAAACTAATATTCAAAGCCAGTGAAGTTTAAAGACAGACATGTTGAAAAATCATCTGTGGGGAAACAGAGACTGTCAATATGAATCCCTCCAAATCTCAACCAATGTCTTCTATTCATCCTGTACACAAACCACATGTATTTTGCCAATAGTTTCAGTTCAAATATTCTGACAGCCTTACTTACTCCTCTCTTTGGCATTCATTTCCAGGCAAAATCTTCACATAGGATTTGGGAAACCATCCTCTTCCTTTACCAGCTTCTCCATACCACCAATTTTCTTGCTGCTCCAGCACAGTAATTATGTCATTTCTTGAAAAGTTTAAGTGATTATCTTTTTTTGCAGTCCAAGAGCAAAGTGCTTGTGCTTTTATGTTTTCTACCATTTGTCCCTGTCAAAGGTAGGTAGTATGTTAATGCCAGCCATGCAAGTTTTAAAGACACAAAATATCTACTAAAATATGTTCACTCCAAAAACATACAAATGATAATTTAAAACAAACTAGCAGCTCTACTTTGGAAGAAGCTAAGCACATTTGGAATATACTGCAATTGATCTGGGGTACTCTAGAAAAAAATGAATAACTCCATCACTTAACTAGAAATACTTATATCTATTACCATCTTTTAAAGTACCTATTAAAATAGATTAAAAGTGTCTTTTATGGGTAATGTAGTTTGTTAACCACAAGAGCTGAAAAAGCTTGGACGAGAAGCAAAATGTCTTCAAAGAAAAACAAAAAAGTCCATTTGCCTCTTGAAAAAGCACTTTTGGAACAACGGTGACTTGGATAACCGAGAATCTCCCTACATATTTGCCCATAAATAAGTTTTTTTTAAAAAAAAATCTATTGTCTTGCCTACAAATTCCAATTGAATTATGGAACATTTTCAATAAAATAGAATCAAGCAGGACAAGGTTTGGTAAACTACCTTGAAAATTTGTGTGGTAGACAGGATAACCTTTCATAAACCAACAACTAGCCAATTATGCAGGTTACCATTATGTATTTCTTGTATATAATGTTTTATATTATATGAAAGAGAATACAGAGTAATTTTCATGGAATATACATTTTCTAGATGAATGCTACAAATTGGACGGTTATAGCAATATAATATTTTAGTTATTTACATATTTATGTGTTTCATATGTAGATTGTTCATTTCCAAAAACTTTGGGCCATTAATAACAGCATCATAAAATAAAATGAGCTCCCCAAAGAAAAGTCAACCCCAAATATACATTTAATGACAAAATCAAAAATATAAAATAAAGTACAGAACCTATGTGCTTCGGTGTCCTTGACATATTGATGCTCCGAACCCTGTGCCAACAGTTCCATTTTGTACCAAGAACATACCTGTCCATGGATGGGAGAAACAGATCCTGGGGAAACAGTGCGAGTAAAGGCAGACTTTTTCTGCCATGAGCTAGCATTTAAATTTGCAAAAGATACATTTTGGTATTCTGCTTCATCTGCTGGTTTACTGGATGAATGTACTCTGCAAGATCAAAACATATACATAAGGGAATTACTTTTAATAAAATCCAATAGGTAAAACTATCATAGCAAACTAGCCAAATAATGTTTAAGATCTCCCAGAAAGGACATATTAGGGATGTCTTTATAATTCATAGCTTCTGCAATGGTTAAGGAATTCTTACTGTGCAGAAAAAGAGAAATTCTTGAAATCAACTTGGAAACCTTTTGCATGCTGATGGACCCTCCAATTATTATCATTTTTAATTCATTTAACATCAAAACACAGTAGAAATACATTTACATTTTTAAACTGGAACGGAGATCAGCTGCTCTTAAAGGTAAAAGGTAAAGGTTCCGCTCACACATACGTGCTAGTAATTCCCGACTCTAGGGGGCGGTGCTCATCTCTGTTTCAAAGCCGAAGAGCCAATGCTGTCCGAAGATATCTCCGTGGTCATGTGGCCGGCATGACTCAACACCAAAGGCGCACAGAACACTGTTACCTTCCCACCAAAGGTGTTCCCTATTTTTGTACTTGCATTTTTTACGTGCTTTCGAACTGCTAGGTTGGCAAAAGCTGGGACAAGTAACGGGAGCTCACCCCATTATGCGGCACTAGGGATTCGAACCGCAGAACTGCCGACCGTTTGATTGACAAGCTCAATGTCTTACCCACTAAGCCATCGCGTCTTATATTATGTTGTTATATTATGTCAAATTAAAAATTTGTGATGGTGGTGCATTGACTGTGAAATAGTTTTATTGTATTGTATTATCTATATACAATCTGTAATATCTGTATTGTATTAATGGTTATTTTTTAATCTCAGCTACTGATTACCTATTTGTGTGTGTGTGTGTGTATGTGTGTTAGGTTATTATTCTTAGCCAGCCAGTCACCAAATAAGTTGAATGTCAGCGTTCCAGAAAATTCCTCCTGCAGAAAAGACTCCGAAGCCAACATCTTTCAAAGTTCTTTTACTAGCATAGGTAAACTGGCACAGTCGGATGAAAACCTAAACTGGGGATTCGGATTCCTCCCTCAGCAATTCAAACTCCAAAATCTCCACCCTCATGACCCCTCTGCTGGTCACATGTTCCAATCCTCAACCGTCCCATGTCGAAGCATCACTCTGGCCACCCCTCCTCCAAATGTGAGCCCAGCCTGACCTTGACTAGCAGGAAAAATGTTACATCTAATAGCCCCTTGTACCCTCACCCCCGCTCTCCTACTTTCCCATACCGAAGAAAGTGGCAGCATGTGGAAGCCTTCGGCTTAGTATGGCTTCCAAAGCTGACATTGAATACATAAATTTATATTTACTCTAGAGGAACTGAAGTAGCTGGTACAGTGACTGTAGGAGGAAGTAAGGCTTTCTTGGGAGGTGAAACAGCTTTTTCATTTTCAGGCATTTTCTCTACATAATTGCATGGAAACCAGCCAAAATGTCCTTGAAAATGTCCATATAACCAGCCAGGTTCTCCTTCAGTTTTCTCAGCAACCTGGAAAGAAAAAGAAAAAAATAATCAAATGTAATTTTTTTTAACTTGTTTACAAATATGGTTTAATTCTGCTATGTGTCAGTTGGTGCATTTTGTAAAGAAAAAAACAAAATTATTTGGGGTTAAGTAAATTATTTATTTAGTATTCAAAAATGATAATTTACCTCAATAATATCTCCAGTATGGAAGCTTATCTCATCTTGATTCCTGGCTTCAAATGGGTATAAAGCTCTATAATTCACAAAGCCTACTGATGTCTTGGAGTCAGCAGCACTAACCACATGGCCTGAAGAGTCAAGGAGAAACTATTAATTGATTGCTAGTTCCTGACAAATGCTTTTTCAAAAGTCTATGTCTAGGAAGGTCAGGATTTCTGCAAGCACACAACCGTATCCTCTTGTTTAAATCTTGGGAAGAGCCAAATACACAGGAATCATTACTACTGAAAAGTTGCCATCCCTTTAAGCTTCTATTTTCTAACCAGTGAGGAACAGCAAAAGACACTGTAGACAGCTATCAGAGGTCACGGTAGATCCTATTTAAATGTCTATGTATAACAAAGCCTTTCCATTAATACACAGGAATCTTCTTCTGTGGTAACTACCACTGTTCCATAAAAGTCTCCTATCCTCAGTAGAAGGTTTCGAAGCAAAGAGAAGAGGAAATTAATTTTCTTCCCCAAGATGGCCCCGACGAAGGCTGCCTCGGTGAAATGCTCTCTAATGGTTTCTTTATTTCTAATTGTTCTCTGCGACTCACTACGGATTTCCTGTTGTGGCTCCCGCCCCCGAACCTGGCTCCATGCCTGAAAGTGGCTCGGAGCCGGGCCTGCTGCCAGAAAGTGGCTCGGAGCCGGGCCTGCTGCCAGAAAGTGACTTGGACAGTGAGTGGGAAGGGCCGTCAGGACTTACCGCGGAAGCACCGGCCTCCCTGGCTCAGCTCCAGGAGCCAGAAGCAGGCCAGGTATAAGAGATAACGAGGCCTCCTTCCCCTGACTCTTTCCCCCCCCCAGGCCACACCTGCAGCCCCAGCTGACAGCAATCAGGCTTGGCTGAATCCTAAGTTTCGTAGGCAAGAGAGAAGGGAACAACAGAAGCATTGGAGGAAGTGCTGAGTCATGGAGCCACACCCCACAGGATATAAAAGGCAGCAAGAGCTGGCGTGTCTCTTTGTATCAGGCAAATCCACGGATTGACTAGAGCTGAAGGTTGTGACTCACCAGCGTCTTGGCAGCTAACGAGGGCTCTTGGCAGACGCTGGCTCTTTTGCTGCCAGAGCTGATAAGAGCTGGCTAATTAAGCCATCGTTGGGACGGAGGCGAGGAGGACATAACATTTCCTATTCACGAGACCATCTGCTAAAAACTAAGCAACATTTCTTCAAGGAGCAGCTTTCTTTGATCGCACCCCCGCCTGTCTTTATAAACACGGAGGAGATTCTAACACAGAAGGAGGCAATTCCCACGGAGCCATGGATTACCAAAAAAGGCAAACAACGGAAGCGACGGAATAGAGGTAAACGAGCTGGGATCTTAAACAGATTAAGAAATTGTGTTAAAACTCCTCTGCCTTCAATTTTCCTAACAAATGTATCTTCACTTGCAAATAAGATGGATGAAATACTCCTCTTAAACAAATACTATTCTGATTTTCGCAATTCAGCAGTCCTATGCTTCTCTGAAACCTGGTTAAATGAATCAATTGAAGATAGCAGCCTGAACATTCCAGGGTTTCAGATTGAACGATCAGACAGGATTACAGAAACATCTGGTAAAAAGAAAGGAGGAGGCTTATGCCTATATATTAACAACTACTGGTGTCAAGATTTAAAAGTAATTTACAAATTTTGTGACAACAATTTAGAGACTTTAATTATGAACTGCAAACCATACTATTCGCCTTGTGAATTTTCCTCATTTCTTCTAATTGCTATTTATGTCCCACCACAAGCCTGTGTAAACAAGGCATTACGAACTCTAGCTGACCAAATCATGGAGGCTGAAGCCAAACACCCTGATTCACTGGCCATTATTTTGGGAGATCTAAACGAGACAAACTTAAGGAAAGAGCTACCAAAATATTTTCAGCATGTCAACTGTCCCACCAGAGGCAAGAATACACTAGACCATTGCTACACAACACTAAAAGATGCTAATCGGTCTTTACCAGTGCAGCTGTAGGACACTCTGATCATTGCATGATTCACCTTGTACCTGCTTACAGGCAAAGACTTAAAACCACAAAACCAACAATCAAATCAAGACCTGGACTGAGGAGGCAAAAGTAAAGCTGCAGGCTCTCTTTGACTGCACTGATTGGAAAATTTTTGAAGATACCTTTGCAGACCTGGAGGAATTCACAGATACTGTAACATCATATGTCAGCTTCTGTGAAGACCTATGTGTACCTACAAGGAACTTGCGAATATACAGTAACAACAAACTTTGGTTCACACCTAAACTTAAGCAGCTATGCCCTTCCAAAGAGGAAGCCTACAGAAAAGGTGATAAAATGCTGTACAATCAGGCCAGAAATGTACTAACAAGGGAGATCAGAGCAGCAAAAAGAAGCTACTCTGAAAAGCTAAAGAATCAGTTTTCAGCAAATGAACCAGCAAACATGTGGAAAACTCTTAAAAATATCACTGGCTATGGCAAACCTCCTTCCCAGGCTGAAGGTAATCAACAACTGGCAGATGACCTGAATGAGTTTTACTGCAGGTTTGAAAGGAAACTACAGCCACCTATCTCCACAACCCCCATCTCAGACACACCAACAACAGCCAAGCCTCCTACAACTGACCCCATTTCATTGGGTTCACAACCCCTAGTGATCACAGAAAAGGAAGTGCAGGACCTATTTCACAGACAAAAGCCAGGAAAAGCTCCAGGCCCAGACAAGATAACTCCTTCTTGCTTAAAAGTCTGTGCTGACCAATTGGCCCCCATCTTCACCCATATTTTCAATAAATCACTAGAGATGTGCTATGTTCCTTCTTGCTTCAAACGCTCTACCATCATCCCAGTGCCGAAGAAGCCCACCATCAAGGAACTGAATGACTACAGACCAGTTGCTTTAACATCTGTAGTCATGAAAACTTTTGAAAGGCTAGTGCTTTCCTACTTGAAAACCATCATGGATCCTCTGTTAGACCCCCTTGCAATTTGCATACTGAGCAAATAGATCAACAGATGATGCTGTTAATATGGCTCTGCACTACATCCTACAACATCTTGAGTCTCCAAAGACCTATGAAAGGGTCCTCTTTTTAGACTTTAGTTCAACATTCAATACCATCATTCCAGACACTCTTCTAATTAAGCTAAGCCAGCTACAGGTACTTGAACAGACTTGTAAGTGGATCACAAGCTTCCTAACAAACAGGAAGCAGCAGGTGAAGCTAAGCAAGATCACATCAAATACCTGTACAATTAGCACAGGCTCCCCCCAAGACTGTGTGCTCTCCCCACTTCTCTTCTCTCTGTATTCCAATGACTGCATCTCCAACGATCCATCTGTTAAACTACTGAAGTTCGCAGATGACACAACAGTGATTGGTCTCATTCGAGACAATGATGAATCCGCATATAGACGAGAGGTCGAACTAGCCTTGTGGTGCGACCAAAATAATCTGGAACTGAACACACTCAAAACCGTAGAAATGGTGGTAGACTTTACGAGAAACCCTTCCATGCTTCCACCTCTCACAATACTAGACAACACAATATCAACAATAGAAACCTTTAAATTTCTAGGTTCTATCATATCGCAAGATTTCTGTCCACAAGAAAAACACAGACTTCAGAGGATAATTAGAACTGCAGAAAAAATAATTGCTACCAACCTGCCTTCCATTGAGGACCTGTGTACTGCACGAATCAAGAAGAGGGCTGTGAAAATATTTACAGATCCCTCACATCCTGGACATAAACTGTTTCAACTCCTACCCTCAAAACGACGCTATAGAGCACTGCACACCAGAACAACTAGACACAAGAACAGTTTTTTCCCCGAAGGCCATCACTCTGCTAAACAAATAATTCCCTCAACACTGTCAAACTATTTGCTAAATCTGCACTACTATTAATCTTCTCATTGTTCCCATCACCAATCTCTTTCCACTTATGACTGTATGACTGTAACTTTGTTGCTGGTAATCCTTACGATTTATATTGATATATTGACCATCATTTGTGTTGTAAATGTTGTACCTTGATGAAGGTATCTTTTCTTTTATGTACACTGAGAGCATATGCACCAAGACAAATTCCTTGTGTGTCCAATCACACTTGGCCAATAAAAAATTCTATTCTATTCTATTCTATTCTATTCAAAAACCAGCATCTGCTATCTGACTGGAACATCCATGAGAGGGACTCTTTTGGGGACAGTCCTATCTCAAGAGTGGAAGCCATCTCAGGATCCTAAATGTTGTTTCAAATTACAGAATAATCTAAACTAAACCACTCACTTCTAAAAAAAGAATAGTTACCTTCATTTTTCAGGGCAGACTTAAGATTTCCCTTTGTTTGTTTAAGAACATTTACGTTTTTCTCATTTAAGTGAGAAACAGATTTCTCAGAATCTTGCAAATTAAAAATATCTTTTCTTTTCTTCCCTTCTTCAAATTGTTTAAGTTTCTCCTCAGCTTCTTTTGCAATTTTCTCATGTCTTTTTTTTTCTTCTGCTTTTTGTTTCTGCCTCTGCTGCTCAGGCTCTCTTAGAATTCCTACTTGTTTATTTTGTCTTTCCTCTTCAAATTTCTCTTCTGCTAGTTTTTGTTTCTGGATCTCCCTCTCTCGTGCAATGGCCTCCTCAGCTCTTTGTTTTTCCTCATGGATCTTTTCCTGCATTCGATCTTCTTTCAGACGCTTTTTTCTTTCTTCTTCTTCCTTCCTGATGGTTTCTTGCCACAAGTTCTCCTTTTCCTGTTTTGCTTTTCTTTTGAAAGATAGAAAAGAAACAAACGTAATTATTCTGATATTAGTATTGAAAAGCAAGAATGAGTAGCAAACACCTTGATGCGAACCTTATACCAGCTTTCTTTTCATTGCTTTCTGAAGGTTTTGGGTTCACCTGTATGATGCAGTCTTGGTTATAGCAATATTAATGTGTACTATTCACTGAAATGCATGTATTTTGATGCAGAATGTTAGAAATAAACTTAAGCCCGATTTTAATTTTGTCACAGCAATATAATCAGTAAAGAGTGGTAAATATTAGCATGCATAAGGACTCTCAAAATGCAGTTTCTGCATTTATTGTTGCCTATTAATCGGAAACAAAGAATGAAGGGGCTAGAGGAAAAATTAGGAATACTTTAAACACATTACCGTGTAGTCTCATCTTCTATTCTTTTTTTCAAAGCAAGTTCAGTTCTTTTCTTTCTTCCCTTCTTCAAATTGTTTAAGTTTCTCCTCAGCTTCTTTTGCAATTTTCTCATGTCTTTTTTTTCTTCTGCTTTTGTTTCTGCCTCTGCTGCTCAGGCTCTCTTAGAATTCCTACTTGTTTATTTTGTCTTTCCTCTTCAAATTTCTCTTCTGCTAGTTTTGTTTCTGGATCTCCTCTCTCGTGCAATGGCCTCCTCAGCTCTTTGTTTTCCTCATGGATCTTTTCCTGCATTCGATCTTCTTTCAGACGCTTTTTCTTTCTTCCCTTCTTCAAATTGTTTAAGTTTCTCCTCAGCTTCTTTTGCAATTTTCTCATGTCTTTTTTTTTCTTCTGCTTTTTGTTTCTGCCTCTGCTGCTCAGGCTCTCTTAGAATTCCTACTTGTTTATTTTGTCTTTCCTCTTCAAATTTCTCTTCTGCTAGTTTTTGTTTCTGGATCTCCCTCTCTCGTGCAATGGCCTCCTCAGCTCTTTGTTTTTCCTCATGGATCTTTTCCTGCATTCGATCTTCTTTCAGACGCTTTTTTCTTTCTTCTTCTTCCTTCCTGATGGTTTCTTGCCACAAGTTCTCCTTTTCCTGTTTTGCTTTTCTTTTGAAAGATAGAAAAGAAACAAACGTAATTATTCTGATATTAGTATTGAAAAGCAAGAATGAGTAGCAAACACCTTGATGCGAACCTTATACCAGCTTTCTTTTCATTGCTTTCTGAAGGTTTTGGGTTCACCTGTATGATGCAGTCTTGGTTATAGCAATATTAATGTGTACTATTCACTGAAATGCATGTATTTTGATGCAGAATGTTAGAAATAAACTTAAGCCCGATTTTAATTTTGTCACAGCAATATAATCAGTAAAGAGTGGTAAATATTAGCATGCATAAGGACTCTCAAAATGCAGTTTCTGCATTTATTGTTGCCTATTAATCGGAAACAAAGAATGAAGGGGCTAGAGGAAAAATTAGGAATACTTTAAACACATTACCGTGTAGTCTCATCTTCTATTCTTTTTTTCAAAGCAAGTTCAGTTCTTTTTCTTTCCAGTTCTTGAATTTTTTCATGTTTGATTTTGTGGAGCTGCTCAAGCGCCTTCTGCTGTGTGCAGTAAGTTTCTCTTAGTTCCTATTAAAAAAGCACAAAATTAAGTAAGCAAAAAAGCAAGCAGATTTTAGAGAAGTGATTCCATTTAATATTCTGAATCCAAATGTTCCTGCAAGTTTCCAATCAATCATATAGACCAAGGCAAAATTATTTTAGTTTATTTTTGCTTTTGAGGCCCTCCATACCATTTAAACTGCCCTTTAAAAGTCATTTTTTATGGTTTTACAAATGTGCAGGAAAACTGCTGCAGTGAACACTGTTTTCTAATCACTTATTATGTGCATACCCTACTTTACAAGTCAGATCCAAATTTCTGTGATGACGATGGCAAAAAGTTACATTTCTTCACAACTGCTACAGCCTTGTAGTGATGTCTACAGCAGGGCAAGAGGACTTCTCGGTCTACCTGATATGATACCACGGATACCTGCCAACGCTTTGAAGACTGTATTATTCTATTCTAATCCCTAAACTGTGAGATAATTTTCAACTGCTGAGGCATGAATATTCTGTTATTTCTCTACTAAATTACTTCAGAACTTTGTTTGAAAAGAGTCACAAAAATACTTCAAAAATGTTAAATAACAGCAATATGAAGAGGAGAAAAACTATGTAATTCAAGGTATTAGTTATGACCTATACTGCCCTACATGGCATGGGGCCAGGCTACCTATGGAACTGGCTTTATCCCATTACATCAGCCCATCCCACCTGATTAGGCAGGGAAGGTATGTTGCAGTCTCTTTCTGGGTCTAGGAAGACAGCCTTCTCTGACATGGTCCCCACTCTATGGAATACTCTCTCCCCAGAGGTGAGGCAGGCCCCCATTCCCTGGCCTTCCGAAAAGGAGTTTATTTATTTATTTATTTATTTTGTCATAACAATATATGTAGGTATCATACAAAAAGATTATATAACATATAAACACATATATGGGTAAATATAAGGAGGTATAAGCATATATGTATATAGGAAGAAGAAAAGAAAAACAATAGGACAGGAACAGTAGGCACGTTTTGTGCGCTTATGCACGCCCTTTATGGTCCCCTTAGGAATAGGGTGAGGTCAATAGTAGACAGTTTTTGGTTGAAGATTTTAGGATTATGGGAAGAAACCACAGAGTCAGGTAAAGTATTCCAAGCACTGATGATTCTGTTACAGAAGTCATATTTTCTGCAATCTAGATTAAAGCGGTTGACATTAAGTTTAAATCTATTGGTTGCTCTAGTATTATTGCAATTGAAGCTGAAGTAGTCTTTAACAGGAAGGACATTACAATAGATGATTCTGTGAGTTAAACTTAGGTCTTGTCGTAGGCGACGGAGTTCCAAGTTTTCTAAGCCTAGGATTTCAAGTCTGGTGGGATAAGGTATTTTGTTGTTTTCAGAGGAATGGAGAACTCTTCTTGTAAAATATTTCTGGACACGTTCAATTGTATTGATGTCAGAGATGTGGTGAGGGTTCCAAACAGGCGAGCTGTATTCTAGAATTGGTCTAGCAAATGTTTTATATGCTCTGGTTAGTAGTGTGGTGTTTTTGGAAAAGAAGCTACGCAAGATTAGGTTTACAACTCTTAGAGCTTTTTTTGCTATGTAGTTGCAGTGGGCTTTGGCACTTAGATCATTTGATATGAAAACTACAAAGTCTTTAACAGGGTGGGGGTCATCTGCAAGGTAATGTCCATCAAGTATGTACTTAGTGTTTGGGTTCTTTTTTCCTATATGTAAGACTGAGCATTTGCTGGTTGAGATTTGGAGTTGCCAAGTTTTAGACCAAGCGGTTAGATGATCAAGATCTTTTTGAATGATAGATGTATTGTCTGTGGTGTTAAATAGTTTGACATCGTCAGCAAAGAGAACACAATTATTTGAGATATGGTCACAAAGATCATTAATGTATAGTATGAAGAGTTAAAACATGGCTCTGCAGGCTTGGGTGGGGAGCCCAGAGGAGCAAGCAATCAGGCTTGCGTGGGGAGCCCAGAGGGGCACGCAGCATTTGTTAGTGCCCTCTCTTTGCCTTTATCAACCAATTGTTGAAAATTTTAATTATTCTTGCCTCCTTAAAAATGTGTATAATTTTTCAATTTTTAACTTAAAATTTTAATTCTAAAATTTTAATTTTTATATACTGTTATCATGTTTTATTGTACACTTCCAGAGTCCATCTTTGAGAGAGATGGGTGGTTCAGAAATGTGAAATATAAATAAATAAATAATCTAAAATCTATGAACACCACCTCACCTTCCCAGCTAAGATGAACAGTGCTTCAAGACTATTTACTACATGTTTATTGGTGCAGGAACTGGAGAATTATTATTTTTATTTAATAATGTTCTGCACAGACTAATACATTGACCTTATTTATTAAGGTCAACATGCACATCTTGTGGATCACACACATATCGCTCTCTAAAGATTGCACCAATTGCCAAAACCTCAAGGTGTTAAGGCCTTTCCTACATTTTTGAGAACATTAAATTGTATCAGCAGACATAGAATTGATGTTTCATTTCCATACAATGAAGGGGCTAAGGATGACCGTATGACAGAGTTATTGATATTCTGATTTTTTTAATCGTTTCCAATATCACAAAAATAACACACAAAGTCTCTGAACAAAAACCAGTAGCTGAACTATTCATATCTATTTCCCACTACATTTCTGACCTGTCATCACATTCTTCAATGAACTTTTCAAATGGTTCTTTTCAGTCCCTCACTTTTCTCTAGTAATTATTGAAGAAAAAAAATAAATGAACGTTTTCATATTTGGGTTACATGCTTTGCTGAAATCAGTTAATCTTCAAATCAGGCTTGTTTTGGTTATGTAATATGTTTCACACTCAGCCCCACTGAGTAGACCAGACCAAGAAATTGCTCCTCATTGTCTATTCATGGAACTTGCATATCTTGGTCCAAGTCATTTACTTTACTTGCTACATTCATTAACAACATGCATTTTGTTGGGAGCATTTCTCATCCCATTTTTCCCCTGATTCAATGAGAGCACTATTAATTCTACTTATATTTAAGTAGTTTTCCATATGGTGATGGGAAATTTTCCAAAGCTCCCCCATCAACAAAGAGTGAAAAAAAACTTCAATAACTACTGTATCTACATATTCTTCATAATTTCCATAAATTGTAAACTATAGCACTATAGGTAGTTGGGGATAGAATTACTGGAAGGAATCATAAAAACTTTGGTGTGAAACACCAATGTGTAAGAAGGCTCCTCAAAGATTCTCAAGACCTTTTGGTATCTTACGTCTTGTCTGAATAATGAGAGGCTCTTTGTAAATAATCTTATTTTATTCAGTGTTAGAAAGTTGCATGCCAATTACCTGAGTTGGGTGAAATGCCTGTTCTGGCTGAGTCACTTTCTTGCAATTACCTTTTATACTGACATAACAATACCATTGTTAAATTGAGTACAGAACATTAGACTCTTCTAGTACACATCAGCCGTATGATTATCAAGTAACTTTATTATACTATTAGACATTATCAGCAAATGTCAAACCAACTGTTAAACAATCAAGATAAATTACAAAATCTGAGAGTTACTAAGGTATAGTAGCTAAGATGCTAGACTAGAAACTAAGACATTGGAGGGAATTTCAGTCCTTCCTTAAGCACAGAAACTGGCTGAATGACTTTGAGCCAGTATCTGTCTCTCAGCCCAATCCACCTGACTGGGTTGTTATAAAGAAAACAGGAAGAAGACACATTATGAATGTCACTTTGAATTGTACAAAATAAAAACAATCTTGTATTTATCCCTTGCTCTTACTTTCATTCCATCGCATCATGCTTTCAAATGGAAAGCTTTAGGTCCAAATCAAATCCCAAGCCAAGTCTTCAAAAACTGTGCTTGCACGTACACAGAGCATTTCTTACATATCCAGCATGTACCTACCTGCCTTTCTCCATCATGCATGTAGGAAAATATAGATTGCTTCCCACCTTCCAAAACTGCTTTGTTGCAGAAACAGTGGAAAGAGGCATTGGTTCTTGCCTGACACACACCTTCTCATTGAGTGGAGACAGCAGCCAAGAATGGGTTGTGCTCTGTTCAGACGGAGGACTGAGCCTGTGCAAAGTTGTTAAGTCCTGCCCTTGTTGCCAGGGACTCCCAGCTTACGGCGAAGACGAAGAAACAGACTTGATGTGTTAGAATAAGGTAAGAAATAGAAAGAAGGAAAGATAGACCAGACAGCAAGGGAGGGGCTGGCTGCTGTCTCCACTCAACAAGAAGGTGCGTGTTAGGCAAGAACCAATGCCCCTTCTCCGTACTGGTGGAGACAGCAGCCAAGAATAGGACATACCCAAGCTTACTGTCCCAAACTACGGGTGGGCCCTAGTCTGGTCTTGGGACTCCCCACTGGTATGAATCAGTGGTGGGATTCAAATAATTTAACAACCGGTTCTCTGCCCTAATGATTTCTTCCAACAACCAGTTCACCAAACTGCTCAGAAAGTTAACAACCGGTTCTCCCGAAGTGGTGCGAACTGGCTGAATCCCACCACTGGTATGAACCCTTTGCAATACTCTGCGGCCAAATGCTGCCTCAGCGGAGGCGAACTGATCTATTTTGTAATGCTTGATAAAGGGTGAAGGGGAAGTCTAGGTAGCTGCTCTGCATATTTCAAGCAAGGATGCCTGAGTGGCCCATGCTGCTGATGTAGCTGCGCTGTGGGTAGAATGCGCCATTAAATGAGTAGGCTGAGGCAGAGAACGCAGTTTGTAAGCCTTGGCTATGGTCTGACGAATCCACCAGCTGATGGTGGATGGAGTAACTCGAGAACCCAAGGAGACTGGTGTAAAGGAAACAAATAAGGACTCTGTGCGGTGGAGGTCCTTAGTTCTCTTCAGGTAGATACGAAGTGCTCGGCGGACATCCAGGGAATGCCATTGCCTTTCCAAAGTGTGGGCTGGGTTAGGGCAAATGTTGGGAAGAATCAGTTCCTGCATTCGATGGAATAGAGTATTGATTTTGGGGATGAAAGATGGATAGAGGCAAAGAACCACACGGTTGGTATGGAAAACACACCGGTCACTGTGGATGGAGAGGGCGGCAATCTCCAAAATTCTCCTGGCAGAAGTGATTGCCACCAAGAAGGCGACAAGCATAGACTGGTCGTCCGTAAAGGCTCATCTGGCACTCCTGTAAGAGAATTCAGGACAATAAGAGATCCCAGATGGGATACCTATGCACGACAGGGGGGCATAAGTTAGTAGCCCCTTTCAGAAATTGCCACATTGTGGGAAGCTGGCATAATGAAGAAAGCGATCCACAAGTCAGGACAGAAGATAACGCTGCCACCTGCCGCCAAATAGTGTTGGGCGAGAGACCGCGGTCGAGTCCATCCTGAAGGAAGTCTAGGATCTGGGCGATTGATCACAGCAGAGGATTAATTGATGCCCAGTCACACCACAAACAAAAGGCCCATCAAGTGGCCGAATAAATACATTCTGTGGCCGGCCTTCGAGAAGCCTGGATAGCCTGGATAACCCTGGAAGAAAGGTGGGCTCCACTCAGAGTGTGCCGTTCAAGTACCAGGCAGTCAGTTGGAGCCACTGAGGATCCAGGTGAACCAATGACCCCTGGCTGAGGGGAGCGACAGTCTGAGGAATCCTCCAGGGCGGCGCTATGGACAGAGTCTTGAGGTCTGCGAACCAAGCCCATCATGGCCAATGCGGTACGACAAGAATGACCTCCGCCTTCTCTTGCAGGATCTTCTGCACCACCTTTGAAATGAGCGGCAGAGGGGGAAATGCATAAAGCAGGCCCCAAGGTCATGGACTCCAGAGCGCGTCCACGCCCTCTGCACGCAGATCTGGAAAGCAGGCATGAAAGCGCAGAAGTTGAGCATTCTCCGGGGTAGCAAATAAATCCACTTCCAGAAGGCTGAAGCAGTCATACATCTGTTGGAAGATGGACGGGTGCAGGTGCCACTCTGCATGGCCAATGGTTTGATGGCTTAGCCAGTCCGCCTGCACATTGGATATCCCGGAGATGTGTTGCGCCTTCAGTGAGCGCAAGTGGTGTTCTGCCCAAATGGAGAATGCGAGTAGAGGGGTCTAAGCGACTTTTTTCCAAGTTTAGCGAAAAGCCGTGCTCCTGGAGACAGGAAATAGTTACCTGTAGGTCCTCGATAGAGGGATGCCTTGACGAGGACTGGATCAAAATATCATCCGGGTAATATTGAACATGGACAGGGATGGCCCAAAGATGGGCTGCCAAGATGACTAGTACCTTAGTAAAGGTACGGGGAGCAGAAGAAAGGCCAAAGGATAATGCCCAGTGTTGATAGTGCTTACCAGCATAACAAAAGCTGAGAAATCTACGATGGGATAAACAAATAGGGATGTGTAAATAAGCCTCAGTGAGGTCGACGGAGGTGAGGAAGTCGCCCTTCCTGATGCCAGCTAAAATAGACTGTAAGGACTGCATCTTAAAACGGCAATACACAGTGTATCGGTTCTAAAATATTGTTCCAGAATGACTATTAAATTAGAGAAAAAAACAATATAGTTGATTTAATGTTCAATTGATTAAAATATTTGATTATAAATTGGAAGATAAAATATATGATTAAATAAACTAATGATAAGTAATTGTTGTTTGCACAAAAAATTGTAACTCACCCACCGACACGTATTTGAAATTTGAATGGAAGATGCTTTTATGTTTGTATGTTTTAAAAATAAAAAACATTTTTTTTAAAAAAATGTATTAGTTCAGTCTTTTAAGGTCAAGAATAGGTCTCCACCCACCCGAGGATTTAGGCACGAGAAATAGAAGCGAATAAAACCCACATCCTGCTTGATCCGCAGGTACATGCTGGATTGCTCTGATGTCCAAAAGATGTTGAACTGCCAAGTCCATAAGTATCTGCCGATTACTGTCCTTTGAAATAGGACAGCGGATAAAAAATTCTGGAGGGGTGGAAACGAATTCTAGGGATAGACCAGATCTTATCATATCCCTGACCCAAAAGTTGGAAGTAAGTCAATCCCATCAGTTGGTAAAGAGAGCTAATCTGCCCCCGATGGGAGAATCTGCCCTGCAATTAATGCTGGCGCCGGAACAAACAACTTCCTCCCCCTCGAAAGGGCCGTTGTCCTGAAAATGGTTTACCTTGGGTCGGTCTATCAGGCTGACCTCGCTGTCTAGCTCCAAAGGAGGGTATCACACAGGAATGTGCTGCACCCCCGTCGGATGTTCTAAACTGCGGCCTGCGGTAGGGAGTAAAGTAGTGGAACTCAGAGTTGCGCTGAGCGCTTGGTAATATCTTCCTCTTATCCTTCATCTACACGAGTAGTGGTTCTAAGGCCAGTCCAAATCAGTTGCCTCCCGCAAAGGGAGCCAAGGTGAGGTGCCACTTGTGGCATGCATCCGCAGGCCAGTGTTGGAGTCAAAGCATCCTATGTGTCGCGACCACCACCGCCATGGACTTGGAGGCGAAGCTTGCCAAGTTCAGTGTTGCATCTGCAGAAAATTGGACTGCTGCAATAATTTTATTCAAGTCTTGTTGCAGTCAGGTGTCCTCAGATGGCAACTTGTCGTGAAGTTGTTGAAGCCAAACCAGGGTTGCCCTGTTGAAGAAGAAGGCCGTAGACGCTGTCTGAATCGCCCAAGCTGCTCCTTGATGAACCCGCTGCAAAGATTGATCAGAGCGCCACTCCTCAGGTCATAATCCCTCTTCTGGTTCACCGGCAATGGTGGAATTGAGTAACAACGCAGTGATCGGGGGGTCTACTGAAGGGACCTGGAGAATCGAGGCCAATTCTGGAGCCATATTGGAAAAACGACAGTCCAATGATGAGGGAAGAGGAGCAGAACCTGGAACCGCCCATTGCTTCTGAACTACATTGATAAACATGGGAGGAGAGGGAACCACATCTATTGCCCTATAAGGCTCCAAAAAAGAGGGCCAGAGGGACCTTAGAGGTAGAAGGAACCTCCCCGTCCAGGGGAATCCCCAATGCCTTCAACAACAAGGATTTGAAGACCGCCAGAGGAAACAGGCCAGGAAACGCCAGTTGTTCGGGTAATAGACCTTTATCATCAGAAAGGTCGTGCTCGTGGTGTTGAAACTCCTCCTCACTGGGCGATGGGCAGCCATCATGAGAAGGGTCCGGAGACCCCTGATCCCAAAATGAGTGGAAGTCCTCCACACTTGGGTTGTAATATGACTCAGAAGCCAATGACACAGCAGGGGACAATTGTCTGGCCTGATTTAGAAAGGCTGCTGCCAGACTGTTGGATAGCCCTGGTCAGAAAATCCTGAAAGTTGTCAGGTAGGGAAACCCCATGTTCCATCATGGGTGACCGATTAGGACCCTGGGATGCAGGCTGGGCAGGAGCAACAGGAGGTAGATGTGGGGCCCACAAAACAGTTGCTGGAATAGGCATGGGGCAATCCTGTAAAGACACCTGATCTGAGGTGCCCCCAGGAGATCCTGGTCGAGGGGCTGCAGTGGCTCCCTCCCAGGCACTATCCCTGGACAGAGGTTGCGGAGTAGATTTACTAGCCTTATGACCAATTTTTTGTAAAGCCTGATCCCTGTGGTGTTTATCTCTTAGGGTTGCCTGACTGCATCCTTGGTCAGATTTCTTTTGCAGATGGGAAACAGAGTTACCCTTCTCTTGCACCAGCTGAGTCACGGGCCCAGCCAAAGGTTGATTAGGTTCCGCCACGTCTACATCTGCCGGAGTTGCCCCCTGCTTATTGGGCCTTGGGCATCATGGATCCCAGTAAGGAATCACTATAACTGCAGGAGTATTAGCCAGAAGGCAAGACTCTGAAATTCAGAAGAAACACCAGGGGCTTAACAAAATGACTGCCAAAATGTTATCTTATTCCGCCCAGTTGCCAAAATGGCTGCCACGCTCGTCCTGCAAGCAGAGCGCGAAGCTCTTGGATCAGACAGCCCCTGTGTGAGAAATGGAATTATTCATGGAATTATTCCTGTAAAGAATATAGCCTAAGTAACTCCATATTATACTCTTCCTATAACCTGAGTTAACCTGAGCTATTTTAGCAATGTAAGACATTTAATAAGGGGAAGTTTGTGTAATGCCTGTTCTGAGGAAACAAGCCATAAAATGATGTTTGTACCCTTTAAGCAGGACAGGCTGACCCAAGCAAAATCATGTTCCATTTAATTGTTTCTGTAAATGACATAAGGGAACTCTGATCTCTGGGGGACTTTCCAGAGGAAGAAGATGGTGCTGAATAAGCCAGAATTGTTATGTAATATGTGAAGAACAATGACAGATGGGGGCATTGTAATTGCCCTGTTGATTGTCTGAAAATGTATTTAAACCATGTATTCAGAGCTGTCAGACTTTCTCTCCCTTGCAGAGAACCCTTTTGCAAAAGCTTTTTGATATATATCTTTTTTGAAATAAACCTGCCTTACCATGGTTGCCATTTCCTTTTTATGAGATTTACCATTATTGTATTTCTCACACCCTGGATATATGTGGATTATGGTCAGGGGAGCTGGCAGCGGTCTGATATTTCCTTTGAGAAATAAGACCAGCAATGGAGCGCAAGGCTCCTGAAAGCTGTGTCTGTGCCAGAGGCCTTAAGCCACAATGACTGAGCCACACGATCCACAGTAGCTGGGAAAGCGCTTAATAGGAATAATGCCAAAGAGGGGTCAAACATAGGGGGGAATCTTAAGTAATGCCAACTAAGAAGCAAACTGCTTCTACTCCGTTCAGGCAGCTAGAATAACACGAACGGCTGCCCAAACAGCCCTCAGGGAGTGTCAGGCTCCTGTACCAAAAAGAGGGCCCAAAGCTGTTTGAATAGCCCTCGTGGAGTGCAAGACTCCTGCACCAAAATGGGACTCCAAAATGGCCGCCCGTCACTCATGCCGAAGCTCCTACAATGGCTGCCCGGCAATTTCGGAGCATGAAGCTCCTGTAAACCTCCCCCAGCCAGCCAAAATGCTCCTGTGTTCAGGACGATCTTAAGTCCCCCAGTGAGATCGGCAAGCTGAGGCTCCAGCAGCGGCTTGAAATGGCAAGGCCAAAGCCTCACCACTGAGAAATAAACCTCCCCCCTCCCCGGATCTAAAGAAGGGAAGGGATCAGAAACTACTCACAACACTCAATCAATGAGAAATGGAAAAATTCCAAGGGAAGGAAAGGTGAGGCAACAGCCAGAAATGGAGAGAAATTTCCAACATATCCATCTAGTCTGAGGACTGAGCCGAAAGCTGGGAGACCCTGGCAACAAGGGCTGGACTTAACAACTTTGCACAGGTTCAGTCTTTCATCTGAAAAGAGCACAAGCCATTCCTGGCTGCTGTCTCCACCAATATGGAGAACTATAAGATCCCCCTTCTTTCAAAAATGTCTCTTACCAATGGCACAAGAAAAAAGGACCTGTGTAGCTTAATACAGCCTAGCAAATTTCCCATCCCATTCTAAATAAGCGCACCTCAGGCAAGACACCCTTCCCACAATGCTATAGGCTAGCACAATCCTATCTTATTCTTGTTAAATGGAGTTATCATTCTGAGTCTTCTGGATATACTTTGATACTAAACAGACAGATAGAATATTCTTTCACAAAGACCGGTGATGTTTCTTAATGATCTTGCACCCAGACTAGGTAACATTATCAATGCTAGTGAAGCATTGAAGCACTAGCACTGATAACATTACCTAGTTTGAGTAATGAAACATCAGAAAGTGCCAAAAACCTGCACATTTTGAAAGCAGCCACAAAACTTTAAAACAAACTGGAATTAAAATGCCAGGAAACAAATCCTGTGATGAAAGCAAATGACAACTCTATTCACACATTATATTGACAATATGAGGAATTCATATATTTGTTCATCTTCTTATATAATCTATTTATCAGAAATACTATGCAACATTCCAAAAACAATAAGCTGACCAGTTACTCTGTGAATAGATATAAAGTATGAATATTGGTATTTCTCAGGATACTCTGTGACTGTTCTCAAAGGGATTATTTGTGAACGAATGATTACACAAAGACCAGTTTCATAATGAAAAATGAAAGTCACAATTCACAAAGTTCAACTGGATAATCTATGATTTTAAGCAGATACCAAAGTGTTTTTTTTGTAAAAAGCATTTATTAACATAGAAAAGTTGTACAGCTAATGACAATTATCAACATCACTGTCTGTAAGTCCTGCATTTCAATTCTCCTTGACTTCTCTGTTTTATAATTCCCTTTGTTCTTTTTCAGAATAATATTCAGTGCATGTGTTGAAGCAATCATTTATAAAATCTCATACCATACTATTGTTTTGCTACAAAAGACCAACACTGCTATATTTCCATGTCAATAGCTCTGGAAATGCTTTCTTCTCTTTGATCTAAGGGGAAACTGGAAAAAGATGAAGGCAATATATGGAAGCCTGTATGCAAGTTATCAGAGCAACTGTCATATTGTGATAGTGGAAAAGCCAAACATAGATGGTCCTATATATAGCATGTTCAGCTATATATAGCTGAACATTTTGGTGCGATGGAACTTGGATCCAAAGAGGTAATCAAATGGGTTTCTGAAAATAGTCTAAAGGTGTAATCCATGAGAGAACAAAGATCTTAAATTTTTTACTCTGCAAAATATAAAGCTTGCCTTAGGGATCATCTATTTGGCAGTTGGTTTGTTATAAAAAGCCAAACATATGGGAGAACAATTCAATATGTAATTGGCTCTGTAATTTCACAAGGTTTTTCTCCCAGGTATATATAGTCTTGAGATTTTATGATCTGAATCCAACTTCCTCTGATTTTAGAACTATTGGTATCTAAAAAGAAAGTTGCAGGCCATTTTCTTCAAGTGTAACTCAGAACTCTAGCTAGTTTATTATTTTTTTCTGTCAATGTTCTTGAGGCAAAATCAAGCATATATATTTATCAGTAGATTTTTGTTGGTCTGGGGAGAAGCAGAGATTGTTTTTCACGAAGTTCTTTTTTTTTTTACCATACTTATTCTGGGAATTCTGGCCTTAGACTTTTCCTTTGTTATGAATATAATAGACAAGTATTTTTCTATGGTCAAAATAGAAAAAATAATAACAATCTTGATTACAGATAGGACTTTGTTTCAGATAAACTGGTAATGAGTAGTAATCCATCCACCAAACTCTATGTGAGTTTTAAGGATTTTGCTTAAAAGCAGCAACGTGAGGATTATTCCTACCCTTTCCCATAATTGAAAATATGTAGTTAGTGGACAGAGTTTAAAAGCAAGCAGAAGGCAAATAAAATCTGTTCCTGCAATAGAGCACCAAATTATTGCATAGGAAAATATTTTAAGTGCTATAGAAATGCAAATTATTTTTAAAACACACACACACTCACACACACAAACATGGAAATCATTAGAAGCAAAAAAAGGCCAAAGATTAGAAAATAACCTTAAGTAAGAGGAAGAGGTTGTTGAGACAGCTTAGCAGATACAAAAGGCACTGAAGAATAGAAGCATCCATAGTCTCACACTGTAAGATAAGGCAGATAAAAAGCAGTTAAACGTTTCACTGGGATTGTTGTAAAGGTGGAAAATTTAAGGGTTATGACAAGGCATTGGAATAATTAATCTAGCAATCAGAGTCAACTCTCATCATAGCTACCCATATATTATGTGGAGGGGTGAATGACAGTGAGAGAGACAGAGTCCTCTATAGCCAAAATTAGTAATATTAATGGTTCACAAATAAGATAAGCAATAAACTCTTGTCCTCTGCAACGTTCCTTTTCAGCCATCGCTGCTTCTGATGTATACGCCATTCCATTTCTATTCTCATTTCCTACAATAAGTCAAGCATGCCATAGAATGGATAAACATAACTGGGCGGAGTTTGGGGAATGGGCATTCCTTCAACTGTTGATCTCTTTGATGCTTCTTGCTTGAGATGAAGTGGTGCTATTTTGTAATATAAGGATTGGTACTTGGGGTAGGCATCTTTCTATAGTATTTGCATGTAAGCTCTACAGTGAAAACAGGCATTACAATGGATTTGGCCTCAAAAAAGCAGGATAGTCTTTTATATTTGTTGCTGTACCCCGTGACTTAGACAGAACAGACAGGTCAGGAACTATGGTCCAATCCTCTTGACTACAGCATTTCATGAAACAGATCAAACAGCTGCTCCTTTACAATCTCCTTTCATTTGCTCACAACATATATGAGTCACAGATAGAGCTTCCTTAATGACTACCATGTTTAGTAATCACTCAAAGTTATAACGGTACTGACAAAGTAGTTTTACAATCAGTCTTTCCACTTACGACCATTGCAGCATCCCCACAGTCATGTGATTGCCATTTCGGCACTTTTACATCAGACGAGTGTTTACGACTACTGCAGCATCCCAAAGTTACGGGATCACTAGTCCAAAAAGCAGAGTCAATGGAAAGCAGTAAAATCATAAGTCACAGTCATGTGATGTCTCATTTAACAACTGTGGCAGGAGTGAGGTTGTTAGTCTGTTGCAGTCACATGATTACTTGTTTAATGATTGGCTTGCTTAGTGATAGAACTAAGCAACCCACTTCGTCCTAATTGTAGTCATTAAGCAAGGACTACTTGTAGTTGGCTAGGTTAAGCCTCCAATGTTAATCAGTCACAAGAGAGCTCAAATATGTAACTGAGAAGAGGAAGCTGCTTCTTCCATATCACCTGCCTATGCTGTCCACATAGAGAAGGGAAGAAAACAAGAACATAAAGAATAGAAAGTGATGGCAGCACTGACTTTCCCTTTATTACATTTACAGGCATACTCTGTTGTCTATCAGTTACATGAAAAGGTTTCAGACACAATATTGTTAAGTAGGAAATAACTAATCACTGCACTCCCAAAATTATCTTAAACACAAAAAATTATAGCTTTGCCAGCCAGTCATATTCTAATTAATATGCATGTATATGTATTTAAAATATGTTTTATAATTTAAACACATATGTTGTAATGTAGCAGGGAAGACTGTCACTAAATGATTTATACATCTCATTTGTGCCCAGGATTTGACAGTTGAAGGAGAATTTCAAGTTCTCCATTCATAACCTTTGGCTCTGGAAGAGATTTGAATCATGCTCTCTGTCATGCTGCAATCATGGCTTTTGGGAGGAGATGACAGAAAACAGGTAAGGAAGATTTCAGGTGTAGCTTAAGCCCATGCTTCTCCATTTTGAAAAAACACTTCTATTTTAGGAAAGCGGTTGAGTGGAGAATCTGACATGCAAAGAACATGGAATAGATTCTTCGTTTAGAAGCTTAGTAACTGCAGTTTGTATACATTTTTGGTTTTCTCATCCTTTTCAAGCTTTTTATTTTCTCCATATTTTCCCCTTATCTGCATATTCCCAATTCTCACTATGGTGACATACATTCTGTAGCTGAATGGAAGGAGAATAGATGGTGTAATAGTAACTTCACTTGCACTAAGAAATTGCTTTTATATGTCTTAAATAATTAATGTATTGAGTGAAATAGCTGGCCTTTTGTTCTTATTATATTATATATAAGCTTTTATTAATTAAGAAAAAGAGTATTTGCAAATTTTATTTTCATCTATTTCCCTATGCCAAGGTTCACTTTCAATATTTTAGTGGAGGTTACTTCGAATAATATTAATTTACCCTACAATATGCAAAATAATACCCATGTGAATCTTTGTGTAAATGGGCCAAACTGTAAAATGCTGGTACTAATTCTTTTTAAAATCAAATTGGAGATTTAATGGGCATTTGAGTATCATCAACAAAATGCATTTTTCATGAACAGAAGATAACACACAGGGCTTAATTGGTTGAAGGAACAAATTGGAAAGTTTTGCTAAATGAACAATCTTAGATGCTTAAATAAAAGGCTACAACAAAATTGTACCTTGAGCTGCTTATTAAAAATATCAATTTCTGACAGCTTGGAAGTGGTTTCTTTTTCTAGTGTATCTAGTTGTTCCTGAAGTTTTTGGCATAATTCTTCTTTTTCTAATGATTTCTTCTGCAGCGAATTTAGCTGTGTATCTGCAAATGAAAGACTAAATATTTAATATTTACTTACACATTTTTAATTTTTTGTCATTCACATATCTATATATTGTATTTACTTAATTTACTAATACTGTTGTTACAGTACAAAAAGGAATGGGAAATTTTTCTGTGTGTCTGAAAAGGGGATCTCGTTTTCAGACATACCTCGTGAGGGAGGAAAAAAACTCTTGAATTCTTAAAAACATGTACACATAAGACCAATGATACTTACCAAAACAGTTGCTAATCTTGTAATTTATTTTCTCACTCAACTGTTGTTTCTCAGGAACAAAAGCAATCAGCTTATTCTGATATTCCTGTAGAGTTGAGGGTGATATATTTTAGAAAAGTATTACCAGTATAATATGTTTGACATAATCTGATAATACAAATTAAAACATAGAGGTAAGAAAAAACAGTCCTGCACCCTTTTAGTGGCTTCCAAAGTACCCTCCAAGTGACTATGGCCCAAATTTTCAAAGTTTCTTGAGAAATTAACAGGGTAAAATGGGTTCTTTAAGTATCGGACTCATATCAATTTTGCACCTTAAAACCCCCAATCTGAGAAATGGCCAGTTCCTAAGTATGAATTCTTAAAGTCCTCATATACTATTATAATGATTTCATTTTAGTCATCCCATGATCCCTGAAGCCAAAACATTTCCAAAAATCTGTGTCCTTTGAATGAAACAAAACCAAACCTATTTCTGATGTAGCAGGATATATTCTGGTATGGAGAATATATCTCCAATAATAAAAAAAAAGTGAGAAAAGAGTAATAATGTAAGTCAAGGGTCAGTAATCCTTATATACGGAATGTATCATTTAAAAAATTCTGCATCATGAATGGATAAATGAAATCACCAACATTTCATGACACCCTGTCAAACAATGTCTTTGCTTTGTGATGTTGGTCAGATAAAAGACATTATGTCCACTACCCCATTTACAACAAAATGAGGACCAAATTATTGATGGTAAGTGAACTCAAGGGCTCAGATCTTGAAAACTCTTCTTGTAGATTGGTTCTCAATTATCAACAACCAAGTTGCTACTTTTGCTCTGCTGCCATTTAAACTTAGAAATACTTAATTTCTTAGTTGTAGCTCTGGTTTATCTTGCTATAATCTTTTTACATCTAATACTCTTTTTATTTTACAGTACTATATTTTACATCACTACTGTTTTATTGTTTTTTATGGCATGGTATATGTAATTATCTATAGTTACAAGAATAAATTTACTTACTAACTTTTCATGAGTTAAGCATGTATTAACAAAGAATTTTTGGAAGATTGGGATATCTCACATATCTATCCATTTTTTCTAACATTTTCTTTTAATGCTGCAGAAGGCCAAACAAAGCAGGCAATCCTGCTTTAGAAAACAGTATGCCAAAACAAGCTCCAATGCCCTGCCACATGCCAACACAGATGTACATACACAAATAATGAGCTTTAGGGCATATATTCTATACTTTAAACTAATTTTGACACATTTTAAAATGTTCTCTTCAATATCTAGCCCCATTCATCTGGGCAAGATCAAGGAAGCAGGAACTACATACATTTCAGTAAGTCATTTTTAATTTAGTTTGGAGTAAATACTGAATCTTAGAAGCTATAAGAAAAATTTCCAATCTTCATTCATAGTGAGTTCATTAAAGCAAAGTTTCTTTGAATAATTTGAAAAGCTTCTTTCCAGGTTTCTTGTCTCTAGGATTGAGTTTATGAGATAAACCTCCAAATAATTTGTCTTCTGCTTTTGATTTTTTGTGTCTTCCCTTGTTCCGTTTTCTTTTCCAATTTCATCACAATCTCTCACATTTGTCAACAAAAGAAAATGTTCACTTAGTTGTAATTAGGTATAAAGACTAATGAATAAGAAGGAATGCTTGATGTGCGTTGGTAGCAGTATGTATGTGTGATACTATTGTATGCAGATAATGCCATGTTGCCGGCTGAGAATCTTAATGGTTTTTAACAAATATGACATAATTACATGATGTGATAATTCTCAGAGACTAGAGCTTGTATTTAATAGAGAAATCACATGAACACAAGTTGTACACAAATGCTGACAATTTAGATCAAAAGAGTGAACTTATGTATCTTGGTAGAATGTTAATTAATAATGGCACAATGGATGAAAAAAATGATTTCTTCTTTTATCTAACCTCCTGCTTTAATTTCTTTTGAGTACCATTTCTTACTCCTTTTTTGCAGTTTGCTTAATATTGCTTACCCCCCAAAAAATAAATGAGTACCATTTCGGTAGGTATCATACATAGGTATAACTCATGGGAACACAAAAGGAGGTCCCAACTGGGCATCCCCCAAGCAACAGTGATGTCACTGGCAAATCCTTTCACCATGGAAGCACTTTGATGCTTCTGACATAGAAGTATTAGCATTACCGCAAAAAAGAGCAGCATTATACATAAGTGTGGGTACACTCACACACTTGTCTATACATCTCTCTCATTTGCTACATTAGTTCGCCACCCTTCACCATATGAACTATATATTTAATCTCTCTACCTCTACCTATCCAGTCCCAACTAAAATAATTTTTCTTTGTGCTTTCTGCAGTTTTCTTCACATGGTTTTACAGAGTGGTTTGCCATTGCCTCCTTCCTAGGGCTGAAATAAAGTGACTGGCCCAATGTCACCAGCTGGCTTTGTACCTATGGCTGGATCACTATCTCCTGGTTTCTAGCCTGGTGCTATACTATATCAAAGTGACTCTCAAAAATCTTATAGCATATTTTTTTAAAAATAATAATAATGGTTGTGCTATATTTTTGCTTTCCTTATTTGCTTTGTATAGTTTTTGTGGTTATGATCTGCATTCATGAAAGGACAACAAATACATCTCTTTAAAATCTTAAAATTGTCATATTCAACTTCTTTGTTAAGAAAGCTGGATAAACACTCCTGCTTAGGAAGGATCCTTAGGAGCCTCTGGTACCTTCTGGACTTAGGGCTGATTAGCAGTGATTCATATTGTTCCCGCTCTGTAGAACGTCGCTCTCTGTGTGCTTGAAGCAGCAGTCAGAGATCAGGAATCATAAGAACCTAAATTGTCAGGCTTCTCAAACATTTTGTATTAGCACTGAGAATAGGAATGAGGAACCTGCTGCCCAGAACCTAATTTCAAAGAAGGTGCAAGGCCTCAATTCTGATATTGGACTGCAGTAATCTGTTCCTTCCAGAGAAACGAACTGTGCATATGAAAATGAAAAACCAAAGAGAGAATGGATGGCAGAAAATAGGCAATCTTCTCAAGAAAAACAACAACAAAGAAACTTGGAACACTCAGAGGACTGTAGCCTTAATAGACAAGTTCAATGTTTTTTTTTCTCTGCATTGACTGTCATTTTGTGGGAATGAATTCCAGACTTATCAAAACGTCACATACTTGAAGCTGTTGTTCCAACTGCTTGATTTCAATAATTCCCATATCACATTTCTTTTCTAGATTGGCAAACTCATTTTTATGCTTTTGTTTTCTGTTACAAACATCTTCTAGTCTTCCAGAGATCTGATGGTGTTTGTCATTCTGTATTAATAAATATTTTAAACATTACATCAATAAAATACACAAATTTCTTGACCTACAATTATTCATTACTTATTTAGGATTTAATCCAAACTCTGGCATGTGTTATTGAGACTTGGCTAAGTAAAAAGACTTCTCTTAGAGTTCTGTCTAGTGAGTTCCTCCACTGAAAGACTACATGCTGGGCAACTTGGATAGGCAGTAGGATGGATATGCTATACATGAATGCAATGACCAGATGCTCCATTTAGCAATTCATTAATTCTGAATATAAGTTAGCTACTTACTGGGACAATGCAGGGATTCTGTTGGTATACTATCCACTCTTTTGTAACTATATTACTCTTTCTAGCAAGGCAATCTCAGGGACAATTTGGACTATCTTTACTGGATGGTCAGTATTTTATATCCCCAATGCAACTATACAATTATCCCAATTAGGATTTGGATTGCAAGGAACTGGATGATTTATTAAGGCAATCTATTCTAAGCATCTGCCAGATCACTGTTTAGTGAATGACTTAAAACTGATTTTTCTACCACTTCTTGTAGGCAAAACTGTAAAACTCTCACCAATCTATGAAAGACAAAAAGTATGTAGGTGATTTACTTCTGGGCTAATCCCATGCTATAAAATATATTTCTTTTGGCACTCTTCTCTCCACTTCAGCCATGGTTTTTAAGGTGAACTGGCAATTTCAGTTGTTTTTAAGTGGGAGAGTGTAAATTGAATAATACAAGAAATAACATCACATTGCTTCAAAGGTAAGTGTTATTGAAATGAATAAATAAAACATAATTGAAGAAATACTAACCAAGGTATTCCCCTCCTACACAGTTACTACTCGTGTTTCCCTGAAAATAAGACTGAGTCTTATACTAATTTTTGCTCCATAAGATGTATTAGGGCTTATTTTGGGGAAAATACAGTACTAAATGCGCCTGTCTTAACTGGGGGTTATTTTTGGGGTAGGGCTTACATTACGAGCATCCTGAAAAACCATGCTAGGGCTTATTTTCTGGGAAACAGGGTATATAGTTTCATACAGCTAAAAGCTTCTTCAAATCTTCTGATGCTGTCCTTTAGTTGTTTTGTCTCTATAAATGACTACTCTTAACTTCAGTATGAGAAGTGAGGAAATGGCATCATAGAAGCAAAAATAAATTCTACAATTTATTTACAATTAAAGCATTTAGACAAAAGATATGTAGAAGTCAGGGGAAAACAACTGAGTTAAAACAGAATGTTTAATTGTAATGCTATACTTTTGTGCAGTATGTGACTCACCAGTGCATCTAGTTCAAGATTAAGACTCTTTTTTTTAGAAGATAACTTCACAATTTCCTCTTGTTCTCTATTACGTTGATTAAGAAGGTCTTGACGACGAATCCTTTCCCATTCAAGCCGTCTTTGACGCTCGAGTTCTTGTTTAGCTGCCTGAAAATAAAACACCTAAACTTTCAGCTTCAATGCTTCTGCAATAATAGAATAATTAATAATATTGTATTCATTTATTGTTTTCATTGAAGACAGTAACTCAGAACCTTGCGGGGAAAAGTTTAGATAAAAATAGTGCATATTTAAAAAAAACTAGTATGTAACATATAAATATTCTTTTACATTCTACATATAATTTTCAGAAAAGCTTTCATATATATCTTTTGCAGCAAAATCAATGCAATGTTCTTTGACCTTATGAAGAATAATGGAGGCATGATAATGGAATACTATCCATTTTAAAAAAATTTAAAATGAAGGTATTTGTTATTCGTAAGTTGCAACTTTTGTATTTATTCCAATCAATGCTCAGGTTCACAAAATGCACCCTAAGAAATTTAGACTATTATTTACTTTAATGATCACTTATTTGTATGAAAACTACCTGCTTATATTAGAATTCAAAATAAAAGCTAAAATATAAAATAATCCCAGTTTCTTAGCTGTTAATATGGAAATATTTTCTAAAAGAGTACACTTAAAGAGCCCCAAACTCTCACAGGAATCGTTTTATTTATAGTCATGGCCGAAATTGTTGGCACCCCAGAAATTTTTCCAGAAGTATTTCTCACAGAAAAGTATTGCAGTAACACATGTTTTGCTATACACATGTTTATTCCCTTTGTGTGTATTGGAACAAAACAAAAAAGGGGAAGGAAAAAAGCAAATTGGACATAATGTCACACAAAACTCCAAAAATGGGCTGGACAAAATTATTGGCACCCTTATTTGGTTGCACGGCCTTCGGAAAAAATAACTGAAATCAATCGCTTCCTATAACCATCAATAAGCTTCTTACACCTCTCACCCGGAATTTTGGATCACTCTTCCTTTGCAAACAGCTCCAGGTCTCTCTTATTGGAAGGGTGCCTTTTCCCAACAGCAATTTTAAGATCTCTCCACAGGTGTTCAATGGGATTTAGATCTGGACTCATTGCTGTCCACTTCAGAACTCTCCAGCGCTTTGTTGCCATCCATTTCTGGGTGCTTTTTGACATATGTTTGGGGTCATTGTCCTGCTGGAAGACCCAAGATCTCGGACGCAAACCCAGCTTTCTGACACTGGGTTCTACAGTGCGACCCAAAATCCTTTGGTGATTCTCAGATTTCATGTTGCCTTGCACACAGTCAAGGCACCCAGTGCCAGAGGCAGCAAAACAACCCCAAAACATCATTGAACCTCCACCATATTTCACTGTAGGTACTGTGTTCTTTTCTTTGTAGGCCTCATTCCGTTTTCGGTAAACAGTAGAATGATGTGCTTTACCAAAAAGCTCTATCTTGGTCCCATCTGTCCACAAGGCGTTTTCCCAGAAGGATTTTGGCTTACTCAAGTACATTTTGGCAAACTGTAGTCTTGCTTTTTTATGTCTCTGTGTCAGCAGTGGGGTCCTCCTGGGTCTCCTGCCATAGCATTTCATTTCATTTAAATGTCGACAGATAGTTCACGCTGACACGAATGCTCCCTGAGCCTACAGGACAGCTTGAATTTCTTTGGAATTTGTTTGGGGCTGCTTATCCACCATCCGGACTATTCTGCGTTGCAACCTTTCATCATTTTTCTCTTCTGTCCATGCCCAGGGAGATTAGCTACAGTGCCATGGGTTGCAAACTTCTTGATAATGTTGCGCACTGTGGACAAAGGCAAATCTAGATCTCTGGAGATGGACTTGTAACCTTGAGATTGTTGATATTTTTCCACAATTTTGGTTCTCAAGTCCTCAGATAGTTCTCTTCTGCTCTTTCTGTTGTCCATGCTTAGTGTGGCACACACAGACACACAATGCAAAGACTAAGTGAACTTCTCTCCTTTTTATCTGCTTTCAGGTGTGATCTTTATATTGCCTACACCTGTTACTTGCTCCAGGTGAGTTTAAAGGAGCATCACATGCTTGAAACAATCTTATTTATCCACAATTTTGAAAGGGTGCCAATAATTTTGTCCAGCCCATTTTTGGAGTTTTGTGTGACATTATGTCCAATTTGCTTTTTTTCCTCCCTTTTTTTGTTAATATTTTAATTTGTATACCGCCCTTCTCCCGAAGGACCCAGGGCGGTTTACAGCCAACAATAAAATACAAAAAACAACACATACAATGCTAAAAACAAACATTAAAAAACTTATTCAATTGGCCCCATTTAAAATACAATATCAACCCTATAAGATTAATAAAAATTTAAAACCCATAAAATCAATTAAAAATTTTTTAAAAATTCAAGCCAGTCAGGTAAGACGAAATAAATAAGTTTCAAGTTCGCGGCAAAAGGTCCGGAGGTCAGGTAATTGTCAAAGTCCAGAGGGAAGTTCGTTTCACAGGGTAGGAGCCCCCACAGAGAAGGCCCTTCCCTTGGGGGCCGCCAGTTGACATTGCTTGGCTGACGGCACCCTAAGGAGTCCCTCTCTGTGAGAACGCACCGGTCACTGGGAGATAGAAGATGGCAGTAGACGGTCCCGTAAATATCCCGGTCCTAAGCCATGGAGCGCTTTGAAGGTAGTCACCAATACCTTGAAGCGCACCCAGAAGACAACAGGCAGCCAGTGCAGTCTGCGCAGGATGGGTGTTACATGGGAGCTCCGAACTGCTCCCTCAATCACCCGCGCAGCCGCATTCTGGACTAACTGGAGTCTCCGGGTGCTCTTCAAGGGGAGCCCCATGTAGAGAGCATTGCAGTAGTCCAAGCGAGAGGTAACGAGAGCATGAGTGACCGTGCATAGGGCATCCCAGTCCAGGAAGGGGCGCAACTGGCAGATCAGGTGAACCTGATAAAAAGCTCTCCTGGAGACGGTCATCAAATGATCTTCAAAGGACAACCGCCCATCCAGGAGAACGCCCAAGTTGCGCATAAACAGCTGTATAGCAAAACATGTGTTACTGCAATACTTTTCTGTGAGAAATACTTGATTTTCTGGAAAAATTTCTGGGGTGCCAACAATTTCGGCCATGACTGTAACTGATAAACCGAAACAAATTTTCCAAAGGTTAAATCCTAAAACAATTAGAAAAACCACCTCTCGTCTTTCAATCTCTTTTTTCCGTTCTTCCTCCCTTTGTTTCTCCATCTCTTGTTGTTTTTCCAAGCGCCTTTCTAGCTCAAGTTGTTTCTTCTGCTCCAGTTCCTTCCTCTCCCTTTCTCTTCGCTCCTTTTCTTCTCTTTCCTTCTGTGCTTTACGTTCCATCTCTCTTTGCTGCTGCTCAAGGAGCACTTGGCGCCGTTTCTCCAGCTCCAGGTTGCCTCTTTCATAGTTTGCCTTCCTCTTATCCTCAAAGGTAACTAGATTAAAGAACAGTGAATGGCATTGAACTATAAACACTGATCAGGTCATATTTTTCTCAATTATTTTGGATTATGGTAGAAACCATGCAATAAGCAAAGGAAGACAAATGGAGATGCATTTAATTTATTTGGAGGCTTTTCAAATCTCAAGGTCTCTATGTACCCTGCAGCTGCTTCAAATGTTCTGCCCAGGTTCAACTGTCCTTACTGCTATTTCTCATCTGTTTTATTATTGAAATGTATGGCTCTAATCAGAATGTACCTGGGCCGCACAATGCAATAATGACATATTTAGGGCTGTAATTCAGAAAGCAGCTTCTAAAGTAAGGTCAACCAGATACATCTCAAATAAGAGATATAATTAACATAATTAAACTGCTAACATTTTTTTTCAAAAATATTACCCCCTATTGCAATGCAGAAAGAGAGGATCCCAATTACCTGGAAGTTTCTGGGGAGGTTCCTCTTCTTGTTCATAAGCTGGCAGAGCACAGTTAATATTTTCCAAATGCTTTCCATTTCTAGTAGAAAAAGAGAACACAGTCGTTTTTTAAAATTTCAGTTCACTTGGCATTTTTCTGTAATTTTAATTACATGTCACCTGGTGTTAAGCACCTCAAAGAAGGGGGCACAAACTCAGGAGGCAGACTTAGTGGGAGTGGGTGCCCAGCTTTGGCCATATCAGTTAAATGCATAGCCAAGATGAACTCCTCTGCTTTCAGCTGTCCATCACCATCAATGTCAGACAGAGACCTAGGAAAGACAGATCTGTGTTAAAAGAACCAAGAGAACTGGGGAGAGCTATTTTGTTCTTTGCATACAATGTCTCCAGGGTATCCATGATGAAGCAGGGACCACTGTTAATGTGTAAGCCGCTAAGACTCACCTTGCAGGGGAGATGAGAAGAATAGAAATTTAATAAATAAATAAATAAATAAATAACAAAATGTTGCTGAAATCCAGACAGGCTGGCGTTGCTGTGAGTTGACATTCATTATCATCCACAAGACATTGGCTTCCCTGTTCTCTATGATTCATTTATTGGCACATACAGTATCAATTTGAGGACTCCAGATATAGTTCAGCTAGGTTATGTGGTTGTGCGCTATTGATTTTTTAACAGCAAAAAGTCAACATTTGCTTAATTTTCTTATTAGTATGATAATAACCATTGTCTTCAACCTACTTTGAGATATCTCTCTATAGAAGCCCTACAAACCTGAGCTCCAAGATAACTTTCACAGCAACTCCTCTAGTGAAACACAGCTTGTTCTCCATGCTCATCCCAACAGATTCTCTAAACATGGGAGGTGAAAAGAATGGAAGTCTGGAAATCCCCCTGGGAATCAACTTGTATTTCTTGTGGCATGATTTGGTAAGGCTGCTAAAGTGTAATGCTTTTATTATGATTATGTAATGTGGTTTTGTAATTATAATTGAAAATATTACCGTATATTTAATGGCTTATCTCCACTATCATGAAAAATGAATTGTTGTAGATTAATCAGCACACAAACTAAATGAATAAATGAACAATCCAGGGGGGAAAATCAATATTCTTTTGCAATCTAGGAATAATAATACAATATTAAATGCATAATGATCTAGTCTGCACATAATGCTGAATACAAGCTACTACATGTATCATGCAAAGAAATAAAAAAGAAACATGCAGCAACAAAAAAGTAAACAGATTAGCAACCACATCCATAAGCAGGCATCCATCTAAGGCCGTTTCCATAAACACAAAAGCAAAGAACACAGAATACAATAATGTTGTACCAGTACAAAACAATTCCATTCTACAACTTACAAGTTATTTGAAACACCAGCTACTACTAAGAAATGCAGGAAAAGCATATTAGGAGTTGGTCAAGCAATCCCTGATTATTCCATCTGGAAAACTAAATCTGAGCTATTCAATAAACTTTCGTTAAAACAATGCTTGTTTTAGCATTATTTGTGGTTGTTGTGAAAGTAGGTAGTTACAGCCATAGTACTTTTCAAGAATTTGAAATAAAAATGTCAATCTATTGAAAAAAAAATTACAAACATGTATTTCTGAACAAACTTACCAGATAGTGGCTAACTGTGTCTGAGATAGGTTTGATTGTAGAAGAGCATTTCTTGCCTGAAATCCTTAATAAATCAAATGTAACCATTTACTACACACATTAACATGTAAAACCAGTTAACGCTATGAACTAATTATCTATATTTTAAAACATTATAGAACTTATTTCATTTAAAATTTCATCCCAAAAAACAATCTTACAAAAAATCATTCCAAACGTATCAGTACCGGTAGCTCTCAATTTATGAGCAGAATTAGGACCAAAATTTCTGCTGTAAGTTCTTGCAGTCATAAAGTGAATTGGACAGAGTTTTTATGATAATTTTTATGGCAGTCAAGTGAATCACACTGTTAAGTGAATCATGCAATTTGTTAAGCTAATCTAGTTTTTCCAATGGGTATGTTTTGCTAGAAATCAGCAAAAAAAGTCCCAAATCATGGGACCGCAGGATGCTGCAAATAATCGTAAATGTGAGCTGCCTGCCAAGAGCCCAGACTGCAATCACATAATTACACTACTTAAGAATGCAGGAGAACTGTGGCCCATAAACCTTAGGAGATATTGTATATGCACTGCTTTTCCTAATTGTAAATTTTAATGTGTATAAGGCAAAAAATAATACACCCAACTGGTATTATCATAATAATTTGTCAAAATTAAATTATATTAAATTTAGTTTTTGTCCCGACACAACTCTCAGGGGACGTCTCCGGCAAAAAGTCATGTATGGTAAATGGCCTGAAAAATATTGTCATTTATTAATAGCAATAGTATTTAAGACTTATCTACCACTTCGTAGTGCTTTACATCCCTCTCTAAACAGTTTAGAGTCAGCATATTGCCCCCAATAATCTGGCTCCTCATTTTAGTGACCTTGAAAGGACGGAAGGCTGAGTCAACTTTGAACTGGTGAGAATCAAACTGCTGGCAGTCAGCAGAATTAGCTGGCAATATTGCATTCTAAACACTGTGCAATCACAACTTTCGGTTCGTCATTTCTAATTTATACACTTATGAAAAACCACAGCATGTTTGCATGCACTTGATAATGGAGTATCACCCCAGCTAGGTGTGAGAACTAAGATTCAATTTGTGTACAGCTCTTTAGTCCATAGTCCAAAGCTGAGCAGGATGGAATCAGATGAATATTGGGAAACTCCCAGGAAATCCAGGGCTTGTGGGAAATCGAAAAAATATTCCTGAAAGGATTTCAAACCATATCCATTCTATGACCAACTATAGAGATACATCCATGAAGTCTCCAAATATTGCCCTTGACTTGAAGGAGATTCTACTTCATTTATTTCACAATATATAAAACACTACTTTTCAAAGTAGTTCCCTTTGAAATGCTATCCATTTTAATTTGTATTGCAAAAATACAGAAAAATCATTTTGTTAATTAAAACTAGGACAATATGATGTGATGTGTAGGTGCTTTTAAAACCAGAAAAATAATTACTGAAAAAGAGTATTAATTTTAAAATAAATCTTGTGTATTTTTATTGCTGAGAGCCAGGCTGGTCTAGTGGTTAAGGCCCCATCTAGAAACTGGGAGACTGTGAGTTCTAGTCCCACCTTAGCCATGAAAGCCAGCTGGATAAGCTTGAGCTTGTCACTCTCTTTCAGACCAGTCCACTTCACAGGGTTGTTGTTGTGCGGAAGACAGGAGGAAGAAGGTGTGTCGGATATGCTTGCTGCCTTGAATTATTTGTAAAAATAATAGAGGGAGATGTAAACAAATATAAACAAATAAATCTATCTTTAAATCCAGCACTAACCTGAAAGGTATCCAGTCATCCCTTTATCAAGGTAGTTAAATTTTTGTCTGTATTTTAATCTTGAAGCCTGAGGAACTGCCCAATCTGAAGATCCTGTCTTTGGTGAATTGCCAGTTAATGAGGTAGTAGAAGAAGAATTTGAACTGTAATATAATCAAGAGTTGATTTTAAAAAAAACTGTGATATTTAAAATTAACAATCTTCTTGTATTTTTCTGCAGATTGCTATTTTTTCCCAACCAATCTTCCCAAATACTGAGATTACACTTCAGGTGTAAAGATAATAAAAAGAAATGATCTTGTTGGGGAAAAAAAGAAATTAAGTCTATCAATTGAGACTTAATATTTCAGGTTTGAAGGTCCATACCTACTAGATCCTAAATCTATCAAGGACTGAGTTTTCTGGATGTTGGAACCACCAAATCCTCCTATCATGGGAGTGTATGAACTAGAATGAGGCAAAGCTGAAACAAGAGAAATGTTGAAATTGGTTAATAATTAGTCGAGTCCTAGAAAGAAACATCATCACCTCTACTTGAAAAAAAGACTTATCCTTGTTCCTGAACCTTTACTGCCAGTACTGAGAAAGACAAAGGATGTGTCCAACCTTGGTAACTTTAAGACATGCCTGGCTATAGAATTCTGGGAGTTGAAATACACAAGTTTCAAAGTTGCCAAGATTGGACATCCCGACATATAAAAACAGTTGAAGGTATGCTTAAGTGCATTTCTTTTAGGTACATAGATCTGATTTTATGAAAACTTTTGGATTAGCTCTGAGAACCTCTCTGATTCCAATGCCTATTAGCCAAAACCTGAGCGAGGAACCTGGAAGGGGGTGGGGTTCCTTAAGCAAAATAATCGGTCTTTTGAGGGGACAGGAGTTAGACTGGGAAATAAAATACTTAATGTAATTTAAGCATCTGCAAAGCCTCCCGGGTCAAAGCAACATGCTCGGAGAACAAACCACAACCAACATCAGGCTGTCAAAACTGGAAACTTTCTGGCATGAGGATACTCACTGGAAGAGTAGGACATAGCTAATGGCTGAAGAAGGCTGGATGTTCCATTTGGCAATGATGGAGGAGTGGCAGAAGGCAACAGTGGGGTTGAAATCACCATGGGAGAAATGGAAGGTACAGATGTCAGATTGGACATGGGAGCCAAAGGTGCTACTGTAGACAGATTTGGCATACTGCCCATACCTGGAGAAATTCAAGTGTCAATATAAATACACCAGTCCAAGACTATGGAATCCACCCCTCTCCCTGAGATTGGTGGCTGGCCCCATTTGCATGTTTTTCCCCTTTATGAAAATTATTTTTAAGAAACTGGCAGAGATATCAAAGGGCTAAACTAAACATTTCTTACTTTGATGGGATTTTTATAAACATGCCTTTAATATTAAATTGTCTTAATAAATTACTATCCTTTTATATATTTGTATTCCACTAATGTGGACATTCGTATCTAGCACCAGAACAGATATTGTAAAAACTAGTTTTAGTTAGGCAGTTTACACTTGCACAAAGCATTATTTCATTTGTTCCATCAAATGGCCAGAGTTTACCCCTTCCAGCTGGGAAAATTACCATAAGTCCAAACACTGGAAAGCAGCATAATGAAAATAATATAATTAAGTGCTTGTTTTTACTGTACCCAATGGCTATCAAAATAATCTTTAACTATATTTTCTTCATATAGTTTTAACAAATGTGATGCTTATACAAATTTACAGAGAAACCTCCATCATTATCACCCATAACAGAGAAGGGGCCAATCTCTAGATGTTTATGTGATTACCAAAACGAGCAGAAATCAAAGGAGAAAATGCTGGAGTCTGTTTCATGATTGGAGGAAGCACCATAGGCAAGGACTGGCCTTGCAGTTTTAGTTTGATGAGTTTCATAGCTATGGAGAACTCCAGCTGATCCATTTTCCCATCTTTATTCAGGTCACTAAGAGCCCTTTAAAACAAACAAAATGCATACAAACTGAGTGTATGTACATATGTTCAATTGTTAGTGACAGTGGATATTACTGGGTCAATTACTCACATCTAACACAGCATGAAGTTTTTTCCACTATTTCTAGCAATATCTGTTGCTGATCCCTTATCTCCAAACAAGTCTCACAAGCCTGGTTTTTTAGCAACCCTATTATGTAAATCAGCCAATGGGCAAGGGTGAGAATTCAGCACACTGAAAATCATAAATCCAAGGGCTGTATTTGGCCATAGTCACCAAATGCTATAACTATTAGGAAAAGGATACAAAAGTACATCCACATTCCTGACATCAAAACTCTCTTTACAAAGTATGCTTAGTAGAAAACTTAACAATCTAATAAACTCTTTGTCAATTAGTAACCATTCAAATGTGCTCTTTGTTAATAAACATAAAAGAAGAAAATGTAAAAGAAAATCCTTCTTAAAGGATGAATTTTCAGAAATGATACTAATGATCCATTTTAAGAGTTCTGCCTTAATAGGACTGCTTTACAGTAGAAATTTAAATTTAGTTGTAAATACGCCATTTTAAAGATAATGCCAATCCATTGAGTATATTGCATGGGTCAGAAGGGGGGCTGAGAAAATATCTATAGATCCTTCACATCCTGGACATAAACTGCTTCAACTCCTCTCCTCAGGATGCTGCTGCAAGGCATTGCATGGCAAAACAACTAGACACAGAGATAGTTTTTCCTTTGTGCCATCACTCAGCTGAAGACCTAAGTCCCACAGTACCGTCTTATGTCTTAGGACCGTGTTGGCAAATCTATGGCACACGTGCCAGCCATATCAGTAGGCACACGAGCTCAGCTTCTTCAGGCCTTCTGGGCCCACCAGAAGTAGGGTAACAGGCTGTTTCCTGCCTCCAGAGGGCCCGGGTGGTGGTGGGGAAGGCCTGTTTTTCTCTCTCATCTGGCTCCAGAGCCTCTCTAGGAGTCTCTGGAAGCTGGGGATATCAAAAAACATCAATTCCTGTCCAACCAGAAGTTGGTAAACGGGCTGTTTCTGGCCTCCGGAGGGCCTCCAAGAAGTGGGGGGAAGGCAGTTTTCATCCTCCCAAGACTCATAGAGAGGCTCTGGAGTCAGGTGAAAAAAACGGGCCTACCGGACCATTGCATGCCAGGAATGAGGAGGGAGTTGTGCGCGCATATGTGGGGCGCACAGAATTATGGGTGTGGGCACACGGGCACCCGACCCCCCCCTTCCTGGCACGTGATGGCAAAAAGGTTAGCCATCACTGTCTTAGGCTATTTACCCATATAATATGGCTTTAGTATTATTATTATCCTTCTCATCTTTTCTACTACACAGCAGCATACCTTTGCAGTGGCACTGGGGCCTTTTGGCAAATGCCATGATTTTGGTTTCTGATAGTTGAGCCCTAACTGGTCTTCCTTTCAATACTGTGCTAATGCTCTCAGTTTCTTTTAAGAGTAGTAGATATTCTTGAGAGTATTGCTGCATTGTCTGCATAGAATAAAATAGATGTGTCTCTAACATGTATGGGAAGTGAAAGTTTGTGTTGAGGAAATGGCTCACCATGGAATTGATATAAAAGTTGAGTAGAAAAAGGGCCAATATTCAGCCTTGTTTTATGCCTTCCGGTTAACAGTGGCAACAGGGAGTGCCAGGACTGCCATTGCTAGGCAATGCAGTCATGTGATGTTGTGGTTAACAACTGCATTGCTCAGCAGTTTAGTAAAGCAAGAGGCTGTGTAGTTTTTATGAGGAAAGGGGGTCAGTTTTGGAGAGAGCATCAACAGTTTTGAAGTAGAAATTTCCATATACAGAAACAATAAGGATCTATTTTAAAAAATCATACAACTACAAGTTCCTGATCATAACATTATTCAATGAGAGTAAGGAGGCTCATCTCATGCAATCATTGGAACAGCATCTTTCTACAGTAGCCCTGGAATCTCTTAATATAATGAATTCACATAGTGAGATGCTCACCATATTTCAGCCAAAACAGGACTTGACAAACCTGACTGTAAAAAAAACATTCGTGCTTGATCACCTGTATGAAGAAAAGAAAGGGGGCAAAAAAGGATATAATAATGCATTTCCACACTCTCAGTTGGCAATTTTGTTCTAAAAGACCCACATTTTTAAAAGAATTCTGTCAAGATTCTAATACACTTAGTTATGGGATAGGTTATAAAATCTGCCTGCCTGAACAATTACAGTGTTATTACTCAAAAGGCAATTCATAATTTTAATTTTCTTATCAGACTGAGTGTGTGTGTGTGTGTGTGTGTGTGTGTGTGTGTGTGAGAGAGAGAGAGAGAGAGAGAGAGGGAGGGAGGGAGGGAGGGAGGGAGGGAGGCAGAGAGAGGGGGGTGGAAGATAGAGAGAGAAAGAGAGGGAGAGAGAAGGCAAAAGACTAATGAGAAGCATACTGGACTGGGTAGGAGCTCCGAGCCTTTGAACAAAATAACCTTGAGGCTTGAGCCTTTCAGAAAAGATGCCAGTTTAGTTTGGAGAATCATAAGTCAACCATAGGGAGAGCATGGATAAGGGATCAAGAGGATGAGATGACTGCTATTCAATGGCCATTTCTCTTCAGCATTTGTAGGTGTCTGTTCCCTTATATAGAAAAAATAAATGTTCCCTGCTTGCTATCTCACTCAGAGACAGAATCTGAATAAATTAGAAGGATCATATATACTTTCTTCCATTCCAGGAAAGTGTGTGGATGCTCTGATACTTGACTCCACTTCCTAACTTTCTTCTCTTCTCTCTTTGAAAAATGATAGAAGAACTGAACTAACAGCAGAAAATGAAAATTCGAAATACCAAAGCCATATGGGGCAAATCTCCCATAAACCAGAAGCAGCTTAAGTTAAAGCTGCTTTGAGCCAGGTTTGGCTATTGGTGTCATTATAGATATGTCCTTGAAGTTTTCTTTGAAACACTATGGAAGTGAATTTCCACTGCTTCCTTCTCAGAAATGTCCCCCCCACTAATTTTCTAGCCCATCTACAGCCCTGGGTTTCCCTAGTTTCTCTAGTCTTCCCATCCAAGTGCTAATTAAATACATCTGTAGCTTTTCTGAAATCAGGCAAGATTGGGGAGGTGGGACTATCTACTCTGATGCCTCCTAGAAGCAGATCTATTATCTTCTTATGTAAAATTAGGACAGCTAAGAGTACTTCTAATTCAAAAAATATTGCTTATGTCATGTATTGTTGTCTAATAAACTGTGATATGATTATTAGATAAACACAAACATGTCTTCATTACTTCCAAAAAGTTATGTCAACCATAATTTTATATGTGGCTTATATCACTACCAATTTTTGTGGTATTGACAGTTAACAATATTTTTTTCAACTAATATTTTTAACCAGATAGCAATTCAATGAACCAAATCTTCAAATCATATAGCAGAAAACCATCTACTGCAGAAGACCACACTAACCTGTAATATATCCCCCAACTGGCTTAAGGCTGTCAAACTGTTTATCATATTTCTTTCTTTCTTCAGAAGTGATGGCCCACATATTTGGGCCTCCTGAAAGACAAAAAGTAATACTTTTTAAAAATTATATTCAATTGGGGAAAATAACTTTTGTTGCCTTAGTAATAATATTAAACCTAAAACTTTTATGACCCATCTTGCTCCTACCAAATTGACAGGAATGTGGTTTTTTTCTTGGCAGTCATTCATTCTTCCTTCAAGTTTTTCACTTTATTATCTAGTTTTTAATATTTCAGACTGCTTTTTCACACATTTTTACAAACTCCCTCTTAAGAGATCAACACTGCCCAAATTCCAGATTTTTTAGAAAGCAGAGATTTTTGTCTCTCCCTTCATCCCTTACACTCAAAAAAAATCACTACTGCTGTTTTGCTAAATGGCAGTCTAATTTGCATAGAATCTAATTGTAATGCAACATTAAAACAACAGTTTCTTTATTTATTTAGATTCAGAACTATATGACTATTATAGATTTTAGAAATGGAGGGACAGGAGAAGTGGGGTAAAATCAATGTTTCTTTAGACACCCACCTAGAACATCTAGGACTGAAGCATACAACTTCCTAAAACATTATCTGAAATATTTTAATTCATTGACATAAAATATAACCCTATTTTGCAAATTGTAAGAATGCAACTTTATGTTACTAATATTTCTTAACATTAAAGGAGGCTGCATCTAAAGCTAGTTGGCATGGGTTTCCTGACTGAAGCAGGAAAAAAAAAGAGGAGTTGCAGAAAAATCATCAGAAAGGGTGAGGCCTTCACTGGACCTTTTCCTCTATTCCAGTGATGGCTAATCTTTTTGCCATTCTGTGCCAGGAGAGTGGGAAGGTGGGAGGGTTGCACGTGCGTGTGCCCAAACCTATAATTCTATGCACCCTGCCCAGTGGTGAAAGGTAAAATTTGTTACTACTGGTTCTGTGGGCATGGCTTGGGGGGGTAATGTGACTGGGTGGGCATGGCCAACTTTTTTTAAAAAAACTTTTAAAAGCATTTTTTCTTCAACCTTTTCAGCTGAAGAGGTTGTAAAAAAATGCTTTTAAAATCTCTGACAATCCCAGCTGGGTTGCCTGATCCTCAGGCTTTTGTTTTCTTTTAAAAGCATTTTTTTTTGCCTTTAAAAGAAAAAAAAGCCTCTGTCAATCAGGCAACTCAGGTTGGATTGTCAGAGCCTTTTAAAAGCATTTTTACAACCTCTTCAGCTGAAGAAGTTGTAGAAAAAATGCTTTTAAAAGGCTCTGACAATCCCAGCTGAGCCGCATGATCATCAGAGGCTTTTTTTTTTACTTTTAAAAGCATTTTTAAAAAAATTTGAAGAAATTTGAAGAAAAAAATATTTTAAAAGTAAAAAGAAACCCCTCTGATGATCGCATGGCTCAGCTGGCCAGGGGGGGCAGGGATTTTTGCTACCAGTTCTCGCAACCACCCGCCGCCATCGCTTCTTGATCATGCGATCCGGTCCAAACTGGGAGCATTTCACTCTTAGCCCTGCCCCCGCGCATACATGCTTTTTTTTAATTTGAATTTATATCCCGCCCTTCTCCGAAGACTCAGGGCGGCTTACATTGTGTAAGGCAATAGTCTCATCCATTTGTATATTATATACAAAGTCAACTTGTATTGCCCCCCCAACAATCTGGGTCCTCATTTTACCTACCTTATAAAGGATGGAAGGCTGAGTCAACCTTGGGCCTGGTGGGACTCGAGCCTGCAGTAATTGTAATTGCAGGCAGCTGTGTGTTAATAACAGGCTGCATTAGCCTGTTGAGCCACTTTCCAGCCCTTGTGCGATCCCCCTGCTCCCTGCCCCTGCTGCTGGCACACAATGGCCCGGTAGGCCCATTTCTCTCTCTCACCTAGCTCCAGAGCCTCTATATGAGTCTGGGGAGGGCAAAAACAGCCTTTCTCACCCTCCGAGGCCAAAACCAGGCCCATTTCCCAACTTCAGGCTGGACAGGATGTGACTTTTTTGCTGTCCCCAGCCTCCAGAGACTCCTAGAGAGGGACATTTCTGGCCTCTGGAGGGCCTGAGGGGTCGGGGAAGGCCGTTTTCACCCTCCCGAGACTCAAAGAGAGGTTCTGGAGCCAGGTGAGAGAGAAAAACAAGCCTTCCCAAAACCCCTAGGCCCTTCGGAGGCAGGAAACAACCTGTTTCCCTACGTCTGGTGGGCCCAAAAGGCCAGAAAATGAGCTGGCTGGCACACGCATGCACACTGGAGCTGAGCTCACATGACCACTGATATGGCTACGCGTGCCGCCTGTGGCACACATGCCATAGGTTTGCCATCACAGCTCTATTCCCTGGATTGCAACCTGCTTATCATTAATCTGGCAATGTATTAAAACCAGCCAAAAGTTCTTCCCTTGTTGGGTTTCTCTTTTGAGGGCATGGGGTGTATTTAATGCACACTGGTCTTTGGGGAGGCCATGTTGAGATGACAGGAGGACCACTACACCCACAACTGGTGAATGTTTGTTAGTGTATGTGTACTATTTGAGACTATTGAGGAAAGAAGGTTAAGTCCCACTTGGCTTCCTGCAGAAATGATACCTGAAGTGAGAGCTTGGCTTCCCCTTCAGAGGATGTTTCCAGTCTACCTGGTGGAAGGTAAGGTTTCTGAGTTCCTGAGTTTTTACTATTTTGATGGTGGGCTGAAAGATTTGTATGTGTATATGAATACATTAACATCTTAATGTATTGTTTACTATTTACAGTTTTTTTTCTTTTCTCTTATTTAAATTGTGTGACCAAATATTTTTACACTTCAATAGAGACCTTTTTCTTGACCAGAAATTAAATATGAAATGTCTATCAGGACTCTAAGTTATTAACATTAGAATATGTTAGCCATATGATATCTTCAATCTGCTGGTTAACTCCAATTGATTGGTTATCCAATTGTATTCTACTGTCTATATTGTCTTTCCTATAGTATTTACTGCATTCTATATTTGTACCACCTTTATTTTTTCTTGAAATAATACCAGTATTAAAATATATATTTTGCAATGCCTGTATGCTTTTCATGAGCATATCTGCACTGTTGATCCTTCATACTTACTGGATTATCAGCATATATATATATATACAGATATAGATAGGTGTGCACACATGGATACTATTATGAATAATTAATTTTTAAATACAAAAACCAAGAGTGAAGTGGTATATTTTAATGTGTAAATAACAAAATGACCAAATATAATGGTGTGTAATTAACAAAAGAACTAAAAGAACAATGCTTTTAAATGAAAAGCCCAATACTGACCAGCCAACTTATCAGTAAATAAGATTCTTAAAAAGTATTACCTGGTGGAGTGAAAGAGCCTTATTCAGTATTGGAAAAATAAATACTTTAAAGAAACTATTTACCATTTATGGTGGTAGGAAGCTGAGCCAACATAGTCTTGAACATAACTTGCTAGTTCTTAGCCATCTGCAAGAAAACATCATGAATAAAGTATTATTAATAACACAAAAGTACCAAAGGAAGCACATCTTTCTATAAAGGGCAAGGAAAATCCATCTCCAACTTCTACATAGAAATTCTGATCTATGTTGAGAGTACCCAAAAAAAGGATTGGAAGAAAGTTTACAAAGTATAACATGCAACTGGAAAAAATACTTTGTTAATTAACAGTACTTTTTAAATTAAAAGTGATACTAATTGTCAAGCAAGTTCAATGAACAGAACAATTGGCTTTTTTGCTATTGCTTTTTCCAGCTTTTTAAATTTAAATTTTAAAATCTTTTTAAATTTCTCAATCTAGCATTCATAGATCTGGCACTACCTGTTGGTCTCTAATCCAAGTATTATCTTTAATTTTTTTGAGATCAGTCACAGTTATTAGATTCTGCCACTTGCTGTGGCTTGGGCTAAGAAAAGGATACTCTTAGAAGAGAATCAATACATCTCCATACCAAAAATTGTAAAATCTCAATTAAAGGATCTCAAAGGAATGAAAAGGATATGAAAAAGATGTGGGGGGAGGGAAAGAAATTAAATACAATAAAGAAAGAGAAAGAATACAGGTAGTCCTCAACTTATTACGGTAATTGAGCCCTGAACTACAGTCCTAGGTTGTTGTGGTCATTATATGTGTCACCATGAGATCAGACCCAATTTTACAACATGTTTTGGGTGCTCATAAGCAAGTGCAGAAGTCTTTAAGAAACGCTGTGGTTGTTAAGCAAACGCTGCACTTGTCAAGCAAATCCATTTTACTCAATGGGTGCTTTTTTATTAAAAATTGGAAATAAAGTCTGGAAACGATAAAAAAATGTCAAAAATCATGGTGATGTGACCTTGGGATGCTGAAAACAGCCATTAAGTTGAGCCAAATGCCAAGGGCCGAAAATGTGATCGTGTGACTGAGAGGATGGTGCAACCATCGTAATTTTGAAATTTCATTGTAAGCAGCTTTTGGGTGTCCATCATAACTTTGAACTGTTGCTACCGTAAGTACCTATTCATAAATGGAGGACTACCTGAGGAGATCAAATAACTTTGATTATTTACATCCTTCACAATCCTAAACAAGTTAAAATATTCATCTGCTAATAGAAAGAACAAAACTATTGACTCTGCCTATGCTGCTAATATCCAGGTATGAAAAACATGCTTGTGAGGAGATACATAGTAGATCAGGCATGTGCTAATTTAGTCAAAAGCTGACTTCTCAGAAAATAAGTCAATCAAGCGGTGGTCATTTAAGTTCTGAATAATTATTCTTTTTCTATTTTCTACCCACTGACATCATTGGCCGGACGTAATCAAAACAAGAGGCAACCTGGAACAATTTCTAAAGACCAGCAATTTATCATTCAGTGATCAACTTTGTCTGGACAAGTTTCTTAACCAAGTAAAAATTATTATTCCACAGTGTAAGAGCTCTCTGCCCACCTCTCAAATATTGCCAGAAAATCTCAGAGAGAAAAACAAACCTAGAGAAGACAGAACTGTTTGCAGAAGCTTTGGTGGTTTGAACAAGCCAAAATTTCCATAAAGAGCAATGTTCCTGATTTTTCCAGATAGTAATTTATCCTCTAGTGTCTGAACAGTGTCATGAACTTCCCTGTAATAGTTTTTGTTTATGTCATGTCCTTATGGTGTTGCCTTTATGTCATCATCAGCTGCACTTAGCTGTTAAACTGATTCAATTTTAAAATTCCATTTTAAACTACTTTCTCCAAATACAAACTTTGCCCTGGCCATGCTCTTGCAGTAGAGAGCATCCAGACTAGTTAGGTGTGTGTGTGTGTCCAATTAAGCAGAGAGGAAAAGCCTGGAGCATGATCTGGGGGGGGGGGGAGAGGACCCTCTGGCTCTGTGTGTAGCCCAAAGCTGGCTCACTGTCAGAACTCACTTCTGTTCTGCCAGGGTAAACCAACAAAGTTAGGATTTTCTACAATGGCTGCTATAAAGAACAAATAGAACTCCAAAATACACATGGAATAGAAAAAAAAGAGTATCAGAGTCAAAAATAAAATCTAGATTGCAAGAATTATGCAAAACTAAGTTCACCTTTTTCATAAAAAATATAAATAATAAAATTTATTTTTGAATGTGAAGAGAGTTTGTTTCATAAAATTGTAATGTAATGTTCAACCCTTCCCCTAATGAAAGAATTACTTCAGAGACACACGTGAAAAAAGCAATAAGAAAGAAAGGTAGGAATAAAAAAGAGTTGAAACAAATAGAAAGGACAAATAGAACTGAAAGTAATCCACTTGATCAAGATTTAATCCCTACTGAAAAAAAGGATTGGAAGATCCATTGAAGCAAAAATATTTAAAGCTTCCAGTGCAGTGAGTTATTTTTTCACCAGTGGAAAACTGGTAAAATTTGAGCAGTTTGATTATGTATTATGCAGGGACGTGCTGAGGAATTTGGAAGGTATCTGCATGATAAAATCGCTCAGATCCGGGACGGGCTGGACGCCGATTGGGTGGATTCAGGCGGGATGACGCAGGCAGGTCTTGAGAATATTGTTTGGGTGGAGTTCGACTCTGTGACTCCCGAAGACATGGACAGGATACTGGGGAGGTTGAATGCTACCACATGTTTAGTGGACCCGTGTCCCTCCTGGCTGGTGCTGGCCACTCAGGAGGTTACACGAGGCTGGCTCCAGGGAATTATTAGTGCTTCTTTGATGGAGGGAGTCTTCCCAGCCGCCTTGAAAGAGGCAGTGGTGAGGCCCCTCCTTAAGAAGCCTTCCCTGGACCCAGCTATTTTGGCAAATTACCATCCTGTCTCCAACCTTCGCTTTGTGGCAAAGGCTGTTGAGAGTGTGGTGGCATGGCAGCTTCCCCGGTACCTGGATGAAACCATCTATCTAGACCCGTGCCAGTCCGGCTTCAGGCCTGGGTACAGCACGGAGACGGCTTTGGTTGCGTTGGTTGATGATCTCTAGAGGGCATGGGACAGGGGTTGTTCCTCTGTCCTTGTCCTGTTGGATCTGTCAGCGGCGTTTGATACCATTGACCATGGTATCTTGCTGCGACGGTTGGAGGGTCTAGGGGTGGTGGGCACTGTTTTTCGGTGGTTCTCCTCCTACCTCTCCGACCGCTCACAGACGGTGTTGACAGGGGGGCAGAGGTCGACTGCTAGGCAACTCACTTGTGGGGTGCCACAGGGGTCGATCCTCTCGCCTCTCCTGTTCAACATCTATATGAAGCCGCTGGGGGAGATCATCCGTGGTTTCGGAGTGAGTTGTCAACTGTATGCTGACAATACTCAGCTGTACATTTCCACCCCGAACCACCCCAATGAAGCCGTTGATGTGATGACTCGGTGCCTTGAGGCCCTTCGGGTCTGGATGGGGACGAACAGACTCCGACTCAACCAATCCAAGACGGAGTGGCTGTGGATACCAGCGTCCCGACACAGTCAGCTAATTCCATTGCTGACTGTGGGGGGTGAATCGTTGGCCCCAAGGGAATCGGTGCGCAATTTAGGCATTCTCCTGGATGCACGGCTGTCTTTGGAAGATCATTTGATGGCCGTCGCCAGGGGAGCTTTTTATTAGGTTCGCCTGATTCGCCAGTTGCGTCCCTTTCTAGACCGGGTTTCCCTTTGCACAGTCACTCATGTCCTCGTTACATCCCGCCTGGACTACTCTCTACATGGGGCTCCCCTTGAAGAGCACCAGGACGCTCCAACTGGTACAGAATGCGGCCATGCGGGGGATTGAGGGAGCGCCTCGTAGCTCCCATGAAACACCTCTCCTGCGTAGGCTGCACTGGTTACCGGTGGTCTTCCGGGTGCGATTCAAGGTTTTGGTCATCACCTTTAAAGCGCTCCATGGCATAGGACCGGGATATCTACGGGACCGCCTGCTGCCGCCAGTTACCTCCCATCGACCAGTTTGCTCTCACAGGGAGGACCTCCTTAGGGTGCCGTCGGCCAACCAATGTCGGCTGGCGGCCCCCAGGGGAAGAGCGTTCTCTGTGGGGGCTCCGGCCCTGTGGAATGATCTACCTGTGGGACTACGTCTTCTCCCTGATCTACGGACCTTTAAACGCGAGCTCAAAACCTTCTTCTTTCACCAAGCAGGGCAGGCCTAATGATAAATTTTTAATTTGAGCGTTTTTAGTAGGGTTTTTAAGGGGTTTAACTTATTTATTAACTATTACTCAGTAATTTTAATATTTAGCTTATTGAATCAGATTTTTAATTGAATATTGTATTTTAAATTTTTTTGATATCTATGTTTTATCTATGCTGTACACCGCCCTGGGTCCTCGGAGAAGGGCGGTATAAAAATACGAAAAATAAATAAATAAATAAATATTAAATATATACTTGAATATATTAGCTATGGGAGCTGCCATGGGAACCCCCTTAACTTTCTTGTACCTTTATTTATTATTTTGATTTGTACTGGCACTGTTTTGCTGCAGTTTTCTTTCCTTATCCATGGCTGGATTTAGTCTGTGTTGGGAAAGAGAGTTGGGCCCTAGGCCTTTGCCCCTGGGGCTTGGGTCTCTCTCTTCTCCTCTTTAACATTTACATAAAACAGCTGGATGAGGTCCTTTGACAGTATGGAGTGTGGTATCATCAGTACATTGATGATATCTATTATACATCTCCACACCTGGTAGGGCAGATGAGGCTATTAGGAGGCTATTAGGTGAAAGTCCAGATAATGAGAAACCAACTTTGACTCAACCCTGGCAAGACAGAGTGACTCTGGGTTTGGGGCCTCCAGCGACTGGTGATTTGCCATGTCTGAGTCTGGATGGCGTGGAATTTGTGCACAAGTTCAGAGTCTACCTAAATTTACAGTTATTCCTCTATGAAGAGGTGGTAGCCATGGCTGAAGGGAAATGGGGGGGCTTTGCACTAATTCATCTTTTGGAACAACTGTGCCCTTTCCTGGACTGGGGGACCTTCCTCACAGTCACTCATGCTTTAGTTACTTCCCGTTTGGAATACTGCAATGTTTTACAGCAAACTATTCTTGAAGACCACCTGGAAATTACAGTTGATCAAGGATGGATTGGTGCATGCAGCATTGGGCACCCCTAGTTGGCCTACATTATATTCCTGTTGTGCAAGCTGCACTGCCTCTAAGTTTCCTCTCAGGTACAATTCAAGATGCTAATTATCACTTTTAAAACCCTACATGGACGGGACCAGGTTACTTGCAAGACTGCCTCTCCCTATAAAGGGCTGTGGGAAACATGAGAAAGAGCTGCAACCAAGCCAACTATCAGATTTGCAAGACTGATATCAGCCCTTCAAGATAAACCAGATTTGGAAACCAAAATCATGAATAATAAAACTACTTTTATTATAGGATTACATTAATAGAATCTTGCAAGTCTGAAAATGCCTCCCATCTCCCTGCCTTTATTTACAACAGAACTAGGGAGGGTCAAGTCTGAGATGTTTTCTCAAATTATATTTCTGCTTCAGACTAAGATTCCTCTTTTCTAACTGCTGTTTTGGTTACAGCTCTTCCTCTTATTTCTCAAGTTATTCTCACAGCCCATTATACTCCCTGGAGGTATCTGCCTGTCCCACTAGAGCATTGCTTCTCAAATAGTGGGGCGGGCCCCCCAGGGGGGGCGCGAGGCTCCGTAAAGGGGGGCGTGTTTGACCTCGGCAAACACTGTCATAACAACCTAAGCCCCGTGTTTACAGTCGCGCGGGGGGGCCCACGAAAAATGTTTTCTTCTTCCTAGGGGGGCATGACAGAAAATAATTGAGAAGCACTGCACTAGAGAGATAAGAAATTATATTTTTTTCAGCACGTTTATTGCAATACTAGCATTTCCCGAGACAAGTTCTTCATGAAAATAGTGTTCACTATTAGATTGAAAACACCACCAACAAGTCTTCAACAAGAAGATTTGTATCTCAAATGTTCTCCATTTACTCTGTTAAGAGTCATTCAAAACCTTCTAGATTTAAGCATAAATAAATTAGCTCATTTACTGAGAAGTTCAAACTGTGCTTCATTTAAATGTTTCTTTAAAGAAAGAAGGAAGAGATGCTTGAACAATGTCAATTTACTCATTGGGTGACAATAATCTCAGCTGGGTGGAGTCAGAAGTTTCCTGCTAGCTTATATTTGTGAGACAATACACTTCATGTCTGGTTTCCTGTGACTAGCCCAGTCTTTCCTCCCTACTATATCTAGAATTTGGATATAGAAAGTCTTCATACCCGTTAAAATGCCAGGTTTTTGAGATGTAAAAAATAATCAGACCAAGACCATTTCAGACCCCACCACCACCTTATTATGGTTTGTCGCATAGTCAGATTAGATTTGGCTTTATTCACCTATTGAGCTTTTCCCAAGACCCTGGGATAGTCAGATGTGGATGTTTGATGGTGTTTATTTATTTATTTATTTATTTATTTATTTATTATTTAAACTTTTATAGATATTTAAACTGTTACAGAATGTAAGCTATTCCAAGGAAAGCTGCCTTTTGCAAGTGACTGATGGTGAATTTGTCAATGCCAATGGTGTTCAAGTGATGCTCCAGTTCAGTACTGGGTTCTACTTACCTTCGCTATCGGTTCGGAATTGAGAGCTCACGCAGGGCGCTTCTGTGCATGTGCAGAACCTTCTGCGCATGCACAGAATATCCATGATGACGTCTGGGTGGGTGAGCGGAGCCATCCACTGCTGCCACTACTGGCTCACTGGAACCGGGGCAAACCGGTAGAAACCCACCACTGCTCCAATTGTTTTGCACCAAAGGCAGCTATTATTACTAGCTTTGATTTCTTTTCCCACATTCGTGCTAAAATCCCAGAGCACTTTAGTTTCTTATTTTTATTGAAGTCAGCCAAATGTTCAGACTGGATTTGGCATTTTATCCATCTATTTGTTGGTATCCCACTTCTATGATTTTTACAAATAACTCAAGGCAGTGAACATATCTACCACACCTTCCTATTTCTCCCACAACCACCCTGTGAGGTGGGTTGGATTGGGCTGACAGAGAGTGACTGGCCCAACTGGCTTTCGTAGCTAATATGGGGACTTGAACTCATGATCTCCTGCTTTCTAGCCTGGTGCCTTAACAACTTTAATTAACAAGCTCTCTTAATATAATACGTGTTTAATATTTAATTTAGCATATAAACTGCTCATAAGATTAATCCAAACCTTATGTAGAATTCCCCAAAAAATCAGGCAACTTGAACAAATAATAGAGTTCACTAAGTCACATGATATTCAAAGCAGATCTGGATCAATATGTCAAATTGCCCTCTTCAGATTATACTACAGATTACCCTCTTCAATTGGATTCATACAAAAATTTGATCTTCTGGTAAAGCCATTATTTTATTGATTTAGACATATGCTTTGGATCGTCATGTTGAAAGGTGAAATTCCTCTTCATCTTTAGCATTTTAGCAGAGGCCTAAAGGATTTGTGTCAAAATTGACCGATATTTGGAACTGTTCATCTTTCCCTCCTTCAGCCCCAGTTCCAACTGAAGAAAAGCAGTCCAAAACAAATAGGCAGGGTTTAGGAAAAGTGCTTTTTCTGTTGCTGCTCCTCTGCTGTGGAACATCATGCCCTCAGAGATGAGGAAAACCCCCAATCTTTTGACCTTCTGCTATGTAGCATTACATGGGGAATAAAGGGATCCACATAACCATGGGGCTGATTGGTCCCACAAGGAATCCCCCCTGCCTGAATTAACTGCTAATCTCATCTTGGAATTCTCCATCTTTTGAAATTTTACAATGTTGTTTTACATGTATATTTTAAATTTTCCTCTTAAATTATTTTGTTTTTTAATGCTTAAATTTACTAATTAAATTGTACCTTTCCCAGAGTCCCTGTCTGAGAGAGATGGGAGATTAAGAAGTGTGAAAAATAAATAAGGCTGCTACCATCATCTTCACTTTGGTGATGCACAGTGTTGTTTTTGAACCAAAATATGTTTTGGAATTATGGCCAAAAATTCGGTTTCATCAGACTACATGCTTTGTCAAGACTTGTAGGTTTTTGCAAAATGTAGCTTGTAGCTGGGCTTGGATGTTTTTCTTTGTATTAAAAAGTTTCTGTCTTCCCACCCTACCAGACAACTCAGAAGAATATGGGACATTGTTGTCACGTGTAGTACACAACCAGTACTTGCCAGAAATCCCTGCAGCTCCTTTAATTTTGCTGTAGGCCTCTTGGACTTGTTTTCTTCTTCTTCATCAATTTTGAAGGGACATCCACTTCTTGGTAATGTCACCGTTGTGCCATATTTTGTCTACTTGTTGATGACTGTCTTCACTGTGTTCCATGTATATCCAATGCCCTGGAAATTTTACTGTAGTTGTGCCCTTCTCCAGACTGATAACTTTCAACAATGGGGCCTCTGTGGCTCAGACTGCTAATGCAGTCTGTTATTAACAGCAGCTGCTTGCAATTACTGCAGGTTCTAGTCCCACCAGGCCCAAGGTTGACTCAGCCTTCCATCCTTTATAAGGTAGGTAAAATGAGGATCCAGATTGTTGGGGGCAATAAGTTGACTTTGTATATAAATATACAAATAGGATGAAGACTATTGCTAACATAGTGTAAGCCGCCCTGAGTCTTCGGAGAAGGGCGGGATATAAATGCAAAAAACAAAACAAAACAATGAGATCCCTTTGATGCTTTGTAAGTTCTTTGCAGACCATGGCTTTTGCTGTAAGAGGCAACTAAGTAGTTGTAAGAGGCAACTAAGACAGAAAAACCCAACTAGAACACCTGAACCCTATATGGACTTGATCAGAGTCATTTTAATTGATGGCAGGTTTGAAATGACTGTTTAATGTCAGTCTGAACGTGACTGGTTAATTCTGAATACAGTCACATTTCTATTATAAGAGGATGTGAATACTTATGCAGCCACATTCTAGTTTCTTACTGTTATTCCCCCTCCCCCCCATTTCAAAATTTTTCAATTGAATTGTGCAGCTTATATGTTATATTAAAGGTGTGGAAAACCTGAAGTGATTTATTCTGGTATGGGGTTTTTTTTACATCTCAAAAACTTGGCATTTTAATAGGTACCAATAAAGGAGAATACAGTATTTGTAGCTCAGGGTTGAAATGAGGGGGTCCTTGGTGCTCTCTGAGCTTGGTTGTTTTCCTGTAGATGTTTCATTACCCAAACTAGATAACATCATTAGTACTGAATGATGTTAACTAGTAATGAATGTAATGAAACATTTGCAACAAAGCAACATAGCTCAAAAAGCACCAAGGACCCCTTCATTTTAATAGGGTGTGTAGACATTTTATATCCACTGTATGTCCACATATATACAAGAGAATCTCCTCCCTAAAATTCAACTTTTGTTATTAAGAAGGAATTCACTTCCTCCTTAATAACAAAAGTTTAGACTGAACAACCAGTACCAGATACCTAAATGATTCTTAGGTATCTGGTACTGGTTGTTCAGTCTAAACTACCTTCTATGGAAATTGCCAAACTCCCATAAAAATATTTTTTGTTGAAATCATTCTGTCATTGACATTAAGATTTTGCCATGCAGATGAATATTTGAGTTTCTCTGTAACTTGATTTGGAAAAATATTAAGAATTAAGGTTACTGAAGAAGGCATATAAACTTCCAGTTTACTTTAAAAGCTACTGACCACTTCTAAGCTTTTCTCTGAATATGGCCTTGTCAGCCTGAAGACAGTGATGCTTATGTCCCGGACATTCATATTTACCTAGAGTTTAAAACGATTAAATACATCATGACAAACAAATTGGGTTGCAAAAAGAACCAATTATTCTCCATATGCATAACCTATAAGCTTTGAATTCCTGTAGATCCAGAAAAGAAATCTTCCCAGGCCCACAAGTAGCTTTGAAAGATACAATAAGTGCACAGCAACTAGTTCAACCTGTTCTACCTGGCAAGGTTGACAGTTCAGATGCCAATACCACCTTTCCTGCTTGATCTGCTCTCTAGTCTAAACATTTCAGTATACTTTCAAAATGTATATCTTCAAAGGCAAAAAAATGCATCTTTTAAATATCTGACCAGGGGTGCTATAGTCTTCTCACTATTTATAGTATTCTTGCCAATCCTCAAATCCATTAGAAAACTGCATCAACATGAACTTTGTTATCTTCATTGTTAGTCTCTATCCTGCTACTATTGTCTCTACCCTTAGTCATTGCAAGCCACCTGACTTCCCTCCAACATAATAGGTGGCAAAGCCTTAATAGATGTTGCACGTTTTGAGGCTGTCCTTAGTATAAAAGGAAAATGCTACCTTTCATCAGATAATACGTAGAGGAAAGAATTTTTTAAGATGGCATTCAAATTATATAAACAAGTGTTTCTCAACCTTGGCAGCTTTGAGATGTGTGGACTTCAGCTCCCAGAATTCCTCACAACTCAAAGCTGCCAAGGGTGAGAAGCACTAGTCTATATAGAGAATACACTCACATCAATTATATCTGATTATATTAAAATGAATTAAGGACCTATCTCACAATAAACGTTGGATCACTTAAAACAATTCATCTACATTTCTAAAAATATCTGCTCTATAAGCAATAAAATTATGTTTAGTTTGACATTTAAGCAATGAAGACATTTTTTTATATTGCAAGCCTGATATGGGATAAGTTAAAACTACTTGTGGGGTGAATATACAAACCTAAAGGCATAATTAAGCTTGATTGAGCTCCATTTCATTTTTTTGCATAAATAAAATATTTGGAACAAGTGACAAACTTCAACGATCCTGATTGCACCATAGCTTTTGCAAATGGAAAGAATCTACTTTCTATTTGGCTGCCTTACTGCACAATATGTGTAGAATGTTTCTATACATATAGAGATGGGTTCACCGCTACTGTGCTTGGATATGTTGGCAATAACACAGGCAGATTTTTTGAACTATAGCTCTACTTTATAATGTATCTCTAGCAATGAATTTATTAGCAGCTTGGCAATGATAGAATGTGAACTCAGATAAAACTCCCACTATTCCTAGGACACTCTAGATGATTATTTTTTGGAAAATCCTATTCTAGAGATTAGAATACTAATCTCAAGAATTTTTAGTGTCAAAAATTAATTACCAACTCAAACATTTTCTTTAGTTTTTCAGAAAGTTCTCATACTAAAGTATTTTATACAAAGAACTTATTTTTATATAAAAATTCACAAACAGCACATAATGAGGTTCACAATATTCCTAGTAATTCAAAAAAGAGGTTAAGCCTAACAAGCCTCTCAGAACACAGCAGAACTGGTTCCTGAGCAAACATTCACACAATTAGTATGTAGTCTAGTTTCTTTCAATGTCATGTATGTTTCCTAAGATGTCCTTTAAATAGTTTTACTCTTCAAAAACCTGTTAACCCAACTGCACTTCTTAGAGTATGAGAAATAAGATTCTGAAAAAATATTATGTTAAAATAAAAATAATAATCTTGATATTTTCATTTCACCTCATGTTAAAAAAATTTTCAAGTCATCCCATTACTTTTAAGTATGATTTTATTCTAAATATTGATAGGATATGGAAAAAGTGTGTGCTCTGTACTGATTACTTTAAACAAGACAAAAACATGGATTTCACTCATCTTATTCTTTTTCACCACACCCTCAATTTTTGCCAAAAAAGTCTAGTATTAGTTAGTCCAAAAGAGAAACTTCTTTATTTTTAATAACAGAATAGAGTTATTCTGTTGACAGTAGTACAACAGAATAACCAGATTGACAGTAGTACAAATACTTTTGTTAATTTTGAATATAAAACAACTTCTTTGTTCCATTATATCCTGGTAATTAAGAGTTATAAGGCTTCTCTATCTATAATACACGCATACATTTATACACGACCATATTAACTCTTATTTCATAGATATAAATATACATAGCATCCTTTGGTTAGCCATACAAATGCATTTACTTATTTAATATCATCCAAGTTATACTACTACAAAAAGCTTGATTTATATAGAAACACAAATAAATATTTAAAGTGTATGCATTTGTACACGTATATAATTTATATATGGATAATTTCACAAAGAAAGTCACTTTTACAGATTTTAAGTTTGAAAGCAATAAATGCAAGTTACAGGAACACTGCAAAAAACACATTAAGAAAGGTGATAGATATCCAAAAGCTTCAAAACACACAAGACTTGCTATTTAACAATAAATTGTTAAAAATCAGCTATAGTTCTAGTTTTATTTTTGTTTTAAAGCCCTGGCCACTGCAACTATTTGTATCCCCAAGTCATTTTGATTGGCAAGGCAACACGCATAGCTGTACTGTATTTATTTTGCCTTTCACTTTCTGCAAGCTACCCCAACTAGAGAACTCACACAAAACGAAGTCATTAGCAAAAAGCGTGCACTTGCAAACCGAAGCCCCTTGGAGCAAAAGCAGCCGGAGGCCCCGGGATTAACGGTAGGAACACTGGGATGCATTTGGCTCCAAGCTTGACAGATGCAGCGGAAGGGGAGCCGACTGGTTGCGCTTAATGGCGACTCCCAATGGCCTGGCGCTCTCGCTCTTCCAAATCCCGAGCACAAGCCCCGCCCCGGACCCTTCGCGGCTGGCTCGCAAAACACCGCCGCAGCTGGCAAGACTCTCTGCCCTTGGCCACGGCTCCGAACGCTTCCCCAGATCCTCGCTCAGCCCGCCGGCCGACCCTTCCTCTCCGATGCGTCTTCCCTGCAACCGCAACCAGCCTCCCCCGCCGCAGCTCTTCAGAGCCCAACCCGCCTTCATCCCGATGTTACCACCGCACTTCCCATTAAACGCAATGAGCAAAGAGACCGCCTACCTCCCCCCCCCCCAAGGCAAGGGATTCAAGGCAGCATTCTCAGATAACTCCGGACCTCGGTCGCCTGCCTGCTTGACTGCGGGTCGCCCTGGCTCAGCCATCGCCCCTCCGGCAGACTCTGGCGATAGGCCTGGAGCAAAAGCACCTGCGCCTACCTGTTGCGCCGCTTGTCAGCACTTTTCTCTTCCGAGAGAGCTGGTGGACTGCCTCCTTCCTCTGGCTTGCACTTCCTCCTCCTCCTCCTCCTCCTGAGGCGGCTGCGGCTGTTACCACCGTTGCGTCAAAACCGGAACATGGCGTCGGGGCCAGCTACTATATATACAGGAGGGAGACGCGGGAGTAGGAGTTCCCTGCGTGGTTGGGCTCGGGCACTCCCGCGGAGTTTCAGGGAGCCTGCAGATCGCCAGTAGAATACCGCCTTCCGGAATTCTTGAATCGATTGCCGAAAGGATATGCAACCCAGACGGCTTGTTTGTTTGTTTGTTACCGATTTAGTTTGCCACAAGTGGACAAAAATGGCCGAAAGCGCACGTTCTTTGGGTGAGCCAAAACTGTGTGAGATACCGATGCTCCCCCTTTCTGTGGATGGCAAACGGAGGTTTAGCCCCACTTCTGGCCAATCACCGTTATGTAGCGAAACTCTCCCGTCGCTCCGCTCATCTGGAAGCCCAGTAGAGCCTGTGACCCTTTTAATCATCACACAGGCTGAAAAGAGAGGCAGGTACTTGTTCACCGATATACTTTCCCAATACTGAATTCTGCTTGATACCCATGAATTTTGCCTAAACTCAATTGCTCCTTAATTGCCCCGGAAGAACCGAAGAAAACTTATTCCTCAGCACTAGTCTCCCCGCCTACCATTACCAACTTGACATTTAAATTTAGTGGGGAAAATGTTTCTAATAAAGCTTTTCTTTTCCTTGGGATTAATTGATTTTGGATTTCCAAGATTAATTTCAGAAATTTGGACGAGAGAGGTAAAGATATGTTTAGCTCTCTAAAGTCTAAAAAGCAATGTTTAAAAAGTAGAATTGCTGCAATGATGAAAACATTAAGGGAAAAACTGCGTTAATCTAAAATTTATGCCAAAATTTATGCCGTTTAATAAAATTGTTAGAAAGGGTGCTACAGATTTTTTCCCCAATGGTCTAGATGTCAGGAAGGGCATAAGCTTTTCAGCATGTAAAATTGGAGTATTCTTTAACAGAGTTGCATCTTTGACTTGTCTATTTATCATGATCAAAAAAATAGGTTGTTTTACCAATTAAAGCTACACATCCTATAGCACGCAATTTGTCATCCAACCCTCTTCCTCATACATGTGTCAAATAGCAACAGTCATAGAAAAAAACAAAGCCAAATGAAGAGCAATAATCTCATAACCACTTTTCAGAACACTGGAATGACTCCATTTGACAAGGTCTCTAGACCCAATGACTGAACCTACCTTAAGCTATTAGCTAGGGACAAGCAAAACATGAGCAAGAATGCAGTACTGTAGCTGCATCTGATACAGTGACTTGAAATTCAACAGATTCTGCATTACAATCTAAAGATTGTTTAAGAGAAAACTGAAAGGTCTTCAAAGATGTGAAGTCCGGTAAGATTATCATACAACATATAAGTTATTTGCAGAACTCATTAGTTAACCCATCTTAGCCTATTGCTGCTATAGGCTACATTATATGAATAGTTTATAATGTTTCAAATTCTGCAAACGCAGAAAACTGATTAGCTTAATATCCTTAACATGTCATGTGAACACGAGCATTCACTATTTAGTGATTGAGCTATGCTCACATAAGGTAGTCTTTGAGCCAAGCTCAATTCCCAATGATTTCAAAGCCTTATTCAAGATAAATGGAAGAACTATTGCTTCTGGAATTTTTTTTATTCTCAATGTAGACAATAGCCCCGAATTCTGTTTCCCATCCCAGTAGTACCATACTGATTTCAAAACATTTACTTTTTACTGAAATGAGTTGAAATCAAAAGCTGATTTCATTTCTCAACAATTAAGAGTTTCTGAAATTAACATGGCAGCATTACTTTGCTACCATGTTTCAAATTAACATGTTATTTATGATGTAAATAAAGCTTAATTTCATTTCTGAATAGAAATTTTATAGTGCATATTATAATCTTGGCCAGCATTTGTTTTTATCCAATTAAATATTATTACATTTTTTTATACAATACATAAACATGAATAAAATTGGATTTATCACTGATTTCTGAATCTGCACTACTATTAATCTTCTCATAGTTTCCATCACCAATCTCTTTCCATTTATGACTGTATGACTATAACTTGTTGCTGGCAATCCTTATGATTTATATTGATATATTGACCATCAATTGTGTTGTAAATGTTGTACCTTAATGAACGTATCTTTTCTTTTATGTACACTGAGAGCATATACACCAAGACAAATTCCTTGTGTGTCCAATCACACTTGGCCAATAAAAAATTCTATTCTATTCTATTCTATTTCTGACAATACTGTGCTCCAATTGAAGGTTTATTATAATGGATGAGTTATATCCTAAAAGTATGTAACAATGTTGAGTAACATAAATTGGAAGATACGATAGCATTTTTGTTTCAAATAACTAAATACTAGTGTTGAGGTTCCAATTACTACAATAGTTAACTATTCTTCTTGGCATATTTACCTTTCTTTACCAATGGATAGGGGCAATACCTGTAACATTATCACTTTACTTTTACTGCTGCTAAACCAACAATAGTAAGAGCAGAGATGGCGCAGTGGTTAGAATGCAGTACTGCAGACTACTTCTGCAGTTCAAATCTCACCAGGCTCAAGGTTGACTCAGCCTTCCATCCTTCTGAGGTTGGTAAAATGAGGACCCAGATTGTTGGGGGCAATATGCTAACTCTGTAAACCGCTTAGAGAGGGCTGTAAAGCACTGTGAAGTCTGTAAGTGTAAATGCGATGCGACGCTATGCTTTATTGCCTTTATAAGGCATTAAACATAGTTACAATAGAAAATGAATTGGAGAATATAATGCTTTTATTGAAGGTATGTTATACTACTTCGATTTCCTCTTACTCAGTATGCCCTACAAGTCCAAAGTCAATCCTACAGTATTTATCTTTTTATTTGCCTTATCAAATACAAAAAGAACTTCTGGAGTGGACATGAGCACCCCTTGGCAACCACTTTCAATTTTGTAGCACTTTGGCAACAAATTAAGGGATTATCTTTGAAATGTGAAAACTCTTTTGAAAACTCCCATTGCAAAAAAGTTAAACTTTGGGGACCAATCCCTTCTAAAGATGTCACCAACATGTTTCTTATGGCCTTCATATGTTCCTCAATTGTCAAAAAGGTTACCTGCTCTTGTTTAGAATGTTTATATATGTAAAGACTGCTAAACACAAAAAAAACCCTAAGTTTTCTTAGGTAACTTAGATACCTTTCATCTACATGCTTTTTCAAGAGTCACTGTTAAAGATATATCCTAAAATTCCTCGAACAATGTTTTTTTCCAAGTAATAGCCCCCTAGCTTTTATTCAGTTCTTCATTCACTTCTTTCTGAATTTCTTTTTCAATTTTCGATGTATCATACTCTAGTATCATATCAAATTGTCTCCAAGGCATTTCCCATTTTTTAATTCTTTCTTTGTCTTTTTCTGTAAGATATTCGTCAAAGTTGATGCCCTGGATATTGTATTTTGGATGTTCCCAGCGTTTTGACCACGGTTTAGGCTTCATTTTGACCTTCATCTAATATAATTCAAAGTAAAATGTGTTAGTATGTGAATATTGTATTCCAGCAAACTACTTTCAAAAATTATATATTATACTCATAGAAGTCCCAGTTCATACATACTGATTTTTATCAATGCTGAGAGATCAGATGTTTCCCAATTATTCTTAGAATGGGTGAACTTGTGCCAATCACCGTTTGCTGATTGAAACTCTCAGGGATTATTATACTCCTTGATGAAATAACAACAGCAACAAAAATAGGTGGGCTGTACTTCACAGGAACCTTATTGGTCAAATACAATGCTGTGCTGAAACCTAAAATCAACTGGAAACCTTTGGAATTTGGCAGTTTTTAGAGAGATCTTCATGCTCATAATAAGATATTTGTTTTTCTTTGTTAACTCAAAAACAATTATTTATATAGGAGGAGAATGCTGACAATAATAAAAACAGGGTAATTACCATATACACGATAGTCCTCAACTTATGAATATTTGCTTAGCAACTATTCAAAGTTATGATGGACCTCCCTGGGGATATTTACAACCAATTCTGAAGTTCTGATGGCCAGGCCCCCTCCGCAGACACGTGTCTGCATGTTGGGTGCTTGGCAACTGGCCCGTATTTATGGTCCTTTGCAGCATCCCACAGTCTTGTGATCTCACTTTATAACAGTTTAGCCAAAAACTAACATTTACTTCTGGTTTTCAGCTAAACTGGCCCCTAGTGAACCATTGGTCCGCTTATCAACTGCAGCTTTGCTTAATGATCGCCACATAAAAAGTCATAAAAAATTGATAATATAGGTGACCTGATTTATGACCATCGTTACTGTGTGGGGCAGGTTCCATTTCAATAATAAGTCAAGGACTACCTGTAACCTGACAGGAAACCTCTACTGGGAAAACATTCTCCAAGCAAGCAGAATTCTGTACAACAGCTTTACAATGCAAAATTATTTTCAAGGACAACAAATTGTTAGCTGCATGCAGCAGTTACCCCTTCATATTACCTTATTGACAGGAACTTCATCATAAAGAATGTAAGACACAGGCTTCATGTTTACATCAACAGTGCTGAACTCTGGCAGAGCATCTCGTAAATACATCAAGTTATCATCCAGCCTCTTCTCCAACTTCAAAACCTTGATCTCATGGATTAGAGGATTATATAATTCATAGCAGATTTCAACACCTTAAAATGAACATTATTTCTTTAATTGATATAGCAAATGCTTACCACACTTAGCTAACATATTCAGGTTTTCTTAGAATGGACCCATAATGCTCCAGATTTTAAAAATAAGAAAGCTGAGTTTTCTTTGTGTGATATGGTCAGTTCTTAGTAATTTTTAACCTTGCTGTTTGAACCCGATACTGTTCCCTTTTGTGAATGTCCTGACTGCATCCTTAAAAGGCATAACAAACTTTGTGTACTCACCTTGTCCATTTATTACATTTCGAAGTTTGAAGGTTGCACCAAGTCCCTTTCCTGATCGCTGAACACAAATTCCTACAAAAGTGTTGCATTTTCCATTGGAATAGGGATCCATTGCAGAAACAGCAAGTATACTTCCTGGGAGAAAAGAAAATAATTCAACATTCAGAGAAACTAAGTAAAGTCAGACCAATGGATTAATATAGAGTAAATATAACACATTAAAAGAAAAGTCAACTATTTTCTGATATAGTTTTGTTGCATGTTGCATACTTTCAACATTCTGGAAATCACATGAACAGCATGGGCAAATACTGCATATGGGACTAGGATTTCTGCATGAGAACTAACGAGAAACTCTGATTCCTTCAGAATTAAATGAGAAGCCAGGCTCACCAGCAAGCAATTGATCAAAAATATACATATCAGCTCCCATGCCCACTCTATTATACTATTTATACATATTTATATAAGGAGAAATATTACTAACTCTGTAACATTTAGAATAGAATTTCTGTCTAAACTGAGTACTGTATTTGGTTGTTTACTTAGGTATGCACAACTATTACATTAATTTGTAGACAAAACCTTCCAAATAATATTGGGGGGAAAATGTCACAGTTTGGAGGTACCTACTCATTAAAGTTAATCCAAACCTTATGCAGAATTCCCAAAAAAGTCAGGCAACTTGAACAAACAGTAGAGCTCACTAGGTTCACATGATGTTCAGAGCAGTTCTGGATCACTTCAATACTACTAAATTGAACATTATATATAAAAACATGTTTTCTTTTACATTACAGTACAATTATTTATGATGTAAGCAATGCCACATTATGAAATTAACATTCCAAATATAGTACAGACCGACATAAAATTCTGGAATATTGATTACTTTTCTTCTTTTTATCATATATTGTCTTTCAAGGAAGAATTTTAAATTATTTGTTCTCTGCCGTGGAGGGATGAATTCAGGACTCAGGAACCTATAAATATAAAAAAGAACATATAAATAACTGCAAAATAAAAGAAAATATGACTTGTTTAACATTTAAAGATCAAATATAACTAATGTTATTTTACCTTTTCTCTTTTGCTTGTTGTTTTAATTCATCGATAATGATTGGCTTGGGAGGTGGTTTAAATTGTTCTGGTTCTCCATCTTTACTGTTGAATCGTCGAACTGATAAAGAAAGGCACCCTTTGGAAGAATATTTACATTAATTAACTATGTTTTAACAATATCTACATATCTTTACTAGTCTTGTGTACTGTACAACCAAACATCCTTGTATTTCAAGTCTGTATAAAAAATTATGAAGACACTTAAGAAATATAATCAGATCCATATTGGCTTCTAATTGTGATCCACCTTAGATATTAATAACTATACATGTAAAGGATGCAGCTGGATTGTTGAAAATGCAATTCATACAATAGAAAAACAGTCTTCGGCTATTTAATACGTTTATCACAGCATAAATTTTTGCGGACTAGGGTTTATTCCATCAAACGCATAAAGTGCTAACCGCAGTTGACAAATGCAAGTTTTAAAAAAAATGAAGATAGGCTTGATTCACACACAAGGTGCAAAAAGCCGAAAAGTAAGACCAGAGTTCTAAGGAAAGATGGGGGAGCCTGAGATGCTACAATTTTCCGTTACGGGGTTCCGGGATATACAAAACTAGAACCAACTGAAACGGCGATCCCTATTTCCATAGCCTCTCATGCGGAGAACAACGACAAAAGCATGCACAAGGAGACAAGCCAACACCTTCACACTCAACAAAGGCCTTTCTTTTTAGGAATAGGTCTCCTCGGAAGGCGGAACACGTTCAGAACGAAAACTTACTACAGCGTCCAACAAGCGGCGACCAAACCTTCCTTGCAAGAGCGGCCATGACGGTTCAGGACTATGCCGTCCAAAGAGAAAAGAGCGCATGCGCCTGAGAATGCTACGGCAGCCTCAGAGAGACAAAATTGTTCTCGCAATGAAAATGCTATCCAAGCGGGAACGTTCTGATTTCATTAGAACTTTTCGTCCGGTTTTGCACCGCTGAAAGTGAGTATTGTCGAAATTAGGGACGCATTTCTGCGCCAAACTGCCCCTCTCCCCATATATTGATGTTCAAAATAAGATTCTTAAATTCTCACTCAGTTTTCCTGGTGACCTGAAGCCCTGTTTTCATTTATATTAAATATATACACATTGGTAAGAAAAAAATCTGTTTCCAGTCTCTAACAAATCTGAGCCTTACTGTCAAATTCTCAATACTATCTTTGTCTAATGTTAACAACAGTTGTCAATGCCTTGGAATATCCCTAGTATACCAAATTCATTTAGTATATATTAAGAAAATATATATATATGTTTTATATATATATTTATTATATATATTAAATTTAATATATATAATATAATATATATAAATTTAAATATAATATATATATAAAATTAAATAATATATATATATATATAAATATAATATATATATAAATTTAAATATAAATTTAATATAATATATATATTATATTATATTATATAGTATATATTAAAAAAGATATATATTATATATATCTTTTTGTATGATACCTACATATATTGTTGTGACAAAATAAATAAATAAATAAATAAGCATTAAGTTTGTACTCAGTTTCATAAATAATGTTGGGCAATTATAATGCACAAACGTAACATATCTCTGCCATGTTTTAAAGCAGCATAGTCTTTGCCTGGAATAACGGCAAGCAGTTGTATGATCTTTGGAAAACGTGCAGCTATTTCAAAAATTGCTGATTGGGGCTATATTCGTGTTTCTAAATGTACTGAAACACCCTTTCCATAATTATTTCCAAAATGCTATACAACTGAAACTAATGCTATACAACTAAAAATATGACTACCGTTGAAAAATTTCTGCAAGATTTAGTTGGTGCAAAAAATAGCATCTAACCTGATTGGATCCTGCCTATTCTGAAATTTCTGTACCAGCTTTCTTCACATTTTCACACATTTCATATTTTAGCATTTGTAATTGTGTAATGATACGTTATTACAGTATTACTCTATATTTATGATTTTATGTTGTTTTTATTGTTGGTGGTGCTTTTTAATTGGTTGTGTTTACTTTTTTGTCGGTAGATTGGCAGAGCTATTAGATCTGGGTTGTAAAAAGAGGAATGACCACTAGATGGCAGCAAAGAAATATTAATATTCAAAAAAATCCTGGCGGCCAACCTATCAGCATCTGGATTTTAAGTTCAGAGAAAAGGTAGCATACAAATTATTAAAAATTAGGTTAACCTGAGGCAGAGCAAATTACCAACAATTCCTGTATGGATTTACTGGGGATCAAATAATATGCAAACTTTTGAACAACAGATAACTGGCATATAATTCAATTCAAAGTGCTGGTCATTACCTTTAAAGCCCTTCATGGCTTAGGACCAGGTTATCTGAGGCACCATCTTTTGCCAGTCTCATCTACCTGACCCATCAGAGTGGGGAGGCAGGAAATGTTGCGGGTCCCATCCCCGAGGGAGATATACTTGGTGGGACCCAGAAGAAAGGCCTTCTCCATGGTGACTCCCTCTTTCTGGAACATCATTTTCCCAGAGATTAGAATGGCCCCCACTCTAACACTCTTCCAGAAGGTGCTGAAGACCTGGTTCTGCCAGCGGGCCTGGGGAATCCAGAGTGGGACGGAGCCCATTAAATGACTCATGTGATCTGCTGTCGCGAGGATAGTGGGTGATTTTGTTATATTGTACTATATTAATTTATTTGATTCTTTTTGTTAGTTTTTATTGTTTTAAATATGATTTTATATTCTGTAAACTGGCTTGAGTCGAATAGGCAGCAATATAAATTCAGTAAATAAATAAAATAAATATAGAGATTAGTATCACATATATTTCAGATTTCTGAGCATACTCTTTATTCTTAGCTAAGTATGAATAAATATTTAAGCAAAATCCAACATTGCTATAATATTTGGCTGTAACTGCTATAAGTAATTGGAGAATAATATAAATAGTAAATCCTTTTCTGATAGAATAGAATAGAATAGAATAGAATTTTTTATTGGCCAAGTGTGATTGGACATACAAGGAATTTGTCTTGGTGCATATGCTCTCAGTGTACATAAAAGAAAAGATACGTTCATCAAGGTACAAAATTTACAACACAATTGATGGTCAGTATATCAATATAAATCATAAGGATTACCAGCAACAAAGTTACAGTCATACAGTCATACGTGGAAAGAGATTGGTGATGGGAACGATGAGAAGATTAATAGTAGTGCAGATTCAGTAAATAGTTTGACAGTGTTGATGGAATTATTTGCTTAGCAAAGTGATGGCCTTCGGGAAAAAACTGTTCTTGTGTCTAGTTGTTCTGGTGTGCAGTGCTCTATAGCGTCGTTTCGAGGGTAGGAGTTGAAACAGTTTAATGTCCTGGATGTGAGGGATCTGTAAATATTTTCATGGCCCTCTTCTTGATTCGTGCAGTATACAGGTCCTCAATGGAAGGCAGGTTGGTAGCAATTATTTTTTCTGCAGTTCTAATTATCCTTTGAAGTCTGTGTTTTTTTTGTTGGGTTGCAGAACTGAACCAGACAGTTATAGAGGTGCAAATGACAGACTCAATAATTCCTCTGTAGAACTGAATCAGCAGCTCCTTGGGCAGTTTGAGCTTACTGAGTTGGCGCAGAAAGAACATTCTTTGTTGTCCTTTTTTGATGATGTTTTTGATGTTAGCTGTCCATTTTAGATCTTGTGATATGATAGAACCTAGAAATGTAAAGGTTTCTACTGTTGATACTGTATTGTCTAGTATTGTGAGAGGTGGAAGTATGGAAGGGTTTCTCCTAAAGTCTACCACCATTCTCCTAAAGTCTACCACCATAGCCAATTGTTTCTCCAAGCTTGTGTTATTCTATAATCACCTCAACACTGAGATAAAAGAGGTTTCTAAAATCAACACTCGATAAACCTGCCCTATTCGCCCATCTCAGGGCTGTCCTGACCAGATTCAGAGAGGCGGGCCTTAAAGTTAAGCGGGAAAAATGCCACATCGCAGTACCCTGGGTGGAGTCCCTGGGATACACGATCGATGGCTCAGGGATTCACCCCATCAAGTCCAAAATTGCTGCCATTCAGAACGCCCCTACCCCGCAAAATAAGAGGGAGCTGCAAGCCTTTATAGGTTTGCTCAATTTCTAAAGCATATTTTTGAAGCATAAGGCCACCATGGCCGAATCTTTGCATAGGCTGCTTGGAAAAAAGGCTTCCTGGTTCTGGGGCCTGGCCGAGGTGGCTACTTTTGCCGCTGTAAAGAACCTGCTGACATCTGACAACCTGCTGGTCCATTACAGTGACTCCCTGCCTCTGATTCTGACTTGTGATGCCTTGCCTTTTGGGGTGGGGGCCATCTTCAGCCATCATCTTTCCAATGGCCGGGAGGCTCCTCTCGCTTTCTATTCCCGCACCTTATCCACCGCCGAGCGAAACTACAGCCAGCTGGATAGAGAAGTGCTGGCTACGGTTGCTGGGGTCCGGCAGTTCCATGACTACTTGTACTTCAGACACTTTACCCTAGTGACTGACCACAAGCCCCTGCTGGGTTTGTTGGCAGGCAACCGCCTGACTCCGACCGTCATGTCGCCTCGAATGGTTTGATGGTTGCTCTTCCTGGCAGGCTACAGCTTCTGGCTTATTCACTGGCCCAGGAAGTCCCTGAGCCATGCCGATGCGCTGAGCCGCTGCCCTCTGCCTACTCTGGTGGAAGACCTTGCACTGGTCTGCCAAGTCCTCATGCTAGAAGACATTGCTTCAGGGCCCATCACTCACAGCAGCTGAGATTGCTCGGCATACTGCTAAGAACACTGAACTAATGCAAATTTTAAACTATGTGTGGCGAGGTTGGCTCAGAAACCCAGTGTCGGAATCGGCACAGCCTTATTTCTCGTGCCGGAATGAACTGTATGTATTAAAAGGTTGTTTGTTATAGGGGGAAAGGGTGGTCATACCCTCCAAATTATCGAGGAAAGTGCTGGAGGTTTTGCCTGCTGGGCATCCTGGTATAGTCAGCATGAAGGGTATGACCAGGAGCTATGTCTGGTGGCTGAAAATGGACCATGACATTGCGGAATGGGTCACCACCTGCTTCCCGTGCCAGGAATCCTGATCAGCTCACCCCGCTGCCCGGCTGAAACATGGGAAGCACCCCAGGGTGCATATTGACTTCTCAGGGCCAGTAAAAGGGCAAACATTTATTGTTGTGGACACTTACTCTAAGTGGTTAGAGATAGTCCTAATGACTTCTACCACTGCTGAGGCTGTCATTAAGGCACTTAGAAAACTGTTCACTACATACTGCCTCCCAATGTGCTAGTCTCGAACAATGGCCCACAATTAACGGCCGTCCCATTTGAGGCCTTTTTGGCCAACTTGGGCATCAGACATGCCCTGGTGACTCTATTTCCTCTGGCCAGTAATGGGCAGGCCAAACGATTAGTGAGATTTACAAAGGAGGCATTGGCCAGAATGGGTCCAGGGGATTAGCAGGCCCGAATAGATAAGTTTTTATTGATTCAACACATCACCCCTTGTGCTGCCACCAATAGAAGACCCTTGGAGCTCCTCATGGGATGGAGAATCTGATCCCAATTGGACTGATTACATCCACATTATATTGCTGACACCACCATCCCCTGATTCCACTGGGAAAATTCAAAAATTTGAGATTGGGGACAAGGTCTATGCCCACAATTATGCCGGGGGTGCTCTCTGGATCCCTGGCATGTTCGTGGAAATATCTGCTTCTCGCTCCTACAAGGTTGAGTTAGAGGATGGGAGATTGTGGTGCCAGCATTTGGACCAACTCCGAGGCCAGATTTCAAACTCTCTGCTTTGCACACCAGGCCAAATTCAATCTGACAAGTGGCCAGACCCTGACTATTCTAAACTGTTAAATCCAATGTCTAACACTAACTCAAACTCAATTGTGCAGCTTGATTGCCCACCTGTGGAACCAAGACTCTAGCGCAGACTTCCAGAGGGGTTGGGCCTTCCAGCTCCTACCACACCCAGCAACGTTTTCCAGGAGGTTCCATTGGCGGGTTCAGAGACTGCAACTAATCCACCCACTCAAGTCAATGCCCAGGATCAAACTGAACTGAGCAGGTCAACTAGGCCTCGAACCAGCCCTGCCTACCTGCCTGATTATGTCTGTAAATATGTACATATATTAAGTAAATGTATTCTAGGAGGGGAGGGGTGTAATGTACTATAGAAGGAGTGAGCTATAGGCTTCACTCAGGTCCTCCAAAAAGGCAGGAAAATGCTTGAAGTTCATTGGTTAAGCCATCTGACAGCCCTCTATAAAAAAGGACACTGCCAGACAAGCAGGTGGTTGGGTTGTACTGGTCTACTAATAAAGAGCTGTTGTTACTGAAAGACCTGTGTCCGCCTCTTCCATTATCGAATCTAACACCATGAGTATCTCCATCCAGAGAGACCAGTGTGCCCAGTGTCAGCAATTTGGCCATCGGAGGAGAGAATGCCCCCTTGAACAACAACATCCCAGTCCAGTTGAGGACAAGGACAACACGGGGTGGGGAGGCTTCAGGCCAGAAACCCCAATACCCTTCAGGCCACAAACCCCAGCTCCTTCACCCCTCATGTCAGCCCAGACCCCTGAATTTTATCCTGAAAATTATTGACGTGCTCTGGAGGCCAATCGCTTCCCCAGACCCTCTGATGGAGCTAAAAGTGGGGGACAAATCTTACTCCCTTTTGATTGAAAGAGGCTACTTTCAGGGACCATCACTGAAGCATTCCTTTCTAATATTGCCACAATGTCCCATCAACCTTTTGGGAAGGGATCTCCTACGAAAGCTGGGGGCAGTTATACAATGCACTCAGCAGGGAGTCTCCCTTAAAATTCCCCCAGAAAGGGCTTATCTTTATTTCCGGTAAAAGGAAATGATCCTTAACGGCCCCTGACTCTAACAAGATAAACTCCCAGAACACCCCAGGGCAGAGACACATAGTAACAATCTAGTGCTTAAATAGAATAGAATAGAATAGAATAGAATAGAATAGAATAGAATAGAATAGAATAGAATAGAATAGAATAGAATAGAATAGAATAGAATTTTATTGGCCAAGTGTGATTGGACACACAAGGAATTTGTCTTGGTGCATATGCTCTCAGTGTACATAAAAGAAAAGATACGTTCATCAAGGTATAAAGAGATAGATTAATGGGTAAAAGTGAGAAACTCATAGAAGAAATGGTTAATTTATGCTGTTATGTGTGGTAAGAAGACCCAGGAGTAGAAATACTGCAGTGTTATAAAGACCTTGATAATTTACTATTCTCAAAAGAGCCAGAGAATTCTGAAAGAACTGTAAATACAGAAAAAAAGGTTTATTTTTCCTACCAGGAAGAATTTATTTTTATTTCCTGGAAATAGCAGGAAATAAAAAGGTAAAGCCTGTCTAAATGGGAAGATTCAGATAATTTGACTAGATCAATTTGGTGAATTTCTTCCAAGATGGCGCTGACGAAGGCTGGCTCGGTGAAATGCTCTCTAATTGTTTCTTTATTTCTAATTGTTCTCTGTGATTCACTACGGATTTCCTACTCACGAGACCATCTCTAAAAATTAAGGAACATTTCTTTAAGGAGCAGCTTTCTTTGATCTCACCCCCCGCCTGTCTTTACAAACACGGAGGAGATTCTAACACAGGAGGAGGCAATTCCCACGGAGCCATGGACTACTGGGGGAGGGGGGTGTCGTATCAAATGTTGGGAGCACGTGCTCGCTGCTTGAAAGCGATCATGTGCTCCGGCCCCTCAGTTCCTACCCGTTCCTCGGGCGGTCATGATCCTCAGAGCTTGGATCTTCGGTTGATGTTATGTAATGCTCGGTCCGTGGTTAATAAAGCTCCCCTGATTTGTGATCTTATTCAGGGGGAGTCCGCGGACCTTATGGGCATTACGGAGACCTGGTTGGGCCCAGAGGGGGGGTCCCCCTTGTTGAGTTGTGCCCTCCGGGTTTCCGTGCATTTCATCAACCGAGGGCCCAAGGTAGGGGTGGGGGGGTGGCGGTTGTCATTAAGGAGGATCAAGAACTGAGGGAGACCACTGTTCCTCAGATTGCCGGCTGTGAATCCCTCTATGTGAGGTGGGGCCATAGGAATCAGTTGGGCTTGTTGATCGCGTACCTGGCTCCTTGCTGCATGAACACAGCCCTGCCCGAGCTGTTGGAGGTACTTGCCGGTGTGGCGGTTGAGACCCCCAGACTTATGGTTATGGGGGATTTCAACCTGCCATCAGCTGGCTTGTCATCGACTGCAGCTCAGGAGTTCCAGGCTTCCATGACGGCCTTGGACCTGATTCGAGTAAATGATGGCCCTACACACATGGGAGGAGGCACGCTGGATCTAATTTATGTCTCTGGACAGTGGTTAAATGATCTGGAATTAGATGATATAGTAACAGAACCGTTGTCATGGACAGATCATTTTCTCCTTCACCTAGACCTCCGAACCGCCACCCACCATTGCAGGGAGACGGAACCTATACGTTGGTTCCGTCCCAGGCGCCTGATGGACCCTGAGAGGTTCCTGACGGAGCTTGGGCCAATTCCTGAGGGTCTGGCCCGTGGCTCGACTGAGGAACTAGTTGCAGCCCGGGAACAGGCCGCGGCTGGGGCCTTGGACCGGGTCGTGCCTTTGCAGCCTCTGACCCGGCGCAGGTCTCGTCCGGCCCCTTGGTTCTCCGAGGGGCTGAGGGAGATGAAACGCCGGAGAAGACGCCTAGAGAGCACCTGGAGGTCCAGTCGCTCCGAAGCTGATCGGACACTAGTTAGGTCCTATTCTAGGACCTACCTAGTGGCAATGAGGGAGGCGAGGCATTCCTACGCCTCCACCCACATTGCGTCGGCAGATAACCGCCCGGCCACCCTGTTTCGGGTGACCCGCTCTCTCCTTCACCAGGAGGTGCGGGATGACCCTTTGCAGGGACGTGCCGAGGAGTTTAGTTTTTTTTTTTTGTTTACATTTATACCCCGCCCTTCTCCGAAGACTCAGGGCGGCTTACAGTGTATAAGGCAATAGTCTTATAGTGGTTATCTATACGATAAAATCGCTCAGCTCCGGGATGGTCTGGACCGAAATTGGGATGATCCAAGCGGGGGAGAGGAGGCACATCTTGTCGAGTCTGTTTGGGATGAGTTTGACCCTGTGGCTCCCGAGGACGTGGACAGGTTGTTGGGGAGGCTTCACGCCACCACATCTTTACTGGACCCGTGTCCTTCCTGGCTGGTGCTGGCCACTCAGGAAGTGACACGAGGCTGGCTCCAGGGGATTATCAACGCTTCTTTGTTGGAAGGGGTTTTCCCTGCCGCCTTGAAAGAGGCGGTGGTGAGACCCCTCCTTAAGAAGCCCTCCCTGGACCCGGCTATTTTGGGTAATTATCGTCCGGTCTCCAACCTTCGCTTCGTTGCGAAGGTTGTAGAGAGTGGTGTGGCGTGACAGCTTCCCCAATACCTGGATGAAGCCGTCTATCTAGACCCGTTCCAGTCCGGCTTCCGACCCGGATACAGCACGGAGACAGCTTTGGTCGCATTGGTGGATGATCTCTGGAGGGCCAGGGACAGGGGTTATTCCTCTGCCCTGGTCCTATTAGATCTCTCGGCGGCTTTTGATACCATCGACCATGGTATCTTCCTATCTCTCTGACCGGTCGCAGACGGTGTTGACAGGGGGGCAGAGGTCGACCGCGAGGGGCCTCACTTGTGGGGTGCCGCAGGGGTCGATCCTCTCGCCCCTGCTGTTCAACATCTATATGAAGCCGTTGGGTGAGATCATCAGTGGCTTTGGGGTGAGATACCAGCTGTACGCTGATGACACTCAGCTGTACTTTTCCACCCCGGGCCACCCCAATGAAGCTGTTGAAGTGCTGTCCCGGTGTTTGGAGGCCGTACGGGTCTGGATGGGGAGAAACAGGCTCAAGCTCAATCCCTCCAAGACGGAGTGGCTGTGGATGCCGGCACCCCGATTCAGTCAACTGCAGCCGCAGCTGACTGTCGGAGGCGAGTTATTGGCCCCAAAGGATAGGGTGCGCAACTTAGGTGTCCTCCTGGATGAACGGCTGTCGTTTGAAGATCATTTGACGGCCGTCTCCAGGAGGGCCTTCCACCAGGTTCGCCTGGTTCGGCAGTTGCACCCCCTCCCTGATCGGGGTGCCTTGTGCACAGTCACTCATGCGCTCGTTACCTCTCGCTTGGATTATTGTAATGCTCTCTACATGGGGCTCCCCTTGAGGTGCACTCGGAGGCTTCAGTTAGTCCAGAATGCAGCTGCGCGGGTGATAGAGGGAGCTTCGCGTAGCTCCCACGTAACACCGCTCCTGCGCAGACTGCACTGGCTACCTGTGGCCTTTCGGGTGCACTTTAAGGTTTTGGTTACGACCTTTAAAGCGCTCCATGGCTTAGGGCCTGGTTACTTACGGGACCGCCTGCTGTTACCGCATGCCTCCCACCGACCCGTATGCTCTCACAGAGAGGGACTTCTCAGGGTGCCGTCCGCCAAGCAATGTTGGCTGGCGGCCCCCAGGGGAAGGTCCTTCTCTGTGGGGGCTCCCACACTCTGGAACGAGCTTCCCCCGGGTTTACGCCAAATACCTGACCTTTGGACCTTCCGCCGCGAACTGAAGACACATCTTTTCATTCGCGCGGGGCTGGCTTAAATTTTATCGATTTTAAATTTTCTATTACAAATTTTAATGGGGTTTTAGTTTTATATATTTTAAAGTTTTTTAGGCCAATTATAAAATAAGTTTTTTAATTTGTATTTTAAATTGTATATTGTATTGTTTGTTTTTTACTTTTTGGCCTGAGTCCTTCGGGAGAAGGGCGGTATAAAAATCAAATTAAATAAATAAATAAAAATAAATAAATACTAAAAAAACCAAACGACGGAAGAGAAAGAAGAGAGGTAAACGATCTGGGATCTTAATCAGGCTAAGAAATCGCATTAAAACTCCTCTGCCTTCAATTTTCCTAACAAATATAAGCTCACTTGCAAATAAGATGGATGAAATACTCCTGTTGTGTCTTGCCCGCTCTCACCGCAGCCGGGGTCTGCTTATCTGCTTCCGAACGCTGAAGAATGTCCTCCCGGCCCCAGCCCTGGCTCCATGCCCAGACAGGCTGAGGAGGGGGCATCTCCCGGCCCCAGCCCTGGCTCCATGCCTAAGCAGGCTGCAGAGGAGGGAGCACCCCCAGGCCCCAGCCCTGGCTCCATGCCCAGGCAAACGGAGCAGCTAGACCCCTCCCCCTCCTCCACAGCATGTGAGCCTGAGGAAAGTTTATTTCCAACAGCTGCTGATTGGTGTGACCCTCGCATCAGAAGACTGGATAGGCGGAGGCAACAGAAGGAAGGGAGGGGCAGGCCTTAATGAGTGCTGAGTCATGGAGCCACACCCCATGGCCTATATAAAGGATCTGCTTTCTGGCAGTCTCTGAGTCAGGCAAAAGTCGAACTTATCTTGCTGAAGTCACTTTCTGGTCTCCTGCCTGCTCTGAGGACTTTGCTAGGACTTTGGGCAGAGCTGCAGAGGCAAGCCTGATTCGGATTTCCCTGACCCGGCCGTCAGCGGAGGAGTGGGACACGACAACTCCTCTTAAACAAATACTATTCTGATTTTCGCAATTCAGCAGTCCTATGCTTCTCTGAAACCTGGTTAAATGAATCAATTGAAAATAGCAGCCTGAACATTCCAGGGTTTCAGATTGAACGATCAGACAGGATTACAGAAATAATGGTATTTCTGGTAAAAAGAAAGGAGGAGGCTTATGCCTATATATTAATAGAAACTGGTGTCAAGATTTTAAAATAATTTACAAATTCTGTGACAACAATTTAGAGACTTTAATTATCAACTGCAAACCTTACTATTTGCCTCGTGAATTTTCCTAATTTCTTCTAATTGCTGTTTATGTCCCACCACAAGCCTGTGTAAACAAGGCATTACGAACTCTAGCTGACCAAATCATGGAGGCTGAAGCCAAACACCCTGATTCACTGGCCATTGTTTTGGGAGATCTAAACAAGGCAAACTTAAGGAAAGAGCTACCAAAATACTTTCAGCATGTCAATTGTCCCACCAGAGGCAAGAATACTCTAGACCATTGCTATACAACACTAAAAGATGCTTATCGGTCTTTACCACGTGCAGCTGTAGGACACTCTGATCATTGCATGATTCACCTTGTACCTGCTTACAGGCAAAGACTTAAAGCCACAAAACCAATAATTAAATCAGTGAAGACCTGGACGGAGGAATCAAAATTAAAGCTACAGGCATGTTTTGACTGCACTGATTGGAATATTTTTAAAGATACCTCTGCAGACCTGGATAAACTCACAGATACTGTAACATCATATGTCAGCTTATGTGAAGACCTATGTGTACCTACAAGGAACTTGCGAATATACAGTAAAAAACAAACCTTGGTTTACACCTAAACTTAAGCAGCTACGACATTCCAAAGAGGAAGCCTACAGAAAAGGTGATAAAATGCTGTACAATCAGGCCAGAAATGCACTAACAAGGGAGATCAGAGCAGCAAAAAGAAGCTACTCTGAAAAGCTAAAGAATCAGTTTTCAGCAAATGAACCAGCAAACATGTGGAAAACTCTTAAAAATATCACCGGCTATGGCAAACCTCCTTCCCAGGCTGAAGGTAATCAACAACTGGCAGATGACCTGAATGAGTTTTACTGCAGGTTTGAAAGGAAACTACAGCCACCTATCTCCACAACCCCCATCTCAGACACACCAACAACAGCCAAGCCTCCTACAACTGACCCCATTTCATTAGGTTCACAACCCCTAGTGATCACAGAAAAGGAAGTGCAGGACCTATTTCACAGACAAAAGCCAGGAAAAGCTCCAGGCCCAGACAAGATAACTCCTTCTTGCTTAAAAGTCTGTGCTGACCAATTGGCCCCCATCTTCACCCATATTTTCAATAAATCACTAGAGATGTGTTACGTTCCTTCTTGCTTCAAACGCTCTACCATCATCCCAGTGCCGAAGAAACCCACCATCAAGGAACTGAATGACTACAGACCAGTTGCTTTAACAGCTGTAGTCATGAAAACCTTTAAAAGGCTAGTGCTGTCCCACTTGAAAACCATCACAGATCCGCTGTTAGACCCCTTGCAATTTGCATACCAAGCAAATAGATCAACAGATGATGCTGTTAATATGGCTCTGCACTACATCCTACAACATCTTGAGTCTCCAAAAATCTATGCAAGGGTCCTTTTTGTAGACTTTAGTTCAGCATTCAATACCATCATTCCAGACATTCTTCTAACTAAGCTAAACCAGCTACAGGTACCGGAACAGGCTTGTAAGTGGATCACAAGCTTCCTAACAAACAGGAAGCAGCAGGTGAAGCTAAGCAAGATCACATCAAATACATGTACAATTAGCACAGGGGCCCCCCAAGGCTGTGTGCTCTCTCCACTTCTCTTGGTATACCAATGACTGCATCTCCAATGATCCATCTGTTAAGCTACTGTAGTTCTCAGATGACACAACAGTGATTGGTCTCATTCAGACAATGACGAATCCGTATATAGATGAGAGGTCGAACGACTAGCCTTGTGGTGCAACCAAAACAATCTGGAACTAAACACACTCAAAACCGTAGAAATGGTGGTAGACTTTAGGAGAAACCCTTCCATACTTCCACCTCTCACAATACTAGACAACACAGTATCAACAGTAGAACCTTCAAATTTCTAGGTTCTATCATATCGCAAGATCTAAAATGGACAGCTAACATCAAAAACATCATTAAAAAAGGACAACAAAGAATGTTCTTTCTGCGCCAACTCAGGAAGCTCAAACTGCCCAAGGAGCTGCTGATTCAGTTCTACAGAGGAATTATACCTCTGTATAATTGGTTCTCTATAACTGTCTGGTTCGGTTCTGCAACCCAACAAGAAAAACACAGACTTCAGAGGATAATTAGAACTGCAGAAAAAATAATTGCTACCAACCTGCCTTCCATTGAGGACCTGTATACTGCACGAATCAAGAAGAGGGCCGTGAGAATATTTACAGACCCCTCGCATCCTGGACATAAACTGTTTCAACTCCTACCCTCAAAATGACGCTATAGAGCACTGCACACCAGAACAACTAGACACAAGAACAGTTTTTTCCCGAAGGCCATCACTCTGCTAAACAAATAATTCCATCAACACTGTCAGACTATTTACTGAATCTGCACTACTATTAATCGTCTCATAGTTCCCATCACCAATCTCTTTCCACTTATGACTGTATGACTATAACTTGTTGCTGGCAATCCTTATGATTTATATTGATATATTGACCATCAATTGTGTTGTAAATGTTGTACCTTGATGAACGTATCTTTTCTTTTATGTACATAAACATAAACTGTTTCAACTCCTACCCTCAAAACGACGCAATAGAGCATTGCACACCAGAACAACTAGACACAAGAACAGTTTTTCCCGAAGGCCATCACTCTGCTAAACAAATAATTCCATCAACACTGTCAGACTATTTACTGAATCTGCACTACTATTAATCGTCTCATAGTTCCCATCACCAATCTCTTTCCACTTATGACTGTATGACTATAACTTGTTGCTGGCAATCCTTATGATTTATATTGATATATTGACCATCAATTATGTTGTAAATGTTGTACCTTGATGAACGTATCTTTCCTTTTATGTACACTGAGAGCATATGCACCAAGACAAATTCCTTGTGTGTCCAATCACACTTGGCCAATAAAATTCTATTCTATTCTATTCTATTTCTGTTAAAAATTCTTGGATATGCATCTATTATAATCTCATGTAGAATTGAACGGGATTGAATTGATCGTGATATGTCTGCCCAGCCTGCAAATTAAGTAAACTTCTCAGCTTGGAGCTGTGGGAAACAGAGAGTAGTTAGGGCCCACAATCACATTTATGATTTAAACTGCTCTCTGAGTTTTCCCACTGCTTTAAGAATGAGATTCTTATAGATTGCCCAAGGAAATAAAAAGGGTGGATTTAAAGGGAAAAACTTCCCCAGGTCTGCAAATGTTGTTTGATGGTGTGTCTGTGTCTGTGTTTGTGTCTGTGTCTGTGTGTAATCATTTTCAGACCTGGTTGAAACCCTCAAAAAATTATTTAGAAAATGGAGCTCATTGGCTTGGGAAAAAGCTCCCTGAAATAAGTGTAATGATTGGTTTGCATGAAATGTGAGTGTGTGCATGAGAAATTGTTTCTGCAAGCAGCCTGATTGCAATGTGTTGCAAGAAAAAGAAATAGAGAAACTCATTTTCTCTATTTCTCGAAGTATGCTGAGGGAGGAAAAGGTGTGAGATTTCTGTGTTGTCCTTTGGATTTTTCTCTCTCTGTCTATCCTCACTGGCTCTTCTTAACTAACCTTCCCCTCTCCTTTCTTGCTCTCCGCCGAACAAGGTTATGGGGTGGGCAAAGGGGGAGAAGTGTGGTTTTCCTACTCATCTTAAACATTCCCTCTCCACTTTATATCAGCCATGCAGATATATTTTCTTTTCCGCCTTGAATACGATTTTGATTTTATACTATTATTATTATTATTATTATTATTATTATTATTATTATTATTATTATTATTATTATTATTATTATTATTATTCAGAGTCAAGGCGTCCCACCCTATGGTATTTTGTTTGTTTGTTTGTATTGTTTGTTTTTTTAGCAGGACAAGATGTCCCTTTTTTTAGCAACTATTTCAGAGGTAAGTTAGAAAATTATAAGATGTAGAAAGAGATTTAGAAGGGTGATCGGATACTGGTGCTGTGAAGGGATTAATTTGTTTATAGATGGGAGTGCTAGAAGGTAAGAGAAGTAGTTCTGAAAGAGTGTAGAAAGTTAACTTGGTCTGTAAATCAAGCTTTGAATTTGAAGCTTGAGGCACTAATTTAGCTGAAGTGAAGGTTTAATGTTAATATGAGAAGAAAGAGTTAGAAAAGTATGAGCAAGTAAGGCAAATGTTAATTTTGCTAAGATGATGTGATTTGTTTTTGGAAGTTTCTGATACTGTGGATTTGTAAACAAGTGAACAAGTTCTACACATGAATAAAAGGGAGGATGTTGGGGTTTTTGTTGTTTGTTTCTTTCTTTCTCTGTCTTCTATGCAACCACGTGGTATGTTTGTTAAGATTTGTGCCTTCCCTAATTTAATTGAGGTTTTTTTTTTGTCACAACAGTATACACAAGCATCAACATAAAACAACAACATATCATATAAGCATATATATGAGCAAAAGTATGCAACAACTATATTATTTTGATATAACGAAAGGAAACAATAGGACAGGAACGGTAGGCACTTTTGTGCTCTTATGCACGCCCCTTATAGGAATGGGTTGAGGTCAATAGTAGACAGTTTTTGGTTAAAGCTTTTGGGATTTTGAGAAGAGACCACAGAGTCAGGTAGTGTGTTCCAAGCGTTAATAATTCTGTTACTGTTCTGTTCTGTTAATTAATTCATATTTTCTGCAATCAAGATTGAAGCGGTTAACATTAAGTTTAAATCTATTGTTTGCTCTTGTTTATTGCGATTGAAGCTGAAGTAGTCTTTAAAAGGAAGGACATTGCAATAGATGATTCTGTATGTTAAACACAGGTCCTGTCGAAGACAGCGGAGTTCTAAATTTTCTAATCCCAGGATTTCAAGTCTGGTAGTATAAGGTATTTTGTTGTTTTCAGAGGAGCGGAGAACTCTTCTTGTAAAATATTTCTGGATGCATTCAATTGTATTAATGTCAGAGATGTGGTATGGGTTCCAGACAGGTGAGCTGTATTCAAGAATAGGTCTAGCAAATGTTTTGTATGCTCTGGTTAGTAGTGTAGAGTTTTTGGAAAAGAAGCTACGCAAAATTACTCTTAGAGCCTTTTTTGCTATGTAGTTGCAGTGGACTTTGGCACTTAGATCATTTGATATGAAAACTACAAGGTCTTTAACAGGGTGGGGGTCATCTGTAAGGTAATGTCCATCAAGCTTGTACTTAGTGTTTGGGTTCTTTTTCCCAATATGTAAGACTGAGCATTTGCTGGTTGAGATTTGGAGCTGCCAAGTTTTAGAACAATCGGATACAAAGTCAAGGTCTTTTTGAAGGTAGTAGTATTGTTGGTGGTGTTAAATAGTTTGACATTGTCAGCAAAGAGAACACAATAACTTGAGATATGGTCACAGAGATCATTAATGTATAATATAAAGAGTGTTGGTCCAAGAACACTGCCTTGGGGAATGCCGCTATTGACAGGAACAGGATTTGATAGAGCATTGCCAATTTTGTTGTCTGTTTGACAAGAAAGCAGTTATTCAATTGTGAAGAGGTCTTGAAATGCTGTCGGATTTTACTTTTAGGAGAAGTTTATCATGTACTACTGAGTCAAAAGCTTTGCAGAAGTCTATGTAGATTGCATCTATTGCTTTGCCTTGATCAAGATTAGTAGTCCATATGCTTTTGCAGTGGAGAAGTTGTAAGTTACATGATAATTTTTTTCTGAAACCAGATTGTTTATTACAGAGTAGGTTGTTTGTTTCTAGGTGGAGGGTAATGGATTGGTTGATGATAGATTCCATTACTTTGCAGGTGACGCAGCATAGAGAGATTGGTCTGTAATTTTCAACTAGGCTGGGATCTCCTTTTTTGAAGATAGGGATGACTGTGGCTAGAGACCAAAGTTTGGGAAGGGAACTAGTCGTGAAAGCTTTATCAAAGATTATGCTTAGGGGTTCTGCTATATTAGTGGAAAGTTTTTTTAAGAAGTATGCACATAGTCCATCAGGCCCAATAGATAAAGATGGTTTCAGTTTGCGAAGAGCTTTTTCAACATTATCTTCTGCGAAGTCTATATGTGTTAAGTCGTTTTACTCATTGTTGGTACGATTGGGGAATGTCGGATATGAGTCATTACTGTTAACAAAGACTGAGCCAAAGAATGTGTTAAAGAGGTTTGCTTTAACTGTTTCATCATTACATTTCTTTTAGTGGTGAGATGGATCTTGATTCTTTAAGTTTATTGTTCACAAAATTATAAAAAGCACGATTGGAATTTGTGCGCAGAAGGTCATCTTCTTGCTTGGTGTGGTAATTGATGCATTCAGTTTTTATTTGGTTGCAAATATTTCTGTACTGGTTTTTGAAGTTTGCTACATAGCCCTTTTTGTTTCTTCTCCAGAGGGATTTTTTTTTGGATTGAAGCTTTTTTATTGATATGGGTAATTTGTTTTTTGTTTTTAATTTTGTTGGTGATTTCTGGTACGTATAGTTTGATTATTCTATTGATTTCAAGTAGGAAAACTCTATAGAGGTCTTCAGCGGTGATGCAGGTTGGGAACAGATTTTGCCAGTCAAGAGATGAGTGGTCGTTGTTTATAAGGTCATAATTGGCTTTTTTGAAATTGTCATTAGGTGTACTATTATTATGACGATTTATGTGAGGGCGTATATTGAGACAAAAGTCTATCATGCAGTGGTCACTTTTGGAAAAGGGTTCTTTTATTTGTAGTCCATAAATTAAGTTTGTGTTATTGCAAAAGATGAGGTCAAGGCAGTTGTTGAATCTTGTATTGTTAGTTACTAGTTGTTCAAGACCTAGGTTTGTAACGGTGTTGTATAGTGTAGTATGGATTGGTTCAGTTGTACATTCATTTGTTATCCAGTTAATAAAAGGTAGATATAGGTCACCCAGGAAGATGAGAGGATATGGGCAAGAGGTAGCCCATGTTAGCAGTATGGTTAACATATTTGCATGAGCGATGTTGAAGTCAGGGGCTCTGTACCATAGTAAGAATCGAAGTGTGGTGTTAAGCTCAAACTGCCCAAGGAGCTGCTGATCCAATTCTACAGAGGAATTATTGAGTCTGTCATTTGCACCTCTATAACTGTCTGGTTCGGTTCTGCAACCCAACAAGAAAAACACAGACTTCAGAGGATAATTAGAACTGCAGAAAAAATAATTGCTACCAACTTGCCTTCCATTGAGGACCTGTATACTGCACGAATCAAGAAGAGGGCCGTGAAAATATTTGCAGATCCCTCGCATCCTGGACATAAACTGTTTCAACTCCTACCCTCAAAACGACGCTATAGAGCACTGCACAGCAGAACAACTAGACACAAGAACAGTTTTTTCCCGAAGGCCATCACTCTGCTAAACAAATAATTCCCTCAACACTGTCAGACTATTTACTGAATCTGCACTACTATTAATCGTTTCATAGTTCCCATCACCAATCTCTTTCCACTTATGACTGTATGACTATAATTTGTTGCTGGCAATCCTTATGATTTATATTGATATATTGATCATCAATTGTGTTGTAAATGTTGTACCTTGATGAACGTATCTTTTCTTTTATGTACACTGAGAGCATATGCACCAAGACAAATTCCTTGTGTGTCCAATCACACTTGGCCAATAAAATTCTATTCTATTCTATTCTAATAGACAGGTCGCATACAATAGTTTCAGGAAGAGAAAGTTTATGTGCAACTTGAATATTTTTTAGGTTCAGTGATTTTTTGTAAAAGATAGCCACTCCACCACCTCTGCGGTTTTCACGATGTGATCGAAAAACTTGATACTCTTTGTTTGAAATAATGGAGTCAGAGAGGGATGAGTTCAGCCATGTTTCACAAACAAATATAACAAATAAATATAAAGATTTGTGTGTAAACCTTCCCCCCAGTTCTGTTATCCCCTCTTTGTCCTTGTTTTTGTGTGTGTATGACTTGCAATGTCTGATCAGACATTGTTCTATGTCTGATCCCTAGGGATATGAATTTTAAATTGTTAGAAAAGAGTTAAAAGTGCTGAAAAGAAGAAAATGACTTTGCCCAGGTTGGTCTGGCTACCTAGACAGGGTGAAGAACAGAGTTCAACTTTCTTTCTTCTCTGTACTTTTGTTTAAATGATTTTACATGATCATCTCCTTCCTGAAGCATGTGAATCCAGCTACCTTTTCTCATATGGGATATCCCCATATTGTACCAGTTTATCCATTCAGTACCTGCAATACTGATGTGTTGTTGTTTCTTTTCAAGTTCTGCCTGCAAGCTCTCTCCTCCCCCACTCGACCCCCCTTCCCTAATCCTCCAACAATGCCTTTCCTCAAGGGAGGAGAAGACCCAGTTCTCATGTCTTTCAGCTCTGCACAGATGACTCAAACCTGTGGAAGCAGAACACATCCATTTGAGCCAGTAATTGGGTTTGGATCCAGCCTCCACTGAAAATCATCACAGCAACCAGAGTGGAGCAGACCTTTCCAAGCCTGACATGAAAGAAAAGACCCTGAAATGGACAAGTAATGACCAAAAGACTCTTTTCAATCCTCAGAAGACAGCTGGAAAGACTAGGAGGGGGGAGGGGGGAAATTCATTGCAAGGTTTTCTTTCTTGTCTCATTTATATTGTTTCAGCAAGTTCTGAATACCTTAGATTTCTGTCAGGTAGGAGGGAAATTTGCCCTGATGAAAGAACTTAGTGTCAAGTGATTCCTGGAGACCATCTGAGAATGAACGTTTTAAAAAATGTGGTCATGATGATATGCATGAGTTTTGTTTGAGATTTTTCTCCTTGTAGGAGAAACAATTTTTGTCTTTCTGGCCTGATTGGTGGCCTCTTTTATTCCATCTGAAGATCCTAAAAGCAACTGTGCAACTTCGCACTCTACAGATTGTGTTGATTTTATGATTGTAACTGTATCACTGAATGCTGTTATTATTGTTGTACTTGTGAACTGATACAGGAATAGTGGGACACTGTGTTTGTTGAAATGTGCAAGGGATTGATCTTATAGAAACCTGACTTGAACACAGTAGTCCTAGGAGATAGTGATATCATAATCCCCGAAGATGTAAGATCTATTGATTTAATGCAATGGTTCAACATTTGAAATTTTCTTATGCATAGGTCAAATGGGAGGAGCAGATAATGCAATGATAAGAGTGAAAAATCATACATTACCAGCAAGGGTATTAACCTGATACAACCTAGTCACCCATTTGAAAATATAACTAGACTGAGTGGGTTATGGATGGATGTGATAACTCTTAATTTGCATGCTCCAGATGGCTTACATTGGAAATTTTGCCTATGTGTAATTGCCTAGCCGCTGGTATGAAGCATGTGTGTTAGGAACTGTGAAACCAATTTTTCCTTTTTTATATACTGCCCATACAACAAGGTAATCAATTGGGTGTACCTGTTTGTGAGAAAGTAGGCCAGAGAAAGATTATTGGCCTCTAGATTTCAGGTAAAAGGCCAACCACCTGGGCAAAAGCTGGAATGTATGCTCATAGGAACACTCCCATTTATATGCTGAATAGAATTATAAGGTTATTCACCATTTAAGTTTGATCAAGATTAAATGCTATTTTACTCAAGCCTCTGTTTAAGTTTCTTGTTTGACGTTTATGAGCTTAAACTTATTATTATTGGACCTTAGTTTATAAACAAGGGTTTCTTGCTAAGCTCTGCCTTCTGGAAGACTGATCAGGGCAACAGTCGTTTCTCCATAAAAACTAGTGATTCCTTGCTTGTTCTCCTTCCATCCCATGCAATAATTAACATTACAGATGAGACACAGTCCTGACTAAGTGTCACCACAATCTCAGGGAATGGTGACAATTTCTTTAAAATCCTCACCCTTGTTTTTGCTACAGTGGGAACAAATAAGTGATTAAAGGTAAAGGTAAAGGTTCCCCTCACACATACGTGTTAGTTGTTCCTGACTCTAGGGGGGCGGTGCCCCTCTCCGTTTCATAGCCAAAGAGTCAGCGCTGTCCAAAAACATCTCCGTGGTCATGTGGCCGGCAGGACTCAACAGCAAAGGTACACGGAACGCTGTTACCTTCCCACCAAAGGTGGTCCCTATTTGCATATTTTACGTGCTTTCGAACTGCTAGGTTGGCAGAAGCTGAGACAAGTAACGGGAGCTCATCCTGTTAGGTGGCACTAGGAATTCGAACCGCTGAACTTCTGACCTTTCAATCGACAAGCTCAGCATCTTAGCCACTGAGCCACCATGTCCCCTTTAATCACTTTAATAAGTGATTAAAGGCAACTAAACATTAAGCATCATGTAGAAATAGGTGGAACATCTAGGGAGATTGTGTATGGAGATTCTCCCAAATGGTTGTCCCAAAGGTGCTTTTTTCAAGGGGCAACTGGACTTTCTAGTTTTTTCTTGGAAGACTTTTCGCTTCTCATCCAACCAGCTTCTTCCACCAACCGGTCAGAGCTGAAGAAGCTTCTGGGATGAGAAGCGAAACGTCTTCCAAGAAAAACCAGAATGTCCAGTTGCTTCTTGAAAAAAAGCACCTTTGGGACATCTATGGAAATTCTCAATCATCCAGGTCATGGTTGTCCCAAAGATGCTTTTTCCAAAAAAGCAACTGGAATTTTCTTGGGTTTTTTTATTTTTAAATGTTTCGCTTCTCAGCAAAGAAGCTTCTTCAGTTCAGGAAAAAAGAAAGCAAAGAAAGTCCAGGTGCCTTTTGGAAAAAGCACCTTTGGGACAAAGATGTAGAACCATCTCCACTATACTTCAATGCAACTAAGACACAGAACGTGCAGGTCCTGCCTAAACCTCGTTTTTCTGCAGTTTCTCAACTCATGGGGAGCTATGGGGTTTTAGCACCACAGTGCAGCTTTAACCCAATTGCCAATTTGCTGCGTCTCTGGTCATCACCTGGAAGCAATCCATGTTCAGAAGCTTTGCAATACCTTAAACACAAAACACCTTTATTATATATGTTAGGAAATTGTTATTGCCGAACTGGTTGGTCAGGAAATATATAAACCAACATTGTGTGTTTGTAGCTAAAAGTATTATGTAGCTTTAAAAACTGTGTTGCATCATCATGCTTCCTGTTTGGCTGAGCTCTGTAGCCAATGTACTTAAGGAAAGCTGAATTCCGGTTTGTTGTGGACACTACACCATTTTACCTGCTGATATGCTGTAACTCTATATTGATCTCTGCATGATCATTGCTTGATCATGGCTATTAATTGTTTTACTAATATTTATTGACTGTTTCTTTTTTCCTGATTTAAACTAAAGATGATCTGTTTTATTGTATTTTTCTACAACTGGTAAGAAGACTTTATCTTGGAGAATATCCCTGGACTGATCTTATCTCACTTTAAATGTCTATGACTTGGATTGTTTTTTGGACTATGATTTTGCTTTTTCCCTAAAAGTAAAATATTAACAAAACCCAGTTTGTTTGTGTTAACCGTTATTATCCACAATCATTCTCAGTCGCTTTCGTGCGTAAACTCAAAAGGCATTCTGCTCAATAACCCACAACATTGGTTATGAGCTAAGAATATCCTTATCAATATACCTCATGCCTCAAGCTACAGGATGGAACAGATGGCATAGAGGAGAGATGGTTTGGTGGATGCCTGAATTACGGAAGAAATCCACGCAGTGGCCTGAAGGATATTTTTCTTCAGAGGCCATGATGGCAAAGGCTGTTCTAATCGACTCTTTTACAAGGATGATAATTTACAAAGAGACTTTTCCCAGATTCACACCTCACATAAAACCCTGATAGAGTTCATTATGCTTGTCGTGTTAGTTTCTCTTCATGCATAATGGGGCAGAACGTGGAATTGGTCGTTGAGATGGGTAAGACTTCAACTCCCAGAATTCCTCAACTAGCTGGGGAATTCTGGGAGTTGAAGTCCACACATTGGTGCCAAGGTTTGAGAAACTCTGGTACAACATAATGGATGCTTCTACAAGGGCAGCTGAAGAGGTCTGTTCTAGATGGAACTGTTTTTACAACAATGAGAAGAAAGAAGGAGATATCAGGCAGAGTTTTTCTTTATTATCTGAAGAGGTCTTCAAGTTCCTAACATCGATGGGAGAAAGAGAAGAGAAAAAAAATCAACATTTTCCTTGCAGACTTTTCAAATCTGTTATTTTAACTCACATGCCCCCTTCCCCACAATTCCAAGCATTGTAATTTGATGAAAGTTTATGGGGAACTCTTCAATCCTTCTCATAAATATGATTTATGATCATTGTATTTTATGATCATATAATCAGAATTTATCATTTGTAGCTTGCATGTACATCAGAGACTTATGCACCAGAGACAAATTCCTTTTGTGTCCAGTCACGCTTGGCCAATAAAAAATTCTATTCTAACACCAGAAGCAACTTTTCATAGGTCAAATTTGCAGATTGTGCCAAGTATTGCTTTACGTTGCCTTTGTGGATCAAATCACAAATAGTTGCATTCATCCAGCATATAAAATCAACTTTAATTGTAAAAAACCATAATTTATTAGTATAAGGTGGGAATCAGGCCTCTGTCTCTTAAGACATAATTCCTCCATTGTGCAAATAACACTTCTCTTAACTATGGTTTATTGAATAAACGGCAGGGACTAAGTTCGTACCACAGGCTAAATCTAAGGCAACAATGTCAGTTATTTTGCAAATGCTTTACCACAATTCACAAACTCACCAAACAACTCTCAGGACAGTTTTGAAATCTCAGCAATAGAGTTAACCAATGATTGCTCCCAATGGGGTTAAAAATATGCTCAGAAGCTAGCAGTTTCCAGATGTTCTTTAAATGGAGAAGGAATTTCCCAGCTGATAAGATACTGTTAGTTCTCCTTTAAAAGCTAAGCTTTTCAAGGATAACTTGGGAATTTGATAGCAGCATCCTCTTACCTCTCCAGAAAAGTATTTCTCAATGAGGGCTAGAGCAGGGCGAGAGACCATGTTATCCTCATGTGTCTGGAGGGCTTCAATCTTCTCCACACCTTTCAGCTCCTTGACCAAAAGGCCCAATTTTTCTTTCTCACCCAACTTCTCAGCTGTCTGGTATGGAAAAAAGAAAACACGAGTAGCAGGTGAAACACTGCCTTCCTCTGTTGCACAAAGCCATGGTTTAATCCCGGTGAATGAAACAAGATACATAGGTTGGATCTACCCATTGCTCCAAGAAGGGTCTGCTTTGAAAGCAAAACTGTGCTTAGGCAAGGTTAGACAATCATGGTTTTATACAAGGGAAGATCCAGGATACCTAAGGGTATAGATGCATGATGGCGAACCTATGGCGCTTGCCACAGGTGGCACGGGGAGCCATATCTGTGGGCACTCGAGTGTTGCCCTAGCTCATCTCCAGTGTGCATGTGTGCGCCAGCCAGCTGATTTTCAGGCCTTCTGGGCCCACCAGAAGTCGGGAAACGGGCTGTACCCACAAGTTCTGAACTAGTTCCACTGGTTAATTGTTCTCACTGTCAGGAAGTTTCTCCTTAATTCCAGGTTGCTTCCCTCCTTGATTGATTCCCATCCATGGTTTCTTATCTTGCCTTCTGGGTGCTTTGGAAGATAACCCCCTCTTCTTTGTGGCAGCTCCTCAAATACTAGAATACTGCTACCCTGTCCCCCCTAGTCCTTCTTTTCTCTAGACTAGCCATACCCAATTCCTGCAAGTAGGAACCTAAGTGAATCAACAGAATGACTGACAATATATCCAAATTCTCTATCATTCCATTCTATAGTTTCCTTTCTTAGCCTTACCTGGAAGAAGTTGGTGAGACTCTCCAAGATCACAAGGATAGTGGTGTTATCCTTGATGGACAACAGGTTGAGCAGAGGTTTCAGGACTCCGGCCTGGATCATCGACATCACTTGCTGCACCGTGCCACCCATTGTGATACTGGCCACAGCCCAAACACCTTCCTTTTGGGCTTTGTAGTCTCCCTACACATGGCAAAGAAGTACAGAACCTTAAGAAATACATGAATATGGCTCTTGCAGGTAGCTCTCAACTTACGAATCGGCGACTTAGCATATGTTCAGTGTTATGACGGACCTGAGAAAGAGGACTTATGACCCGGATTTGAATTTCAGAGGGCTCTCCTATTTTCCCACTTGTCACATGACCGCAATTTGGTGCTGAACACAGCTGCGGATGGCTTTTTGCTGCATCCTGTATCACAGGAGGTTTTACAATGTTTTTTGTCAAAAAGTAGTATTTGCTTCCCATTTTGGCAAAACCATACCATAGCAAACGATAGGTTTGCTTAACAGCTACCACAAAACGGTCATAAAAGTACTCAGTCACATGATCAGCTTATTTTACAACCGTTACAATTTATGACCCAATCGGGCAGGTTCTGTTACGGTTGTGACTTGAGGGCTACCGGTATCACAATTATATAATCTAGCACCTTCACAAAAGCACTCTGTCTGTGGCTGGCAGTTATTGGCAAAGCTCTCTTTGCTACAGTTAAAATTCATTATCAAAAGTCCCCAGAGGTTCCACTTTTTTTAAAAAAAAAAAAAACCACCTGCAACTTTTAATACTTTGGTGAACCCATGAATGATTTAATTCTAGATTCAGTTTTCATTATGTGCAGCTGCCCTAAACTGGAAGGAACTGTAAGCATCATGTATCTTGCTTTGAACACCTGCAAAAATAGGCATTTTCCCCCAAATTAGTAGCTATAAATTTAGAAACTTAGATTTTTGTCTCTAAAAAGAATGCAGAATCCCAGGAAATGCACTCTATGCGTCCATAATAGGTATTTCATTTTATCCAGACCAAATGGTGGACGTGTTAGTTGGCCTACGTCAATCTGTAAGCATGACAAAGGCCTTGCTGCATGTTGGTGTGTGCCTATATATGGTTGTGCATATACATGTTGGTGTGTAGCAATAGTACTTAGACTTATCTACTGCTTTACAGCCCTAAGTGGTTTTTACAGTCACCATATTGCCCCCAACATTTTGGGTATACCCTAATCTGTGTGCATGCATTGTTCATATACTTACAGGTAGTCCTTGACTTACAACCAAATTTCTGTGACTAAAGCAAGACAGTTGTTCTTCCCCATTTTACGATCTTTCTTGCCACGGTTGTTAAGCCAGTCACTTGCAGCTGTTAACTTAGTAACAAGGTTATTAAGTGAATCTGGTTTCCCTCTTGGCTTTGCTTGGCAGGAGGTTGCAAAAAGGGAATGCAGGACCCTGGGATACTGCAACCGTCTTAAGTACATGCCAGTTGCCAAGCCTCTGAATTTTAATCACATGACCCTGGGGAGGCCGCAATGGGTTGTCAGTTTGAAAAACGGTCCCAAGTCCCTTTTTTCAGTGCCGTTGTAACTTTGAATGGTCACTAAGAGAACTGTTGCAAGTCGAGAACCGCTTGTGTTCTGATCTGTGTGCATGTATTGTTCAAATAATAATAATAATAATAATAATAATAATAATAATAATAATAATAATAATAATAATAATAATAATAATAATAATAATATCAGAGTTGGAAGGGACCTTGGAGGTCTTCTAGTCCAACCCCCTGCCCAGGCAGGAAACCCTACACCATTTCAGACAAATGGCTATCCAACATTTTCTTAAAAATTTCCAGTGTTGGAGCATTCACAACTTCTGCAGGCAAGTTGTTCCACTGATTAATTGTTCTAACTGTCAGGAAATTTTTCCTTAGTTCTAGGTTGTTTCTCTCCTTGTTTAGTTTCCACCCATTGCTTCTTGTTCTACCCTCAGGTGCTTTGGAGAATAGTTTGACTCCCTCTTCTTTGTGGCAACCCCTGAGATATTGGAACACTGCTATCATGTCTCCCCTAATCCTTCTTTTCATTAAACTAGGCATACCGAGTGCCTGCAACCGTTCTTCATATGTTTTAGCCTCCAGTCCTCTAATCATCTTTGTTGCTCTTCTCTGCACTCTTTCTAGAGTCTCAACATCCTTTTTACATCGTGGTGACCAAAACTGAATGTAATATTCCAAGTGTGGCCTTATCAAGGCATTATAAAGTGGTGTTAACACTTCACGTGATCTTGATTCTATCCCTCTGTTTATGCAGCCCAGAATTGTGTTGGCTTTTTTGGCAGCTGCTGCACACTGCTGGCTCATATCTAAATGGTTGTCCACTAGGACTCCAAGATCCTTCTCACAGTTACTACTGTTGAGCAAGGTACCACATATCCGGTACCTATGCATTTTGGTTTTTTTGCCTTACTTTTTTCACTGTTGAATTTCATTTTGTTAGATAGTGCCCAGTGTTCAAGTCTGTCAAGATCTTTCTGTATCTTGAACCTATCTTCTGGAGTGTTGGCTATTCCTGCCAGCTTGGTGTCATCTGCAAATTTGATGAGTTCCCCATCTATCCCCTCGTCCAAGTCATTGATGAAGATGTTGAAGAGTACTGGGCCTAAAACAGAGCCTTGGGGTACTCCACTGCATACTTCCCTCCATGTGGATGTAGTTCCATTGAGGACTACACGTTGAGTGCGGTTGGTCAGCCAGTTACAAATCCATCTGGTGGTGGTGCTGTCTAACCCACATTTTTCTACTTTATCTAGTAGTAGGTTATGGTCTACTTTATCAAATGCTTTACTGAAGTCCAAGTAAATTATATCGACAGCATTCCTCTGGTCCACTAATTTTGTCACTTTGTCAAAGAATGCAATAAGATTAGTCTGGCATGATCTGTTTTTGACAAACCCATGTTGGCTTTTGGTTATTATTTTGTTTGCTTCTAGGTGTTTGGTGATTTGTTGCTTGATTATCTTTTCCAGAATCTTCCCTGGTATTGAGGTTAGGCTGATAGGTCTGTAGTTTCCTGGATTTGTTTTTTTTTTCCTTTTTTGAAGATGGGAACTACATCAGCTCTTTTCCAGTCCTCTGGCAGTTCCCCTGTGCTCCAGGATCTTTGAAAGATATAGTTCAGTGGTTCCGAGATTTCGTCTGCCAGTTCCTTCAGAACCCTGGGTGTAATCCATCCGGTCCTGGTGATTTGAACTCGTCTAGGGTAGACAGATGTTCACTTACCATTTTTTCCCCTATTTTAACTTGTGTTCCTAATCTGTTTTTTGTGGTGCTGTTTTTGATAGGTTGGATTGTTTTTTCCTTTTGTGTAAAGACAGATGCAAAAAATGAGTTAAGTAGATCTGCTTTCTCCCTGTTGCTTGTCACCTTCTTGCCACTTTCTCCCAGCAATGGGCCAATTGTTTCCTTGACTTTTTTCTTGTTTTTAACATGTTGGAAGAAGCTTTTTTGTTATTTTTTACTTTTGTTGCTAGCCTTTGTTCATTGCGAGCCTTAGCTTTCCTCACTTCATCTTTACAGGCTCGGGCTGTTGCTAATATTCTGCCTTAGTTATTTGCCCCCTTTCCACTTTTTATATGTGTCCTTTTTGTCTTTCAATTTGTCAGATAGTTCTTTATGCATCCATGCTGGTTTCTTTTGAGATCTATTATTTTTCTTCCTCATTGGTATTGTGCTAGACTGGGCTTTTATAATCTCACTTTTCAAAATTTCCCAAGCTTCTTGAGTTGTTTTCCCCTTGAAGATTCTCATCCATGGAATCCTTCTCAAGCTCTCTCTGAGTTTATTGAAATTAGCTCTCTTGAAGTCCAAGACTCTAGTTTGACTTTGTTCCACTACTTGTGTTTGCATAATATTGAATTCCAATATTGCGTGATCACTTGCCCCCAAGATTCCTATAGCTTCAACACCTTCTATCATTTCATCTCTGTTAGTGAGAATTAAATATATAATCAGCTTCCAATCCCAATGGTTCAAAACTGTATGTCAACCCTGAAGTGAGCCTGGCTGAAGTCATCTTGGAGGCTTCAGGGATGCCACACAGCAGTGGCAGGGGGAGAAATAGTTAAATAGGGTTTTGTAGCCAAAACAAAAACATTTTCCTGTAGGAACCAAGGACATTCTCACAGGTGGCTGTCCAGAGGAGGAGCAAATAACCCAGCAACCAGCCAGCACCTGGACTGGACAGTGTGACCAGTGACTGGGGGGGGGAAGGGAAACCTTTTACTTTTAATTAGGTGAAAGCCGCAGGAAATCTCAAAGTCGGCTTTCACCAGTCTGCGCCAATGTAATATATCCAATATAATATATCTAATATAATGCAGCTGCGCGAGTGGTAATGGGAGCCGCTCGAGGCTCCCACGTAACACCACTGCTCCGTAGTTTGCACTGGCTTCCTGTGGTCTTTCGGGTGCGCTTCAAGATCCTGGTTACCACCTTTAAAGCGCTCCATGGCTTAGGACCCGGGTACTTACGAGACCGCCTGCTGTTACCGTATGCCTCCCATCGACCAGACGCCTCACAGAGAGGGCCTTCTCAGGGTGCCGTCCGCCAAACAATGTCGGCTGGCGGCTCCCAGGGGTAGGGCCTTCTCTGTGGGAGCACCAACGCTCTGGAACGAACTCCCCCCTGGCTTACGTCAAGTTCCTGATCTTCGGACCTTCCGTCGTGAGCTAAAAACATACTTATTTACTCAAGCAGGACTGGCATAAATAGTTGATTTTAAATTGGGGTTTTAGAGATTTTAAACATTTGTAAATTTTTTAAATTATCGGCCATTTATTAATAGTTTCTTTTAATTTCTTTTAATTGTATATACTTTGTATTTTATTTCGGCTGTACACCGCCCTGAGTCCTTCGGGAGAAGGGCGGTATAAAAATCTAATAAAATAAATAAAATAAATAAATAAATATCCAATAATCCAATATATCCAATATATCCAAGGAACTCGAGTGCCTCGCAGTTTGTTTTCTATGCGTGCATTAGTTGGAAGACTGACATTGTACCTTCTCCAGTAACTCCACCAGAGGAGGAATCAGCCCGCAGGTGATCAGCTGCTGAATTTGGCTGCACGGTCCAACAGCAATGTTGCTCAAAGTCCACGCGGCCTCGTTCTGGATCAATGACTTGGGATGATGCAAGAGCTGTGGCAGGACGGACAGAATGCCCGCACTGATGGCCATCTGGGTCTGTTCTTCTGTCCCGGTGACCACATTGCCCATAGCACGCACAGCTGGGGTCTACAAAAATGTCCACCAAAGAGAAAGATAAGATGACCATGGAGGTCCATCACTTATGTTCCCACAAAAGGCATTTTTACAGATTTACAGATTAACAGAGTTGGAAGGGACCTTGTAGGTCAGCTAATCCAATGCCTGCCCACCCCCCGCCCATGCATACACTACACCATTTTTGACAGATGGCAGTCCAATCTCTTATTGAAAGCTTCCAGTGATGAAGCTCCCACAACTTCCGAAGGTAAATTCTGTTCCCTTGGTTGATTGTTCTCATGGTCAAAAAATATACCCTTAGTTCTAAGTTGAATCTCTCCTTGATCAGTTTCCATCCATTATTCCTTGTCTGGCCTTCAAGTGCTTTGGAAAATAGCTTGGCCCCCTCCTCTCTGTGGCAGCCGCTCAAATATTGGAAAACTGCTATCATGTCTCCTCTGGTCCTTCTCTTCACCAGACTAGCAATATCCAGTTCCTACAACTGTTCATCGTCTTTTAGAATAGAACTTAACTAGGGGCTGATCCCCCACTAGTCTAGCATTGTTCTTCAAGAAATCACTCTTGCTTACCAGAATGACGTTGCCTATAGTACATAGAACTGGGGCCTACAAAGATCTCCACCAAAGAGAAAGACAAGAAGATCATGGATATCCATCACTAATATTCCCACAAATGGTATGTTTGGATAGATGATCTTCATGGAGGCTGGACCCTCACCTAACCTAGTATTACCTTCAAAAAAAAATCACTCTTTCTTACCAGAATGTTGTTGCCTATGGTACAGTGTTGGCTAACCTTTTTGCCATTGCATGCCAAAAGCGGAAAGAGTGTGTGGGGGGGGTCGCGTACATGCATGCCCATACTCATAATTCAATGTGCCCCCTCACTGCATGCATGCGCACATGATCCCCTCCACGGATGACCCCCTGCACTTTGTTTTGGGCCTAGCAGGCCACCCTGAAGTTTTCTGACTTCAGGTGAGCTCGGTAGACCCGTTTTTCACTCTCCCCAGGCTCCAGAGGCTCTCTTGGAGCCTGGGGAGGGTAAAAATGGCCGCCCTTGCCCCCCTGGAGGCCCTCTGGAGACCAGAAACAGGCCATTTCTTGAGTTCTGGTGGGTCTGGTAAGTCCGTTCTTCACCCTCCCCAGGCTCCAGAGGCTTTTCTGGAGGCTGGGGAGGGTGAAAATGGTCTCCCCCATCCCCCCAGAGGCCCTTTGGAGGCTGAAAACACCCTCCCAGAGCCTCTGTGCGAGCCCTACACTTACATGGCATCCCAAACGGGCCACATGGAGACTCTTGGGAGGGGAGGTGTGGGTTTGGCCAGCTGCAAATTAGCTGGCAGGCATGCGAATGAGCGCTGGAGCTGAGCTAGGGCAATGGCTCATGTGCCTGCAGATATGGCTTCACGTGCCACAGGTGGCACATGTGCCGTTGGTTCGCCATCACGGCTATAGAAGACGACCATGGAGGTCCCTCACTAATGTTCCCACAAAAACCACTCTTGCTTACCAGAATGGACAGCTCGTTGGTAAACAGGAGCTCCACCAGCCGAGGGAGGACTCCAGCCTCCACCACAACCTGGATGTGATGGTGGGTGGCATTAGTCAAGTAGTATATCGCCCAACAGGTGTCAGAGATAATGTCTTCATCTTTGTGTTGCAGGAGGCAAGTGAAGGTGGGAAGCATCTGCTTCACAGCGTCCAGGGGAGGGGAGGGGTTTTTGTGTTTGCAGAAATTGGACAAGGTCCAAATGACTTTCCTCAGGAAACTCACCTAAGAAATTAAGATGATGTTCCTTAGGTTGAAAACATACGAGCCAAAAAAAAAAAGACATACGAACATGTTTCCAGATTCTCAAGGATAAGGCAGAGCCTAATTCTGATTGTTAAACCAAGGACCAATTACATAAGCTAAATATTTCACTTCAGGGTAGATGTTATCGGGGGGGTGGGGGCAGAGTTCCAATCACAGTCCTTAGATCCCAGTCCAGTATATTTTGGACTTTCTTACCGCTTTTCATTTTTTGAGAATGTTTTGCCTTATAAAGAGTCCAGTAGAGCTGGACTCTTTATAACCTTAACCTTAACCTTCCCGTTACTTCTCCCAGCTTTTGCCAACCTAGCAGTTTTGAAAGCATGTAAAAATGCAAGTAGAAAAAATAGGGACCACCTTTGGTGGGAAGGTAACAGCGTTCCGTGCACCTTTGGCATTGAGTCATGCTAGCCACATGACCACGGAGATGTCTTCAGACAGCACTGGCTTTTCGGCTTTGAAATGGAGATGAGCACCGCCCCCTAGAGTTGGCAACGACTAGCACGTATGTGCGAGGGAACCTTTACCTTTACCTTAGAGCTTTAAAAGGGACGCAGTGGCTCAGTGGCTAAGACATTGAGCTTGTCAATCAGAAGGTTGGCAGTTCAGCGGTTTGAATCCCTAGTACCGCAAAATGGGGTGAGCTCCCGTTATTTGTCCCAGCTTCTGCCAACCTAGCAGTTCGAAAGCACGTAAAAAAATGCAAGTAGAAAAATAGGGACCACATTTGGTAGGAAGGTAACAGTGTTCCATGTGTCTGGTGTTGAGTCATGCTGGCCACATGAGCACGGAGACGTCTTTGGACAGTGCTGCGACTTTGAAACATAGATGAGCATTGCCTCCTAGAGCCAGGAACAACTAGCACATATGTGTGAGGGGAGACAGAGCAATGATAGGAGCACTGGCAATGGCAAATACCAGACCTTAACTCCGTTTTAGGACTGCATTTAAGAAGAACAAAGGAAATGGCGCCTGTACTTAAAAGGGTGTGAAAGTGAAACTTAAGGAAGCCTTTGTTAACATTGTTGCGCTCTCAGTCTTCTTTAAACTTGCCGGATTTTACATTTACATGAAGACATTTTAAAGTGAAAAGTGGAAAGACTATAGAATTGATTTACCTAACCCAAATACAGTGTTTATGTAAAAATTTGAAGACTTATTGAATTTGGAAAGGGTAAATCATAACCGAAATTTTTGAATATACTTAAAAATTACTGTGTATGTGTTTAAATCTTGAAGAAGAGTTTGTAGTAATGTTATTTGATTATATGCGGCGGGTCTGTTAGAAACCTAGTTAAAAATTGATTTTGGGAATATAAGGTGTTGATAAAAATAGAATAAGGAATGGAATTAGTTAAGGATTGTATGATAAAAGGGGAAATTGGGTTAAATGTTAAATTTATATAAGTTAAAAATTTAAGAGGAAAATTTTGTAAAATGTTTTAGAGATGGTATCTAGATTCTAAATACTGGCGTGTACGTATTTGAATTTATAATTTAAATGTTGGAGATCTGGTTGGGATGATACTATTTATTATTATATATGGTGGATACATAAATTTGGTGGATTATACAAAATATTTTGAAGAAGAAGATAACGTTTAAGGATGTAAATTGATTTTAAATTAAATATTAGTAGCTAGACTACCGGTAGTGCATTGGAAGATGGAACATTTGCTTATCATTGAAGACTGGACACTAAAAGTAGTGAATTTACTGGAGATGGCCGAAATTTCAGCGTATCAGAAAGACTATTCACAAGAAAGATGTATATTGGAAAGGAGAAGAAGGATCGACTATTTTTAAAACAAATATTGGATTAAGAACTATCAAATAGCCTATGAATGAATAGAATGTATTGTATATTTTCTTTTTTTCCCCTTTTTTATGGAGAAGGGGAGTTAAGGTTCTAAGGGACGGATGGGAGTTTATGGATAGTTTGCGTATTCTAGCTTATGATTGTTAGATACTAAACCCTGTATTTTGCTCTGGGAAGTCTGGGGGTGGGGGTGGAAGGATTGGGTGAAGGTGGGAGGTGGGAGGGGGAAGGGTGAGGGTTGGTGGGAGGAGGAGGGGATGTATGGGTAAAAAAATTTGTAAAACTTTTTAATGAAAAAAAATCATGAAAAATCTTGCCAGATCAGATCAAGAGAACCAACAAACTAGTGGTGGAATTCAAATTTTTTTACTACTGGTTCTGAGGGCATGGCTTGGTGGGTGTGGCAGGGGAAGGATACCGCAAAATCCCCATTCCCTCTGCACTCTTGGGGGAAGGATATTGCAAAATCCCCATTCCCTCCCCACTCTGGGGCCAGCCAGAGGTGGTATTTGCCGGTTCTCCAAACTACTCAAAATTTCCACTGCCGGTTCTCCAGAACCTGTCAGAACCTGCTGAATAGCACCGCTGCAACAAACCCAAGGGAACAGACTTTCTACATACCGGGTTAGAAAGCTTCACCAGTGACAAAACTGGTGGAATTACATCGAAGTTGATCAAAGTATCTCGGTAGACAGATCCATCTCCTACACAAAACAGTGATGGGAAGGAGAATTGTACTTTCAAAAAAAAAATATCAACAACTCCAGGTAGTCAATTTACAACAGTTCATTTAGCAACCGTTCAAAGTTACAATGGCACTGAAAAAACGTGACTTAGGACCGTTTCAGCATCCCCAAGGTCACATGATCAAAATTCAGATCCTTGGGCAACTGGCTCACATTTATGATGGTGCCGGGGTCATGTGATCCCCCTTTTGCAACCTTCTGACAAGTGAAATCAATGGAGAAGCCAGATTCATTTAACCAACATTGTTATTCTCTTAACAAATGCAACAATTAATTTAACAACGGTGGCAAGACAAGTAAAGTGGAGCAAACTCACTTAACAAATGTTTCACTTAGCAATCTAAATTTTGGGCTTAATTGTGGTCATAACTCAAGACCTACCTGCTTCTTGGAACTATATACCAGCTCAGATAAGTTGGTCAGACCCTGCCAATTTAGAAGAGATTCCGGTTTCTAATCTTCTGCTTCCACAGTACTGCAGTGGTTAGAATGCAGTCCCGCAGGCTACTTCTGCTGACTGCCGGCTGACTGCAATTTGCCAGTTCAAATCCCACTAGGCTCGAGGTTGACACAGCCTTTCATCCTTCCAAGGTTGGTAAAATGAGGACCCAAATTGTTGGGGGCAATAGGCTGACTCTGTAAACCACTTAAAGAGGCTGTAAAGTACTGTGAAGCGGTCTATAAATCTAAGTGCTATTGCTATCCCAGAGTGAAACTAGCTATTGTAGCATAATACAAAGCAGCTGATTTCATGCCATACGCTAAATTTTACACCCTTATAGGTGTTAACTGGAATAATAAAATTAGTATATTTTTGCAATTACACTGGAGTCATTAAATTGCTGTGTGCATGGAATGCACAAAACAATCCAATGATTTCTTCACTTATGACTTCGTCCACCTCCATGCAGAGATGATGGTTGGGTTCCTACAGAACAATAACTGATGGACATTGTTGTGATATCAAAGAAGCCATTTGTAACCTTTCCAGTAAAATAAAAGTCCATTGGACAGAAGATAAAAAGAGATAGGGAAGGCATTCTGTACCACAATCCACTAATAAAGGAGAGCTAAGATACACCTATTCCATTTCCATGATTCTGTAATCGGCGTTCCTCAGAATGAGCCAGCCCCACAACTTACCGGCAATATTGGCGAGTGCCCACACCGATTGCTCACAGATGTGGATGTGTGGAGAAGACAAAAGGACAACAAAGCCCTGAACACCATTGGCATCTATCACAGCTTTGGTTTGCTCAGAGGTTCCTGAAGCAATGTTGGTGAGTGCCCAGGCAGACTCGAACTGCAAGTTGGGAGTATCATGATAATACAAGAACTCCACCAGTTTAGGAATAATTCCAGATTCAATTATTTGATTGATGGGTGGAACCTTCTTGCACAGCATCTTCCTGTTGGGAGAGGAGAAACAAGGGTGACCTTTAAGGTGGCCTCACCCTTTTGGAAACATGACACCAACAGTCTCAAGGGACTTCTAAAATAACTGAAGTCATTTGAAGGTCCTTCAGAAGCAAGCTGACTATGCATTGCCCATATATCTGATGGGATTTCCAATAGGCAGTATGGTTCTTAGAGGCAGGAGAACATGGGGATTGACAGTTTAGGTCACCTTTCATGTTGGATCACTCTATCAGGATTGTACCAACCATCTTTAGATGGGAATTTATGCTCTAGAAACCTAGTGATCTCCATTGACTGGAGCCTGTTTGCTCTCCTATTCTTCTCCTATGCCTGAGAACCAACCCAGTAAGTTAACTAACCAATGGCAACTGAGATTAATTGATTGATGGTGGACACAACTAATGGCTTTTAACATACCTGACTGCTTTGGTTGCCTTCAGCTGAAGAAATAGATCATCCGACTGGATCAGCTCAACTATATCTTTTAAAGAGATCTGAGTAACCTGCAGCAGGAAGCAAAAGGATTGTCAGAACACCACCAGAAAGAGGTCATCAAGATTCACAGATACTTCTGGTCATGTCAGGTATCAAACTACAAAAAGCAGCCAAGAATTTCATCTTCCGGTCAATACATGGTTTACACTTATTATTCACACTAAGCCCCAAATAACAACCCATATCATAGTTTAGTATGCCACTTGAACCAAGCATGACAAAGTCCTCAGATTTTGGTAATGCTCCGTTTCTGCTTTCATCACACACTTCTCCAAAACTCTCATGTTCACAGTCACAAGTCCTACTCATATATGGAGATACGGAAATACGTAAAATATCTCTGGACTCTTATAAAAACCAGGCTCCTTCCAGATGCGTGAGAATTACAGACACAGAATTCACAACCAAATACGAGTGAAATTTGGATTTCTGAACCTTGCAATCCCAAGAGATTTAGACAGCATAGGTTGGAAAGGCTGCGATATAGAAATGTGTACTCTGGTAATATTGTACTACCAACTAGAGCATACAAAACATTTGCTAGACCAATTCTCAAATACAGCTCATCTGTCTGGAACCCCCACCGCATATCGAACATAAATACAATTGAGAGAGTCCAGAGATATTTTACGAGAAGAGTCCTCCATTCCTCTACCCGCAATAAACTATCTTACGCCACCAGACTTTAAATTTTGGCCTTAGACAATTTAGAACTATGCCGACTTCGGTCTGACCTAAGCGTAGTACGTAAAATTATCTGCCACGATGTCCTACCTGTCAATGACTACTTCAGCTTCAACCACAACAATACATGAGCAAACTCAAGGTAAACCACTCCAAACTTGATTGCAGAAAATATGACTTCAGTTAGAGAGTGATCAATGCCTGGAACTTACTACCTAACTGTGGTTTCTTCCCCAAATCCCCAAAATTTTAAACTTAAGCTGTCTACTGTTAACCTTACCCAGGGGTAAAATGCTCCCGGTTCGGACTGGATCGCCTGATCTGGTAAGGATGGCGGCAGGTGGTTCAGAGAACCGGTAGCAAAAATCCCTGCCCTCCCCCATGCTCAGCATGTGATCATCGGAGGTTTTTTTTTTTTACTTCTAAATGCATTTTTTCTTTGGCCAAAAAAATGCTTTTAAAAGTAAAAAAAAAGCCTCTGATGATCACGCAGCTCAGCTGGGATCGTCAGAGCCTTTTAAAAGCATTTTTTATACAACTTCTTTGGTCGAAGAGCTTGTAAAAATGCTTTTAAAAGGCTCTGGTGATCCCAGCTGAGTTGCCTGATTGTCAGAGGCTTTTAAAAGCACTTTTTACAACTCTTCGGCCAAAGAGGTTATAGAAAAAATGCTTTTAAAAGTAAAAAAAAAAGTTGACCACACCCACCCAGTCAAATTACACCCCCCCACCAAGCCACGCCCACCGAACTAGTAGTAACAAATTTTACATTTCACCACTGACCTCATCCCATTCCTAAGAAGTCTGTAAGGGGTGTGCATAAGCACACCAGGGTGTCTTCCGTCCCTGTCCTAATGTTCCTTTTTACTCTCACTTTTTTCATGTATTCAAATTATCTTTATACTTTTACCTGTTACCTTATATATGCTTGACAAATAAATAAATAAAAATAAAATAAATAAAACTAGATGTAATATATTCTTGAACTAAGATCTACAGAGGGAGGAGGTAAAAATGAGTTTTACTATGGAGCATTTCTCCTTATCACACTACTACTACCACCACCCACACATACCATGTTTTTATCTTTCACGGGAGACAGGCTGGCTTCAGGGAAAAAGCAGATGTTCCTTCGCTTTAAAAACTGTTCGTCTTTCCGTATTTTGCGAATTTCAACTGTCATTTCGATTATTTTTCTACGTATAACCTACCAAGGAAGAGGGCCGAGCATTATTGATTTTTAAAACAGCCAGTTATGAGTCGTACGATTGGAAGTGCAGGGAAAAAGAGGAATTCGGGATCATCAGGGTTCAAGATCAAATGTCCCTGAGCAAAACCAATTCTTATCTGCCACTATCAAACTTCAGAGAAGGATAGACAAGGGTGTTTATAATAGTGGCCAAAATTGTGGAAACCTTTTGGGGAAAGTGTATTTTTGAGGTTTGATGGCTAATAACGCCACTTTTTTTTTTTTTTGAGTTTCAAGATAATCATATTCCACTGCTGGAATGGCTTGGGAATAGCCCAGACCTTAACTGAATGAAAAACTATGGAGCCGACTAAAGAAACTTGTTAGTCAGAAGCAACCCAGCAATAAAATCCAGTTAATAGAAGCAATCATTTAATCTTGGTTTCACATTGTAACAGCTGCAGAACTGAAAGACTTGGGTCACTCCATGGGAAGACGTTGTAAGGCCGTAATTCATGCTAAAGGTTCCCCAACTTGAGTATTAACTGACATTTTTGTATATCTCATTTTTTCTACATGTTTCACTTTTCTTCTTTATACTGTAACTGCTATTCTAATAGCAAATCCTTCATAAAAGCTATTGCATAACATTCTTGATTAAATTATCTTTCCATTGATATGTAGTTTTATGGTACTCGTGCAACAAAAGTGATATTAGCTAGTTTTAGAAAATACACTTTTCTCAAAAGGTTTCCACAGTTTTGACCACTACTGTATGCCTTCACCCACTTTGTGTTATGTCTGGGTGGCTGATGGCCTGAGGACACGCCTGCTGCCTTGTTGCCCCTCCTAGCTTTTTGAATTTTGGGCCTTGGTTTTCATCTGGATGTTTTAAATTCTGTTTTTTATCCCAAATGTGCTTTTCTAAAAGGCACCTGGACTTTCTTGGTTTTTTTTTTTCTTTGAAAACGTTTAGCTTCTCATCCAGGCAGAACTGATGAAGCTTCTTGGATGAGAAATGAAATGTTTTCAGGGAAAAAAACAAACCCCCCAAAAATCCAGTTGCCTCTTGAAAAATCACCCTTTGGGACAACCATGATCTGGACGATGAAGAATCTCCATGGACATTCTGTTTTTAACATATCTCTTTATTTCTGTATCTCTATGTGGTTTTATTATGCTGTTATTTAGTTGAGATAGGCTGGGTAGAAATTTACTAAATAAATGTCCCTTCACTTTCTGCTTTATTTTACAAAATCATACACTTCTCAAAATGGTCGAAGCAAGCTACAAAATGAACATGGTCACCTGAACAGAAGTATCCTTCTTTACACCAGGGTGGATCAGAGCCTCTATGAATACAGCTCCAGGTTGTAAGTGCCACCTCTGGATACCAGGAGTGTATTTGTCCCCTTCTGTTCCTGAGCAACTGTTGGGGTTTCATAAGTACTTACTAAAAACTTTTTACTTTTCTTTTTATACAAGTTCTTGTGTTTATTTTCCTCATTTGTGGTAGACATGGCTCGCGTTCTGCAAAGCCCAGAATATGTTTCTTACACCTAGGTAAACAGAAAAATAGTTGACTCAGGAGCTCAACTTCACCAGCCAGTAGTTTAGTTTGGTTTAGTTTAATTTATTGTCATTGCACATACTACAGCGAAATTAAATGCCGTCTTCAGTGTACATTATAACTATAAAAATAAAAACAAACGTACATCCTTTACATTCTATATAATTGAAATTGAAAACCTGATATTGCACTATACTATAGAATTCAATATGGTTATTGCCCTGGGATAGAAGCTGTTTTTCAGCCTATTTGTCCTTGTTTTTATTATTCTATACCGTCTGCCAGATGATAATAGTTCAACAAAAAAAATGGTGCCCAGGATGAGATAGATCTTTAACAATATTTTGAACTTTCTTAAGGCAGTGAGAGCTATAAAGCTCTTCCAAAGAGGGGAGAGGGCAATCAACGATCCTCTGGGCAATGATGTTGACCCTCTGGAGTGTTGTCCTATCTGCCACTGTGCATTTGGCAAACCATACACAGGTGCAGTAAATTAAAATAATTTCTATGGTGCAGTGGTAGAAGGTCACCAGCAGTTTTTCATGCATTTATTGTTTCCTGAGAAGTCTCAGGTAGTATAGTCTCTGCTGAGCCCTTTTGACCAGTGCTGCAATGTGAGTGCCCCAGGTCAAATCCTCTTTTATGGTAACTTTTATGATAGTACAATGTGTTCTACTGCCCCAATAGGATTCTCCTAATGGATTGGATAGCATTTATAATTCACCCAAAATTCATTTTTTAATGGAAGAGAAAAAGAGTGTTCTTTTTTTGCTTTGCAAGCTGCAGCAAATTTAATTTTGGGCTGAGGCCAATGTGCATTGGTCAAGGCAGAGAAAGGAGATTTTAAAAGGCAGGGCAGTTTGGTTGCAAACTAGGCTGAACTGCTAGCACCTTGGAAAAAATAAATTCTAGCCCATGAAGAGCTGCAGAAATTACTTTAAAACAGACTCGGGTGTTGTACTAACATTTAAAGAAGCAAGTTACAAATCCACCAGCTCTATTGGCACTAAGTTTTCTTAATTTTTCACCTTGAGCAGGTGAGGTTTTTCTCCTCTAACGTGTTTGGTGAAGCCAGACCTCCTAATTGTTGTATAGTCTAAAGCTCCATGCATGGGTTAATTATGGGTTAATTATTCATTATGGGTTAACTTAACATTCAAGAGCCAGTCTGGTCTAGTAGTTAAAGCACCAGGCTAGTAAATTGGGAGACCATGAGTTCTAATCCTATCTTGGCATGAAAACCGGCTGGGGGACTTTCGGTTAGTCCCTCTCTCTCAGCCCAACCTACCTCCCAGACAGTGGTGGGATTAACCGGTTGTTAACTTTCTGTGTAGTTTGGCAAACTGGTTGTTGGAAGAAATCATTAGGGCAGAGAACCGGTTGTTAAATTACTTGAATCCCACCACTGCTCCCAGGGTTGTTGTGGGGAAAAGAGGAGAAAGTATATGAAGTACATTTGCACCTTGAGCTAAAAATACAATGGGATAAAAATAAGATAAAAACGTAAGAACCCAGGTTAAGCATGCAGCCATTGAGAGCCACTGGGTAAAAAAACTTCAGAATTATATACAAACCAAACCTTCATTTAATTGTTATTTACTGTGTAACATTTGCAGAAGCAAAAAAAAAAAAACCCCATCCCAGAATGAATAACATATCTTGGACATAAAATTGAATACATTTATAAACTTCCTTCCGCGGCTCTGTTCCTTGTCCACAATACATTAAAACGTCATGCAAAGAAAACCAAATTACACCCCAGCTACTTACTGTCTCCCGGTACAAAATACTTTTAGCAACTGCAGCCGCTCTGAAAAATACTTAAATTTCCCGGGAAGTGGGTCAATCACCCATCCTTGTCTTTTGATTGGTTCACACCTCCAAGAAGCTTCGCCCCTTTTCAGGGCTCTTATTTACACAAGCCTCGGAACAGAACTGCGGGCGAGTGGGTTCCCACTGCGCCTGCGCAAGACTGGTAACTTTTTGCTCGTGTGAATTGTTGCTTATCAAGCCTGTGATGACGGGCGATGGTTAAAAAGTTGCAGAGCATTGTTGATTGGCATGGTCACCTGGAAGAAATCCTCTTGAAGTGCATTAGGACTTACTTCAGAGTAGACCCCTAGAAGTTTGAATCCCCTTATGTTCAATGGGGTTTACTCGTAAGTTTTGGTCCTTCATTCTTCGCAATGGACTTGCTTTCAAGCTGACCTAGATGCAGAACCCGCTTCCTGAATTAACTTTAAAGAAGAATATTTGCAGTTCAGAGTTGAAATGAGGGGTCCTTGGTGCTCTCTGAGCTAGGTGGTTTTCTTGCAGATGTTTTGTGATCCAACTAGGGAACATAATCGGTGTTAGAAGGAAGTGGGGTTTGTGGAAAGAAGGAGGAAGTGGGTTAGGAGGAGGAAGAGGAGAACTGTGGGGTCCTTGGTGCTGTCTGAGCTGGGTTGTTTCTAGCGGAAAAATTTTATGGCCCAGCTAGGTTACATCTTCAGTGCTAGTACTTGCCAAGCACTGATGATGTTACTTAGTTGGGTCATGAAGCCATCAGCAAACCGTTTGACATCAAGAAGTCCTGTTGGGTGAAGGATGAGAAAGACAGCTTCTTGTCTGGAGAGATCCAGTTGGAAACTGATACTCCAGCCACGGTGAAGACCGTGACCAGTCAGATGAATTGATAGAAAGGGGAAAGTCCACTTGGACTTCGTAGGTCTCTTAAGTTAGGACCTGGCAGGGTTGCTCAGATCAAGGGGCGGGGAAGATGAGATAGACCCTATTTTGAACGTTGCATGGAGTGTCTAATGGCTGAAGTTTCCACTTATTAATCACCTGTCTTCCATTGAGTTTTTATTATTATTTATATTTATATATATGTAGGTCTTGGCATATTCGGGTCTTTTCCCGTGTAAGGTTGAGGGTATCTTGGCGACATTTTAATGAGGTCTCACTCATCATCTTCAGGCTGGTGCTTTTGGCTTCATGCTTCTGTGAGCAAAGTGTGGTCGGAGCTGCCGTCTCTCTATAAATACTGGTGGGGAGGTGGGGAGTGTTGCTGTGAGTGGGTTGGTTGGCTGTGTGGTTGCATCTTGATTGGTAGATGAAGTGGGTATTTACAGATTGGTCGGCTGTTTCGTAGCATCCTGTGTGGTTGTGGTCCTAGTCTTTTGTTCCTGAGCTTTGGTGTGTGGTCTCTGGGGTTCTGTGATGTGATGTCTTGAGCAGATGGCTGTGATGCAGCATCCCAGGTTTTGGTTTGGCTCCAAGTATGAGGTCTTGTCATGTGTTCCTGGTGTGTGTCAGCTTGCTTTGTGTGCGGATCGGAGGGGGGCACAGCAGCCAGTGGTGCCAGCATGGTCTGGCTTCTGGATGGTGGTTGTGTTTCTGGATGGTGGTTATCTTATATATATAGTATTATATAAATATATATTTATAAGTATATAAATATTATTATTAATAACAACAACAACAACAACCAACCTGCCTTCCACTGAGGACCTATATACTGCACGAGTCAAAAAGAGGGCTGTAAAAATATCTACAGACTCCTCACATTCTGGACATAAATTGTTTCAACTTTCTCGAATGCCATCACTTTGCTTAACAACTAATTCCCACAAATATTCTTCTTCTTCTTCTCTTCGTTACTAGTATCTATCTCTTCCCACTTCTGACTATAACCATGTTGCTTGTATCTTTCAATTATATTATTTTTATTTGTTTCCTAGTACGATTTGATAGCTTGTCAGTAACCTTGACTATCGCTAAGTGTTGTATCTTTTTATTCTCGATGAATGTATTCTATTCTCCTTATGTACACTGAGAGCATATATACTTAAGACAAATTCCTTGTGTGTCCAATCACACTTGGCCAATAAAGAATTCTATTCTATTCAGTAGAATACGGATAATAGTTAGAAGGATCTTGGAGATATCTGATCTAACCTCTCACCCAGTGCACGAATCCACGATTACAGCATCCTTGACAGATGGCCATCCAAGTGGATCTGTTGATCTGCAGAGAGCTCACCATCTATCAAGGTAGACTGTTAAACAACCTTTGGTGTTTGGGATTTCTTCCTGGTGCCCCACTAGAATCAACTCCCTTGTCATTGAAACCCACTATTTCTTATCTTCAGGAGAGGGACAGGAACTGGTGCTTTACATGAGTTTCCACATTGGTGGATTTATTTCATTTAAGGGCTGACTGACCCCAGAAATTACCCTGGGAGGTTCACGGCTATCTTTTAACCCCCACAATAGATGCTCACTGTCAAGAAGGACGATGTCCAGCAGATGAACCCACCTAAGTTTTACCAGATCAGTGATATGGCCAACATGACTTTCTTGAATGAAGCCAGCATCCTGGATAACCTCCGGCAGTGCTACATTATGATGAGGATCTACGTAAGTGGGAAGATGGGTAGAAGCATTTGAATTGCTTGGGGAATCCCTGGGAGACGGTTAGAACCATCTTCCATTCCTGGAAGAGGCAGATATTTCAGAGATATTCTTGTTTGTTTCTTTCTTTCTTTCATTTTTTGAGTGGTGCGGTGGCCTAGAGGTGGAGCTCTAGCCTCACAATCAGGAGGCTGTGAGCTTGAGCCTATGTAGCAGCAATTATTTCTCTCTCTGGGGACAATGAGAATATATCTCTGAACAAAATTCCGCATTGGCAACAGGAAGGGCATCCGGCCATTAAAGCACTCGGCTAGGTCCATTCAGTTGCCCAGATTCCAACCCGTAAGGGATTATGGGGTAGTTAAAAAGATGACTCACTTATCAAGTCCTTCCCAAAGACCTGGGATAGGCAGATGTGGTCATTTGATAATGTTAAAGCTATCAGTGTAGGAAGTAAGCTGTTCTTTTATAATTGACTGATGATGATCAACACAGACAATGTTCACTCTATAGTATCATAATACTGTAAAGTAATATGGGAATTGTCCCAAAGATGCTTTTTCTAAAAGGCAACTGGACTCTCTTCATTTTGTTTCTCTGAAAATGTTTTGGTTCTCATCCCAAAAGTGTCTTCAGTTCTAACTCACTATTAGTTAGAACTGAAGAAGCTCCTTGGATGACAAGCCAAATGTTTTCAAAGAAAAAAAAAACCAAGACAGTCCAGCAGCCTTTTAGAAAAAGCACCTTTGGGACAACCATGACCTGGATGATGGAGAATCTCCACAGACATTTTGAGCAGGGGGCAGGACTAGAAGACCTCCAAGGTCCCTTCCAGCTTGATTCTGACTCTGATTCTGAGATGGAGGCGGTTCCCTATTACACGATCCACAAATGGAAACCCTGTTTCTCCTTTGTAATGAAGAATAAGATGGCATCTCCTTGGTCGCTATTGGGTTCTGCGTGGAAGTAGAGGATGTTCATTTGGCAGATGAAACCAGTTTCAGCACTGGTAAGTGGACAGCGTCCAATGTTACCAAAACTCTGCAGCAGATTTGGGCAACTACAGGTAGTTCTTTTTTTTTTTTTAATTTGAATTTATATCCTGCCCTTCTCCGAAGACTCAGGGCGGCTTACATTGTGTAAGGCAATAGTCTCATCCTATTTGTATATTTATATACAAAGTCAACTTATTGCCCCCCCAACAATCTGGGTCCTCATTTTACCTACCTTATAAAGGATGGAAGGCTGAGTCAACCTTGGGCCTGGTGGGACTCGAGCCTGCAGTAATTGTAATTGCAGGCAGCTGTGTGTTAATAACAGGCTGCATTAGCCTGGTGAGCCACTTCCCAGCCCCAGTTCTTGACTTACAATGGTTCATTTAGCTACCGTTCAAAGTTACAACGGCACTGAAAAAAATGACTTGTGATCGTTTTTCACACTTGCGACCGTTGCAGCATCCCTGTGATAATGTGATCACAATTCAGACACTCGGCAATGGGATCATACTTATGACGGTCGCGGTGTCCCAAGGTCATGTGATCCCCTTTTGCGACCTTCTGACAAACCAAAGTCATTGGGGAAGCCAGATTCACGTTAACAATGAGATTACTAACTTGTCACCTGCAGTGATTCACTTAACATCGGTGGCAAGGAAGGTGGTCAAACAGGGCAAAACTCACTTAACAAATGTTTCACTTAACAACAGAAATTTTGGACTCAATTGGGGTCATAAGGTGAGGATTCCTTGTATGGCCCCTTTACAACCCTGTGGACTTCAACTCCCAGAATTCTTGAGCAAGAAGGAATTCTGGGAGTTGAAGTCCACAGATTATGAAGGGGCCATAGTTGCCCATCCTTGTTCTGCAGTATCTGTTTACGTGGGAAATTATTACTTACAAGGAGATGGTGCAGAAAATAAAAATCAAATTACAGGTAGTTCTCGACCTACAACTCCATGGGCACCTGGCAACTGGCCCACATAGCTGGACAAAATTTAAAATTTCGATTGAGAACATTCACGCATTATCCCCTCTTCATTTCCAAAGTAACTTTAACTCTTTTGCGACTGAAAGGAAACTTTTATTGTGAAGAAAAAAAAATTTGTTTTCATTTTAATTGGAAAAATGAAACTCACCCTCCTGGTCCGAATTGAGCAACGCATAATTTAAATCGAATTGCAGTTTGGTCAAAGATGCAAAAATACTAAGAGATAAAACAAATTCATTGGGAAATTAAGTTCAGTAATGATTGATACTAGACTTATGGATGAGACGGAGTTGGATTTTCCTGCTCTTAAACCAAACCATGTTAAAATGTGATTGGAAAGTTTTGAAGTGGGCAAGAGTTGATGGGTAGATGATTTTCATCTTTATTATTGTTCTGGTCCGGTTTTCCTTTTTCCTCTCTTTCTTTTAAAGCATAGCAATCAAAGTATGAAGTGGGCAAGAGATGATGGATGGATGATTCCTCTTTTTTGTTGCTGCTCTGAGTTGCTTTTCCCTCTCTCTCCCCCTCTGTTCTTTTTCTCTCTCTTTTTTTAAGGCAGGTGACATGATTAGAAGTTAGATAGGAAAGAAAGAAAAAGCTTCTTAATAAAGGGTACCATGATTAAAAGCTAGAATAAGTGATAGAAATAGAAGGAATATTAATGTATACATTTTTATTTAATAAAATGAAAGCAATAATGAGAAATAGGTGGAATAATTGAATAATGATAGACTGTAATCAAATATAGATGTATATTGTTATTAGAAATACATAACTTGATTGAATGTAATAATAATGTTTAATCTGATAGTTTCATTTGTATTGGAATATATGGCACCCAGGTGCTACACTGTTCACACCAGTGGGGAAATTCAAAAATTTTCCCTACTGGTTCTGTGGGCGTGGCTTGGTGGTGGGGTCATGTGACTGGGTGGGCGTGGCAATTTTTCCCCCTTTTTTAAGCATTTTTAACTTTAAAAAGTTTTAGAAAAGTTCTGACAATCAGCTGTGACAATCATAACCTTTTTTTTTACTTTTTTAAAGCATTTTTTTACTACCAGTTCAGGTGATTTTATTTATTTATTTATTGTTCACACTTTTATACCGCCCCATCTCCCTAGGGACTCAGGGCAGTTTACAGCCATATAAAAACATGTATATATACAGAGTAAAACATTAATTTAAAAAAACTTATTACATAGGCCGAATATTTAAAATAGAGATATAAATAATAAAACCCCATTAAAACCAGATTTAAAATTTAAACATTTAAACATTTAAAAATTCTAGTCCTGTCCTGCGCAGATAAATAGATGGGTCTTAAGCTCGCGGCGGAAGGTTCAAAGGTCAGGAAGTTGGCGAAGTCCTGGGGGAAGCTCGTTCCAGAGGGTGGGAGCCCCCACAGAAAAGGCCCTTCCCCTGGGTGTCACCAGTCGGCACTGCCTGGCCGACGGCACCCTGAGGAGTCCCTCTCTGTGAGAGCGCACAGGTCGGTGAGAGGCATTCGGTGGCAGCAGACGGTCCCGTAAGTAGCCCGGCCCTATGCCATGGAGCGCTTTGAAGATCATTACCAAAACCTTGAAGCGCACCCGGAAGGCCACAGGCAGCCAGTGCAGTCTGCGCAGGAGAGGTGTTACATGGGAGCCACGAGGGGCTCCCTCTATCACCCGCGCAGCCGCATTCTGAACTACCTGGAGTCTCCGGGTGCTCCTCAAGGGGAGCCCCATGTAGAGAGCATTGCAGTAATCCAGACGAGATGTCACGAGAGCATGAGTGACCGTGCATAGGGCATCCCGGTCTAGAAAGGGGCGCAACTGGCGAACCAGGCGAACCTGGTAAAAAGCTCTCCTGGAGACGGCCGTCAAATGGTCTTCAAAAGACAGCCGTCCATCCAGGAGGACGCCCAAGTTGCGCACCCTCTCCATTGGGGCCAATGACTCGCCCCCAACAGTCAGCCGCGGCTGCAGCTGACTGTACCGGGATGCCGGCATCCACAGCCACTCCATCTTGGAAGGATTGAGCTTGAGCCTGTTTCTCCCCATCCAGACCCGTACGGCTTCCAGACACCGGGACAACACTTCGATAGCTTCGTTGGGGTGGTCCGGTGTGGAAAAGTACAGCTGAGTGTCATCAGCGTACAGCTGGTACCTCACACCGAAACCACTGATGATCTCACCCAGCGGCTTCATGTAGATGTTGAACAAGAGGGGCAAGAGAATCGACCCCGAGGCACCCCACAAGTGAGGCGTCTCGGGGCCGACCTCTGCCCCCCCGTCAACACCGTCTGCAACCGATCAGAGAGATAGGAGGAGAACCACCGATGAATGGTGCCTCCCACTCCCAATCCCTCCAACCGGTGCAGCAGGATACCATGGTCGATGGTATCAAAAGCCGCTGAGAGGTCTAATAGGACCAAGGCAGAGGAATAACCCCTATCCCTGGCCCTCCAGAGATCATCCACCAACGTGACCAAAGCCGTCTCAGTGCTGTATCCGGGCCAAAAGCCGGACTGGAACGGGTCTAGATAGACGGTTTCCTCCAGGTACTGGGGTAGCTGACATGCCACCACACTCTCTACAACCTTCGCCGCGAAGTGATTAGATAGTGATTGCGTAGCACAGCTGATTGTCACAGCTGATCATCTGAACCTTTTTTTTTTACTTTTTTAAAACATTTTTTACTAACAGTTCAGGTGAACCGGCCCAAACAGGTAGCATTTCATACATTGATTTGCCATTTTTATAAAAAATAAAAAAATAAAAAACTTTTTAAAAAATAAAAATAAAATGTGATTGGAAGCTGATCTTGACTGCCTTGTTCTCCTTCTAGACATATTCTGGCCTCTTCTGTGTCACCATCAACCCTTACAAATGGCTACCCATCTATGGGGCACCTGTGGCCCAGATGCACAAGGGCAGATAGCATACAGAGGTGCCTCCTCACTTCTTCTCCATCTCTGTCAATGCCTACCATGACATGCTTATGGGTGAGTGCAGAGAAGGTCCTTTAACAGTTGCAGGAATTGGGTATATCTAGCTTAATGAAAAGAAGGACTAGGAGAGACATGATAGCATTCTTCCAATATTTGAGGGGCTGCCACAAAGAAGAGGGAGTCAAACTATTCTCCAGAGCACCAGAAGGCAGGACAAGAAGTAACAAATTGACACTCTTCAAGGAGAGAAGCAACCTAGAACTAAAGAGAAATTTCCTGACAGTTAGAACAATTAATCAGTGGAAGGACTTTCCCTTCAGAAGTTGTGGATGCTCCAACACTGGAGATTTTTAGGAGGAGATTGGACAACCATTTGTCTGACATAGCAAAAGTCTACTTGCTTCTAAGTTGGACTAGAAGACCTCCAAGGTCCCTTCCAACTTTGTTATTCTATTATTCAGTAAAGGTCCTCTCTTTGTCCCTTGTGTTAGGGTTCTGATGAATGCCCTAATTAAATCATGAGCCTTGAGCCAAGCTTCAAAACAAATCCAGTTATTTATTAAGAGCTTCATGTCCGCAGGTTCCAAGTGAAGTCAACTCTGACCCCACATAATTTACGGCCCAGACTTGACCCTGTTTCCCCCCTCCCTCCAGGGTATGTCATCAGTCACATTCACCTATTTATTTATTTATTTATTTAATTTATATACTGCCCTTCTCCCGAAGGACTCAGGGCGGTTTACAGCCATGGTAAAAAGTAAAATCAAAAAGTTGGGTCGATGGGAGGCTATTGGTAGCAGCAGGCGGTCTCGTAGATAACCCGGTCCTATGCCATGGAGCACTTTAAAGGTGATAACCAACACCTTGAATTGAATCCGGAAGACCACCGGAAGCCAGTGCAGCTCGCGCAGGATAGATGTTACATGGGAGCCTCGAGTTGCTCCCACTATTACCTGCACGGCCGCATTCTGAACCAGTTGGAGCCTCTGGGTGCTCTTCAAGGGGAGTCCCATGTAGAGACCGTTACAGTAGTCCAGGCAGGAAGTGACGAGAGCATGAGTGACCATGCATAGGGAATCCCGGTCCAGAAAGGGATGCAACTGGCGTATCAGGTGAACCTGATAAAAAGCCCCCTGGCAACGGCCGTCATATGCTCTTCTAAAGACAGCTGTGCATCCAGGAGGACGCCTAGATTGCGAGCCCTCTCTGTGGGTGCCAATGACTCACCCCCAACAGCCAGCAATGGCGTCAGCTGGCTATACTGGGATGCCGGCATCCATAGCCACTCAGTCTTGGAAGGGTTGAGTCGAAGCCTGTTTCTCCCCATCCAGACCTGCACGGCCTCCAGACATCACTTCAACGGCATCATTGGGATGGTTTGGGGTGGAAATGTATAGCTGAGTATCGTCAGCGTACAGATGACATTGCACCCCAAAACCACGGATGATCTCACCTAGTGGCTTCACATAGATGTTGAACAGAAGAGACAAGAGAACCGACCCCTGTGGCACCCACATATGAGGCGCCTCGCGGCTGATCTCTGCCCTCCTGCCAACACCATCTGCGACAGGTCAGAAAGATAGGAGGAGAACCACCGCAGAACAGTGCCCCCCACTCCTAACCCCTCCAACCGGCGAAGTAGAATACCATGGTCGATGGTATCGAAGGCCGCTGAAAGATCTAATAGGACCAGGACAGAGGAACAACCCCTGTCCCGAGCCCTCCAGAGATCATCCACCAACGCGACCAATGCCGTCTCTGCTGTACCCAGGCCGGAAGCCAGACTGAGACGGTCGAGAATGAAGCAATTTCGCAGGTTGTAGAGACCACTCCCCTCTGGCTGCTGTTGGTAACCCTGGGAGACAGCCTTGAGAGAGGTATGTCCAGAATGTGCTTTTGTCTTTTGGGTGACGTGCTGCTTTGCCATTTTCCTATCCTATTTGCCTATGGCAACTCGAGAGCAGGCCAAGGATGGTTTGCGAGTTGACACCTTGTTCCATTTAAATAAAGCCAAGTGTACCAAGGTTGGGCTAGAAGACCTCCAAGGTCCCTTCCAATTATGTTATTCTAGTATTCTGTAAAGGCCCTCTCTTTGTCCCTTATTCCATTTACCCAAGTGTACCAGCCTGAATTTTATAATCAAGCAACGGTCCATTTCTAAGGCTGATGCTTCCCAAGAGTTTATTTGGATAATTGGCTATTGATCAATTCCATGGGATTTAGGGAAAAAAAACAGTGTTCTCTTTCTCTCTTCCACCGTAGAATGTGAAACGTGATCAGTCTATGCTGATCATGTAAGTGGCCCTATTTCCCTCCCCCCCATATATTCCCTTCAAAAATGTTAATAAAAATGGCTTGGTTTTTAATGCTCTAGACACCATACAAAGAAAAATAAAAGCATATCATATTAATTAACGACCAAATTAATAATAAAAAAGTACAGCTTAAAATCTATTTCCCAGCAACAGACACTAATGAGAAAGTTTGTTGTAGGCATGAAGAAATGTTTCCAGAAGATGTTTTTTTCTGAGCTAGTAAGAAAGGGAGACTACAATTTTATTTAAGGAGTAAATGTTCCATCTTGAAACCATCCTAAACCATTTTTCAGGTGGCTAGCCTATATGGGTCCCATACATTTATACCCTAGACTCACTTTTGACCAATTAGTTCACATATAATCATTAAAAGTTTCTCTTAGCCTCCCAACAACAATCTTGTAAGGTAAGCTGAGCTGAAAGTCTTGACCCACCCCAATTCTCCCAAAAAGTTTCTGAATTTGGAAATATGTCTGTATGTGTGTTTGTGGGATCTTGGATCTTCCTGTTCCAGCAGCTTCTTTTAAATCCATTTTACTTTTTTTTTGCTAAGGAATCCAAAACGGTAAGGTCATTGACATTTATTTTTGGAGAGGGAAAAACGGCTAAACCGGGTAAAAAGATCTTGCCGGCCTTTTGAATCCAAACCCCAAAATTACTGTATCAAATTTAGAATTGTGCGTGCAGCTTATTTCAATTGTAATACACCTTGGGGCCGTGATGGCTCAGCAGCTAAAGAGGCTGAATTTCTTTAGATGGTTCAAGACCCCAGCGCCACTGGGTTAGGTTGAGCTCCATTCTTTGCTCCAGCTCCTGCCAACCTAAAAGTTTACAAAAATGTAAAAATGGAAGTAGATTAATAGGTATCACTTTGGTAGGAAGGTAACAGCATCCGTGTGCCTTTGGTGTGCAGGGTGAAATGCTCCTGGTTCGGAGTGGGTTGGGTTATCTGGTAGCGATGGTGGTGGGTGGTTCAGAGAACTGGTAGCAAAAATCCCTGCCCCACCCCTGCCCATGATCACCCAATTGCCCAGTCTCCACTTGCCAGCTTGCTGCTTCTTTCAGGCTCGCTCGTTTTTCCTGCCTTGCTTCAGCTGCTGCAATCAATTGCATCAGCTAGCAACTCAATCTGCCTGCTTGCAATCAATCTCATCGGTGAGCAACTCAATCTGCCTGCCTTCTGCCTGCAATTTGGTAAATAATTGGGTTTTGGGTTTTTTTTTGGAGCTTTAAAAACAGTTAATTGGGAGTTTTTTAGGAGTTTTTTTTTTAGACATAGAAATTTAAAGTTAAGGAACTTTTAAATTTAGCTGCTTTTATCTAAAAATATAAATAAAATAAAATAAAATATTTGTGCAGCTTTCTGAGATTTGGTGTTTCTGTAGTGTTTCACTCTAACTACACAACACAGAAAATCTCACAAAGTTGTATGTGGCATGTAATGTATCTTTAAATATTTTGGCGGGAAACAAGCACGTTGCTGATTGGTTAAAGCCGCCGGTTAGACTGTATATAAGGAGAGGTTTTTCCCCAGCCCGGTTGCTGGGTTCACCATATATTAAAGAGCTGTTGTCACTACCCTGGTCTCCAGCCTCGTTACTTCCCGAACTTAACACTGGCGACGAAGGTGGGATCTCGAGGCTAAGAGCACCAGGAACGAGCTGAACGCGCGAAAGAACCGAACCCAGCAAATTCAGGGCAGAAACGCAGCGATGGCCAGCTACACTCCGCCCGCACCGTTTGACCCATCCAGGGAGAAATGGGGAACGTACATGACCCGTTTCGAGAGTTTCCTCGAGGCAAACGAACTGCAAGGAGTTCCAGACAACCGCAAAAGGGCGTATTTCCTGAGCCACTGCGGTCCCGAGGTCATCGACATCGCGGAAGCCCTGGCAGAGCCAACGCCGGTACAATCGGTATCGTGGCAAACTCTGCAAAATCTATTGAAGAACCATTTCGCGCCAACACCGTCCAAATATGTACAGCGTTTTGAATTTGGAGAGCGCAGACAGCAAGAGGGCGAATCCATCAGCGATTACATGGCCGCCCTGAGAAAAGCCTCAAAGGACTGTGGGTACCGAGACTTGGATGAGGAGCTGTTAGAGCAACTCATCCGTGGGGTCAGAGACATTCGCTTATGGAGGCGGCTGCTATCAAAAGCAATCTAACGCTGGCAAACGCCTGGACGAAGCCAGAGCTCATGAGATGTCCACCCAAGCGGCGGAAACCCTACAAAGCCACTCACGCCAGGCGGCGCAAAATCAACCCCGTCCACAACGAAGAAATCCAGACCGAATCAGACGGCGAGGATGAGGAAGGAGTTTGCCTCACCGAGAGAAGGGGCAAAGAAGACCGATGAATGCGGAAGTTGCGGAGGGCAACACCAGCGTCAACGATGCAAGTTCAAGGACGCTACATGTCGGTGCGAGAAGAAGGCACCTGGCTCAAGTCTGTCGAGCACCCCAACCTTCCCGCCGAAAATTCAAACCAACCAATCAGAGCGGGATCGCAAGGCGACCGCGATTGGTCAAAACAAAAGGCGCGAATTCAAATCGAACGACCGTGATAATAGGCCGTGCAGCAACCGCGAGAAGAAAATCTTCACGAAACCGAAAATCGAAGGAGTGCCGTGCCGACTAGAAGTGGACACAGGGTCAGCGATCACAATCATGTCCTGGGACACTTTTGCGAAAGCTTTGCCGAAAATCGCCGAACGCAAACTGCAAACACAGCGGCTAAGAGTTCACGATTACCAAGGGAATCGCATCCCTGTTCGAGGGACCACCTCTGTCCGCGTCGAGTACGGACCACACAAAAAGACCCTGCCCATCACGATAGTCGAAGGGACCCTGCCAAGTTTGTTGGGACTAGACTGGTTCCGTGCATTGGGCATGGGAGTGACTGGCATCTACAGAAGTGACTTCAACCTAAAAGACACACTCATGGACGAATTCGAAGATGTGTTCAAGGACTGCCTGGGCAAGTACAAGGGGACCCCTATTTCCTTCAATTTAGACTCCCAGGTAGCCCCAATACGGTTAAAAGCAAGGAGGGTCCCTTTTGCCCTTAAACCCAAAATTGACAGGGAGATAGACAAGCTCATCAGTCAGGGGATACTGGTGCCAGTCAATCATGCAAAGTGGGAGACGCCAATCGTCACCCCAGTGAAACCAGATGGGTCAGTTAGAATCTGCGCTGATTACAAGGCAACGTTAAACAAAGCCTTACAAAAAAGCGCTTACCCGGTCCCAATGGTGCAACACTTGCTGCACTCGCTGGGGCAAGGGCACGTTTTTGCAAAATTAGATTTGGCCCAAGCCTATCACCAACTAGCCGTACACCCCAACACAGCCGAAGCCCAGACAATTGTGACTCACAGAAGTGCTTTCAAGTGTACCCGGTTACAGTTTGGGGTGAGTGTGGCTCCTGGTCTATTTCAAAATTTAATGGAGCGACTTCTGCAAGGGCTCCGGGGTAGTCCCTATTTCGATGATGTATTGGTATCAGAAAATTTAGAAGAATTGGGGAGTTTGAGAAAAGTTCTGGGCATTTTCCGGTCAGCCGGTCTAAAGGTTAAAGTGAACAAATGCCAAATAGGGGTAGAATCCGTAGAGTTCTTGGGCTACAGAATAGACAAGGAAGGAATTCACCCCACTGAGAGCAAGGTCAAGGCAATAAGAAAGGCTCCAGCGCCCAAAACAAAACAGAGCTACAGGCATTCCTGGGTCTAGTGAATTTTTACGCGGTCTTTTTGAAAAATAAGGCAACCGTTGCCGAGCCGCTACATAAGTTACTGGGAAAGAATACTGCTTGGTCTTGGGGAAAGTCGGAAGCTAGGGCTTTCGAAGCAGTAAAAAACCTACTCTCGAGCGATAGTTTACTGATCAGTATCATAGCACAATGCCATTGGTATTAGTTTGCGATGCTTCCCTACGGGTGGGGGCTGTGCTCAGCCACAGGCTTCCAAATGGCACAGAAGCCCCAATAGCCTTCTACTCCAGAACGATGTCCTCGACAGAGAGGAACTATAGCAGTTGGATAAGGAAGCTCTAGCTATAGTGTCAGGGGTAAAAAGTTTCACGAACGTTTTTGGTAGAGACTTTGAAATTGTTACAGACCATAGACCACTGTTAGGTTACTGGCTGGCGATCGCCAACGCCTGTGGCACTTTCGCCACGATTGACCCGATGGACTATCTTTTAGCCGCCTATTCTACAAACTGCAGCATCGGCCAGGAAAAGAGTTGGGGCATGCGGACGATTAAGCAGATGCCCACTACCAGGGGCGATCGAAGACCCCACCCGGGACGCCCATACTGTTAATTGACTCTCTGACTCTGGCCCAGTCACGTCTAAGGAGGTGGCTCGGGCGTCATACCGGACATTACTTTGAGAACTGTACTTGGTTGGGTACAAGAGGGTGGCCCGCTCGGGCGGCGTTTTAAAGAATTTGTAAAAACGTGGGGAACTGTCGGCTCAAGGGGTGCCTGCACGGTCGAGAATGAAGCAATTTCGCAGGTTGTAGAGACCACTCCCCTCTGGCTGCTGTTGGTAACCCTGGGAGACAGCCTTGAGAGAGGTATGTCCAGAATGTGCTTTTGTCTTTTGGGTGACGTGCTGCTTTGCCATTTTCCTATCCTATTTGCCTATGGCAACTCGAGAGCAGGCCAAGGATGGTTTGCGAGTTGACACCTTGTTCCATTTAAATAAAGCCAAGTGTACCAAGGTTGGGCTAGAAGACCTCCAAGGTCCCTTCCAATTATTTTATTCTAGTATTCTGTAAAGGCCCTCTCTTTGTCCCTTATTCCATTTACCCAAGTGTACCAGCCTGAATTTTATAATCAAGCAACGGTCCATTTCTAAGGCTGATGCTTCCCAAGAGTTTATTTGGATAATTGGCTATTGATCAATTCCATGGGATTTAGGGAAAAAAAACAGTGTTCTCTTTCTCTCTTCCACTGTAGAATGTGAAACGTGATCAGTCTATGCTGATCATGTAAGTGGCCCTATTTCCCTCCCCCCCATATATTCCCTTCAAAAATGTTAATAAAAATGGCTTGGTTTTTAATGCTCTAGACACCATACAAAGAAAAATAAAAGCATATCATATTAATTAACGACCAAATTAATAATAAAAAAGTACAGCTTAAAATCTATTTCCCAGCAACAGACACTAATGAGAAAGTTTGTTGTAGGCATGAAGAAATGTTTCCAGAAGATGTTTTTTTCTGAGCTAGTAAGAAAGGGAGACTACAATTTTATTTAAGGAGTAAATGTTCCATCTTGAAACCATCCTAAACCATTTTTCAGGTGGCTAGCCTATATGGGTCCCATACATTTATACCCTAGACTCACTTTTGACCAATTAGTTCACATATAATCATTAAAAGTTTCTCTTAGCCTCCCAACAACAATCTTGTAAGGTAAGCTGAGCTGAAAGTCTTGACCCACCCCAATTCTCCCAAAAAGTTTCTGAATTTGGAAATATATCTGTATGTGTGTTTGTGGGATCTTGGATCTTCCTGTTCCAGCAGCTTCTTTTAAATCCATTTTACTTTTTTTTGCTAAGGAATCCAAAATGGTAAGGTCATTGACATTTATTTTTGGAGAGGGAAAAACGGCTAAACCGGGTAAAAAGATCTTGCCGGCCTTTTGAATCCAAACCCCAAAATTACTGTATCAAATTTAGAATTGTGCGTGCAGCTTATTTCAATTGTAATACACCTTGGGGCCGTGATGGCTCAGCAGCTAAAGAGGCTGAATTTCTTTAGATGGTTCAAGACCCCAGCGCCACTGGGTTAGGTTGAGCTCCATTCTTTGCTCCAGCTCCTGCCAACCTAAAAGTTTACAAAAATGTAAAAATGGAAGTAGATTAATAGGTATCACTTTGGTAGGAAGGTAACAGCATCCGTGTGCCTTTGGTGTGCAGGGTGAAATGCTCCTGGTTCGGAGTGGGTTGGGTTATCTGGTAGCGATGGTGGTGGGTGGTTCAGAGAACTGGTAGCAAAAATCCCTGCCCCACCCCTGCCCATGATCACCCAATTGCCCAGTCTCCACTTGCCAGCTTGCTGCTTCTTTCAGACTCAATCTGCCTGCTTGCAATCAATCTCATCGGTGAGCAACTCAATCTGCCTGCCTTCTGCCTGCAATTTGGTAAATAATTGGGTTTTGGGTTTTTTTTGGAGCTTTAAAAACAGTTAATTGGGAGTTTTTTAGGAGTTTTTTTTTTAGACATAGAAATTTAAAGTTAAAGAACTTTTAAATTTAGCTGCTTTTATCTAAAAATATAAATAAAATAAAATAAAATATTTGTGCAGCTTTCTGAGATTTGGTGTTTCTGTAGTGTTTCACTCTAACTACACAACACAGAAAATCTCACAAAGTTGTATGTGGCATTTTGTGTGGAAAAAGTGTGAAAGTTGGTTTTTGAGCTTTTTGTCTCTGTGTGAGGTTCCTGCTTGTTGCAGGGGCCATTTTGGGTGAAGTGCAGCTGCTTTTACATTGTGTGTGAGTCAGTTGTGTTGTGCTGTGTTGTGTGGTGTGTGTGTAAAGTGTGAAAGTTGGTTTTTGAGCTTTTTGTGCCTCTGTGAGGTTCCTGCTTGTTGCAGGGGCCATTTCTCCCTCATTAATATTCAACACCGGTATGGAAGGGTTTCTCCTAAAGTCTACCACCCTTTCTACGGTTTTGAGTGTGTTCAATTCCAGATTGGTCCACTCGCATCACGAGGCTAGTTGTTCAACCTCCCATCTGTATGCGGATTCATCATTGTCTCGAATGAGACCGATCACTGTTGTGTCATCTGCAAACTTCAGTAGTTTAACAGATGGATCATTAGAGATGCAGTCATTGGTATACAGAAGGAAGAGAAGTGGGGAGAGCACACAGCCTTGTTGGGGGGGGGGCTGTGCTCATTGTACAGGTATCTGGTGTGATTCATACAACACCATACTACAAGTACATCATGTTTGCAGGTTTCTAGAGGTGATAGTGTGCTGCCAAGTCAATCAATCCATGTGTACCAGGCAGCTAGAACTGAATCACTACCTCTAAGATCTGCACTAATCCACCCCTTGCTCCTCTTTACTCAAAAATTATAATAAATTACTACTTTTTCTCCATGTTGGCAAACCTCCACATTGCCTGCCGAATTGCTAACTCTCATGTTTCAGCAACTCTGTTTTAGAGCCCCTTTGTTTAGTTGTGACAGCTGACATGATGGGATGGGTGTCAAGATGGAGTAAAGCCAAAGAAAGCATAGATTATCCCTGGTATAATATCAAATCACAGGTTGTCAGTGTTTCAAAAACAAGCATCCAGTTAATGTAATCAACAGGAGATTTCTTCCACTCTGCTACTGGAACTCCTTTTAAACTTTTAAATGCCATCTTGAAGCTAAGGAGACTTTTCAGTGCCATCTGCTGGCTGGAGATTTCACAACACTTTCCATTTGCTAATTACTATTTTTCTTTGCTGGAATTTACAGCTAGTCCTCGGCTTACAACAGTTTGCTTAGTGACCATTCAATGGCACTGAAAAAAGTTACTGATGACCATTATTCACCCTTACTACCATTGTAGTATCCCCATGGTCATGTGATTTACATTCATGTGCTGACAACAGATTCACATTTATGATGGTTGCAGTGTTCTTGGGTCACGGGATCCCCTTTTGTAATCTTCTGACAAGCAAAGTCAATGGGGAAGCTGTTAGATTGGGTAATCGAGGATGCACGAGACCAGACTAGTGACAATAGCTCTTTTATTTAGAGTGAGACTTCAGCAAAAATACCGATAGAGGGTCCCTCTTTTATACACACCTGGACCAGATGTCAGCCAATAGGATTTGAATGTCTTCCCGCTGGAAAATCCCACCAATAGGAACATACAAAACACTCTTTCTCCCCCCCCCGAATACGCCCTGTTCTTGCATAAATTAGCATACGTAATCGCGCAAATAGCCAGGGCATTCACTGTGTCTACTTGACTTGCGCAGTTCAGTTTTGGCGGGGGAAGCATGCTGGTCGGAGGTGCTTTCGGTTCCTCCCAGCTGTTCCATTGGGGCCCTTTCTTGTGGATTATTGACAGTTATTTCTTCAAACCCTTGTGGATTACTAGCTGTTGGATTGTCGGCGGGGATTGTAGGTGGACCCAAACAGCGCTGGACACTGAAATCGTCAGGTAAGTCATCCGTTTCCCTCGGGTTTGAGTCAGCTGTTGGAGTAATTGGATTGTAGTTAGGGCCTGTTTTTTGTGATGTTTGGATTGCTCGTCTGCGGATTTGATCTATGTGTTTCCTTTCGACTCTACCGTTTCCATGTCTACCGTGTATGATTTGGGCCCGGTTCTTTCTTTCATTCTGCTGGCTACCCATGTGGGGCCTTCAGCGTGGTTTTTCGCAAAGACCGGCTCACCTATTTGGAACTCCCTTGTGCCCTCCCCTCATCCCTGGTACCCGTCAGGGGAGTAGTTTGGGATGAGGCGGTCGAGTGTGCATCGTAATTTATGCCCCATGAGTTCGGCCGGGCTCAGGCCCGTGGCCAAACAGGGTGTTCCATGTTGGACCGTGAGAAAGGTATCAATCCTTTCCTGCCAATCTCCTGGGCCCAGGCGTGCCAACACCTCCTTGGTGGATTGGACAAATCTTTCTGCCAATCCATTTGTGGCCAGTTTGTAGGGCGCTGAGAGGGCATGGCGGATCCCTAAGTTTGCCAAGTAGCCCTCGAATTGTAAAGAGGTGAATTGAGGTCCATTGTCAGAAACAAGGGTGTCCGGAAGCCCGTGGGTGGCAAATAGTCTCTGGAGCACCCTGATCACAAATTCTGCTGTGGTTGATTTCATTAGGAATACTTCCAACCATTTGGAAAAAGCGTCCACGACTATAAGGAAGGTTTGGCCGTGGAATGGTCCGGCAAAGTCAATGTGAATGCGGTACCAGTGGCTTCGGGGGCGTTCCCAATCCCTTATTGAGGCTGCGGGGGGATTGGGTCTGGACTCTTGGCAAGGTGAACATTGGGCAACCTATGTCTCAATATCCGTATCCAATATCCGTACCCTTCTTATGAACTATTCCTGGGTGTCCTTCGTACAACATTTCTAAAACCCTTGTCTGCAATCCCCACAACAAACAACCCCCTTGTGTGGCTAATTCAGTTCATCTAGTGACGAATTGCTTGAACTCTTCTGCCAGACTTCCCTGGAGCCACCCTCTCTGCATCCAGCCCATGACAATTTTGATGGTCATATCATGCTGCGATGCTCTAGCCAGTTCGGTTGAAGTCAGTGGCCCCGAGGTCACAGAGTCTATTAGCAGGGCCAGCCTTCTCGGGGTTGGATCATCCACCAGTGTTGGGAGTGGGCATCTGCTTAGAGCATTGGCATGACTTAAGGCCTTGCTGGGGCAGTGGACCAAAGTGTAGTTGTATGCTGCCAAGAAAAGTGCCCATCTCATTAGTCTAGGTGACATCGCGATGGGAGTGGGTCGGTCTCCCGCCAACAGTCCTAGTAGGGGGCAGTGGTCGGTGATGAGTTCAAATTTCCTCCCAAATGGGTATTCATGGAATTTCTTCACTCTGGCCACAGCAGCCAGGGCTTCCCTGTCCAGCTGGCTTTAGTTCCACTCAGGGCTGGACAGGGATCAGGAGAAGTAGGCGATTGGTGCTTCGGAGCCGTTGGGCAGCCGATGGCTAAGGACGGCACCCACTCCGAAGGGGGATGCGTCGCAGACGAGGACCAGGGGAAGTGTCTGGTTATATTGTAGCAAAAGGCTGTCTCCAGTTAGTAGTCCCTTGACTCTTGCGAATGCTGCGGCTTCCACCTTGCCCCAGACCTAGGGGTTTTTTTTTGCTAATAGTCTATGGAGGGGTTCTGCTACGTTGGCTTTATGTTTTAGGAAAATGGCATAGAAATTTAGGAGGCCCAGGAAGGCTTGTAGTTCGGTTTGTCCCGAGGGGTGGGTGCCTCCCTGATTGCCTTGATCTTGGATTTGGTTGGGTGAATACCTGCATGGTCGATTCTGTAGCCCAGAAATTTGACGGATGGCACCCCAATCTGGCATTTCTCTAGTTTAAGGTGAAATCGTGCAGATCTAAATATGGTCAGGACTTCCCATAGTCTGGTTTTTAGTTGTTGATGATGGTCTGCTGATACTAAGACATCATCAAAGTAAGGCACTATTACAGGGATTCTCTGCAAGAGTCTCTCCATTAAGTTTTGGAAAAGCCCCGGAGCGATGCTGATCCCAAATTGCATTTGAAGGCACCTCAATGGGTTACAATTGTTTGTGCTTCCACTGTGGCATCACCGACGGGCAGTTGTTGGTAAGCCTGGGCCAGGTCAAGTTTTGCAAAAATCTTTCCTGGTCCCAGGGAGTGCAGTAGGTGCTGCATGATTGACACTGGATATGTGTTCTTTTGTAGTGCCTTATTTAGGGTCGCTTTGTAGTCCATGCAGATGCGGATGGACCCATCAGACTTAATGGGGGTTACTATGGGGGTCTCCCATTGAGCAGGGTTGATGGGAACGAGGACCTCCTACTGGACTAGTTTGTCCAGCTCTTTGTCTATTTTTGGCTTAAGGGCAAAAGGCACCCGCCTAGCTTTTAGTCTAATAGGGGCTATCCCAGGGTCTAGGTTGAAAGTGATAGGAGTCCCCACGTACTTGCCCAGGGTTCCCGTGAAGACGTCCTGGAATTCGCGTAGCAGGTCATCCTTCATGCTCTCGCAGCTAGTCTGGATCTCCCTGACTCCGTAGAGACCCATCCCCAGAGCCCGGATCCAGTCCCAGCCTAGGAGGCTCGGGAGGTGTCCGCAGACAATGGTGACAGGTAGTTTCTTTCAGTAGGGACCGTACGTAACGTTGACGGTGGCAATGCCTTCTATGGGAACCCTGTTCCCTTGGAAATCATGCACTTGGAGTCATTGAGGCTGTAGTCAATTTTTTTTGATGTGCAGAAGTGATTCTTGGACTGTGTTCCAGGAGATGATTGTGATGGATGATCCAGTGTTGATCTCCATCTTGATCCGTTGTCCATCGATGCCGACCATTGTAAACATTTTGTCTTTGGTTCTTACATTTGCCTGGCCAATTGTGACTTGGTTGGAATTCGTACTCTTTTTGGGGTGGCCATTTTGGCCATGCCTGCATGGGAATGGTGGCTTGCTGGCCGGTTTCCATTCCGCAGGTCTTTCTGGTGGGAATGTTGAATTGGTTGCATTGCTCTGCATACACGGGGCAGATGGCCCTTCTTCTTGCACCAGTGGCACGGCATCGCGGAATCAGCAGCTGTTCCAGTGGTGATCTCCCCTGCAGTTGGAACATACATTTCCGCTGTTGCAGTTGGATTGATCTGTACAGAAAACTGCCTCTTCTCCAACCTCCTCGTCCCCATCTTCGGCTTGGTTGAATTCTTGGGGTTCAACCTGGATGACCGCTTGGTGAATTGGCATTGCGGGGATTAGCACGTGGTTTGCTCTGGGGCGCTGCATAGTTTCGGCGGCTTTGCTGGACAGCTCGTGTCCCTTGGCTTCATCGATCGCAACTTGCCAGATTAAGTCATGCTTGGAGAGTAGTTGCTACTGCAATCGGGGGTCTCTTACCCCACAAATGAATTGTTCAAGTAGGGCTTCTTCTAACAATCCCTTGTACTTGCCGGGGGTGGCTGCTTTCTGCAGGGCAGCAATGTATGTGCCGATGGATTCTCTCTTATGCTGCAACCGCTGGCAGAACTCAAACTGCTGGGCATATTTAGACAGGGCAGGTGCGTAGTGTGCCTGGAGCATGTCCTTGCTCTTTCCCTGCCTTTCCCCAAGCCAGCAGCATGCCTAGAATTTCTTGCCTTGTCTCCTCTAATATCTTGAATATTGCATAAAAATAGAAGTTCCCTGTTTATTAAAAGAATGATTTCGTTTTGGTATTCATACTAAAATTTTGTGCAAAAAGTTAAGCAAAACCAGGTTCTTTTTCTTTTTGGAGTATGCTCAAGTGACAAGAGATGTGTTATTTTTGTGGGATTGCCCCTATCTGGCCTTCAGTACGTGGCTCGTCGGCCTCTGGACATCAGATTCCATCACCCACCACCATTTCAGTGGTTCCTTTCCCTCCCCCCCACACACATAGAGAAAGGGGGACGGTGGGAAATAGAGAGAGAGAGAGACAAGAGACATACACAAACAGAAAGGGAGGAAAGAGAGAGACACAGAGAGAGATACCAGTTTAAAAGTTTGTCATGTACCACTGAGTCAAAAGCTTTACAGAAGTCTATGTATATTTCATCTATTGCTTTGCCCTGATCAAGATTTGTAGTCCATATGTTTTTGCAGTGAAGAAGCTGTAATTTACAATTTCTTCCCTGCAAAAACATATGGACTACAAATCTTGATCAAGGCAAAGCAATAGATGCAATTTACATAGACTTCTGTAAAGCTTTTGACTCAGTGGTACATGACAAACTTCTCCTAAAACTAAAATCCTACGGCATCTCTGGACCCCTCTACAATTGGATAATAGCGTTCCTATCAAACAGACAACAAGTGGTCAAAATAGGCAGTGCCCTATCAAATACTGTTCCTGTCAATAGCAGTGTTTCCCAAGGCAGTGTTCTTGGACCAACACTCTTCATATTATACATTAATGATCTCTGTGACCATATTATACGCAATTGTGTTCTCTTCGCTGATGATGTGAAACTATTTAACACTACCAATAATACAGCTACCCTTCAAAAAGATCTTGACTTTGTGTCGGAATGGTCAAAAACTTGGCAACTCCAAATCTCAACCAGCAAATGCTCTGTCTTACACATTGGAAAAAAGAATCTAAATACTAAATACAAGCTGGATGGACATTATCTTGTAGATGACCCCCACCCTGTTAAAGACCTTGGAGTTTTCATATCAAATGATCTAAGTGCCAAAGCCCACTGCAACTACATCGCAAAAAAGGCTTTAAGAGTTGTAAACCTAATTTTGCGTAGCTTCTTCTCCAGAAACACTACACTACTAACCAGAGCATATAAAACATTTGCTAGACCAATTCTTGAATACAGCTCACCTGTCTGGAACCCATACCACATTTCAGACATCAATACAATTGAACGTGTCCAGAAATATTTTACAAGAAGAGTTCTCCACTCCTCTGAATACAACAAAATACCTTATGCCACCAGACTTGAAATCCTGGGTTTAGAAAACGTAGAACTCCGCCACCTTCAATATGACCTGAGTTTAACTCATAGAATCATCTATTACAATGTCCTTCCTGTTAAAGACTACTTCAGCTTCAATTGCAACAATACACAAGCACACAATAGATTTAAGCTTAATGTGAACCGCTCCAATCTTGATTGCAGAAAATATGACTTCAGTAACAGGGTTGTTAATGCCTGGAATGCACTACCAGACTCTGTGGTCTCTTCCCAAAATCCCCAAAGCTTTAACCAAAAGCTATCTACTATTGACCTCACCCCATTCCTAAGAAGTCTGTAAGGGGCGTGCATAAGAGCACCAGCGTGTCTACCCTTCCTGTCCTAATGTTCCCTTTGATTGTATCCAATTTTGTATAGTTATTACATACTTATGCTTATATATACAGCTGTGACAAATAAATAAAAGAAAAGAAAATAAAGAAAAGAAAAGAAAATAGAAAAATGGCTCTTTGAGTGTTTAAGGTTGCAGACCCCTGAATTAAGCAAACACCATGGTCGTTAAGTGAACCTTAAGTGGTCATTAAGTGAACACTGTAGTTGTTAAACATTTTCCCCAATGGGCATTTTTAAATGGAAACCAGAAGGAATTGTTGGAAACTGGCAAGAAACATAGAAAACCTCAGTCACATGACTGTGGGATGTTGTAACTGGTCATAAATGTGTGTGTGTGTGTGTGTGTTCATGACTGTCAAAACTCCAAAAACAGGTCAAGTAGCTCTGGGGAGGTTAGTTGTAAATTTGAACACTTGCTAAGCAACTGGCCATTAAGTGAGGACCGCTTGTATTTGGTTTGCCTTAAGTGTTCAGAGCTGTATGGAATCTGGTTTCCTTTGACCCAGGGGTGAAATCTAAATTTTTTTGCTACCTATTCTGTGGGTGTGGCTTGGTGGGTGGGTGTGTCCTGTGACTGAGTGGGCGTGGCCAACTCAATGTCAGTCACAGCTATGCCCACTCAGTCACATCCCCCCCACCAAGCCACGGCCACAGAACCCAGTAGGGGAAAAAAATTAATTTCTATTCTGCCTTATCCCTTTCCCTCGCCACCTGTTCTCCTTTCACCTAGGCCCCGGAGCCGCCACCTGCCTCAACGGGGTTGGGAATGCACCGTTCCCCAACTCCGGCCTCTCTCAGGAGCTGCCTGCTCGCCCTTTGCCTTTGGTCAGGGGCCGGGGCCCAGGGACGCCCCATTCCCTGAGGCCCCGGAGTCGCCCCCTGCTCGCTGCTTCCTCAACCGGGTCGGGGAATGCACTATTCCCCGACACCAGCCTTGTCCCGGAGCCGCCGCCTGCTTTTCCTTCGCGGCTCCGGGACAAGGCTGGTGTCGGGGAATGGTGCATTCCCCAACCTGGTTGAGGCAGGCGGCAAGCAGGGGGTAGCTCCGGGGTCTCAGGGGAATGAGGTATCCCTGGGCCCTGACCAAAGGCGAAGGGGGAACAGGCGGCAAGCGGGCAGCAAGTGGGCAAAGGAAGAGCAGGCGGCGGCTCCGGGGAAAGGTCAGAGTCGGGGAATGGTGCATTCCCTGACCAGATTGGGGCAGGTGACGGCTCCGGGACCTCGGGGAATGGGCCCCAGCCCCTGACCTAAGGGCGAGCAGGTGGCAAGCTGCCTTCCCGGTGTTCCGGTATATAGCTTGCGAAGGCTAGACTGTGGGCCGTGGAATGGTTCAGGGGTGTGGCCAGGCAGCGATTGCTACCGGATCGGCAAACCAGAACCAATCTCCGCTAACTACTCACCCGATCCGGTCCGATCCGGTAGCATTTCACCCCTGCTTTGACCCATTGGGGAATTGCAAAAGGTCTGGATGGGGGAAATCTCTTAGGGGGAACTAGGATCGTGTCCGCCTAGCCACACCCACCCAGTTACATGACCACCAATCCACTCTCACCCAGTCACATGACTGCCAAGCCACGCCCACAAAATAAGGCACGCCCACAGAACCGGTAGTAAAAATTTTTAGAACCCATCCCTGATATATACATATTTCCCCCACCTGAATAGTGATTAATATATTACAACAATATTAGTTTCCCTTCCCTTGCAAAAGAGGTCCAAAAGATTTTAAACTATTAAACTATTATTTTTATTTGCAAATTATTCATCTGTCATCTATATACTATATTAAAGACAAAATAGTTAACAAAAAGAACAATAATAATAAGACAAGATTAAAATTTCAAACTCCTCTGTTAATAACTTGTTATTATAATAAACTCTTAGAAAATTTACCACGGCTTCTTAGCTATCCTAAATCATCCCAAGAGTTAACAATGATTCATCCTTGATGAAATATCTATGTTCAGTTGTTCTAGCAACATACCATATTTTTTGGAGTATAAGATGCACCTTTTTATCCCCAAAAAGAGGGTGAAAATCTGGGTGCATCTTATACTCCGAATTTAGCCCCACCCACCCACTGGCCCCCACCCTTCGGTGGTTGTCAGCCTCCGCACATTGCATTTTCTGGAAGTTTCAGGCAGCGGGGATCCTCAAATTGCTAAAAATGAGCATTGCATTTTCGCTGCAGCAGCAGGAGAACCGCTGCTGCCGTGTTTTCATGAGGGCACGCAGCTCTGCGAATTGCTTCGGGGAATTGGGGAGGAAAATGCCGAAAAACGTGATGCATGGAGGCAATGCTTTTTTTCCTCCCCATTTCCCTGAAGCAATTCGCAGAGCCGCGCACCCTCTTCCTCCTTTTCTGCAGTCTCACTTTCTCTTTCCTCCTGGCGAGATCTGTCTCCCCCTAGCCTGGGTCGTCTGGAGAAGGGGCAGGCCGGGCAGCGAACACCTTTCCTTACGCCTCTCACCAGAAGCACCCACTTTGCAAGAGCTTCCCCTCCATGCATCGTGTTTTCTGGCGTTTTCGTCCCCCATTCTCCAATGCAATTTGCAGAGCCTCGCACCCTTCTCCTCCTTGGTGGCTAAAGGGGAAGCAAAAAACTCTGGGCATGTTGAGAAGACACACACTCCTGTTGCTGGAAGAAGGTCGAAATTGGTTCCCCCACCTCTTGCTCTCTTAAACTGAACTGCACTGCTTTTCTAATTTGTTGATAAATGATCCTGGGAGAAAGCAGCAGCTGGCCACTATGGAGGCAGCACTGATTCGTTTCGGGTGGTCAAAACAGCAAGCGGCTGTGGGGAGCTGAGACATTTCTCCGCCACGCCAGGCCCCCCCAGCTGCTCAGTGCCGTTCCATTTAAGACAGCAGAGGGGGAACCAACCTCAAATGCGGATGGAGCCCCTCTGGACACGAAGACCGTTTGGGAGGAGAAGGTAGCTGAGGAGGGAGGATTGTAGGTGCAAGGGAAGGCGCAAGGATGGTGGGGGACTGCAGGAGAAGCAGCCCTTCTTCCAGCAACAGGAGTATGTGTGTTCTCAACGTGCCCAGAGTTTTCTTTTTCCCTTTAGCCACTGAGAGCTCTGAGTTCTCCCAGGGTCTGCCTGGAAGCAGCTCCAACAGTTCTGTCGGCTGCCTTCACAACTTGTGCGTGGACTGGAGATCCCCATTCCCCACAGCAGTAGACTTCTCCTTAACCTCCTGAGATTTCTGCCCCCATGACTGCTGTGCGACATAGGGTGAGGATGATCCATGCAGACCAACTGCAGGCTTCAGGTGTGCTGAGTGGGCTTGCATCTTAAAGGAACTGGTGGCTTGCTGAGTGCTGCGCAGGAGGTGTAAGGCAAGGCACTGCCACCCAAAAACTATTACCGCGATCTTCGCTGCCTGGAACCACCTGAAAACACAATGCTCTTTCTTTGCCTCCACATGGCCTATTTTTGGAATCAGGGAGGCAGTGGAGATCTCCAGGCAGTGAAGATTGCAGCAACAGTGTTTTTGGATGGCAGTGCCTTGCCTTATGTCCCCTGCACAGTGCCTGCTTTGCCAACCAAGTCCCAACCTGCTTGCTTCTCCGGGCCGCTTCCAGAATCAGTCTCCAACCAAGGCAACAAAGGTGCAGGGGACTTGCCAGGAAGCCCAGCACCATGTTTACAAGATGGCAGCATTCAGAAGGAATGAAGTGCTGCCTCTCTATGGGGCCTTGCTGCGAGAAAGCCAGGCTTTCAACACCTACGGCTATAGGTAAGAAGATGGGGGTTCTCGGGGGTGGAGCCTTCGGTGCCAAGTCCCTCTTCTGCCCCCATGAAAATCATCCCCCACCCCACCAGTTAAATAGAATAATAGGATTTATTTTAAACTGATAAAAAGATTTGTGCTACTCGCTATCAAAATCCAAATGAAAGTGAGGACGCCGCTGATTCTGATGCTGGTAGACAGAGGCAGAATTCTTTTTTTCTTGTTTTCTTCCCCCAAAATTAAGGTGCGTCTTATACTCCTATGCGTCTTATACTTCAAAAAATACAGTATCTGCCAATAACAATGAAACTTAATTCACATTCTAGCCTTCTCTCTGTCCAGGAGATCTTCATGCTATAGCTGTCTAGCATTTCATATTTCTCGGTTTATTTTTTGGAAATGTAAACGAATCAAACGAATCAAACTGATGGACTGTATGCTAAAATAAACCCAGGTCATGATACACACTTGAAAGTAAATCAGGAAGACAGTAATTGTGGAGTCTGTCTGGCAAGAACAAAGAATGCTTATCTACAGGAAATATCATGTGTAAATCTTGTAACAATTCTGGATAGTTAGAAAGCTGATAAAAGTAACAAGAGTTAGACAACTTGCAGGCCTCATCAAAAATTAGGAATATAGATGGCCTGCAGCCAATTAAATGTGTATTAGATAATTCCTGGGGCATTTATTAGCCAAGGCTTAGGAACAGGGACAGCTAGAGACCAATAGAACAAATTGTAGAATTATTACTAAAATGTTTATTAGATGATATTTCTTATTATGTCGCCTTGACCCGCCTTCTCTTTTAGTGAAAATGTATAAAGCTTTCTTAATCCTTTGTTCTTGGTTCTTGGCATTTTGGCCAGGAGCCCTTTTCCTTGGAGTACTCTAGTAAAAAGCAATCAGAAAACCTGCACCTCGTGTCTGGCGTCCATCATTGGCTTTGGTACCAGGCTCACACCCAAATTGGGGACAACAATCATGCATTTTGGAAAAAAAAGACATGTTTATAGAAGTAATGCTTTGAATTGCAGAATTAAGCAATTATTCAGACATAACAAAAACTGAGAAGAAATTAACAGATATATTCTTTTTTCCATGTCTTTACCACGTGCAGCTGTAGGACACTCTGATCATTGCATGATTCACCTTGTACCTGCTTACAGGCAAAGACTTAAAACCACAAAACCAACAATTAAATCAGTGAAGACCTGGACGGAGGAGTCAAAATTAAAGCTACAGGCATGCTTTGACTGCACTGATTGGAATATTTTTGAAGATACCTCTGCAGACCTGGATAAACTCAGAGATACTGTAACATCATATGTCAGCTTCTGTGAAGACCTATGTGTACCTACAAGGAACTTGCAAATATACAGTAACAACAAACTTTGGTTCACACCTAAACTTAAGCAGCTATGACATTCCAAAGAGGAAGCCTACAGAAAAGGTGATAAAATGCAGGCCAGAAATGCACTAACAAGGGAGATCAGAGCAGCAGAAAGAAGCTACTCTGAAAAGCTAAAGAATCAGTTTTCAGCAAATGAACCAGCAAACATGTGGAAAACTCTTAAAAATATCACTGGCTATGGCAAATCTCCTTCCCAGGCTGAAGGTAATCAACAACTGGAAGATGACCTGAATGAGTTTTACTGCAGGTTTGAAAGGAAACTACAGCCACCTATCTCCATAACCCCCATTTCAGACACACCAACAACAGCCAAACCTCCTACAACTGACCCTCTTTCATTGGGTTCACAACCCCTAGTGATCACAGAAAAGGAAGTGCAGGACCTATTTCACAGACAAAAGCCAGGAAAAGCTCCAGGCCCAGACAAGATAACTCCTTCTTGCTTAAAAGTCTGTGCTGACCAATTGGCCCCCATCTTCACCCATATTTTCAATAAATCACTAGAGATGTGCTATGTTCCTTCTTGCTTCAAACGCTCTACCATCATCCCAGTGCCGAAGAAACCCACCATCAAGGAACTGAATGACTACAGACCAGTTGCTTTAACATCTGTAGTCATGAAAACCTTTGAAAGGCTAGTGCTTTCCTACTTGAAAACCATCACGGATCCGCTGTTAGACCCCTTGCAATTTGCATACCGAGCAAATAGATCAACAGATGATGCTGTTAATATGGCTCTGCACTACATCCTACAACATCTTGAGTCTCCAAAGACCTATGCAAGGGTCCTTTTTGTAGACTTTAGTTCAGCATTCAATACCATCATTCCAGACATTCTTCTAACTAAGCTAAACCAGCTACAGGTACCGGAACAGACTTGTAAGTGGATCACAAGCTTCCTAACAAACAGGAAGCAGCAGGTGAAGCTAAGCAAGATCACATCAAATACCTGTACAATTAGCACAGGGGGCCCCCAAGGCTGTGTGCTCTTCCCACTTCTCTCTGTATACCAATGACTGCATCTCCAATGATCCATCTGTTAAGCTACTGAAGTTCGCAGATGACACAACAGTGATTGGTCTCATTCGAGACAATGACGAATCCACATATAGACGAGAGGTCGAACGACTAGCCTTGTGGTGCAACCAAAACAATCTGGAACTGAACACACTCAAAACCGTAGAAATGGTGGTAGACTTTAGGAGAAACCCTTCCATACTTCCACCTCTCACAATACTAGACAACACAGTATCAACAGTAGAAACCTTCAAATTTCTAGGTTCTATCATATCGCAAGATCTAAAATGGACAGCTAACATCAAAAACATCATTAAAAAAGGACAACAAAGAATGTTCTTTCTGCGACAACTCAGTAAGCTCAAACTGCCCAAGGAGCTGCTGATAAAGTTCTACAGAGGAATTATTGAGTCTGTCATTTGCACCTCTATAACTGTCTGGTTCGGTTCTGCAACCCAACAAGAAAGACACAGACTTCAGAGGATAATTAGAACTGCAGAAAAAATAATTGCTACCAACCTGCCTTCCATTGAGGACCTGTATACTGCACGAATCAAGAAGAGGGCCGTGAAAATATTTACAGATCCCTCACATCCAGGACATAAACTGTTTCACCTCCTACCTCAAAACGACGCTATAGAGCACTGCACACCAGAACAACTAGACACAAGAACAGTTTTTCCGAAGGCCATCACTCTGCTAAACAAATAATTCCCTCAACACTGTCAAACTATTTACTGAATCTGCACTACTATTAATCTTCTCATAGTTCCCATCACCAATCTCTTTCCACTTATGACTGTATGACTATAACTTGTTGCTGGCAATCCTTATGATTTATATTGATATATTGACCATCAATTGTGTTGTAAATGTTGTACCTTGATGAACGTATCTTTCTTTTATGTACACTGAGAGCATATGCACCAAGACAAATTCCTTGTGTGTCCAATCACACTTGGCCAATAAAAATTCTATTCTATTCTATTCTATTCTATTCTATTCTATTCTATTCTATTCTATTCTATTCTATTCTTTTTACTAGATATAGTAATGTAAAATTTATCAATTAGAAAAAGTATTTTTCAAACATCATGGCATGCATCATGGAAAAATTATATACTATTCTCATAATCTTGAGACAAAAGAAGATTTTGGAATGTATACAGGAAGCCAGATATCACAATGAAAGTACTGTAGAAATTTTAGAGAACAGAACACTAGATCAGATAGGGTTCAAAAAGTTAAGAAAGTTTTTAAGGAATGTGAAGATGCCTTATTGCTCTAATCCCAAACAGGCATATTTATTTCCCTATAAGCCCCTAAACACTGATTAATTTTTGAGTAAAATAGTAAAGTAAAAACACCATAATGTGTGGTGTGCACATATAATCTTGGATTCGGAATTGCTGGGTAGCTTGAGCCAAAGAATTTTAAGCTGGTCCATTTCTTTCTAAAATAGTAAGGAGAACCATATAAACTCCAGAGAGATTATGCCCCTTGAAGTAGTATTCCTGGGTGAGAGTTCATGTAAAATAAATAAACTCCAAGCACTTCTAAGTAAAAATCCCATAGTCCCATAGAATGCCGGCTTTCCCCAGTCTGATGCCTTCTGGTGAAGCAGAATCAGCAGCCATGAGCGCTCAGCCAGCAAAACCTTTGACTATACTGGGTGACAATGAATGCTTCAGTGCATCTGGAGGGATGATTGGAGAATGCAGCAAGCAACACTGAATTCAGGGTGACACATGGCCAAGTGGAGATGTGTCAGATTGCATTGGAAAAGATTGTATGCATGGTAAACAACCTTAGTAGTCTTTTTAACAGTAACTTGAAAATGCTATTTATATTTTAGCTCACTTCAAAAATAGCTCACTGTAAACAAATGTTACAGGAGTAATTGAATTCTCATGCACTTTCTTCAAGAACAGTAATAATTATTAACTTAAAAGTGATTGAACATATTAAATTGAAGGCCTAATTTAAAATGGCAACAATTTGTACACACACACCCTTTCCCCTTCCTTGTGCTTGACCCTCTATTTGAGCATAATTACATTGTCAGATCAATAGCCATATCAAGCATCCACTTGTTTTTCTTTGTGTGCTCAGCAGTGATTCACAGGAACTGCTGGGGAGGCCTGCCTGCTATCCATCTATTTGGATCCATTTAGGAACTGAATACAGGAAGGTAGTCATTGTACATTATTAGTTTCCTGAATGTTGGTTGTAGCAGAAGCAGCAAACACAGGCTGCATTTATTAGCACAGAAGGTCAGCTAAGAAAAACAAATGATACCACTCAGTTTCCATATGAAATGGAAATAGCCTTGTCTTGACAACTTTCATTATTATCCTGAAGCTGCAGCTAAGGAGAAATTGCGAACAAGCCAATCTTTAGCAGTTACTGTTCCAAGATGAATTGTTAGATTTGGGCAAGATTATTACTGCTACAATCAAGAGACACTTCTAGATATCCATCCATGGGTTAACAAAAACTGACCTTATTTACCATGAATGCTGTTAGAAACCATTGGCCCTGTTTTAATGTAATGCCAAAATTGCTTGAGATTCAGTACTACGTGGAACACTTTGTTTTCAGGATTTGAATTTTCACTAGGGAAAAATGTTTTATTAGTTTACAGTCCTGAGATCATATGACACAAAAGTGATGTGCATAATAAGTGCCAGTCTGTCAGTGCTAATTACACCTCATAATAAACTGTGGGAGTCGACTCTGAACCAAAGCAAGTTAGCAGTCTTTGGAAAACAGAGAGTCAATTAGGCTGGTGACTGGGATGCAGGTATTGAATGACTATAATTATAATGCCGCAGTTTTCAGCAAGCTAGCTCTAAATTAGAAACAAATGAATAATTCTGGTTCAATAAAGTAAACATTTTAAACATGTTGGACAATTTGTCTTATAAGCTTCCCTAGCCCCATCAAGCTGATTTTCATTTTCATGGAACGTTTATGACATCTTTGGAACTCTTGTTTTCTTTACCTTGTAATTTATCTTACCCAGAACTGTGCAGCTGTCCTATAAGGACAGGATATAAAGCAGTGGTGAAATCTGAACCGGTTTACTACCGGTTCGCTGGCTGCACATGCGTGCTGCGCACATGCATGCACAGTGCGCACCACACACCAAATGCGAGGTGCGCACATGCGCAGTGCACGCCAAAAGGAGGCATGGGGTAAGTAGAACAGGGCGCAGGTGGGATGATCAGCAGTGGCGCGCAGTCTTTTTTTTTTTACTTTTAAAAGCATTTTTTTACAACCTATTCGGGTGAATAGGTACTAAAAATGCTTTTAAAAGCAAAAAAAAAAGGCTCTGACCATCGCACGGCTCAGCCGTGATCATCAGAGCCTTTTTTTACCTTTTAAAAGTATTTTTGAAAAGAAGCTGCAAATGGGCAAGCGGGCGACCGGGCGATTGGGTGGGCATGGACCAGGTGTGTATGTGCAGGGATTTTTGCTACCAGTTCCCCCAAACCACCTGCCATCATCGCTACTGGATCGGCCGATCTGGTCCGAAATGGGAGCATTTCACCTCGATATAAAGTGCAACTAAATGTTAGTCAACATTTAGAGCTTCTGATAATCAGGCAGGTCAGGAGCTGTTCTAAAACTGTTCTGCCTAAGAATTCTCCATCTCTGGAAAGTAACAAGCTGCAAGGATGCTTTTAATTCACATCTCAGGCAGCTGATAAACAAACCCATATTGTGATGTAATGTAATGAAGAATATTTATTTTATAAGAATTATAAATATAAACATAGACAAAACATGAACACAGAAACAGACAATGCTTAAATCATAATGGCAGGATATAAATAGAACAGGAAAACAAATCAACTCAGAAATTACAAAGAATCGAAAGACATCTACAAAAGATCCAAAACAAAGAGCCAATTTGATGAGAAACAAACTTAGACAGATATCATGGAATAAACATAAAAAGAGGACTTCCTCCTGCATTAGGAAGCATCACTTATCAATCTGGTTGGTTCAGTCTACCTGGATGGGCAGCTTCGAGCTCACCTAGGCAACACTTGAAAAGAATATCAAAGGTCATTCAGGTCTGATTAGCCTGCCAGCTCTAAAGGTTGTGTGCTTAATTTCCTGTTGACAGGTTTAAGAGGACTTGATAGAGATTGTAGTTGTCAAGTGTTTGTCTTGTTTCCTTATATGGTCTTATATAGGAGGAGTACATAATATGTACTTTTGGGTATGCTTACTATGTGGGCCAGTTTAGTATAGTGATTAAAGGCACTAGGCTAGAAACTGGGAGTCGGTGAGTTCTATTCCTGCCTCAGGCATGAAGCCAGCTGGGTGACCTTGGCCCCAGTCACTCCCTCTCTCTCAGCCCTAGGAAGGAGGAAGGACAAGCCACTACTGAAAACCTTGCCAAGAAAACTGCAGTGCCTTGTCCAAGAAGTTGCCAGGAGTCAAACTGACTTGGACATACAGACACTATGTGGGATACAGACACACCACGTTCCAAAGTAAACTCTGTTACAGTTCATTCCTGGATTCTGTATACCAAGTCCAGAAAAACCCAATACAGGTAACGACTAGCCTTGTGGTGCAACCAAAACAATCTGGAACTGAACACACTCAAAACCGTAGAAATGATGGTAGACTTTAGGAAAAACCCTTCCATACTTCCACCTCTCAAAATACTTGACAACACAGTATCAACAGTAGAAACCTTCAAATTTCTGGGTTCTATCATATCGCAAGATCTCAAATGGACAGCTAACATCAAAAACATCATTAAAAAAGGACAACAAAGAATGTTCTTTCTGCGCCAACTCAGTAAGCTCAAACTGCCCAAAAAGCTGCTGATCCAATTCTACAGAGGAATTATTGAGTCTGTCATTTGCACCTCTATAACTGTCTGGTTCGGTTCTGCAACCCAACAAGAAAAACACAGACTTCAGAGGATAATTAGAACTGCAGAAAAAATAATTGCTACCAACTTGCCTTCCATTGAGGACCTGTATACTGCACGAATCAAGAAGAGGGCCGTGAAAATATTTGCAGATCCCTCGCATCCTGGACATAAACTGTTTCAACTCCTACCCTCAAAACGACGCTATAGAGCACTGCACACCAGAACAACTAGACACAAGAACAGTTTTTTCCCGAAGGCCATCACTCTGCTAAACAAATAATTCCCTCAACACTGTCAGACTATTTACTGAATCTGCACTACTATTAATCGTTTCATAGTTCCCATCACCAATCTCTTTCCACTTATGACTGTATGACTATAACTTGTTGCTGGCAATCCTTATGATTTATATTGCTATATTGATCATCAATTGTGTTTTAAATGTTGTACCTTGATGAATGTATCTTTTCTTTTATGTACAATGAGAGCATATGCACCAAGACAAATTCCTTGTGTGTCCAATCACACTTGGCCAATAAAATTCTATTCTATTCTATTCTTAAGCATCAAATTGGAAGAACACCCACAAGAATTTTCAGCTGTTGAGAAGATCTTCTTAAATTCAAGATGTTTATAAATGACATATGGATTATAGCACAAGCAGCAGAATTCTATGGCTTATCACCCTATAACAAGGATATTGAACTGCTAAGCAATTGTTAGCTTCAGTTTAGCTAACAATCTTAAACTTGACTGAGTAACTAACAGGCAGCCAGTATATAATTGCTTTTGTAATGCATGGTTACCAGTTTGTGAATACCAGAGGCCAAGATGTTCTTGTCTAGGAAAAGAACAAACATCACTTAAGAAAAATATGGCAGGGAATTTCTAGTAATATCCTGCAACTCTGTTCTTTCTGAAAGAGTTGAATCCATGGAGACTTTGGTGCTCTTTGAACTTGATTGTTTGCTTGCAGACATTTCATTACATGTCTGGGCAATATCTTCTGTGCTACAAGGGAGGGGAATTTGCTCTCTGTTTAGATGCAATATTTTGCCCTATCACTGTTGGTGGAGATATTGTTTTCTTAATTTTATTTATTTATTTATTTATTTATTTATTTATTTATTTATTTATTTATTTATTTATTTATTTATTTATTTGTCACAACAGTATATAGAAGCATAAGCATGAAATAACTATACGATATATAAGCATATGTATAAGCATAAGTATGTAATAACTATATTAATTGGATATAATGAAAGGAAACAATAGGACAGGAACGGTAGGCACGCTTGTGCTCTTATGCACACCCCTTACAGACCTCCTAGGAATGGGGTGAGGTCAATAGTAGACAGTTTTTGGTTGAAGATTTGGGGATTTTGGGAAGAGACCACAGAGTTAGGTAATGTGTTCCAAATATTTACAACTCTGTTACTGAAGTCATATTTTCTGCAATCAAGATTGGAGCGGTTCACATTAAGCTTAAATCTATTGTGTGCTCATGTATTGTTGCAATTGAAGCTGAAGTAGTCTTCAACAGGAAGGACATTGCAATAGATGATTCTATGAGTTAAACTCAGGTCATGTCGAAGCCAGCGGAGTTCTAAGTTTTCTAAACCCAGGATTTCAAGTCTGGTGGCATAAGGTATTTTGTTGTATTCAGAGGAGTGGAGAACTTTTCTTGTAAAATATTTCTGGACACGTTCAATTGTAATAATGTCTGAAATGTGGTATGGGTTCCAGACAGACGAGCTGTATTCAAGAATTGGTCTAGCATTTGTTTTATATGCTCTGGTTAGTAGTGTAGTGTTTCTGGAGAAGAAGCTACGCAAGATTAGGTTTACAACTCTTAAAGCCTTTTTTGCGATGTAGTTGCAGTGGGCTTTGGCACTTAGATCATTTGATATGAAAACTCCAAGGTCTTTAACAGGGTGGGGGTCATCTACAAGGTAATGTCCATCGAGCTTGTATTTATTGTTCAGATTCTTTTTTCCAATGTGTAAGACAGAGCATTTGCTGGTTGAGATTTGGAGTTGCCAAGTTTTTGACCATTCCGACACAAAGTCAAGGTCTTTTTGAAGGGTAGCTGTATTGTTGGTGGTGTTAAATAGTTTGACATCGTCAGCAAAGAGAACACAATTATTTATAATATGGTCACAGAGATCATTAATGTATAATATGAAGAGTATTGGTCCAAGAACACTGCCTTGGGGAACGCCGCTATTGACAGGAACAGGATTTGATAGAGCATTGCCAATTTTGACCACTTGTTGTCTGTTTGACAGGAAAGCTGTTATCCAATTGTGGAAGGGTCCTGAGATGCCGTAGGATTTTAGTTTTAGGAGAAGTTTGTCATGTACCACTGAGTCAAAAGCTTTACAGAAGTCTATGTAAATTGTATCTATTGCTTTGCCTTGATCAAGATTTGTAGTCCATATGTTTTTGCAGTGAAGAAGTTGTAAATTACAGGATAATTTTTTTCTGAAACCAAACTGTTTATTAGGTTGTTTGTTTCTAGGTGGAGGGTAATGGATTGGTTGATGATAGATTCCATTACTTTGCAGGTGACGCAGCATAGAGAGATTGGTCTGTAATTTTCAACTAGGCTGGGGGCTCCTTTTTTTAAGACATTAGGTTGTTATGTATTGCTTGATTGTGTATCTACTGTTAATCCTGGTGTTAATCCCTGTATATCTGGGTGCTGCTTGCTGGTGAGGAGGTGTTCTGGTGTTTTTGTTTATTTGTTTCCTTTTTAGCTTTTTTTGTTGTCTTTTTTGAATGTCCTTTATCTCTGTGGGCTTATTGATGACTAATGTATTTGAGTGCCAAGCTTCCAGGAATTCCGTAGTATTTTTGGATTTAGTTTGGTCTACAATGCTTAGTTTTCTAGTTGGAATTTTGATTCAGTCTATCTGTGTGTTACAAATTAAGGAGGTTTCACTGTGTCATCTCACAAGTAAAATTAGAAAGATTTTACAGTTGGCTGAAATTGGTAAAAATCATTCTACATGTGGTATAAAATTCCATCAGTAATATCCAGCATAGACAAAACAAAGTAGTAAATGTTGGAAATGCAATCAAACATAAAAAATATTGTATAACAAGATACACAAGTCCAATACAGAAAGTTTTGGAATTTAAATTTGAAATGAAACCAGTGGTGATATTCAGCCGGTTCACACCAGTTCAACAGAACTGTTTATTAACTCTGCGAACCAGCTGAATAGTCTAGGCTGCCTGCCTGCCTGCCTGCTTATTTGCCTGCCTAACTATTCCAGTAGCTCACACACACCTCAGATGTTCCTGCTTGTTTGTAATTAACCAAAGGAAGGTAAAAGAAAAAGAAGAAATAACCACATAGCCATTTCCTCAGCAGAAAAATTCTAGCCCTTTTAAAACTCAGGGGGGGAAATAAAGTGAAAGGGGTTTATTTTCTTCTCTCTCCCTTAAGTTAATAGCTCTGGACAGACAAGAACCTTTTAACAGGTGAATACTTAATTGTGATAACAAAACCGCATGAATGCAGTCAGCACAGAAACAATAGATACTTACAAATCATACAGATTAACAGAGTTGGAAGGGACCTTGTAGGTCATCTAGTCCAACCCCCACCCAAGCAGGAGACCCTACACTATTTCTGACAAATGGCAGTCCAATCTTTTGGGGAAAGCCTCCAGTGATGAAGTTCCCACAACTTCTGAAGGCAAGCTGTTCCATTGGTTGATTGTTCTCACTGTCAGAAAATTCCTCCTTATTTCTAGATTGAATCTCTCCTTTTTCTTGACAGGATTAGGCCAGAGAAAAAGTTTTAAAATGTTAATTCAGAGCAGAAGTTTCTTGTCAGAGTTCTAATGTCTTTAAATACATGTTCTAATTAGCAGAATTGATTTTATTGATTTGGAATAGGGTTGCAATGCTGTTTCTATGTTTATGTATTTTGATGCTGCATTTTCAGCATATAAGAGTTAGCTTACAGTATTAGACTGCAAAGGTTTCAAATGATCTTGTAACTTTGTTGCTTGTATGTGATTGAGCACCCACAACTTCTAAAGGCAAGCTATTCCATTGGTTGATTTCAGGAAAGTGCCCAGGTCGACCATCACAGATTTTGATGAAATTTGGTGTGAACATGCACACATGTCCCCAATGCCGATGCAATACTTGCGGAGATATAGTCATTTGTATGACCCCATACCGTAGCCTTTGAAAGTATGACACTGAGATTTCAGCAACTTTGTGACATAATATCTCTGGCAATGTTTTGTTGAGAGAAGCAAAACTTGGCCATCTTGTACAGCTTGTTGTGCTCTATTAAACAAAATAATAAAAATATTCCCATGAGCGATCCCCATTAGATAATTGGAAGCAAAGTTGGCCAAAAATAACTGTGGCATGAAAAAATGGTACAATTTGGCTTCTTATTCCTCTGGCAGTAAAGGTATGAGAAACGTGAAACTTTGTGTCTAATAACTTAGCAACACAAAGTTGTTGAATATAAAATTTCATTCTTCTACTGCTTTCCAGCAGTTCACAAATTGAGTGTAAAGTTGATGGTTTTTGTAAAAATGCCTGCTGGAAATAGAGAACATAGAATATAGAATATAGAGAACAACATGAACCAAGATTGATGAGAGCAATAAACCCTTCTTATAAAATATGAACATGGAAGAGAAAAAATTGATTACAATAAACATAAATGGACTTAATTTAGTTACCAAAAGAAGGAAAATATTTCATAAATTAGAGAAATTTACGGTGTTGGCAGGGGGGCAGAGATCGACCGCGAGGCGCCTCACGTGTGGGGTGCCGCAGGGGTCGATTCTCTCGCCTCTCCTGTTCAACATCTATATGAAGCCGCTGGGTGAGATCATCAGTGGTTTTGCGGTGAGGTACCAACTGTACGCTGATGATACGCAGCTGTACTTTTCCATCCCAGGCCACCCCAACGAAGCTGTCGAAGTACTGTCCCGATGTCTGGAAACCGTACAGGTCTGGATGGGGAGAAACAGGCTCAAGCTCAATCCCTCCAAGACGGAGTGCCTGTGGATGCTGGCACCCTGGTACAGTCAGCTGCAGCCGCGGCTGACTGTTGGGGGCGAGTCATTGGCCCTGATGGAGAGGGTGCGCAACTTGGGCATTCTCCTGGATGGGCAGTTGTCTTTTGAAGATCACTTGACGACCGTCTCCAGGAGAGCTTTTTATCAGGTCCGCCTGATTCGCCAGTTGCGCCCCTTGACCGGGATGCCCTATGCACGGTCACTCATGCTCTTGTTACCTCTCGCTTGGATTACTGCAATTCTCTCTACATGGGGCTCCCCTTGAAGAGCACCAGGAGGCTCCAACTGGTCCAGAATGCTGCTGCGCGTGTGATAGAGGGAGCTGCTCGTGGCTTCCATATAACACCAATCCTGCGCAGACTGCACTGGCTGCCTGTGGTCTTCCGGGTGCACTTCAAGGTGTTGGTTACCACCTTTAAAGCGCTCCATGGCTTAGGACCGGGTTACTTATGGGACCGCCTACTGCCACCGTTTGCCTCCCACCAACCCATGCGCTCTCACAGAGAGGGACTCCTTAGGGTGCCGTCAGCCAAGCAATGTTGGCTGGCAGCCCACAGGGGAAGGGCCTTCTCTGTGGGGGCCCCTACCCTATGGAACAAGCTTCCCCCTGGACTTCGCCAACTTCCGGACCTTCGGACCTTTCGCCGCGAGCTTAAGACCTATTTATTTATCTGTGCGGGACTGGCATAGAATTTTAGTTGTTTTTAGGGTTTTAAATTTTAAATTAGGTTTTGAGATTTTAAAAGTATTTTTAGATTGGGCTAATTTAAATAAGTTTTTTAATTAATATTTTATTCTACTGTATGTATTTGATTGTTGTTTTTATTTTGCCTGTTCACCGCCCTGAGTCCTTCAGGAGAAGGGCGGTATAAAAATTAAATAATAATAATAATAATAATAATAATAATAATTATTATTATTATTATTATTATTATTATTATTATTATTATTATTATTATTATTAAATTGAAATTTGATATAATCTGTTTACAAGAAGTACATATCAAAAAGCAACATGAACAGTTATTGGTAGAGCCAAAGTTAGGGAAAATATTTACTTCATTGCCACAATGCAAGAAGAGAGAGTAGCTCTATATATTAGAGATACAATTCCAGTGGAGCAAATCTATACAGATGAAGATGGCAAAATTTTGAAGGTGGAAATAACAGATAATAACAGGAAAATACTTTTAGTAGCAAAATACACTCCAAATGACAATCAAGAAGATTTTTATAGAAAGTTACATATGAAAATAATTGACTTGGACTATGATAATATTTGCATGATGGGAGACTTCAATGGTATAGTAGATGAGAAATTAGATTACAATACGCAGAAGACAATGAAACAAAGTAGAAAGACTCTTCCGAAATCTTTTTTTTTAAATGATAGAGGAAATAAATTTAAAAGATTCATGGAGAGAAAGAAATAGACAATATACTTTTTATTCAAATAGACATTTATCATAGACATGAATAGACATGATATGGATGACAATGGAATTGACTTCTAATATAGGAGAAATTGATATAGAAGCTAATACCTGGGCAGATCATAACCCAATAACGATGACATGGAAAGGACAAAGGAGAAGATCTAGATGGACCCTAAATAATACAGTATTAAAAGAAAAGGAATTTGTACAGAAAATGGAGAAAGAATTGGCTTTCTTTTTTAAAGAAAATAGAAAAGAGGACACATCAATACAAAATCTTTGGGACACAATGAAGGCCTATGGTAGAGGTCTGATAATAGACTATACAAGGAAAAGAAATATTAAGAAAAGACAAGCTTATAAAACATTAGAGGATGATTATAAGAAACTCGAGAAAGAATTATATAAATTTCCACAAAAAAAGGATATTAAAATAAAAATGGACACAACTGAATGTAAAATAGGATTAATAGAAAAGAGGATTTAGTGCAAAAAAATCAGAAGTGCTAAACAGAACTATTTTGAAGATGCTAATAAACCAGGCAGATGGTTAGCGTACAAATTGAAAAAAGAGAGAGAATCAAGGAACATAACACAACTAGTGGACGACCAAGGACAAATTAAATATGGGAATGAAGAGAAGAAAAAAATTATACAAGATTATTATAGAAAATTGTATGAGCAAGAGAATACAGAGGACGAAAGTGTTAAACAATATTTGCAAAAAGCGAATTTACCCCAGATTCCTAAAGATACTGAAATGATGTTAGAAGGAAATATAACGATAATGGAATTAACTGAAGCACTTAAAAAACAAAAGAATGGAAAGGCACCAGGCCCAGATGGACTACCAATGGAATATTACAAGACACTACAGGAGTTGTTGAGTCTCCCACTGTTAGAAGTCATGAATGAAGTTATGTTAAAGATGAAACAAATTAGAGATAATATGAGCATAATTTTAAACACGTTGGAATATTATGAGATACATTCAGAAAAACAAATGGTGATGTTGTTTTTAGACGCTCAAAAAGCTTTTAATAATGTGAACTGGCAATTTATGATAGAGCAACTGCAGATAATGGAATCTGGGGAGAGATTTATAAACACCATAAAAACAATCTATGAGAGACAATCAGCTAAGATAATAATGAATGGAGAAGTGTTAGAAAATGTTAAAATAACAAAGGGTACAAGATAAGGATGTTCTTTATCGCCATTGTTATTTATCTTGACTTTAGAAGTTCTAAGTAGAAATATTAGACAAAATGAAGAGAGAAAAGGGATGAAAATTAAAAAAAGAGTATAAATTGAAAGCCTTTGCTGATGATTTAGTATTCATTTTGGAAGAACCTCGAACAGGCCCCAAATTATTAGAACAAATAGAGAGCTATGGAAAGATCTCTGGCCTAAAAATAAATAAAGAGAAAACGAAAATATTGGTGAAAAACATTACAGAAAAACAAAAGAGAGAGATAAAAGAGAAATTAGATATACAAGTTGTGAAAAAAGTTAAATACTTAGGAATATACCTAACGTCAAGATGTGTAATGATAAAAGAGGATAACTACTACAAACTGAAGGATCAAATTGAGAAAGATTTAGAGAAATGGAAAACCTTACAACTGTCATTTACGGGAAGGATTGCAGCAATATTACCGAGACTACTATTTTTATTTCAGACAGTACTAATAAAAATTGAAAAGACTTACCGGATTTTTCGGAGTATAAGATGCATCAGAATATAAGACGCACCTTAATTTTGGGAAAGGAAAACAAGAAAAAAAGAATTCTGCCTTTACCTACCAGGATCAGGATCAGCGGCATCCTCACTTCCATTCAGATTTTGATAATGGGTAGCACGGATCTTTTTATCAGTATAAAACAAATTCTATCACTCTATTTAACTGGAGTGGGTAGGGTGTGGTGGGGGATAATTTTCATGAGGGCAGAAGAAGGACTTGGCACCAAAGGCTCTACTCTCTAGACGCCCTCTCTTCCTAACTAGCACTTCAGTCCTCCTGGACGCTGCCATCTTGTAAACACAGTGCCCAGCTTCCCAGCAAGCCCCCTGCACCTTTGCTGCCTTGGTCGGACCCTGATTCCGGAATTAGCCTGCAGAAGCGCGGAGGTCGAGACTTGCTTGGCGAAGCAGGTACTGTGCAGGGGGCAAAAGGCAAGGTGCTGCCACTCAAAAACACTGTTGCCGCGATCTCCGCTGCCTGGAGATCTCCGCTGCCTACCCAGTTCCAAAAATGGGGTGTGCAGAGGCAAAGAAAGAGCATTGCATTTTTGGGCAGTTCCAGCCAGCAGAGATCACGGCAACAGTTTTTGGGTGGCAGCACCTTGCCTCACACCTCCTGCGCAGCACCTAGCAAGCCACCAGTTCCTTGAAGATGCAAGACCATTTTCATGAGGACGCGCAGCTCTGCGAATTGCATCGGGGAGGAGAACGCGATGCATGGAGGCGATGCTCATGCGAAGTGGGCGCTTCTGCATGAGAGGTATAAGGCTAGGTGGCTTGCCGCCCGGTCTGCCCCTTCTCCAGATGACCCAGGCTGAGACCAGTCGGCTTCTGCTCCTGGCCTGAGAGGCAGATCTGGTCAGTAGGAAAGAGAAAGTGAGACCGCAGAAAAGGAGGAGGAGGGTGCGCGGCTTCACAGATTGCTTCAGGCAATCGGGGAGAAAAAAGAGCATTGCCTCTATGCATTGCATTTTTCTGCATTTTCCTCCTCAATTCCCTGAAGCAATTTGCAGAGCCGCATGCTCTCCTCCTCCTCCTTTTCCGCAGTCTCACTTTCTCTTTCCTCCTGGCCAGATCTGCCTCCTGGGCCAGGAGCAGAAGCCGACTGCCCTTAGCCTGGGTCATCTGGAGAAGGGGCAGGCCGGGCAGTGAGCCACCTAGCCTTACACCTCTCGCGCAGAAGTTCCCACTTCGCATGAACATCACCTCCATGCATCGCATTTTCCTCCCTGATGCAATTCACAGGGCCGTGCGTCCTCATGAAAAAGCAGCAGCGGGAGTTTTTGGCCGGTTCTAAGCAGCATCCTAACCATTTCAGGCGCCTATCTCCCAGCATGCGGAGACAGAAAATGTCCCGCTGTTGGGCTCGCCAGCTCCAATGGTTGCAGCTCCGTGCCCCCCATCTCCCCCAGGTATGGTGAGCCCCGAATTGGGACTTGACAGCATGCTTTTCACTCCAAGCAGCCGGGACTTAAAAACGCATGGCTGGGGTGGAGGAGCAGTCCTTCTTAACAAGCTCAAAACTGAGTTGCAAGTCTGGCTTCCCCGCACAAGAGTTGGAAGTCCGGTACTCTGGCACACTCATCTCTGTTTCCTTCTATAACCGGCTTTGAAAAAAACCTGCCCTCACAATCACATGTCTGCAGCCAGAGCTGGGCTTGCAGCTCTCGTGCGGGGAACTCAGGCTTGCAGCAACAGTTTTGAGCTTGTTAAGAAGGATCGCTCCTCAACCCCAGCCATGTGTTTTCCAGTCCAGGCTGCTTTGAGTGAAAAGCATGCAACATGCTGGCGCTCCTGGGATTCCCTGTCTCTGCAGCATCAGTCATGTGACTGAGTGGGCGTGGCCAATGACATCACTCACAGCAAGGTGCCACCCACCTTGCCATGAGTGAAGTCAGGTTGACCACGCCCACCCAGTCACATGAACACCTAGCCACACCCACCTAGCCATGCCCACAGAACCGGTTGTTAAATTATTTGCATCTCACCACTGGCTAAAACATATGATGAATGGTTGCTAGAACTGGGTATGTCTAGACTAATGAAGAGAAGGACTAGGAGTGATATGATTGCAGTCTTCCAGTATTTGAGGGGCTGTCACAGAGAAGAGGTGGGTCAATCTATTTTCCAAAGCACCTGAGGGCAAGATTAAAAGTAATAAATGGAAATTTATCAAGGAGACATCCAACATATAACCAAGGAGAAATTTCTTGACAATAAGAACAATTAATCCATGGAATATCTTATCTCTAGAAGTTGTAGGTGCTCTTTTATTAGAGGTTTTGAAGAATAAATTGGATGGCTGTTTGTCCGGAATGATATAGGCTCTCCTGATTGAGCAGGGGTTTGGTCTAGAAGACCTCCAAGGTCCCTTTCAATTCTGCTATTTATGTATTCTGAATCAAAACTCTGGTTTAGAGTATGCAAAATTGTATTATCTTCAAGATCTAGCAAGAGAATGATATCATAAGTGTTCAGTATTTTATAGGAAAAATATAACATTATAGATGCAAGATTTTGGATAATTATTACTTAATTAAAATCTATTTAATATTTAGAATTTGTAGAGAGTATCTAGAGATGTTTGAAAATCATGGTGCTCACAGGCATCATATTACTAATATTTGGAGAGTGCTTTAGATTGAGTGGCTGACCTAGATATTACCCTTGTACACTTAGTGGTCAGCTAGTGGTTGTCCCATTAGATAATATCTTGTCCCTTATGTTTTTAACATCTACATGAAACAGCTGGCAGACATAATTTAGGGATTGAAAGTGCTACTACTGTCCAGCATTCTAACTCCAAGGAAGTAGTAAATACTGTTTAGCAATGCATAATCTTGATAATAGGCTGGAAAAGGAAGAAGAGTCTAAAGTTAAATCCAGACAAGATGCTGGATTTGTTGCTTGTTGTGGCCCGCCAGCAGCCAGCAGAGCTGCCAACAAATTTGGACAGTGAGGAGGTTGGGGAGGAATGTGGGCCAGTCCTGGGGAAGGCTTGGACAAGGGCTCTGTGTCGGAGGCAGAGACATGTTGCCTCTGAAGCCTCCAGAATCTGACATCAGTGAGGTAGCAGAACAGTGTGAGCCTGTTCCCAATGTGCACATGTGCAGAGCTGCCAGAAAGCAAGAGCAATTAAGGAAAAAAAGGGCGACTCAGGAGTAAGGCTTGGAGATGATTGGCCCCTCCCATAAGACATAAAGGAGGAGCAAAGGGACATAAAGCCTTTGCAGGAAGCAATTAGTTCATATAGTCAATCCAAGCTCTGAGAAGTCCATTTGACTCTGTGTTCCATTTGGCCTTGCAAAACTAATTGACAATTAGGTCTGTGGCACTGTTTCAAGGAAGATAAAGGTGAGTGGTTATCAACATTCCCCGAAAAACTGTGTCAACTCGAGCAGACATCTGTTGGAATCTTCACAAACTGTTTGTGAAGCATTATCGGCTGTGAATGACCATAATTCACAGCCAGCTCAATAAAAGGTTTTTGGGGACTAAGATTGTGATTTATTCTTTCTCAGGAAGCCTAGGTCAGAACAGTACTGTTGGGAAAGAGAAATTTGTACTCAGGGAAGGAGATGAAACCTGTCCTGTATATAGTTGGTTCCCCCACGAAGAGCAGGTTCGCACACAGCAACCAATCAATTAACCTTTTCTCCAAGGTAATGGTGGCCAAGCATTGCTGTAGATTGTGGAAAGATATTAGTTTAAGGTACACATTACAGCAGCTTAAAATTAAATTTTTCATGCTAGAACAAATCTGTGGCTTGCAGGGGAAGATCTGTGTTGTCTGGGTACAATTAAGTTGTGATAAAGGACCTTAGATGAGAATGTCAGAAAGAATTACTAAAAGGCTGATGGTTAAGGACGGAGATGAAAGTGGGAGTCACTGTGGTTTATATCATTGAGCTCATTGTTTATTTTTCCCTGGATTACTTGTTCTGAGTTCATAAATAAATATATGTTTATTCATTTAATTTCTTGTGCTTTTCAGTCTTAGTGCATTCTAAAGTAAACATTTCCCATCCCCTGTGTTGGCTAAGAAGGTTTCCAATGAAATAAACAAACAAAATAACGTGGTTACTGTATAATTCAGTAGGCAAGGGAAGCAGTACTGGAGGCAGTCAATTGAGGGACTTAACCAGTATTATCTAGTGATTCTGTCCTTGTAGGAAGCTCATGTTCTTGAAGATTCCCTCCTTGTATTTCTGTTCCCAAAACTATGAAGGTTCCTCCATGAACTGGCTACATTTCTGCCTAGAAGCATGACTGGTTTGCAGCATGCCCTCTCTTTCATGTACATGTATATAAAACTGATTTAACAAACTTCCAGTACATCTGAACTTTTTTCTTTCGGATCAATTCATCTGCAGGACTATATTCCCATTCTAGAAGCTCTTAGTGGTTCTAGAAACTCGTAGTGGTTCTGCACTTGAGAGATTAGAGAGATTAGAGAGGAAAGAGAGAGTAAGCAGGCACACAATGGGGAATACACTGGGTTGTTTCCATACTGCACTTGTAGCTTCTGGTCTTAGTGAATTCCTTTCTATATGTATTCCCATAAAAATGCACAATAGGAAAAATTGCCTGCATTTATTAATTTTTTAATAATCAAGTTTAAAAATGTGTCATTTTCCAAGGTAAAGGTATTTGTCTTCAGATTCAATGCTATTTTACCAGAGCCAAGCCATGTATTGTTCAGAAAATCCCCTGACTGATTTTTTTTAAATCAGTTTTTGGATTTTGGGAATCACTGTATAATTCAGGAGTGGGCAAATGTTTTACCTCTTAAATTTTTTTATATTACTTGTTTGGGTAATACAGGACTATTATGGACAAGGTGATGTCTATCATTTACGGAGCAGTTCTAGGATTGTTCAACCCATGTTCCTCTTTTCAAGAGGATATCATGAACTATAAATACATTAAAACTATCATAGACTTAGTACACCATTTTCTTTGTTTCCCATAAAAAATGAGTTTGTTCCTGGATTTTCATGGTAAGACCATGGAGGCTAGAGGTTGCAACAAGGGGGGAGAAGGATGAATGATTCCAATGCTCTGGCATTTTGATAAACTTGTGTCTGAATGGTACAGTCCACTCTAGACCATGGAAGTTGGGGCTTTTTCATAAAGTGAGTAGTGGGCTCAATATGGCTCAATATCTATGTCACACTGGTGTTTGTAGACAATTGGCCACTGCTGAATGGGTTGGTTGCTTTCTCTCAACATGGGTATTCTTCAGTTTTTCAAGTTTAGGAACGTAACCATGTTTACTACCATAGACAGATTAACGGTTGGAGTATCCTTTGCATATGATTTAAGGGCCAAGCTGTACTGTATGCAGTGAAGCAGTCATTACATTGTCCTTATACAGGTCTCTCTTGTTTGTGTGTAAAATGGAGGTAGATATTAAAGTTTCACATTAAAAGAAGTGAGGGAGACACGATTGGAATACCACCTCCTCCAAAATAAAAATTATCATTGCAACTTACCTCATTTGCTCAGAGTTTAGGAGAAATTGTTTAGCCTCCCAACAGAAAGGCAGGGAGTTGTGACCTCCCGTGGGTCTTCGGCTTCCTTTGCACTCCAACTACATGTTGGAGATGCCCAAGTTGTGCATCTGTCCTCAGAGTAACTCTTCTACCTAGTGTTTCTTTCTTTGACAATCAGGACTCAGAAGAAGACTCAGGAGGCCATCCTGTGGTTGAGAAGAAGCTCCTTACCTGAAAAAAATAAATTCTAGTAATAAATAATAAAATAATAAAATCAATACTCAAGTGCTATAGCAACATGTCTGACACGACCTATGGCAGAAACCTGCTGCTCACTAACTAAACACTGTGGATCTGGATGAGGGCTTCTCAAAAAATAAAATCCCCATGCAAAAGGACTGGAGAACATGGTTGAAATTTAAATGAAAAATGTCTTCTAGGAATTATTCATTACCTTAGGTATCTAAGTGATAGAAGTATGGGGAATGAGGGATTAAGAGTTTGATCAATTTAAAGATAATTGTGTCAAATTCTCTTAGGCTGTCACATTCTCTTTCTCTCTCTCTCGTTAGGCCCTTGAATTTGGAAAAAAACCCATTTTAAAATATTAATTAGATGCAACAAAAGATTGTTGAGAAGATGGAAACATATTGATAGCTTCGTTATCAAGAAGGGATAGTTAAGGTATAACTTGGGAGTAAGTCCTGCTGAACTCAATGTAGTCATGTGCAGAACTATCTGGCATACAATTTAAATAATGGAAGAAATTTTAATTAAACTTAATTCTATTGTCAAGTACAACAGCCTTCTAGTTTTTTCAGGCCATGGAATCTGTTAGCTAGAAAAAAATCCCTGCATAAGGAGCAACACACTCATGATAGAAAACCGGCAATAAAATGAAAAGTAATTGTTTATTGTAAATGCAAAACTAAAATTTCCAGTGTACATGAAGTAGTACTTGAATTTCAATTTTTGAGAGGTTCATGTTTTAGCCAAACAAATCAATAACTATGATGTGATTGTTTTTCCTTGGATAAAAGTTCAGTATTAAGAACTACTGATATTACTTGTAAGCAGAGATCGTTTTCTATATTTGGCTTATCTCTGTACTGGTTTTGTTGCTGCACCTAACAAGAAGATTCTTACAACGGCACATGGTTGCAAATAGCATCAGATATTTCTATGCTTAACTGATAATTTCAGGATAGTCTTTAGAAATTCTACCCAGAAATTCATTACATTCTCCATGTGAAAATGTTAATAGTTTTAATTTCTCAAACTTGGGTCAGCAGCAATGGCATTTGTTTTCTTTTTTTCTTTTCTTCTGTATTGTTTGCATTTATATCAATTTGTAGCCAAAGATCCATATCTAGAAAAAGATCCACAATGCATCAATATTTATCAGGCCTTGAGGGAAAAAAACAGAATAAAAATAGTATGAGTGACAGGGGTTTGTACAGAGGTTGTAGTACAGGGGTTGGTGGCCTGGATTTTTTCCAAGGTGAATGCTTTGCTGAAGCTATTAAGCACTTACCTTCCCCTTGCCTGCCTGGATTTGCAAATATGACTCTTACGTTTACTCTAGAAGTCTCACACCAAAGACATTTGAGATTCAGCTCAGTGCTTTATAGCTGAACAATGCAATCTTTTTTTTTAAATTAATTCCTACTCTTATAAAGGCACTTAGTCCTGTGTAGCTCGGGACATGTGCCTGCATACAAACAAATATGGTCCGCAGTTTGGACAATTAAAAGGGAAGGAGAACTCACTATTATTTTTCTTGTCCTGGTAAGCAAGTTACATAGGTTGGACTGACTTTGGGGTAGGCAGGGAGTTTAATTTTATGTGTCTATGGTGAGAGAAAGACAGCCCCCTGCCATCTGTCTAGAGCCTTTGCCAATGTTGCTGATGAGAAATTGTGATGATGTTTTAGCTAATGAGAAGAGAAGAACACATCAAGGAAAAAATGGATGGCTGAATGAATGTCAAAGACCATGTTTGTAGTCTTCCCTCCTTAATCTTCCACAGAACCCACTCAGCCCAGTTTATGCTTGAAAATACATTAATACGCAGGTCTTATTAGAGATAATTGTTTGGCAGCATTTCTTTTTCTAAAATGATCAGAATTTTCTATGGTTGGTAGAATGAGGCAGAAACGATGGGCCCCTTTGCACACTGTAAAAAGTAAATATTTCAGACTTAATTAAAGTTTAATAAAACAAGATTTTACAAATGAATATTTTATTAGATCAAGGATTTCTAGTGTCAAGCCCTGATATCTGGATGGAATTGATAGTGGAATTGTCTTGGAGATGGCTAATGGATTAGTCAGACCCCCACCTCCTCCCCCCACACACTTTGTTCCCTTCCTTTCCATTATGGTTAATTGAATTTTATCCAGATTTTTAACTGCATGGTAATTATCTATTGTATTAGCATTTTAATGTTTAAATGGTATTATAATTGTTTGACTGAAAGCTGCCTAGGGTCGCCTTGGTAAAATGTGTGGCATAGAATCCTAAGCAAACAAACAAGCAAACCGATAGCTACTAAATACAACTTCTCAAAATACAACTAAAATGCATGGCTATAAATAATAAAAAGTCATTAAGATGAAAAAAATTAATAATTTCTGGAGATATTACTTACTCCAAGTGGTAACACTGGCACCGATGTTCATTTGCCAAAAAGGTTGTTGACAATAATTTTCCTGAATTAATGTCATCACTACAGGGACTGCTGGGACAAAATATCTGTTTAAAAGTACTGTTCTAATAAAAGACTGTTTCCAAATCTGAAAGTATTTCCCCAGGACTAGAGTGCACATTTTCAAGCGAAAGACAGAATTGATCATTTTTACTAATGGAGCTTTTGACTAGAGAAGCAAGAGGCTCCAAAACATAGCAGAAAGCTATATTATAACAATTTTGATTTTAAAAAAAGAACAGCTCTTCAAGGACTTTAATGCTTCAATAAATTATATTTTATTGCATATGGCTATTAAGGATAGCAGCCAAGATCATTAAAGACTAAAGACTAAATTTTTAGTTCCATGTTTTCTCTTCCCCAGCAGCATCACTGATTATTTCTATATACATAGTGTGCATTGGAAGACACAGCAAAATAAATTAAGTGTTTTGCCTTAGCACAATGCCAAGAAATATATTTACTATATCAATGTCCAGAAACAATTATATTTCTAAAAAGAAAACAATGCTTATAACTGTTAATGTTACATAGCAAAAAATATTTAAAATTTAAGGTAAAATCAGGCAGAATGTACAAAGACCCAATATACATAGCAAAGTGTTAGCAAATTTAACGTTTATACATTTTGGTTTCATATTGTAAACTAGATTAAGAATGTAACTATTTGCATATGCCTTTGTGAAATGTAAAGTATTGACAATGTCAGTATATATTCAAGCTTGTTTATTTTAGAAACTAACTAAATTGACTATTATGGTATCAGGAACTGACTTTTCCCCCAAAGTCATTCAGATGCAGTGCTCCTTTACTTGAGGACATGATATCTAGCTATCTTTGTTAACTGACATTTCCCCACAACTTAATGCTTTCAAGATTTTTGGATCACAATTTCTATAACCTAAGCCAGCATGGGCATTAATCAGGAATATTAGAAATTGCAGACAAAAATTTCTGCAGAAATGTGGGCTACTTATTATTTTGATTTGATAATTCCATTCTTCAACATATACTCTCCTCCCATTCCCTCAAAAAAACTTTGAGTGAATAGAGATTACATTCAGATGCATCATTCTATAGAGCCCTCTGTCCCAATGCTCAGCATGAAAGCAGGAGAATTTTGATTATCCTGAGCAATAGTTCAGTAAAGACAGAAAGTACTGCTACTGGTAACATTGTGTTCATTGTTTAAACACAGACAATGTTCAAGGAAAAACTTATGTTTGCTCTTAGTAATGATAACAATACATTTTAAAAAAATCTCTTCAATCAAAAATGGATCAGAAGCAACACGCGGAGGACCATCAAAGCTCTGAAGATATGTAAAAATAGCAGCCATGACACTGTTATTTTCAAAATACTGAATACTTACGTTCTTACGAATTATCTTTAGGAGATCGATAGAAAATTTTGCCCTCACCTCACCCCAAATATTATGCTTTTTTTAAAATGGAAATTGTTATTTCTTGTTGAAGAAAAATATTCAGCTTCACTGAATAATATGTAGAATTTTGTACAAAAGTTTGCCATCTTTTTGACATGTATTATCCTTCGTTTCTAAATTTTAGTTGCAAGAAAACAAACTAATACCAAGAATAGCTGATAAACATAAGCATACAAATAGGATAAAAGATCTCTGAAGTCTGCAGAACTTTAAAGAAACTATCAAACAAATGTGTCAGAGGTATAGAGTGAAATCCCAATACAATTTAATGGTACCAAGTTTTGCTGCTTCCGTAGCAGATCTTATATTTTACCAGAAATATAGTGATAAAAATCTAATCTCTCAAGTTTCATCTTGGCTTTAAGTTTTTCAGGTCCTATCTTTGCATGTAAATAAACGAAGCAGCCAGACAGTAACAGGGTTCTTGATAGATTCGGTAAGGCTGACAACTGTACTATGCCACTGAGAGAAAGGAAATGTCAGCCATCCTAAACCACAATACAAATCCAGTTTGACTTTTAACTGAGGTAGTGCTGTAGAGGTTTGAAAATATGCTAGTAAACACCAAATTTTACTGCTGTAGCATGTGCAAGCAGAACCTCTCAACATGCTGAAGAGTTAAGTACAGTTCATTGGTACTGAAAAGGCAATGATCACAATCCATCAGCTGAGGTCCAAAGTCCTAAAAGATATCACGCTGAGCACAATTTATGCAAACAGCGGCATAGTGTTGCAAAAGATCCTGATAAATGAGACAGGTTGCTTCTTCTCCAATAATAATGAAGAAATGTTCTGAAAGCTACATGAAGTAGGGAGAAAATGGATCTTATAGCAGCTTAAATCTAAAATGATGACAGTTCTACCAAGTATAAGGGTGAAACTGGTTTCTTCATTCTGGAAAGGGGAAAAAACAAGTCAGTAAGTTCTAATCAAAAGTAATCAAATGCACAGACTATCCTTATGTACTAATTTACTGGTTTTTTTTCAATTACTGATTAATGTAGGCATGCCTACCCTCCTCATAGCTGATTCCTAAGTTCTAAGGAACCTTCTTAGGAATTCAGAGCTGCTCCAGAAATATTAGCTGCTCCAGAAGATGCTGCATGTCTAACATTAACTTAACATTAAACCGCTAAGTTTCCCTTCAATAGGATCACTGCCACAATTCTCCTAGAACCAGGAAGCGGAGATCAGAAGAAAAACTATCCACTTCCTCTACTAAAGCTAGAATAAACATAAGTAAGCAATAATTTCAGGCAACACAAAAGACTATTCTCTGAATTATCTGATTTTTTTTTCTACATGCTATTTGGGAAAGAGAAAGTGTAGATTTATGGTGGCCTTTTCCTCTCTTTCATAGCTTTCTTCTTGTTTTACTTAGTACAGTATTTTATTATAGGTTCAAAGGCCAATTTGACAAAGAAAAGACATATGATAAATGTCCAAGAGATATAAAACAAAGCAAAACCGGGGACTCAAGCTCATATATTTTAGAAACACTATTATGATATTCAGGGACTAGATAGATATCATCCATTTCCACAATTTGTAACAAAATTATGAGTATTGAGACACCAATATGATGCATATTGGTGCTCTATAATGCATTAGGAATAATTTAGAAAATATACTTGGAATGTGTAGGAAGAAAGTTGCATCTTTCAGCAACTCTTTAAAACAGCTGTATAATTTCTCAGCTGTCATCAAAGCATCGTTCAGCTCTAATGATCAACCTATCAAAGAGTCAGCAGGAGAGGGAGATTTCCCCCCTTTCCCCATATAACTAGCTGAGTTACTGCCATAGAATGGAATTGGCTCAAATTCTGATTTAGCTATAGTTTTGCCTCTGGTTTGGAGATGAAAGTGTTCTGTAACATTCTCTTTGATGTCTCCAACCTGACATAAAGTCACTTATGAGTATTTTCAGGCTCTGGCCATTTAAGAATCTATTTTACCATTGTATTATTTTGATTTCTGGCACTTTGCAATGTCAGTAATCCAGTTACCTGTGTACTGTATGTATATTGTCACAATCCATAGACAAACTAGGCATAAATGACCATTATATAGTTCTTCCATTTTCAATGCAACATTTTTTATTAGTTACAGATTTTGTGTTAGACAAAACATAACTGCTAATTTCTGTGAGATACACCAAACTTACAATTCCTTGTATTGATTACTTAAGTTACTCTGTTAAATGATAGTATTTTCCTTATGTTTTCCTTATTATTTGGGATGGGTATAATTTTAAAGTTAACATCAATAGATAAAACTGAAAGTGTATTTTGTATTCACTATTCCAGGTTTCCATAACAAACAATTCAAATTTATAGACCTGTTATTGTGTGGCTTTGTTTGAAACTTGTAACAAAAATGCATACCACTGCACATAATGTAATATTCCATAATAGTTGGAATAATAATAAACTGCATAATAAACTGCACTGAATTTATCAAAGTATCAGGAATTACATGAACTTCACATTTGGGAAGGAACCAAAATAATTATCATATAACTCTTGGCTAATAAACGTACATTCAATTCACAGCAGTGGATGCTTGAGGCCCATTTTTTGTCAACATCTGAATCTATTGGGTTTGTCTTTTTTTTAAGGGCCAAGGAAGAAGACTTTTGAGCAATCCTTATTAAGTTTTTTTGATATACATTTTTGGGGTTTGTTTTATATCTCTTGTATTATATATGTTGTACATATTGACCATTCATAGTACCTGATATGTTCCTTTTTCTCTCTCTTTTTTTTTAGTAAAATAAATAAAAATAGTGCTACCATTCCATAACAGGTTAAAGCAATAAGAATTCCACAGTGGGAGAAAACATACAAGAGAGAGAATAAAAGCATGACTTGTTTAAGATCTCTATAGCAAAATAAAAAGATACATGGGCAAAAATGTCAATAGCACAATTTTATTTATGTTTACTCTGAACCTAGCCAGCTTGGCTCATCTCAAAAATCAAAGCAGAATAAGATCTGGTCCATTAAGATTAGGGTATCTAAACTGCAAAAATCTGGTCTTCTAATTCAGCAGCAAAGAATACAAGTCCCTTATCTCTGAACTCCCTCAAATACTTGTCTGATGTTTGGTATGATATGGTAGTCCTAGATTAGTATTTGGGTAAGAGTTATCCTGAGGATATTGCAGATGCAGCAGATTAGATTGAAAAAGTTGAAAAAAAATCCTGGGAGAAAGAAGTGGCAAATGAGTTATATGCTGCCAAGAAAACTTCATGGTCATATTTATGAAATCACCAGGAATCCAACTCCACTGTAAGGAGAATTTACCTACTTATTCTGAACAACATCCTTTTTCAGTAGGAATTAATCAGCTGGAGCATCAACATGTTACTGGACTAAGAAATAACAATGCACTAACTGAGACTCACATATTTAAATTTGGAATACTTTCATATAATCTTAAACTAGCATCTCCACAACAATTTAGCAAAATATTTTAAATAAATAGGCAAAGCATTTTGATTTTGTACTTTCTTTGGCTCTAATGATTCTTTCAAAAATTCAGTTATTGAAAGGGAAGTAGGAGTATATTTGCAAACTCACCTTTCACTAAAGATGTTTTTTTCAGATGCTGGGCCAGAACACTTATACTGGCATAAGTACTGTTGATATTTCCATTGAGAGGATACCTGTCTTTGTGCTCGACTGGGTCTCCAACTGCAAGATCACTTCCATCCAATGCATCAACAGCAATGTAGTTGAGGCCATTCTGGAAGCCAGCTGAGGTTTCACGGCACATGGGGCTGCTGTTCTGTTCCTCTCCCCCCAAACTTTCATTTTTCCTGAGGGACACATTTTCTACAGAGGCCGAATTCTGCCGCTTAGGATGGTGTGCAAAGGAAGGAGAAACAGGAGTCACTGTGGTAGTAGATAAGAAAGTTTCTGAGCTGTGCCTTCGACGCCCCTGAGGATCAGCACGAATGACTTTGGCTCCATGATTGGGATCAAAAGGAGGACTAGCAAAGACAAAAGCCTCCACCTCAGGAAGGGTAAGTTGTTTCAGTCCAGGGCCAGTCACACAAACACTTTCTGGCTGTGGTGGTGCGGTGGCAGGGTTAAAAATCATCTCTGCATAGTCACCAGCTTCAGAAGTCGGACTGGAAAGGCAAGCCATCTGCATTCCAACCTTTAAATAATGCTTGTCTAGCTTCCCAGGGTTAGGACAAGATCCTGGCATAAGTATTTCTTCCAAGGGCCCTAGAGAGATGGCATTTGTCTGTGGACCATCGAAGTTGAGGTTCATATAACTGGAAATTCTTGAGCCATTATGCCCACCTAAGCCAGGGTTAAGCAGAGAAGATAAGCCTTTACAGGTTGGCGCCAGTGAGTAGCCAATATCAACATAATCTCCACTGGAACTCTGAGGTTCCTTTAGAAGAGGCTGTTCATTCATGATGGATATCAAAAGCCCCAGAGAAGGGTGACTGGGCTGGGTATTGCCTGTCTTTTGGCTGAAAGAGGTCTCAGTCTGATTGTGTTGCATGGATAAATGCATTGCAGTGTTGTTGCATGGAGCAAGAAAGAATTTTCCTTTGGGAGTGTAATTCTGTCTGCCTATTGGAGAGTTCATAAGCACGTACTGGTCACTGTCCTTTCTCTCCCCATGGGAATCTGACTGCTGGTGGCATGCATGCAATAGGCTACCCAAGTAACCAGCCTGGTTTCCAACCCTCAGGGCACTGAAATGATCAGTAGAGAGCATAGGTGAGTCTGAAGCAGAAGGTCCTTGCAAAGGGGGCAGAAGCAAAGGGGACATACTGATGTAGTCATCGCTGGCCAATCTTTCTTCTGGACTCTCTCCAGGCAGCCTAGTTCTGGTACTCCACATATGCATGTAACCACAATCATCTGGAGAACTCTCCCTGTTGATTTTATAGGAATAAGACTGTGCAGACTGCTGTGGGGCTGACACACCAGTGGGGTGCATAGACATATAGCCATCAGAATCAGCCTGCAATGACACAACAGATGATATGCTGGGACTCATGGGCATATAGCCATCCTCCTTAGGCACACTGCAACCTAAGTGTGACCTATCACTGCTGATGCCACTACACCCAATGTCCACATCACAATAATCCTCAGGATAAGGAGTATAGGTTGTCTTTGGTGAATATCCCGCTCTTGAAAAGGTGGCTTGCATGAGTGTGTACTCATCGAGGGAGGCAGAGGAAACTGGAGGAGGCAAGGAGCCTTGGTGTGCTGGTGTTGTCAAAGAGTAAGTGCGCTTCCTGGGAACCTTGTCCTCTCCACAAAGATATGGCTGGTGGCGAAGGGGTTCCCGCTCCATAGCAATGTAACCATCCAACTGCCAGCCAGGAGGAGTCTCAGGTGTGTTGCTATGGTGGCTTGTTGCTGAAGAAGATGAGAAAGGCAGTAGGTCTCCAGCTGGACTGGAGCCTAATTCCTCAAAAGTCATGAAGCCAGCTAGGTCACTGGGGGAACCAGAACCAGAAGCACTGCAACTAGATAAGCGCTGAGAGGCCAAACTTGGCTCGGTGGTCAACTTTGGTCCCAGGGAGGAAGAATGCCCTAAAGCTAGGGAGCCACCAGAGTGGATCGCTGCTTGCCCTCCTAGTGGGCTAAGGGCCCCTCTGATTCCAAGGCTATGTGGGATTTGCCCTGTTTCGGGGCTCAAGGGGCTGCCAGACAGCGAATCAACCCTAATTCCATCACTCTCGCTGGCCGTCCGCACCCGGCTGCCATGGCTGCTGCTGCTACTGCTGCTGCTGCTGCTGCTGCTGCTCCCTGCTACAGTCAAGATGTCAGTGCGCGATCGGCGGAGGAGGCCAGTCTGGCTGGGGGGCAGAGGCGCCAGCGGGTGATGGGCGTGATGGCGACGGCTGGGAACTGAGATGGGCCGGCTACACATAGACGATAATCCCACCCCGCCGCCGCCCGCATTCACGGCGACTGTGGTGGCGCCTCCGGACGAGGAGGACGAAGACTGGCTCTTGCTCCGCGGACGGAACTCTACGAGCTCCCGCAGCGCCTTCATGGCCTCCAGGATGGTCTCGTGGATGTTCTGCGCCACCACCGAGTCGTCGGCTTGCATCCAGAGCTCGCCGGGCCCTGTCGAGGCCGAGCGCCCGAGCTCCATGAAGAAAAAGCTGTCCGAGTGCCCGCATCGGCGGATGTTCATAAGCTGCAGCGTCACGCAAGGCCGATCGCAGTTGAGCCGCACCAGTCCGACTGTGCGCGCCGCCAGGCACAGGCGGTGCACGCCCGTGAGGTTGCGGCTCTGGCCAAGTCCCTTCGGCTTCAGCGTCACCTGCCACACCTCGCGGTAGGCGGTGGACGCAGACGGCCTGCAGCCCAGTTGCCCGTAGCTGAAGTCCTCACAGGAGGCCAAGTGGGACGGATGCCGAGGAGAGCCCTGTGCCGCGGCCTGGCTCTCGTGGAGCAGCTCCGTGATCGCTTGGTACCAGGCTTCCTGCTCTGGCTCGCTTTCAGCCGCCAAGGCGAAGTACTCGTCGCGCGTGTAGAGGGCGATGAGGTGCTTGTGCTTGGCGTCGGCTCGCTTGTGGATATTGAGGCAGGCGTCGAGGGCAATGGTCCGCTTGGGAGCCGTGGACTTACTCCGCCACTTCTTCTCACTCTCGTAGTACTCCAGTCGGGCGGGCTGCTGCGGCGACGCCTCCTCCCCCGCTGTCGCCCCGCCACCGGGGGCGCGAAGCACGAAGAAACGTTTGTGGCCATGCTTCTGCTTGCGAAGGTAGCCGCACTTGCGCACGCCCGGCGGTGGCTGCTGCTCCTGCTGCTGCTGCTGCTGCTGCTCCCTGCTACAGTCAAGATGTCAGTGCGCGATCGGCGGAGGAGGCCAGTCTGGCTGGGGGGCAGAGGCGCCAGCGGGTGATGGGCGTGATGGCGACGGCTGGGAACTGAGATGGGCCGGCTACACATAGACGATAATCCCACCCCGCCGCCGCCCGCATTCACGGCGACTGTGGTGGCGCCTCCGGACGAGGAGGACGAAGACTGGCTCTTGCTCCGCGGACGGAACTCTACGAGCTCCCGCAGCGCCTTCATGGCCTCCAGGATGGTCTCGTGGATGTTCTGCGCCACCACCGAGTCGTCGGCTTGCATCCAGAGCTCGCCGGGCCCTGTCGAGGCCGAGCGCCCGAGCTCCATGAAGAAAAAGCTGTCCGAGTGCCCGCATCGGCGGATGTTCATAAGCTGCAGCGTCACGCAAGGCCGATCGCAGTTGAGCCGCACCAGTCCGACTGTGCGCGCCGCCAGGCACAGGCGGTGCACGCCCGTGAGGTTGCGGCTCTGGCCAAGTCCCTTCGGCTTCAGCGTCACCTGCCACACCTCGCGGTAGGCGGCGGACGCAGACGGCCTGCAGCCCAGTTGCCCGTAGCTGAAGTCCTCACAGGAGGCCAAGTGGGACGGATGCCGAGGAGAGCCCTGTGCCGCGGCCTGGCTCTCATGGAGCAGCTCCGTGATCGCTTGGTACCAGGCTTCCTGCTCTGGCTCGCTTTCAGCCGCCAAGGCGAAGTACTCGTCGCGCGTGTAGAGGGCGATGAGGTGCTTGTGCTTGGCGTCGGCTCGCTTGTGGATATTGAGGCAGGCGTCGAGGGCAATGGTCCGCTTGGGAGCCGTGGACTTACTCCGCCACTTCTTCTCACTCTCGTAGTACTCCAGTCGGGCGGGCTGCTGCGGCGACGCCTCCTCCCCCGCTGTCGCCCCGCCACCGGGGGCGCGAAGCACGAAGAAACGTTTGTGGCCATGCTTCTGCTTGCGAAGGTAGCCGCACTTGCGCACGCCCGGCGGTGGCTGCTGCTCCTGTTGTTGCTGCTGGTTGTTGTTGTTGTTGTTGTTGTTGAGATTGGGGCCAGCCGAGGAACTGCTGGGCGATTCCGGTACGGGGGAGGTCGCCATCCCCCAGGATGGGACGGTATTCCAAGGAGGGCGAGCCCCGAGTTTCCGCGGCGCGCGGCACCTGTCCCTAGTATCTTCTGGGTCTGCTCTTACCGTCAGCTCGCGCTCCTTCGCCTCTGTCCGCCCGAGGCTACTGCGCAAGCTCCGTCAGTTTCAGCACCACGGACGCAGCGAGTTACTTCTCGCACTTTGCTCGTCCCCGCGAAGAGCAAAACAACACGTGAACTGCCGGTTACCCAGCAGTTACCCAGACGCTCACGCACACGGAGGGATGGGGTTGCGGGGAAATGCCGCCTCTGGCCTTTCATCCCACCGCGCTCCACATTGGGTGCCATACCGGGTAAAAGGCAGCTTGCTCCACCAATAGCGTGGAAGACAGAAGCTTCCTCCTCCAGGCCTCTAGGGTATTATTGGATTGGAGGCTGGCGTCCTATCTGTCCCTCCTGGTTTTTTCCACACCTGTCTCTGCAACAGTATTTCCGTGCAAAGCACCTCCTGCGCAATAAACTGCGATTTCTGTCCTCGGGAAACTGCCTTGATGGTGCTAGCTTCAAGGGCGCGCCGCTGGATTATTTATTTTACGGTTTTAGACACAGCTGCACGCGCACGCGCATACATACTAGAATTCATCGTGAATTACAGCATCACGTGAAAGCTCTTCTAAGGACTGGAATATTACGGGGCAAGCCATAATATGGGGGAAAGAGAAGAGCAACTGGACATTTTCTGCTCTTATGATGAGGAGGTGGATTCAATAGGTTTGAAAGGATTAAGGTAGGAGAAAACAGAAATTGAAAAAGGAAATAGGCATCGTCTATAGGCATCTTCTATAGGCATTGAAACTTGTCACTTACTTCAACTGTTCCTCCTGGGACTTGTTTCCAGATGCCTGGAATTATCTGATTGCTGTCTTCTGAACTTATTCAAAAGTCAGTGTCATTCTGAACACATGGCATCAACAACTGGTTGCAAAAATTTCAGAATTCCCCCCCCCTTTTTATATATATATTTTTTTATTTTTAACAAAAAAACACATACAAATCATTTTTGAACAGGATATCAGTCAGGTACATAGTTAAATATAACTCAAATTTCACCTCCCATTGTATTGTATCCAATGTATTTCCTTCTCTCTATTAAAGTTTTTATTCTTTGCACATATCTGTCATAAAATCTGCTCCATCCCCCATCCTGAAATCAATACTATATCAAGTCTGTTTCCCATTCCCCCCTTTTTTGCCCTTCCCTCCTTCATTGCAAATATAACAATTACCCCTAGTTATGTCAAAACAATTGTTATTTCATAATCCAATACCCAGATAAAGAACATAATAGTAAAGTAATGAAAACAAAATAAGATCTTAAAAGAAGAAAAATTCTCTCTTACATTCCATTCCAATTTCAATCTCAAAAAGATTAACATCACCAATAGGAATTTCCATATTATCCATTCTCAAAGAAGAGAAAAAAAATGAAATAAAAAGGAGCAAAAATTTCTTATTTCTCAAAAAGTTCCATACTTATATTCACATATTTCATTAGAAGATTTATCGGAAATTATTTCAATTTCATTACCTGTGCTTAAAAGTTCCATAATTCCTTAACTCAAATTCTTTAACATTCCTTTCCCTTTCTTCTCACTGCTTTTATAATTTTTTTAAAAGATCTTTAATACAGGTTTTAATTTTATTTTCAATCTCATACATTTTATATTCTTCACTATAATTGCTACATCCTTCTCTTAGTTTAGCTATCAGAAATTCCTACTTATTCTTTGATGTTTTTAAATCAGCGGTCAGCCATCTGGTTACAGGGTCCTATCTTAAAGCTGTCTTGCACTCGCATAGACATATCCATCTTTCTTGGAACTGTTTGGAAATCACTAAGACGTTTCTATCTTGTATTTCTTCTTCTGCCTCGATATTACTCTTTAATCAACAATTGCAGATCACAAAAAACAAAGTATCCATTATATTTCAATCTTGCTTAGGTATCAGTTAGATCTCTTATTGTTCTTAGGTGTTTAAATGTTAAAGGTCAACTTTAATCCTGCAGTTGCATTGACATACCCATCTTTCTTGAAACTGTCCTGAGATTACAAAGACAGTTCCTTCTTGTATTTCTTCCTCTGCCTTTAGATGTCACTCTTTGGTTTACAGTTACAGTCTGCAAGTAAAAAAGTCTCCATTTTGGTTCTGTAGAAACCACACCTTTTCTTTGTTTCCATTTGTTTCCTTTTTCCAATTTTTGTCCTGTTTTAAAAATTTCTTTATATTCCTTTAAGTCCAAATTTACTGAGAGTTGAGAGACTTGAAATATTCCATTAAAGTCAATTTAAAATTTTCTTAGTGTCCTTTCTCTTTTTTCCCTTTTTTTCTCCCTCTTCTTTTCTTTTTCATCTTGCATATACTTTAAACAGTTGATAAAAACTTCCAGTATTCTCAAACAATCATATAAGTGAAAACGTATTCTCTTTTATTTAATTAGGGCTCTAGACATCAATTCCAAGCCCCCTTTTTCAGAATTTATGTATCTTTTAACTTATTTCTTTCCGTTTTCACTTTCCATTAAATTTAGCCGCTATTTTAGTATTTCTTCTAAGCTTATATTTTCATCTTCGTGAGCTGGTGTCAACTCACCCGACTTCAATATTCTGTTCAGAAATTGTGCTTTATCCTCCTGTCCGTTCTTGTGGCCGTCCCGACTTTGGAGCAGCTGATGGCGGCTGCAGTTCCTCCCTGCTGGGTCGGGGGGGGGGGGAAAGCCAGATCTGCAGGGAGTTTGCAGCCTCCCTGTTCACTCTGGCAGCTCCCCCATTCTTTGCTGCCTCTGCGGGGCAGCTATGGTCCAAAACGGACCCCATATCGGGGGGGGGGGATATCAGCGCTCACCCTGGAGCTGTCGGGGTGTGCGACCGTCTCGTCGCAACGCTGGCCATGCCTCCGAATCCCTTCCCCCTTTTTAATATGGTGGTTGAATTGCATTGCTGGTTTATGGTTATTAAACTTATTATTATTACAAAGCAAGAATTATTTCATCCTGGGAAAAATCATTAACAACAAGAAAAAGCACACACAAAGACACATGTGTGTGTGTGTGTGTGTGTGTGTGTGTGTGTGTGGTGTGATGTGTACATATCTTCAATAGATACATATATATTTGTGCCTGCTAGTCAGCATTGACTTCTGTTGAGTCCCCTGGTTTTCTTGTTAGGATTTTTGAAAGTGGTTTGCCATTGTCTCCTTTCTGGGGCTGAGAGAGAGAGAGTGATTGGCTTATAGTAAACAAGCTGGCTTCATGCTTAAGGCAGGAGTCCTGGTTTCTAGCCTGGTGCCTTAACCAGTATACCAAACTGGCTCTATTAAAATATAACAACAGAAAATTGCCAAGGAGAGTATTGGGCTGCTATATGACAGAACATTAAAAATATGCTAGGTAGTGCATACACAATTAATAAAGTATTTGCTTTCATCTTTGTTGGGGAGGGTATTTAATCTAGGCTTATGCTTAAAATAGTTTTTTTCAGGAAGAGAATCAAAGTAACTGAAAAACATTAGTCATATAATATGAAGTTATATGCCTACTGCCAAATTAAAAATAAGGAAATCCTGAGATCAGGATTTTGGGATCGGATATTTGCCTGAGAATTGTTAAATAATTATTTTTCAAAGCTAGCATTTATTCTCAAAATCTGTAAAGTGTGCAATTTTTTTAAAAAAGAAGCCAGAGAAAATACAAAACTATACACTTGTTAGCTTAATGTCCTTTCTGTATAAAATGCTACAAGATATTTAAAATAAAAACATTCAAATATACAGAATAATGGGATTTACTAAAAAGGACTAAAGTAAGTTTTGTGTCACTTAAAGTTCAAGACTTTTATGGAGATGTCAGCATTGAATCCTTGAGATACTAGATGGCAAACTTGCCAGTTTTGAATACTGGGAGTAGTTCTTTTCAATTTGCTTATAAGAGATCCAAAATTAGGATCCAAAATAAGATGCCAAGTTCAGTGATGTTCTCAAAAAGGGACTGTTGAAGAGCTCCAAAAAGATCCATTCAGATTGGTTGAAAGGACAAAAAAAGGAGGAAAAAACAAACTGTAAGCAAGTATTAGATTTACCCCCCCCCAATCCAAACTTCACTGATACATTAATAGAATGTGAGATGAAAAAAGGGATCAAGAAAGGGATTTTGAGATAATCACAAATCAATGAAAAGTTGAACCTAGTGAGTGGTTGCTGTAAAGTAAGGCAAATTCTATATTTGGACCTTTGGAAGTGGAACTGAAAATAAAACAGGACTGCCTTATATAAATCGAGAGCGAGACCACGCTTGGCATACTATCTAAAGTTCTGGTTACCAGATATTGAATCATTTAAACAATGTAAAAAAAGCACCCCCCTCCTCAGGATTAAGTGGTAAAAGTAGTTGCCCCTTCAGAAAATCATGATTTGAGGTCTATATTATAATGTATGGTATGAACAGTGTGGTGGCCTAGAAGTGAAGATGCCATTTGGAAGGTTAAGAGTCCAATCTTAGGTAGCATCAGATGTTTCTCTCTTAGGGTGCAAAGAAAAAATATCTGCTGCAAACTCCACATAGGCATCAGAAAGGGCATCCAGCTGCATTGAGTTGCCCTGTCTCTACCCTGATTTTTTCCCCCAAGTTTTTTATTTTTTATTTTTTTTTATAAAAATGTCAAATCAATGCATGAACATTTCAGTATAAACAAAACTGATCAGATTAAACATTATTATTACATTCAATCAACTTATAAAATTTCCATAACAATACACATGTATATTAGATTACAGTCTATCATTATTCAATTATTCCAGCTATTTCTCATTATTACTTTCATTTTATCAAATAAAAATGTAATACATTAATATTTCCTTTATTTCTATCTTTTACTCTAGCTTTTAATCGTATCACCCTATATTAAAAAACTTTTTCTTTCTTTCCTGTATAACGTCTAATCATGTCACCTACCTACAAAAAGAGAAAAAGAATAGAGAGGGAGAGATAAGGAAAAACAATTCAAAACAGCAACCAAGAACAGGAATCATCCATTCATCATCTCTTGCCTGCTTTATACTTTAATTGCTATACTTTAAAAAAAGAGGGGTAGAAGGAAAAGCAAGTCAAAGCAACAAGAAAGAAAGAAAAAAATCATCTACCAATCGTCTCTTGCCTGTTTTGATACTTTAATTGCTATGCTTTTTTTTTACTTGTCTCCCCCATTCCTCTCTTAAGTCTCCATCTATATCTATTTCTTGGATTTCTCCATCTATATCTATTTCTTCCTCCCACCTCTACCCTCTTCCACAGCCTATTTTCTAAAATTTTTACTGAGGCCCCTGCTTCTGTTTCAAACATATCTTCCAACCAGGGGTGAAATGCTCCCAGTTCGCACTGGCTCCCCCGATTAGGTAGCGATGGCAGCTGCTGGTTCGGAGGACCGGTAGCAAAAATCCCTGGCCCCGCCCCCTGCCTCTGCTGAGCCGCACCATCAGCAGAGGTTTTTTTTTTTACTTTTAAAAGTTTTTCTTCAGCCGAAACATGCCTTTAAAAGTAAAAAAAAAAAAAAAACCTCTGATGATCACGGAGCTGAACAGAGATCAAAACCCTTTAAAAGCCTTTTTAAAAAAACCCTCTTCAGCCGAAGGGCGAAAAAAAGAAAAGAAAAAAACCCCAGGATTTAAAAGCCTCCTCTGGCGATCCCAGAGGAGTTTCCTGATCCTCACAGGCTTTTAAACTCACTTTTTAATAGTCCCCACTTACAAGAGCCCCCACCCATGCCCAGCCAATTCCCCCTCCTCACTTACCTATAATTACTGCTCCTTTCCGGCTGCAACTGCATGCTTTCTTCAGCTACTGAAGAAAAAAAAAAGCTTGCTTTGACTTCCTGCTTTGCTAGCTGAGGAACTCTGGGATTTGAAGTCCACAATAAAATAAAATAAAATAAAATAAAATAAAATAAAATAAAATATTTGTGCAGCTTTCTGAGATTTGGTATGTTTCTGAAGTCTTTCACTCTAACTACACAAACACACAAAATCTCAGAAAGCTGTATGTGGCATTTTGTGTGTGTGTGTGTGTGTGTGTGTGTGTGTGTGTATGTGTATGTGAGGTGTGTGTGTGTAAAGTGTGAAAGTTGGTTTTTGAGCTTTTTGTGGCTGTGCACTTCTTAGGAGTCTGTTTATTTATAATCTGTTGTTTATTCTCCTACAGCTTTCATTTCCTGTTAGGTAATTTCCCTCCCCCCCCAAAATGTCCCAAAATGCTTAGGTGCCACTTTAACACTCAATTCTGGGCAAATTGTTCTGGTTATTTCTTGGGATTCAATTTAAGGCAAAAGAAAAATGCTCCTATTGGGACATCCATAGTGCTATGATAGTCTCCCACTTTAAACATTTCCAGGTACTCTGGATGATTTTTATGTGTGATATCTACTTGCAGAAACACTTTGAAATTTGGTGGCAAGTTTATTTGACTTCGTTTGGCAACTTGCTTTGCACATATATTGTATTTTAGCTCATTTTACTGTATTTTTCCTTGGTTTTTATGCTTTATAAATTTAGATATGAAATATTATAAAAATCATTTAAGAATATTAATTGAATTTGAAAAATTAGAATCAAAGTAGTTTGATTGCGGAAGTACCAGAGGAAACATTACAGTCTGGAGAGTATCCAAGCGTATGTACTGCTGTCTCTGAGTGAAATAAAAATAACATTTTAACATTTAAGACTGAACATGAATAAAACATGATGGATGAGTCTGCTATCAGAATAATCAGCTTGAGATTGCTAGATATAACTTGTACTAAAACATGCATATGCTGGAAGATTTTATGACACTAGTTAAGTAATGTGTCTTATGCTACGCCTCAAATCATGGAGACAAATGATATTACAATGAATGGTGGAATGCAAGTATATTAAGTTAAGGAAAAACTACTGTGATAGCAATAATCACTGAGTGAGTTACAAAGTAACAATAAGTAGGGCAACAAAATTGTCCCACAATAAGCAGCATTACCCCAATACTTTGTGCCTGATTATGTACTATTAAGTCAGTACTGACTCTTGGCAAGTATATAGACAGCTGTTGTCTAGGACAGTCTGTCCCCAATCCAGTCTTTCAAATATTTCAGTTGTACATCCATCACCATTATAACTGAGTCCATGCACCTTGCTGCTGGTAATCTTTTCTTCTTCTTCCATCTTTTCCAGCATTGTAGACTTTTGTCAGGAAAGTGTTTTGGAAATTAGGTGGATGTCAGAGAATAAAATTGAAATTTAGTATGTGTGCAGTCTGAATGGTGACTGGAAGTGATACTTTCTGTTGGAATTTTTTAAAAATTATGTCTGGAATAAAACAAGTATCACATTTCACATTTGATAATGTAGTTTAATGTTAGCAGCATTAGAAACTGACTTCTGATGGAATAATAGCCAGGAAATAGACTTTATAACTTCTGAGATTCCAGTAACTTCTCCCATTTCTAAGAACACAATTAAAAGATTGTGCTGGATCTGACCAAGGCTTAAGTAGTTTGCTGTGATGTCAAAGTTCTGGACTAAAAAAATGGGAGACTGTGAGTTTTGTTCTTCCTCAAACATGAAAAATGATTGGATGATTCTGATCCACTCATTCACTCTCAATTCAACCCACCCACTGGATTGTTCTTCTGTAGGCAAGAGGATGCAGTAGTTCTTTGTTTGTTGTACAAATAAAGCAGAATACTAATCTAATAAATTTCCCTCCTTTAGTGGCCAACCAGATGCCTCTTGAAAAAACACTTTCCTAATTGTATCAGCAATTGATACTGAGACATACAATGTAGAAGTTATTTGCCTAACACAGCAATTTGTTAATCCTGAACCAAAGTTTCCTGTAGAGGTCACATAATCCCTTGGTGCAGCCCGCCCCCCCAAAACATAGAATACATCTCAATAACTCGATACATTTTTTAAAAAAGAAATCCCTAAACCCAAATAAGTAATAACTAGCATACATTCCCATATATATATTTGTATATAACATTACAGTATATTACACATGTTATAAACATGTTGCATGTTGCGCTGGCCCTGCAAGCCTATCATATTAAACCTGATTGTGATGTTATGTTGCATTCGAGTCTGACGGCCCACCGAGAAAAGCTATTTTTCAGCCTGTTGGTTTGGCTGAATGAACAAGGCTCTGGGGGGACGGGGACGCAAGGGTCCCAGCGTCAGCATTTTAGCCCCCCCTCCCATTGCAAACAGCCCTTCTCTGAAGGCAGCCAGCTGAATCAGAGCCAGGAGGGGTGCCAGGGCAGGGCAGGTGGGAGGGTGGAAGCAGCCAGGCACAATTGGGGAGGGGGCTCCATCCGGAGAAAGAGAGATGTGCCCCTGCAGGGCTGGTCCAGGAAAGGCTTCCTGCCCCACCTGCCCCATCCTTGGGCGGTGGGTTAGACTAGATCAGGAGTCCCCAACCTTTTGGACCTCAGGGACCACCAAGTTCATAATTTTAAATCCCGCGGACCACTAATACGAATCCAGCATGCCACTTGCTGAAGCGCCTGGACTCCCAGTGATGGTATGGGGTCCCTCAGGCACTCTCCCTCTTCTCTCTTTCTCTCTCTCTTTTCCCCCCTCTCTCTTTCTCTCTCTCTCTCCCCCTCTCTCTCCCCCTTTCTCTCATTCTCTTTCTGTCCCCCCTCTTTCTCCCATTCATTCTCTCATTCTCTCTTCACTTTCTGTCTCTCTCCCCCCTTTCTCTCTCCCATTCTTTCTCTCTCATTCTCTCTCCCACTCTTTCTCTCTCATTCTCTTTCTCTCTCCCCCACACTCTCTCTCATTCTCTTATTCTGATTCTCTCTCTGATTCTCTTTCATTATGTCTCTCTCTGATTCTCTCTGATTCTCTTTCATTATCTGACTCTTTCTCTTTCTGTCTCTCATTCTCTCTCATTCTGATTCTCTCTCATTCTCACACTGATTCTCTGTCTCTGTCTCTCTCTTTCTCTTTTTCTTTCTGTCTCTCATTCTCTCTCATTCTGATTCTCTCTCATTCTCACACTGATTCTCTGTCTCTCTCTTTCTCTTTTTCTTTCTCATTCTCTCTCTTTCATTCTGTCTCTTTTTCTCTATTTCATTTTGTGTGGCATCAGCATTCTGCCTCAGTATATTTGTGCCAGCCGGTGGCGCAAAGCAGCTGTCTTCTGCCACTTGGGACTCGGAGCAGTAAATGGCATCTGGTCCGGGGAGCAGCTGGATTTTGCTCTCTATTGTGGATGCCAGATTGGCCCCCTGCAAGCTTTGGTCTCTTGGGGAGCCCGGGCGAAGTTTCCCACACTGCTTCAGTGAAAACTCCTCAAGAGACGAGAGCTTGCAGGGGGCTGATCTTCCGTCGACAATGGAGAGCAAAATCCGACTGCTCCCCAGACTAGACGCCACTAGTCCTAAGTGGCAGGAGATGAGGGCTGCTTTGCTTCACCGGCTGGCGCAAATATACCGAGATGGAATGCTGATGCTTCACAAGTGCAAGTAGCGCTTTGCTCCTGCAGCTTCCAGCCATCGCAATCGCTGCTTCGGCCCACTTGCACTGCCCCTCCCTCACCGTGGCAACAGCTCCATTATTTCATTCTGGATGGAGAGGGCTGCGCTCCTTTTTGTGTATTGCACCACCTGCAAAGTTGCACATTGCACGTGCCCCTCCAGGGCAGAGATTTCCAGCCCTGCCACAGTGATTCCATATTCCAGAGCTGTAGTAGTCACACTCACAGGACTGGCCCATTGGTCATCCTGGAGCAGCTCCTCCACGAGGGTGCACCGGCAAAAATATGAAGATTTCTCCACGGACCACCAAAATTTTCTCACGGTCCACCAGTTGGTGAACACTGGACTAGATGATCTACAAGGTCCCTTCCAACTGTTAATCTAATATATTAAGCTAGGATGTAATAGGGATTAATAATGTATGGTTTGGCATATGAAGGGATTCAGCCATTGGCTTAGCATTTTGTGTGAATGAAGTTGTAGTTGTTAGACTGCAAGAACTGACAATGACATTCTCAGCATTGGAGTTGCTTAGGAAATTTCCTTTATTCTTCTTCACCTATAGACAAACTCTTGCCAGACTAAAGCAACTATTTGTGTAACTAATATTTTGGGAATAGCAGGGTGTAGCTGTTTTAATCCTCTTCCTGCCAACCAAACTTTCAAAATTCTGCAACCTCTTTGCCCTCTGGAAAGCAGCTTCTCCCTCCTGGGAATCGAGACTACGTATCATCAAATAATAGTAAGTTGTGTCCTTGCCTATCCAAGCAAATAATAAGATCTGCTTGGATATAAATTAATATAATTAGCTCTTAATATGCTGTGTTGACACATCAGATATACAATTTAATCAACCTTTAGTATGCAATACTATAAATCCATCCTGTTTCTGACAATGAAAAATTGTAGTTTATGTATTATTATACCTCCTTCAAAGACTACCCTCAATTTAAATCAAGCTTTTCCAAGAGGAAATGGTATGAGGGGAGAAAAAACTGGTCAGGAAAAAAATAAAAGAAGCGTTGTCAATTGTTAAGTTTAGAAGATAACCAGCCTTTCCTAAGCAAAGGCGTATACATTTTTCAGGAGGGATGTCTGCAACTGTTAGTATCACCTTTCCTTATTCAGAGACTTACCAACTGCAAGACATGGGTGTAAAGGATATGGTATATCCATGCTTTTTCATTTCAATTTCTCACTATTTGGATGATCTCTGGGAGTTTTCTGATCAATTTGGAGCCCTGATTTGGAGCTATTAGCAGAGCACAGAGCAAACCAGGTATTATCAGGCACTTAGCAACTGCAAGTGCGTAGGTTGTAGAAATAGATATCTGCCCAGAAAACTATTGGGAGGTGCTAACTTTTTATTACTCAGAAAGAGTGCAACTGAAAACACATATAAACACTCAACATCCTAGCATCTGATATAATATCACCATGTAACAATGTGGAAAATCTGGGAAATGTGCCATGTGCTGTAAACAGCAGATGAAGACTATCTAGCAAAAATGTCTTGCATAGAGTCTTGAAGAGGTGGAGAATCTGTATACAGAGGAGAAACTACAAATACTAGTTTCTTGTAGAACATCTCATTTTGAGCAGATACAGTGAATATTGTATGCATTGTAATTGTGGAAAGCAAATGTGCCAACTTCAGTCTGATGGCATTAATTGTTCTCTTAACTATGATTGGGAAGCTGCAATTACAAAAGCTATTTAAAAGCAACATCTGCAGCTATATTTCATGGAAGAACGCCAAAAAATGACAAAAATGCTTTTATATAATAATGCCATTTTCCAATTCTTCTTCACCTTGTATTTCTACATTTTTTCAGGTATTAGCTATTCATAAAATACCTTTACTAAAGAACTTTGAAGCTTTGTTTCAAATCATAAGCTGATCCCACTTCCAAATGTTGCTACTAACTATAAACATTTAATATTGATGCCAGAAAATTAAAATAGCTGTATGTATGGAGAGGCAAATATAACCTATAAACTAAGAATTTAGTTGTCTGAAATTATGATTCTATAGAGACTGTATCTGTAATGTTCAGAAAGACAGCAAACATATGAAGAAACTTTTTATTGTAGACCATGTTAAATTGGAAAGAAGTACAAAATAGAAACAAGTAAACACACCAGCTTATCATTAAATGCTTCATGTAATGCACGTGACTCTTAATCTTTCCCTTTCTGCCCTTTTTCTAATTGTGCTAATTGAAAGCAAAGGCCAGCTTGATTGTTTGAAGTCATCTCTGCCTAGCTGATTAAAACAATTTGACATTATAGAGCCAAAGAAGGCTGGGGGAAAAGTATTGGTTCCATGAATTTCAGAGTTGCTCCCACTCATTGCAGGGCTGAATACAGCTCCTACGTTTTTCCTGTAGTTCTGAATTTTTATGAACATAAACACAGTGTGGCATTTCAAGAATAGAACTGAAAGAAAAAAATAGAGCAAATGCAGATTTTCATAACTAGGAAGTCTCTATTTTATTATTGGTAAATGTTTATTTATGGCACATTTTAAGTAAGAGTTTGGAAGAGGACAAGAAAAAGTAGTTTGCAGATAGACACAGCATTATTAAGACACTGTTTGCTTATTGCTTTTAAAGAAGATTCCAAGACATGTTAAATACTGACAACTATCTGATAAAGACAGTTATCTGCTACTGTAGTTAGTAGAAAGTTAACAAAAGAGAAACAATGAGCAAAGGATAAGTAACATCATGAAAAGTATGAGGATGAGAGAAAGATTACTATTTTACTCCAACAGTAGAGAATATGTGTAATTTAGGATTGAACTATTGGGTTCTTGGTATTCTCTGAGTTTATTTCCCTGCAGATATTTCCTGCATTGATATTACCTTACCTGATAGTAAAATGTCTGCAGAAATATATTTCAGAAAGGTAAAACTGTTCTTATCCTACAATACAGATTTAAAAATCCCAGAATCCAGATAAGAATGTCCATTAACTCATTTTGCTTTCGTTCTAGTGCCCTAGTTGACCTCTTGTACCTTGCCAGTTTCTTTTTTGTTTGTGCTAAATTACAAACAATGCCAAGATTTACTAGAAAATGGATGCAGATAACTGCAATTTGCAGATATGAAAAGGCATAAACTTATTTTATAATATCAGCTAAAATGCCTACCTTATCCAAGAATGTATCTTTTTTTATACTAAGGTGAAGCAATTCTGTTACTCATAATAAACTGGTATGTTTACATTTGATTTTATGAGACAAATATGGATAGCAAGGCATAGTTTAGTAAATTAACTTGAGGCAGATGACATAAATGAAAGAGACCAATTTAGACCAATTTAATATTTAATACTTGACTAGGACATCCAACCTCTATTTAGCCACATACACCTTGTACCTTCTTCCAAGTTTACAAATAAAGTGGAACTGCAAATTCTTATACACTTCATTTAGTTATATCTAACCTTTTGTTTTGTAAACAAAATTAAGTCCAGCAAAAATATTTTAGAAACAATTTAATTGCATTAGAATATATTATCTGATCAGATTTAAATGAGAGACATCCATGTGACTTCTCCAAAAAGTTAAAACTAGAAATGTATGAATCCTTGAAGTACTGTTTGCTTTGATCAAAGCCATGACTGACTTTGGCTGTTTTGCAAAGTGTTCAGGGATCTGTAGTTCCAAAGGTTCTGCCCATCCAAGCTGCCATGCCATTTGAGGGCTTTTAAGAGGCAGTGCTGGATCTTCTGGTCCAACGTGAAGGTTTGATTAGAGGCAAATTGAACATCTTGGGTTTTTTTGAATTATAACCATAATACTGACCACTGTAAATAGTTAAGACGTAAGCTACAGCAGCACCATTCACATTTATCACCAAAAACAGTGAAAAAAGGAAACATTTAAAACCAATTTCTTTCCACAAAAATAATTGCTTCATTTCTTTGGTAAAGTGGCAGCTGTAGTTCCACTGACTGAATATATTAATATTCAATTTTCCAGTGAGTTGGCTGTTCACACGCTTTCTCATCATCGCCACAAAATCTGTTGTAAGTTGTTTTGGGGTCAAATCCCAGAATTTCTCTTTCCTCATGAATGCGGAAAGAAAATGTTGAGACTGAGGTTCCTATAAAATATCTGTGAAGAGAAAATATCAGTGGATAAAGAAACATATTCCTAAAAATTTTGCTATCAGTTTTCTATAATCCATTATTTATTTATTTGTAAAATTTATTGGCCACCCATTTTATCTCAGGGTAACCCCATTAATTCTATGCGAATAATAAAATAATTCAGTCTTACCAAATACATACGTTTTAGATTTATCCATATATCCCATCAATATAAAATAATAAAGTGACCACGTTAAAAAAAATAGACCAATCACAATGAATCAAAGCACTACAACCAAGAGTATCAATTCCTACTTCAAATGCTCTCTGAAAAGTCTCATTTTGAATAGCCTGTGGAAAGCTGATAGTGTAAATATAAGCACAGGGGTTAGTATGTATCAGGTAGCACTCAGACCACCACATTCTGGATTGTTTCTGGGTAGTCTTCAAATGTGTATCTGTAGTCTTATATACAAAACACAATAAAAGTCCAGGAATAAGGTAAGGGAGTCTCTTGTGGATTTTAACCTGCTAATTGTTGCCAACTCTAGGGTGGGGGGAATGCATTGAGCTAGCGCTCTCCAAAGACTTTTCTGTGGTCATGTTGCCAGCACGGTATCATGGAGTGCTGTTATCTTCCCACTGAAGTGGTACCTGTTTATCTACTCGTACTTGTATGGGTTTTTAACTGCAAGGATGGCAGCAGCTGGGGCAAGTGTGTGTGTGTGTGGGCGGGGGGGGGGGGGAGGAAGATACCTGGCATGTGCACATATCCATTGGTCAATAATTGCTATTCCTCCATCTTTGTAGAGCTCCATTTCTTCCCAAGTAGGTTCAAATCTCACCATCTCTGGAAGAAGTGTTTTTAATTCTTCAACCTCTGGAAAAATACACTCAATCAACATACTTCAAGTGACAAATTTCATCTTATCTCTACTTACATTAAAACAAACCACCTTTTTTTGGCTTATTTAAGGATATAAATAAGAAGAAAATGATGCAGCAAAGTTCTATATTAATATTTTTCCCCGCTTTTTCATTGTATAATGTATACTTTTCTCTCCTTTTTCCTTCTTTTAAAATGCTTTTTAAAAATTGTATTGCTAAAGCTTGGAATCTTTCAGTCAATGAAGATCTATGGATATATCGAAGTTGGACTGTTCCAAAAAGACTAATGATGTACTTATGGAAGAATATTTCAGTCACCAGACTCCAAATGTTGTCTTAACAAATATGATACAGGTAGTCCTCAATTTATGACCAGTTGCTTAGCAACCATTCAAAGATATGATGGACTCCCCCAAAACTACTTATCACTCAGTTTCAAACTTATGGCAGCTGCAGTGCCCCTGCAGTTATGTGCACAAAATTTGGGTGGTTTCACCCTTATGACTGACCTCAGGAATATGGTAGTGGCCCCCGCCTATCTCCCTCCCATCCTGCCCCACCAAGTCTCCACAGGGTCCCTCACATTGGTGCAAAATTTGAGAAGGGGTCCAGCTGGGCATCGTAAAGAAGGTATGCTATTGGCTTCAAATAGCAATAGCTCTTAGACTTACTATATACTGCTTCACAATGCTTTACAGCCCTCTCTAAGTGGTTTACAGAGTCAGCATATTGCCCCAACAATCTGGGTCCTCATTTTACCGACCTTGGAAGGATGGATGGAAGGCTGAGTCAACCCTGAGCCTGGTGAGATTCGATCTGCCAAACTACTGGCAGCCGGTGATGAGCAGAAGTAGCCTGCAGTACTGCATTCTAACCACTGCGCCACCCACGGTTCAAGTACTCCTAATCTCAGTATCTCCATGACTTCTACACAGAATAGGTAGTGAAGGATGGCATGTTTTCTAATGGAAGAAACTGAAATATTCATATCTTTGAATGATATTAAAACAAAAACTGACAATCTCAAATTGTGGAAGAAAGTAATCCAGAATTACAAAGAGAAAAGGAAGGATGTAAGTTATCAGAACTAACATATAGCAGTTGTTCGAACATTCTCCTAATTCAAACACAAATGTTTCAAGAATTTTAAAATCTTCACTGGTGGCATTTCAAATAGCAATGAACCAGCTGAATGAAAAGAGGTGGTTGCACCAAACGTGATTATATAGTAATTGCATGTAAAACTAAACAAGCCGTTTAGATAAACAAGCCGTTTAGATTTGCATCTAAAATCTGGACTCTTAATTCAGCTTTTTTCCTAGTCAAGGTGAATTTCATTTACATTTACAAGCTCCTCTTTGCCACTTAAATTGATAAATATGAGGAGGTATTTCTCACTAATTGTTCCATAAGAATTAATAGAATCTTTCATGACAGTGAACTTCTGTGCCTTTCTTAAATAATTAAAATCAAACAAGACTAAATAATTAAAATCAAACAAGACTAAATAGAATGTGAGTCAGGTGCCCATGGATGAAACTCCTTTACATTAACACAGCTGAAGAAGGCTGCAATTTATCAAGTGTAGGCAGGGGTGAAATGCTCCCGGATTGGACCGGCTCGCACAATCCAGTAGCGATGGCGGCTGCTGGTTCGGAGGACCGGTAGCAAAAGTCCCTCCCCCCCCCGCCTCTTTGAGCCTCACCATCAGCAGAGGGTTTCTTTTTTACTTTTAAAAGAAGTTTTGCTTCAGCCGAAACATGCCTTTAAAAGTAAAAAAAAGCCTTTGAGGATCCCGTCCCTCAGCTGAGATCGGCATAGCCTTTAAACTTTTTTTAAAAAAAATTAAAGGCTCCTCTGGCGATATCACCTGAGTTCCTCATCAGCAGAACTTTAAAAAACCTGTTTTCTGTAGAAAACATGTAGAAAACCTCCTTTTAAGAGAGTCTAAGGCACTTACCTGATTACTGATCGACCTCATGGCTTTTTTCCCAGCCAGAAAGCCCCAGTTTCATTTTCAGCACCAGACAGAACTTATCTAATTTAGCTAATCTATTTCATCACTGAGTGATTAATGCTGGCTGGCTTTGCTGGCTGAGGAACTCTGGGAATTGAAGTCCACAAACCTTAATAATAAAATAAAATATTTGTGCAGCTTTCTGAGATTTGGTGTGTTTCTGTGGTGTTTCACTCTAACTACACAAACACACAAAATTCAGAAAGCTGTATGTGGTATTGTGTGTGTGTGTGTGAGTTGTGTGTGTGTAAAGTGTGAAAGTTGGTTTTTGTGGCTATGTGAAGTGTGAAGTGCAGCTGCTTTTACATTGTGAGTCAGTTATGTTGTGTTGTGTTGTGTGTGTGTAAAGTGTGAAAGTTGGTTTTTGGTACCTCATTGTTTTTTTATACTTTATTATTTTTATTATTTTTATTATTTATTGTTATTGGCCACACCCACCCAGCCATCTGACCAAGCCACGCCCACCAATTAAGCCACGCCCACAGAACCCGTAGGGAAATTTTTTAGATTTCACCCGTGTGTAGGACATAAAGAAAAGCACCAATGCATTTTTAAATACATTCAATAGTTCATCAAGATCTTTTTTTTAATTGAAACATTATATTTGACTCACGTAGATGTGTTTATTTTAAGTTGGTAATTTTACCAGCTTAACCCCATCTTAATTAAAAGGAAAAGTGAATCAAGGAAGGCTATATTTTAGCCTTGTTCCATTTGTTCATCTTCTATCTTAGCATCCTAGTTGACCATTTGGACAACTTGAACCACCATCCCCCAGAAGCTAGCCAAAATATGCATCCGAACTCTTCTTTATGCTGATCATGCCGTGATCCTCTCTAGGACCTCCACTAGCCTTAGGAGAGCACCGAGAGTCCTTGTTCAATACTAAGATCACTAACTAGAGATAAACTATTCCAATTTATGATGCTTGCCAGAAGGTCTAAAATCTATTTCTGCCAGATCAGTAAGTGTTGTATGTGCAAATACCTGGGAGAGAGATTTAATGCCTTAGGCAGTCGAAAGGCACACAAAAACCATGCGGCCTGGGTGCACAAAAAAACTTCAGCAGTTATTTTGTGATTCCACTGAATGGGGTGAGGTGGGGTGGGGATGTTGGCTTCCAGCTGCCCTTAAATTATTTCAAGCTAAATCTTTGATCTAGCTCAGGGGTGTCAAACTCGATTTCATTGAGGACCGCATCAGGGCTGTGGTTGACCTTGGGGGAGCCAGGGGGGCATGGCCGACTGGGTGGGTATGGCCGACTGGGTGGGCGTGGCCAACCTGACGCCACTCCCCAAATTGCTGGCATGTTTCCTCTTTTCACTGGGTAGACCAGGCCGAAGCCAATAGGCCACGACCCAGTACCTGGCTGCAGCCCACAAATTGGGGACCCCTATTACATAACACCATTGTTAAAATATTTCCAGATCACCCAGACATTTTGATGTATCTCTCATATTTTTAGGAGTAAACATAATTAAATTAAAATTGCCAAAACCAGTCCAGTACACTCTATTGTCAAGCTGGCAATTGAACCCAGTAGCTTAAGTGGGGATGCTGCTAGGTAGCAGGGAGGGCATTAAACGAGCAACAATTAGTTTCCTTAACCTCCAAAAGACCTTGCCTAAGATGATCTGCAGTGGAAAATTCCTAAGAGACTGCAAGGAACTATGGATGACAACAGCTACTTCTCCTCCTTCTCTTGAGGTCTTGACTGGGGCAAAACCATAAACTAGGGCAAAATCAGTGGTGGGATTTAGCCAGTTCGCACCACTTCGGGAGAACCGGTTGTTAACTTTCTGAGCAGTTTGGCAAACTGGTTATTGGAAGAAATCATTAGGGCAGAGAACTGGTTGTTAAATTACTTGAATCCCACCACTGGGCAAAATTTATTGGGGCAGCATTAGTTCCTACAAAATGGGGCCTCTGACCGTTGCGGTGGCTGATGGGATAGAGATTCTCACCCTAGGTCACCCATTATCTTGGGTTTTAACTTTTCTATTCAGTTTTTTTTAAACTTTGTTTTAGCACTTTTTAACTCTTTATTATATTATAAGCTGTCCAGTGTTGCTGTATTAGTAAGATGAATGGCATAGAAATCTAGTACATAAAAATAAATAAATAAATATAGTTAGCAATCCTTCTTAGATTGGTTTTTTTTTGTAATTGTTAATTACTTTTTATATGTTTTTATATGCTGTTTGAGCTGCATTGGGAGCCAATTTTCTTCCAAGTTCAATATGTTGCCTACGTTCTTAAATGGCATGGGGCCATGTTACATATGAAATCATCTCCATCCCATTACATCAGCCTGTCTCATCTGATCGAGCAGGGAAGGTATATTATGGACCTCATCAACCAAGATCCAGGAAGAGGTGGGCCCTCACTCTCCTGGCCTTTGGGAAAGATTGAAAACATGGCTCTGCTGGCCTTACTTGGGGCTCACAGAAACACGCAGTCATGAGGCTGGTTAGCTCCCTAAAGCCCTTTCCACACTTTTTAAGCAACTTTTAACAATGAAGTTGAATAATCCCTGCCAGTTTTTAAATTTTATATACTGTTTTTATATTTTATTATTTTATTTGTATATCGTCCATAATCCCTCTGTGAGGGAGATGGGTGCTTTCAAAATTTGGTAATATAAATGAACAAGTAAGTACATTTTTCTTATTGGCTTTCTACTAATTTGTTTTATATAGCCTATCTGTTTTATACACTGTTTAGAATATTTTACCGAGGTAAATTTTTTTGTGGTATTAGTTTTAGCCGCTTCTTCTCTTTCTACTTAGTCTTGGTTTGTCTATCATATATTTTTATAGTATTTATATATATAGTGTTTATATATATATAGTATAGTGACTTTTAATACCAATTGGGGTGGTCCTGACCCTTCTATTACTTGTTTACTTTTTCAAGCTGGTCTTTTACTGTACAGATAGTTCTTGGTTTACAACTACTTGTTTAGTAAGATAGCACTTAAAGAGGGCGACTTATGACTGATCTACTAAGTTGCAGCTGTTGTAGTGTCTCTGCAGTCATATGATCGCAGTTTAGGCACTTGGCAACTAGCTTACAATTACGACAGTTGCAGCATTCTGCAGGCATATGATTGCCATCTGCAACCTTCCCTTCCAGCTTTCCACAAAGTCAGTGGAGAAACCAGCAGGATGTTGCATATTGCTCCCATTACTTTTTCACCTGCCCATGCCCACAGAGGACATCCATCCATCTGTACTCTGTGCTCCTGTCCACCGCACCTGTCTGCATTCCACAGCATCTATCCATGAACCTGACGTGCTTGCAGTTCTCACTCACAGCTCTTATTCACTGGTCAGCTTGCCTGGGGTTCCTGCCTCTTCTCACTTTCAACTCATGCAGTCCTAAAGTTACAAAGGAAACTGGGAATGCTGAGATTACCATCGCTAAGCAATCCAGTCCCAATTGCTGTCACAACCCAAGGACTACCTGTAATTCAAGATCAACAGGTACTGTGAGAGGGAGGAGTCAAGTAGGGAATTAGTCTGGGATCGTTACATAGGCACAAGAGGACAAGCTCTGCCCCCCATCCTGCAATGCTGTTGAACCTTATCTAGTCTGGCCTAAATGCAAATTGCCAGTCTGGGAAGAGTCCTGCAAAGTAGGCATGAGCAATAAAGTAGCTGATTAAAATCTTCACGTGTAGCTAGTTGTTTGGACCAGGCAATAGTGAACAGATAAACAGCACTGCTCTACTTTCCAGCAAGTGGTATTCAGAGGCACTGCGCCTCTGGAAGTAGAAATAACTGGCATGGGATTGAGTTATTTGAAGGACTGCCTCGTGTCAGTTATATCTATCTGATCCATGAGTATTAGAAGCAGCATGTTGCATGTTCTGTCTTCAAAAGAGAGTCATCCGACGGAAGCCAGCCTTTTCTGCCATGGCACTCACCCTTTGGAACATTGTTCCTCTGGAACTAAGATTGGTCCTAATCCTGCTGGCCTTTAGGAAGGCCCTGAAGACATGGCTCTGCTAGCAAGCTTGGGCGTCCAATTTTTAAATTGTTTTGTTGAGCTTGGTGCAAGAATGGACTGTGGTCACTAAGTATACTTTTGTTTTCTACCGTAAGTAGTTTCTGATGTTTTATATGTTTCCATATTGGTTTTTTAAGTTTTTTACTGGATTGTCATTTTAATTGGTCATTAACTAGATAGACAGACAGACAACTGTTTTGAGTTTCCCAGAATCACTTAGATGAGATGAGCAGCCATACAAATCAAATCAAATCAAATCAAATCAAATCAAATCAAATCAAATCAAATCAAATCAAATCAAATCAACCAATAAATAAAGAGCACCTAGCATGAATTTTCCATTTCCCTATTAAAATTGATCCAGGTGGGTAACAATGCATTTCACAGTATTTACTTTTACCTTTTTTAGATCTTCTGATGTTCAGCTTTTGTGGATAATTCTGGATGCTAATATTATCAGAAGAGTTAAACCTTTCTCTTTACATGATACATATAATTTTATATAGAATTACCTGCATTATGCTATGGAAACCTACCTACTGGCCCCTTTTCTACAATAAAAAGTTGTAAACATTTGAATCTTTCATTTACAAGGAAATTGCTAAACGGTGCTAAATTTTCTTGTCCATTACTATACTTTTTCCTGTTCTACAGCATTAAGTTTTAGAGCATGCAATATAAAACAAAGTTATAAGTGGATTGAATGTTACAGACTGGATCTGTCTAAAGAATGTTGCAGATCACTGTCTCATTAAATCATTAATTTCTCTATAGTTTTGTTCTCAAAGGAAATAAAACTATGATCATTCTCAATAATTCGTTGATTTGCAACAGCGGCAACAAAAACAAAACACAACAGAAACTGTATTATTAATCTTCTGAAGGAGTTGGCACTGTAGTGATAACTTATGAATAATCAAATGATTATGATTTTATCTTTGGCACAGATTCATGTACACAATAAATGAACAGATTTTGTTTGTAACAGAATGAAAAATATTTTGCTAATTAGAGAGAAAAATACATACCCTGCACGATGGCATCAGTAGCTACAAAAACCTTCTCCAGCTTGTACAACTTTTTGAGGTTGTGGATTTTCTTAACGGCTCCCTGAATGCTGGGCACATCACTTCTGTGACCCCAGATGAAGTCTTTTCGTCTGAGATGAACACCAAGATATGGGCCACCAATGGCTGTGCCCAGTTTTACCTAGCACATAAGAACCAGTACATGCTGAAACTGAAATAAAATGGCATTGATTCAGTAAGAATATATCTCTACTCTTGAACATATTTTCTGTAACACTGCTTAAGGATAAATTTGATATATTTGATAAAGCTTTCAATATTCATAAATTGTCAGTGTAAATACTGGGTTCGTATACAAGTTTTTAACAATAGCTTCAACTAGGAAACTCTGTATATTGCTCCCAAATATATAAATATACATATTAAATAGAGAAATCCTTTATATCCTTTATCTATGTGGAGAACAATTCCATACTTGAAGAATTTATGTGCTTACGGCACATGCATCTACTTAGTCCAATGTATACATAATATATTATTATGTAAATCACTTTCAATTGTGAGAGAATAACGGTAATGTAAATTTGTCACAATCAGTTGCTAGTAAGAAATGGCAAGTGATATTGCTGTCCACTCTTCAGCAATCCAAGCACTTCTACCCAGGCATACTCTTATCAGTTAAGTACATTGGGATGTGTTCAGATATATGTTGCTCTTCATCTACAGTCTTCAATGGTAACAGGCTTAAATATACTTTGATAGAAGAATGAATCCTTCAGCAGATGTGTGTATTTCCAGAACTGAAAGCCATACAGATTTTACAAGAATTCTATGTTTATGAATACAGCAGTATGTGCCACATTACTCAAAGTTAAGAAATTCTTATCAACAGAATGATATCTTTTGAATCAAGGCTGTCTATCATTAGACGAACCCTTCTTGCAAGTACCTATCAGGGACAGGCAGGGGTGAAATTCAAGCAGGTTCTGGAGAACCGGTAGTGGAAATTTTGAGAAGTTTGGAGAACCAGTAAATACCACCTCTGGATGGCCCCAGAGTGGGGTGGGAATGGAGTTTTTGCAATATCCTTCCCCCAGGAGTGGGGAGGGAATGGGGATTTTGCAGTATCCTTTCCCTGGAATGGGGATGGGAATGGAGTATCCTTCCCCTGCCATGTCCACCAAGCCACACCATGGCCACCAAGCCAGCCACACCATGCCCACCCACAGCCCACAGTAAAAAAACTTGAATTCCACCACTGAGCATAGGGATGTTTTTTTGCTTCTAAAGAAACTTGGTCATCGAAAAATATGGTAGAGTCTTAAAAAAGGACTATGCTTACATAGTCACAAAGTTTTATTATTTTCTTGAGGAAAATAGAAAAATGGTACTTAATCTTCACAGACATGAGAAAGTTATGGCATTTTTGCGTTCTAATTTTGAATGTTGCTTTTATTTAATCTTGCTTGTGCCAATCTAATCTTTCCTCAGACAAAATGAAGCATTCAGTCTCTCTCTCTCTTTTACCATAAATATTTTAAAACAATATAATTTTTAAGCACCTATTATTGGATAAACCTCATTTCAGAAGTTTAAAATGTTATTAAATAGATAAAAACATTCTCTACTTTCCTTGTTGTAATTATAACTGCCACATAATTGATAGCAGTCTGTTTTTCCTATTTCATGATAACGTGTTCTTAAGACAAATCCTTTCTTTAATAAACCAAGTAATAAACTATCTTTCTCAAACAGTAGAATTTCTTCTTGAGCTATTTTTCTGACAAGAGCATAAACACCCAAAGGAAAAGGAGTCACATATAAAGAACTTCTAGGATTAATTAAAGTTTAAATGAAATACACAGCAGCCTAGACATTTATATCCTGTTTCAAAAGAAGAAAAATTTATTTGGTTATCATAGGGAGACAGATTAAAGCCTACATTTACGTAGCCCAGGACAAGAGTGGCAGGCGTGGGCAGCCTTTGATGACTGGGATTAACATTTTTTAAGTAATTGCAGCCTACTTGTATGTAATAGTGCTGCATGAGACTGAGATCTTCTGTCCCCATCACTGTGGGAGGAGTGTCAATTTATGATGGATGCATTACATGGAACCTGCCATTTTAAAACTCTATTTTTTAAATATTTTAAAACTCTATTTTTTAAATATTTTAAAACTCTATTTTTTAAATATTTTAAAACTATTTTTTCATCACTTTTCATTTCAAAATGATAGGAAAGCATGCCACTAATGTTTGGACCATTACAGTTGGAAAACTCAGAGCACCTGAATTTTCCCTGACTGTTCATCACATTTTGTTTATTGTACCATTCACTTTCAGGGATAGTACATGTCTTCAATAATAGGAATGATGTTTTGGTACATAACACATTAATATTGAGTCATTGCTATTTTTTCATCAGTTATTACTCACACATTACTCATAAATCCCAACTCCATACATCAATAGAAAATCAAAGAAGGTATATGATCACTGAGGGTATAAATAAAACCATTGGACTTATTCCCTTTTCATTATTGAAGAAATAAGTAAGGAATATTTGACCACTGTACATGGTCAGTCTTGCTGCTCTTTTCTCCTTTTAAATTTCTGTCAGAATTTTATTATGATTTTTAAATTAAGTTTGACTTAATTTTCTCTTTTTAAATATTTACTCCATTATATCACTGAAATGGGGCGAGATTCTTCTATAGAAATATAAGCAGTACTGAGAAAATTTGGAGCAAATAGAAGAAATATTTAGTATATTCTTCATCCATAACACATTAATTCAGTGCTCTCTTTCTGTAGTTTACAGTTTAAGCCATCTACCTGAATTTTAGGGACCAGTGAACATAACAAACACGAAGGCCTGCAATATTATTAAATTAAACATCAATCTGTACATTACTTAAATTACATTACCTTCATATTTCTCCAATCTTCAGAGTACCATGTTCTGTCCTTTTCATCAGAAGAATTTAAATATTTAGCTCTAAACCTGTCTCCCACTACACGGAGGTGTTTGGCAAACACCATACTTCGACGAGTCTGTTTGACATAAAAATGTTATTGAGAAGTAGTTTATTTATTTCATCATAATTAGAAAGGTCTCCTAAAATACACAAAATTACAGGAAACTGAAATAAATAATTGTTTTATCAGTAAGGCTGATAGGACTGTTAGTTTCAGAGTTGGTTAAAAAAAAATAGTGGTGTCATGTTAAAAATCATGGATGACCAAACTTTTGGTTTGCCTGAGCCACACCAAATGAACAGGAATTGTCTTGAGCTACATATAAAATATGTAATATAATTATTGTATATAAATCACATAATAATGTTAAAAGTTTATAATCTTCTGGGCCGTATTATTACCTGTCCAGGGCTCCATTTGGCCCTTAGATCACAGGTTGGACAAGCCTGTGTTAAATTGCAGTTCGTTACATTAGCAATTACAAATAAATATATTAATCTAAGAACAATTTAAACAACAAGCTTGCAGTAAGACGTGTTTGGACAAATTAGAAGTTCTAACAATTGATGAAGAAAAAAGATCTTTCAGTGGAAACACTTCAATTTTTATGGGAATGCTTAAAGGAATTCAATTGAAAAAAGCAGAAAAATTCAGGTGTAGTACATATCTTCTCTTTATACAAACACAAGGTTCTAATTAACAATAGTAATAGTACCTAGACTTATACACCACCACATAGTGTTTTACAGCATTCTGAGTGGTTTATAGTGTCAGCTTATTGCTCTCAACAATCTGGGTCTTCATTTTACTGACCCTGGAAAGATGGAAGGCTGAATAAACCTTGAGCTTGTCAGGATCGAACTCCAGGCTGTGGGCAGAGTTAGCCTGCGATATTGCATTCTAACCACTGCGCCACCAGGGTTCCTGTGACACAAATGAAAGTTGCACTGAATGCAGAATACTACAGGCATTTTCTTAAATGGATTTTAATTACTGGTACATTTTAGCACATATCTCCTGAATCCCTCAAAATGATGGGCACATTTTGAATTTTAGTAATAAAATCAAATTATTACTACTGAGATATGGTTCCTTACAAGCAGCTGCTAAGGCTAATGCATAGCTAATCATAGATTGGGAGGATTTGGTTCTCATAAATAAAAATAATAATTAACATATTGTATATTAAAAATGACATTATTATGCAGATAATATAATATTATTCTCACATTCCAGTAGTCTTTGCCACCATAATGATCATGAAGAAGATGTTCAGCTCTGTCTAACATCACTGACCTATTAAAATGAAAAAAACTAAGTAAGGTAAAGATACATTAAGACAGGTTTCCTCTGTGAGCTCCACATGGACTATACATCCATGGAATTTTCTTAATAACGGTATGGAAATGGATTTACTTTTCCTTTTGGGGGATCTTTTTTAAACTTTCCAATCTAGCCTACAGCACTGCTACTTCCTGCTCTCCCATCTAAATTAAACCCAGCCTGAATTCCAAACTGCTGCTTTAAACTTTAACTTTAAACTTAAAGCTGACTTACTTAACTTTAAACTGATAAGTAAGGTCTTTCAATAAATTTGAAGTATTTACCACACCACCTACTAACCAGAACATACTTGTTAACTTACTTATTAACTACCTTGCTTAACTTTTCAACAAAGGTATACTACAATAAATATAAATTTCAAAACTGATTAAAGAAATAGGACCTCATACACCTATTGTCAGGCTGCTTTTGATTATATTTAGGAAAGAATACACCTTGACTTCATTTGCAAATAAAGAAAAATACTTTTACTAAATACAACATGACTGCAGCAGTATAAAGTTGAATCTGAGACAAAAATGGCTAACATTCCATATCCCATCGTTAGTCCCTCCTCTCCCCAAGAGGTCAGCAGGTTTGGTCCAATGCCAGCTCCTTCTTGGCCCCCGTGGTAATCTTCTTCCGCAGGTCTCTGGCTGTAAATCATCTCAGGACTGCAATGTCTGTTAAAAGCCCACACTCTAGCATTCCTGTTGAATTCAAACTATCAATCTCCCCTCCCCTTTATCTCATGTCAGACGACACTCTTAAAGAGCCCTCTCTACTTAAACTGAATTCATGAGCTATTTACATTACACATAAAACCCCATGCAATCTAACTACTGAATATAAAGAGTACAAAAGGATGTGAGGATTGGAGTGGAGGCTGACACCTATAGTCTCCTTGTCATTATCTTTATCTGGGCAAAACAGGTTTTGAATGAAGTTACTTTAAATAGGCTTACAGAATGTGTCCAAAGTCTGGAACCCATGACTCCTGAGTGAATGATATACATGGCAATACCACTTACTTCAATATAATGGATTTGTGACCCAGGCCCAAGTAGGTAGTATTAGATGCAATCAGTTCAAAAACAGACTTTATTAGAAAATCTGAGAATTAACTCATTCTCAGCGTAGTCCAAACTAAATCAAAACAAATTCTTCATAACACAATTCTTCAGTCTTATCACCAACCTTGGTCTAATTAGGCAAATTGCCAAAGGCTTTACTTGGCAAAAGTTCAGAAGCAGAAGACGCCGACAAGAAATAAATGCAGCAAGACAAGGAGCAAGTCTATCAACGTTATTTTCCGACAAAGAGCCCAAGAGCCGTTACTGGTCTTTTAAACATTATGAGAGGGGCCAATCATCTCTTGGCCCTACTCCCGAGTCGTCCACTTTGCTTTAGCTGCTCTTGCCTTCTGACAGCTCTTCTCATGCATGCACTAGGAACAGACTCCTCCTGTTCCTCTGCCTTTCTACTGTCAGCCTCTGGAGGCTCTGGAGTCCACACATCACTCCCAGATGGCCCTGGTCCCATCTCTGCCTCTAACGCAGAGCCCTCATCCGGGCCTCCCCCAGCTTCCAGGACTGGCCCATGTTCTTCCTCAGCCTCATCACTGTCCGGCTCCGCTGGCAGTATTTCTAATGATATATTTCCAAACACCCATTGCTTTCAGCCAGTATACTTAATAGTATGAAATGGTGGCAGTGGTGAAATTCAAAACTTTTCCCTACTAGTTCTGTGGGCATGGTTTAGTGGTCATGTGACCGGATGGGTGTGGCTGCAAACTGACTCAAACACAATGTAAAAGCAGCTGGACTTCACACAAAATGGCCCCTGAAACAAGCAGGAACCTCACAGACAATCAAGCACAGCTGATTGTCTCATAGCTGATTGGTAGTAAAAAAATGCTAAAAAAAGTAAAACAAAAGTTCCAATGATTGGGCGGCACAACTGACTGTTGTACTTTTTAAGCATTTTTTTACTACCGGTTCGGATGAATGGTAACAATTATTACTACCGGTTCGGGTGAAGCAGCCCGAACTGGTAGCATTTCACCCTGGCTTTGGAACTCACTCTGATCATAGGCTGCCCATCCTGTTTAGTGTCCAATCCATTGATGCAGATTTTTATTTAGAAGCATTTGAAGCTAAATTTGAAAAATAAATACCCAAGTCTAACAAGCATTTTAACTAAATGGTAAAGTTTCATCTTTCCCATATAGCTAAATTCAACTGCTCTAAGAAAAACTATTTCTGATATTAACTACAATTTAAAATTCCAACAGTACACTTTTTCTCATTGTTAAAGGAATTACAAATGGGAGTCAACTTTTGTTGCAGAATATAAAGTGCTCTTTATAAGTGCTTCAGAATTTGTAGGTGCTCCAAGACTGGAGGTCTTTAGGAAGAGACTGGACAATTTGTCTGAAATGGTATAAGGTTTCCAGGATGATCAGGAGATTGGTCTAGAAGACCTCCAAGTTCCCTTTCAACCCTGTTATTCTGTTATAACCATAAGAAAGATTCACAAATCCCGAATATGTTCCTCAGCCTCAATTTCCAATTTATATTCTTTTCCCTTTACTCTCAACATTAGTAAGTTTGATGCACGAGAAAACATAAAATTCCCTACTTTCTTCTTCTAATCTAAAATAATATGGCAAATATGTGTAATAAAAAAATTAATTCAGGAAGTCTCACCTGCTGGATAAATTCAAAAGCAAAGGAGCTACAACAGAAGCAGAACCTTGGACAGATAAACAAACCACCTTAAGGCCCCGAGTTTCTTCATAACCCCAGAACCATCCCCTGCAGAAACAAGAAGAGTTAATAGTTTCATGAATACAAAGTTGTAATAAATCTGAAATAAGTCTTAATAATAACTCATTATAAATTGATAACTCAATAGTAACTTGTTAGCATGTTATGGCATGAAGTAAAAACATTCAGTGAAAATTGAAGTATAAAGTAACTACTTTAATATTTTATTAAAATAAAAAACTTTTAAAAATTCTTTAATAATGGCTAATAAATCAGTTGAAGATAATAGTGAGTATGGATAAAAACAAACAAAACTGGATTACAAGTTAGTTAAAAGGAAAAATACTGTATGAGCTTTAAACAAAGATTAAAACAACAAAGAACAGGAAAGTCTAATTTCACTTTTTAAAAAATTACTATCCATTCTCTGAAAACAGTACAAATTTGAATCCTCTGAGGAGAGGTTGGTTCCTATTTTTAGGAAGCATACTACATGAACCACATTTATTTTATATTCTTCTTTGGCTTTGCATATCTTCCCAGTGGTGGGATTCAATTTTTTTAACAACTGGTTCTGTGGGCGTGGCTTATTTTGGGGCATGGCTTGGTGGTCCTGTGACTGGGTGGGCGTGGCTATGTGCAAAGGGATTACTCAGAGGCTGAAAAAAATCATTTCTGACCGGTCCTCGCACTTTTAACTGGTCCTTGCACTTATGACTATCCTCACATTTATGCCCGTTGCAGCATTCTTAACAACTGTGTCACTCATTTCACAACGGCTTCTCTTCACCACGGTTACAAGATGGGGTGCAAAACGTAAAATGTGAGGACAGTTGTAAGTGCGAGGACCAGTCAAAATAACTTTTTCAGCCCTCTGAGTAGTCCCTATACACATAGGGACTACATAGAGAGCTGAAAAACGTGATTTGTGACAGGTCCTCGCACTTTTAATCGGTCCTCACACTTATGATCAGTCATCAACTATGCCCATTGCAGCATTCTTAACAACTGTGTCACTCATTTCACAACTGTGGTGCTTCATGTGACCGGGTGGGCGTGGGCACGTGATCATGTGATCACTTCTTTGCCCTAATGACAGTTTGCTGCAATGGTCGCAAGTGTGAAAAACAATCATAAGTCACCATTTTTCAGTACCTTTGTAACTGTTGTAAGTCAAGGATTATCTGTACAAAAATTCAAAAAGCTTCTTTGCTTGCAAAAATTTGCCCTAAATACTAATCACTAGATTAGAAATACCTGCAAACTGGAATTACAAATCAGGCAGGGTGCTAGAGCACCTTGAGGAATTAAAATAGTCAAAATGCAATGATAACTATCAGCAGCCAACTCTTGCTCATAAAGTGAATCCATTTAGCAGAGAGGTCATTTAAGGAGCAAACAGAGTATCTGTTGCTTGTTAAACCAATTACTAGAACAAATAGTCACAGGAATTAGTCAGATTTCCGAAGCTGCTTCTTTTCAGGAACAGAGATTAACTTTTTTCCTTCCAAACAAAGCTGAATAGGGAAAATTATCTCCTATAGGGAATATATCTCCTATACAACACTGTTTCCATTTATCTATCAATATAAGGACTTTTAACACCCCAATAGTCTATACTCATCCCTTCCTGTTGCTCTGCTTGTTCTGTGGCTTTGGGCCCTGATGGTTGAGATTTTGGAACTAGAAGTCCATCTTCTCAGTTATGATACTTTCACCTTGATATGTTCTTCTAAGGAGAGTGATTCTAAGTATTGCTTGAATTCTGACTTTAGTTGTAGTATACCTATCCCAAGAGCCCAGTTTTGAATTTTGAAATGTTTTTCACCTTTTTTCTCAAATACTTCCCTCCTCCCCAGAAAACATGGCTGGAAATCATTTTTAACTAGAGACTATGTTAATATAATAATATAAAGATTAGTATACCTGTAGTATTTATCTTTGTCTGTTGAATACATATGTTGGTCAATGCATGGTCTCTCATCAATCTTCTCCTCCCATGTCCCCTCTTTCCATCCTTCAGCATAGTTTTGCAGGATATATATCTCATTAATAAAAGGACCACCTGACTCTGAGTAACACAGTACACAAATATAAGCATATATCTCACAACAGATAATAGATGTACAATCGTAATGAAGGCATTGTAGCCAGTAGATACAAAGTAGCACCACTGATTGTAAAATAATTGTCTTATACTTTTTTGGAATGGATGTTTGAATAGAAGAAATTGAAATGGACCCAAGTATGATTAAAGGGAGAGCCAAATAACTTACATCAGAAAGAAAATTCCAAAGCATTTGAAAAGTTAATAAAATTGTATTCTCTCTCTCCCCACATATGTAATAACAAGCCTGTAACTACTAAATTCATGAACTTTGCCTGCAATCATTGTGCTTTTCAACAATACAAATATATACCAAAAAGTTTTAAATGGGGAATGTATACGATTGTACTGAAAAAAATAAAAGATAAGCATAGAGTTTGAATGCTGAAATAGTATCTTAATACAGCTCACCTATCTTAATGCACAGAAAAAGCCAGATGAAACTATACTAAGATTTCATATCATTGGTGCTTTAAAGCATATGTTACCTGCAATAAATTGTTCATACTCAATAGTATGTATGTTTTTATTGAGGCTTGGTACATCAAAAAATTTGGACCAAGGAATTTGGACTTGATGAATTTTAGGAGTTTGCCAATGGTAAAGATGTCCCCAAGGAGGCAGAACCAACACCCATGCTTCAGTCTTCAATAAGGTCTTTAGAAGAGATGCAATTCGTATGTATACATCTCTACGTAGGTTGAAACCTTCAGGTGGATTAACATCATACAAAAGATATCTAGAGAAAAGAAATAATATTACAAATAAACTACTGTTAAACAACAATTTATAATAATTTCAATTTTAAAGCAGGGAAAAAGCTAAGCAACTATATTTTGGAAGGATTTTGAATTCAGACATTTTGAAAAGAGCGGTTGAATATAACGACAGCTGCTTTGACATTCTATGATGGCTTCTCTTTATGTAACATCTACTGCATGATATAAAAATAAATTTCCATTGTTATATAAAAATCACTGCATTTCTTCTTCTTGCTAAGAAAGCGTCTAATAAACAATTTTTGTGTATACTCAAGGATTGTCATTGTCTGGATGTGCTTTGGTATAGAGATATTTTTCACTAAAACAAGCTAATTAAGTCTATATCTCCTATCCTTTTCCATAATCGTTACAAAAACAATATTCTTTTCAGCCATTTAAAATCTCAGTTTTTGTGACTATTCAATAATCCCAACTAAGGTTTAAACAACATTATTGGTGTGGTACTGATATAGTCATATATATAGTATATAGTATAATCAGTAAATATCTTGTACTGCAAATAGTGACATGCTATTTTCACTACTGAATGAAACATTGTCCCTTTGTTTACCTATGCTCATCAAAGGGTTTAAGAGCCCCTTCTTAAATATAACATGCTAAAAGCCCTTTGTCATTTATTGTTTTATCCAATTACTCTACAATATCTTGTCTTTGGGATTATACTAGGGATGAGTCCAAGAAATAGCCTGTATTTATAGCCTCTTCCCACCCCACCCCCTCAAATCCTGCTATCTCCTCTGATTACAACTACAGCAAAGTGCTAGTTCAAAACCACTAGGTATCCTATTCCTCTCAATAAGCCTGGCTTTCATGAGTATTTAAGTCTCTCTGTGGCACTCTTGGTGTTACCTGAGCTTGGCTATTTGCTTCCAGACATTTTGTTACCCAAACAGATAAACAGCAGTATGAACTGAGTGTGGGATTTGTTGTCTTTATATGCATGCGGTACTTGCCCTGTAAGTTTCAGTGGAGATGTACAATACAAGCTACTGCATACAAACAGTAATTCAATCTAAACCACCTCCTTTAAATATGCACTGTACGCAGTGGTGGGATTCAGCCAGTTCGCATCACTTCGGGAGAACCCGTTGTTAACTTTCTGAGCAGTTTGGTGAACTGGTTGTTGGAAGAAATCATTAGGGCAGAGAACCGGTTGTTAAATTACTTGAATCCCACCACTGACTGTATGTCTGTATTATATAAGGTAAGAGTAACTACGTTAATACAGGTAGTCTTTGAGTTACAACAGTTCAATTAGTGTCCGTTCAAAGTTATAATGGCACTGAAAAAAGTGAGTTATGGTCTTGTACTTTCCTCAGCCTTTTTCACTTAAATCATTGCAGCAACCCCATAATCACATGATCACAATGCAGATGCTGGCAACTGACTCATATTTATGATGGCTGCAGTGTCCCAAGGTCATGTGATCACCTTTTGTGTCCTTCTGGTAAGCAAAGTCAATGGGGAAGCCGGATTCACTTAACAACTATGTAACTCGGCGCTTGAGCTCTTACGGCTGCGAGGTTCCCCCGCCTCGCAGGAGTGGCCCTCTGTTTTATCGAGGGCCTACCTTAATGAAGGGTCTTGGGACCCAGAGAGATGGCATGCCTCGAAGAAGAATCTCTGGGAGTTTTTTAATAGGTTTTTTAATAAGGGGCTTTTAAAGGGGGGGAGGGGATTGACGGGTAGGGGGAGTGACCCGTCGGGGAGGGTATGTCCAGTCCCAACGCGGGCTCACGACACTATTTCAGTTGGTCTGAAGACAGGGGAGGGATTGTACAGAGCGGAGAACATTATCCCATCTGTACGGTGAGTGGAGGGGCAGATATGGCGGAGGCAGGGGCCGACGCTCTTGGGAGCACGTGTTCGATGTTTAAAGCGATCACGTGCTCCGCCCCCAGTCCTCACTGCTCCCGGATGGTCAAGACCCTCAGAGCTTGGGTCTCGGCTGATGCTTTGCAATGCCCGGTCCGTGGTTAACAAGGCTCCCTGATTTGTGACCTTATTCAGAGGGAGTCCGGACCTTATGGGCATTACGGAGACCTGGTTGGGCACAGAAGGTGTACCCTGGTCGAACTGTGCCTCCGGGTTTCCGTGCATTCCATCAGCCAAGGACCCAAGGTAGGGGTGGGGGTGGCGGTTGTGATTAAAGAAAGTCTAGAACCGAGGAGTCCACTGTTCCTCAGATAGCTGGCTGTGAATCCTCCTTGTGAAGTGGGGCCACCGGAATCAGCTGGGGCTGTTGATCACGCACTGGCTCCTTGCTGCGTGACTACAGCCCTACCTGAACTGCTAGAGGTGCTTGCTGGCGTGGCGGTTGAGATCCCCAGACTATTGGTCTTGGGGATTTCAACCTGCCATCGGCCGGCTTGTCGCCGACGGTGGTTCAGGAGTTCCAGGCTCCATGACGGCCTTGGACCTGATTCAAGTAACTGATGGCCCTACACACATTGGGGAGGCGCTAGACTTGATTTTTATCTCTGGTCAGTGGGTAAATGATCTGGATTTAGGAGATTTAGTGAAAGAACCGTGTCATGGTCAGATCATTTTCTTCTTCGCCTAGCCTTCCAGACCGCCGCTCACCACCGCAGGGAGACGGAGCCAATGCGTTGGTTCCGCCCCAGGCGCCTGATGGACCCGGAGAGGTTCCTGACGGAGCTTGGGCCGCTTCCTGAGGATCTTACCCACGGCACGACTGAAGAACTGGTTGCGGCCTGGGAACGGGCCGCGGCTGGGGCTTTGGACCGTGTCGCGCCTTTGCGGCCTTTGACCCGGCGTAGATCTCAATTAGCTCCCTGGTTTTCCAAGGAGCTGAGAGAGATGAAACGCCGGAGAAGACGCCTGGAGAGTATTTGGAGGTCTAGCCGTTCCGAGGCTGATTGGACACTAGTGAGGTCCTTTACTAGGACCTACCTAGTGGCAATGAAGGAGGCGAAGCGTTCCTACGTTTCCACCCTCATTGCATCGGCAGATAACCGCCCGGCCGCCCTGTTTCGGGTGACCCGTTCCCTCCTTCATCAAGAGGGACGGGATGACCCCTTACAGGGACAGCTGAGGAGTTTAACGGTTATCTATACGATAAAATCGTTCAGCTTCGGGATAGTTTGGACCAAGATTGCGATGATTCAGCTGAGACAACAGAGATGCGTCTTGTTGAGGTTATCTGGGATGAGTTGGATTCTGTGGCTCCCGAGGACATGGACAGGTTGCTGGGGAGGTTACATGCAACTACATGTTTACTGGACCCGTGCCCTTCCTGGTTAGTGCTGGCTGCTCAGGAAGTGACACGAGGCTGGCTCCAGGGGATTATAAATGCTTCTTTGATGGAAGGGGTTTTCCCCGCCGCCTTGAAGGAGGCGGTGGTGAGACCTCTCCTCAAGAAGCCTTCCCTGGACCCAGCTATTTTGGGTAATTATCGTCCAGTCTCCAACCTTCGCTTTGTGGCGAAGGTTATAGAGAGTGTGGTTGCATGGCAGCTCCCCCGGCACCTGGAGGAAACTGTCTATCTGGACCCGTTCCAGTCTGGCTTCCGACCCGGTTATAGCACGGAGACAGCTTTGGTCGCGTTGGTGGATGACCTCTGGAGGGCCAGGGACAGGGGTTGCTCCTCTGCCTTGGTCCTATTAGATCTCTCAGTGGCTTTCGATACCATCGACCATGGTATCCTGCTGCTGTTGGAGGGATTGGGAGTGGGGGGCACCGTTTATCAGTGGTTCTCCTCCTATCTCTCTGACCGGTCACAGACGGTGTTGACAGGGGGGCAGAGGTCGTCCTCGAGGCGCCTCACTTGTGGGGTGCCTCAGGGGTCGATTCTCTCGCCTACCCTGTTCAACATCTATATGAAGCCGCTGGGTGAGGTCATCAGTGGTTTCGGGGTGAGTTATCATCTGTACGCTGATGATACTCAGCTGTACTTTTCCACCCCGGACCACCCCAACGAAGCGGTCGAAGTGCTGTCCCGGTGCCTGGAAGCTGTACGGGTCTGGATGGGGAGAAACAGACCCAAGCCCAATCCCTCCAAGACGGAGTGGCTGTGGATGCCGGCATCCCGGTACAGTCAGCTGCATCCGCAGCTGACTGTTGGGGGCGAGTTAGTGGCCCCAAAGGAGGTGGTTCGCAACTTGGGCGTCCTCCTGGATGGACGGCTGTCCTTTGATGAACACCTGGCGGCGCCGCCAGGAGGGCCTTTACCAGGTTCGCCTGGTTCGCCAGTTGCGCCCCTTCCTTGATCGGGATGCCTTATGCACGGTCACTCACGCCTGGTTACGTCTAGGCTGGATTATTGCAATGCTCTACATGGGGCTGCCCTTGAGGTGCACCCGGAGGCTGCAGTTAGTCCAGAATGCGGCTGCGCGAGTAGTAACGGAGCCGCCGTGGCTCCACGTGACATCGCTGCTCCGTAGCTTGCACTGGCTTCCTGTGGTCTTCGGTGCGCTTCAAGATTTTGGTAACTATCTTTAAAGCGCCCATGGCTTAGGACCCGGTACTTACGAGACCGCCTGCTGTTACCCTTTGCCTCCCACCGACCAGACGCTCGCACAGAGAGGGTCTCTCAGGGTGCCGTCCGCCAAACAGTGTCGGCTGGCGGCCCCAGGAGTAGGGCCTTCTCTGTGGGGCAGTGACGCCTGAACGAACTTCCCCGGCCTGCGTCAAGTGCCTGATCTTCGGACCTTCCGTCGTGAGCTCAAAACATATTTATTCATTAAAGCGGGACTGGCATAATTAGTGATGTATTTTAATTGGGTTTTTTAATATTTTTAACTTCTTAATTTAAATTTTAATAATCAGCCTTTAAAATTTGCTCTTTTTAATTGTTGTTTTAAATTGTATACATCTTTGTTTTTATTTTGGTTGTACACCGCCCTGAGTCCTTCGGGAGAAGGGCGGTATAAAAATTTAATAAATAAATAAATAAATAAATAAACTAACTTAACAACTGCAGTAATTCACTTAACAACTGTGGCAAGAAAAGTTGCAAAATGGGGCAAAATTCATTCAACAAATGTCTTACTTAGCAACAGAAAATTTGGGCTCAATTGTAGTCGTAGGTCGAGGACTACCTATACTTCTTGGGAGATACTTTAAGTTAGCTGTTATGCACAAACACCTCCAACCCAGCTATTATCGGCAGAGGCAATTCTGGGGATGAGATGTGGAGGTGGAAAGCAGGTGAATCTCATCACGTTTCTTTAGAACTTTCTCAATAGACTAACAACATTAAACAAAACAGTCCAAATCAGAAAGAACGGTGCCTTCTGAAGAGGTTGTTACAGTTTCCCTCATTGGGGGAATGGTCAGGAACCAGAGAAGAAAGAGGCTGAGCTGGGGAACCGCATCAGACCCTGAGGAATTAAAGCCACCCAGCAGGGCAAGAAGCCACAACCCCGAGCAAGCTCGGCCTCACATCCCCACAAACCGACGCCGGGAACCCTCCTTCGGGCTTCTTCACTGCAGAAAAAAGAAGCGGCCGAAGAATGCGGCCATGGCTCCCTCAGCCTCAAGGGATGACCCAAGCTCCTCGCCTCCGCGGAAGTGGAGTCAAGGAAGTGCGGACGGGTTGCAAACGCGCCTCTCGGGCCAGGCGCTTGCGCTGCTTCTCTCACCGTCTGAAAGGCGCCGCCACGGCAGAGGCGGGCAGGGAGGAGGCGCTGTGACCCGCCTGGAAGGCTTCGAAGGGTGCCTGGGCGGCGGCGACAACCAAGAAAACCAGGACGGGAGACAAGTGGAGAAATCCCCAGCTGCAGCGGAGCGCCATCTGTGGCTTCTGCTACCGAGAGAAGGGGCGGGTTCAGTTGGGCTGGAGGCGGGCAGAGAAGGTCCGATGCAAAACCTGGCTTGAATTTTGGAAGACGAGGCTGTTGTGCTTGACGTAGAAATGGGGACGCATCGGCGTTTTCGAGTGCAGGACTTTCAACCCTAACCCACCAAATCCACTTTACAGCTTTTGTTCTTCTCTTCTGGGACAGTTACAAAGGGAGAGTTCCTTTAGTAGTTAGTGAAGAACGCGCTTACAGAGCTATGATTATTTTCACTATGGTTTTGTTTCTGTTTCTGTCCAGCAGGTTCTGACAGGTTCTGGAGAACGGGCAGCGGAAATTTTGAGTAGTTCAGAGAACCTACAAATACTTCTGACTGGCCCCAGAGTGGGGTGGGAATGGGACTTTGCAGTATCCTTCCCCTGGAGTGGGGTGGGAATGGAGATTTTGCAATATCCTTCCCCTGTCACGCCCACCAAGCCACACCATGCCCACCAAGCCATGCCCAAAGAACTGGTGGTAAAAAAATTTCACCACTGGCCCATACCCCATTCATTCCGCTACCACTTGTCTCTCAGAGTAGTGGCTTCTAATTGGATCTAAGCTTTGGACTTCTTGTGCAGCCATTTGTCACCCCAACATACTTTGAACAGTCTTCAGAATTAAGTGGCTGGGCACCTGCCTATTGCTGGAAAAAGAGCAGGTAGGGAAGATCTAACGTCAAGCGTCAGCTCTTCTTGGGTCGCATTTGTTTCTTTTTAGAAAGTTGCAAAGGGAGAGGAAGCCAATCCCTGTATGAGAAAAAAGTAAAACACCCTGTTCTTCAGTCATATTTTTCAGGCTGAGAATTATATATGATTAGCATGTCAAAGCCGAAGTTCAAAGAGTGGAAGATTAAAAATTACAGTTTAGCAGGAATATTTGGGAGGTCTCTAGTACTTGCTGTATAACCAAGGTTTTGATACGTGTATATGGGCCTGGGGAGTTAGCAGTAGTGGGTTTCACCTACCTTCACTACCGGTTTGGAACTGTGAGCTTGTGAACCAACAGCAACATTTGGAACGGTGTGATTCATCATAGAGGGGTTATAATTGTGACCTTCAGTGGAAGAAGATATTGCTGGGTTCTCTTGGGTGTGCAACAGTTGGATAGGGATGGAAGAGACAAACAGTGCTTTGACCCTAAAGCAGTTCAAGTACCTGGCCAACACAGTTTTCAAGAGGGAGCAGCAGCAGTGATAAAGGTAGAATAGACGCAGGAGGGCAATTAGGAACTTTCAAAGCATTTTTGTGGCCTGATTGCTACGAGGCTTGAAATTCTGGACTTAGACAATTTAGAACTACACTGCCTTCGGTCTGACCTAAGCGTAGTACATAAAATCATCTGCTACAGCGTCCTACCTGTCAATGACTACTTCAGCTTCAACCACAACAATACACGAGCACACAATAGATACAAACTTAAGGTAAACTGCTCCAAACTCGATTGCAAAAAATACGACTTCAACAACAGAGTGGTTAATATCTGGAATGCACTACCTGACTTTGGTTTCTTCCCCAAACCCCCACAACTTTAACCTTAGACTTTCTACTGTTGACCTCACCCCATTCCTAAAAGGTCTGTAAGGAGCGTGCATAAGCACACCAATGTGCCTACCATCCTTGTCTTAATGTCCCCATTTATTCGTATCCATTTTGTATATTCATAACCTTTTTTATACTTATATCTGTAATCTTATAGATGCTTGACAAAATAAATAAAAAATAATAATTCTAGCAAAATTAGTTCACGGGGAATTGTATTCTGCTGACTGAGGAAGAAGGAGAAATTAAGAAAATAGGAGATTTATTTTAATGAAACAACATATAAATACAACGTTAGAAATGGTGTTTTGACAGAGGTTCAAAGTTTGTGCCTGTCAATTTGCTTAACTCGTGCAGAATTTGTGTTTCCTTTTCATACATCTGAAAAAGAGCAAGGCCACAATGAATGCATAAATTTCCTTTCAAATAATACAACAATGTCTGATCTTACACACTTGATTTGAATTTTGAAATTTAAACTTGTACTGTAACAGTAAATTAGAAAATCTTAGAATGTATTTACATAAGATTACATTTGGAAGCTTTTGAACAATAAAGAAAACTGAAAAATTAGAATTGTATCAAATTAGAATACTTACTTGTTGCCACTCTGTTTCTGTATTGTGTTTATAACCAAGTAAGTGGCACATGCCATGAGCAACTGTCACCTGTTGAGGGAAAAAAGCTTTTAAATGGTTTACATATTTGTAATTGATAGGCAAAATAGAATATTAGAGAAATTCCACATCACAATAATTTAAAATCATAATAGAAATAGTCATCATTTATAGAGAATACAGTGAAAACTTCGGTGTGATTTCTCCCTAGTCAGTGGAAAGAAGTTGACTTGTAGAGTGAACAAATGTATTCGATGTATGCCATTCAATTTAAAAAAACATTTTGAATTTCTAGCAATTCTACTAAAGGGGTTGGCAAACTTTTTTTCATAAAGGGTGAGATCCCACCCCTCCTCTGCTTCAATGGGCACAGCTGGCAGACTAAGGAACATGATAGACATTGGACACGTCCTCTACCAGCAAGCAGGCTGCTGAGAACTCAGCTTGTCAACTCATCTAATTCTCATATTTTATTTTTACATTTTTTATTCTGCCTTTATTATTATTATATATATTTATATTATATATATATATTATAATAATATGTTATTATAATAAATAATTAAATTATTATTTATTACGTAAATAACTCAAGGTGGCCAACACATCTAATACTTCTCCCTTTACTTATTTTCCCCACAACAACTCTGAAGTAGAGAGAATGAGTGGCCCAAAGTCACCCAGACTGTTTTCATGCCTCAGGTGGGACTAGAACACAATCTCTCCCTGTTTCTACCCTGCTGCCTTAACCAGAAGACCCACATAGCATATCATTTTTAAACAATGTTAGATTTCACCAAGATTAAACAGGAGGGAAAGAATGACTTTTGGAATGCCACTGAGTAAGGTGACCATCTGTGAGGGGATCTTAGTTGAGGAGCTGGCAACATTCCTGGAACTGGCAAGATCAACTGACAAGCACAAAGAGCGGTAACCATAATGATTTAAATACCTTAACTATGAAAGGAAAAAAAGCTAGTGACTTGTTTAAGAAAAAAATCTTGCAATAAAACACATGCTAGTAAAAATGAGAAAGCTAAAAATAAAATCGAAAGGAATCATGTTAACTTGAAGAATACTGCAAAAAAAAAAAAAAAAGGGCTACCCAAATTGTGCTATCAAAATCTGGACAAAGACTTGATGGCAGCAAAAGGATATAGATAACTTGTTTCTGCCATCTAGTGATCATTTGGATTTTTATAGTATATGTTATTCTAGATATGAAACAGTAAAATTTCTGTCAGTGGGACTGAGACATTAATGTCATATTTTTTGATACCAAAAAGTTTTTAATAATTGGAGACAATCAAACTGGAGACAATCACAATCAAAACATTTCCATTTTTATAAGTCATTTGATCGAACATTTCAGAACCTTATTCAAATAAAAATTACTACTTTTATAAATGTACACTTACTGTAAAAATACTGTTATAATCATTGTCGTTCTGTCTATATTGTTGATAGATATATTCTACTCCTAGAAAAATGTCTCCCAAATTGTAGTCATCTTGAATACAGGGCTGGGGTAATTCTCCACCTTTCAGATTCTGTGATATCCCCAAAGAAAATTCAGTTACATACATGTTCTCAATTTGATAAAACAAATGCCATGCAGAAAATGAAATGTGGTGTTAAGAACAGAGCATACAATATTTCTAAACATTTCCATATCGCACTAAGCCAAAGCAAACTATATTATCACTTAGTATTAGGTATATATCAGGATTGCTTAAGAATAATAATATATGTAAGCTCAATGGTATACTCTCAGAAGGATAATTCAGTTTTCAATGGGATTTATTTCCATCTTAACTTGCGTAGGACAAGAATTCTAGGAGTAAATTACAGAGAATATGAAGATCATTTGTACTTCTAGCCCCCTACAGAAACTTACAAATAAAACATTTATTCATTTATTAACTTTATATGTAGCCCATCTTGCCTAGTGCTTACTCTAGACAGCTTAGATAGAAGAACAGTAAAACAGGTTAAAACACCAAAATATTAAGGTAATACATGTTATCATTAAAATTTACATTTATTTTATTTATTTATTTATTTATTTATTTTATTTATTTGATTTCTATACCGCCCTTCTCCCGAAGGACTCAGGGCGGTGTACAGGCAAAAATAAAACAAACAGTGCAATATATAATTTAAAATGCAATTAAAAAACTTATTTTAAAATTGGCCTGAAAATTAAAATATACAGTGAGCTAAAAACCCCATTTAAAATTAATTAATAAGAATTTTAAAAATTTGATAAAATTCAATTTAAGACAGCCCCGCGCGAATAAAAAGATGTGTCTTCAGTTCGCGACGGAATGTCCGAAGGTCAGGTATTTGGCGTAAACCCGGGGGAAGTTCGTTCCAGAGTGTGGGAGCCCCCACAGAGAAGGACCTTTCCCTGGGGGCCGCCAGCCGACATTGCTTGGCGGACAGCACCCTGAGAAGTCCCTCTCTGTGAGAGCGTACGGGTCGGTGGGAGGCATATGGTAACAGCAGGCGGTCCCGTAAGTACCCAGGCCCTAAGCCATGGAGCGCTTTAAAGGTCGTAACCAGCACCTTAAAGTGCACTCGAAAGGCCACAGGCAGCCAGTGCAGTCTGCGCAGGAGCGGTGTTATATGGGAGCTACGCGGAGCTCCCTCTATCACCCGCGCAGCTGCATTCTGGACTAACTGAAGCCTCCGAGTGCACTTCAAGGGGAGCCCCATGTAGAGAGCATTACAATAATCCAAGCGAGAGGTAACGAGCGCATGAGTGACCGTGCACAAGGCATCCCGATCAAGGAAGGGGCGCAACTGCCGAACCAGGCGAACCTGGTGGAAGGCCCCCCCAGAGACGGCCGTCAAATGATCTTCAAACCATCTTCCGGCTCGTCATCGACAGCAGCTCGGGAGTTCACGGCCTCCATGACGGCCTTGGACCTGACTCAAGTAGTTGATGGCCCTACCCACATTGGGGGTGGTACACTCGATCTGATTTTTGTCTCTGGTCAGTGGTCGAGAGATCTGGACTTAAAGGAAATAGTCATTGAACCTTTGTCATGGTCAGATCACTCTCTCCTTCGCCTGGACTTTCTGACCGCCATCCAACACCGCAGGGAGACGGAGCCGATGCGTTGGTTCCGTCCCAGGCGCCTGATGGACCCGGAGAGGTTCCGGACGGAGCTTGGGCCATTCCCTGAGGGTCTGGCTCACGGCACGTCTGAGGAACTTGTTGCGGCCTGGGAACGGGCCACGGCGGGGGCCTTAGATCGTGTCATGCCTCTGCGGCCTCTGACCCGGCGCAGGTCCCAACCGGCTCCTTGGTTCTCCGAGGAGCTGAGGGGGATGAAGCGCCGGAGAAGACGCCTAGAGAGTTCCTGGAGGTCTAGCCGTTCAGAGGCTGATCGGACACTAGTGAAGTCCTATACTAGGACTTACCTAGTGACAATGAGGGAAGCGAGGCGTTGCTACGCCTCCTCCCTCATTGCGTCGGCAGATAACCGCCCAGCCGCCCTGTTTCGGGTGACCTGCCCTCCTTCACCAGGGGAGCAGGATGACCCGCTGCAGGGACGTGCTGAGGAGTTTAACGGTTATCTATACGATAAAATCGTTCAGCTTCGGGACGGGTTGGACCAAAATTGCGGTGACTCAGGTGAGACGCTCGAGGGTGGTCTTGGTGACATTGTTTGGGATGAGTTTGACCCTGTGGCTCCCGAGGACATGGACAGGTTGTTGGGTAGGTTGAATGCCACCACGTGTTTACTGGACCCGTGCCCCTCCTGGCTGGTGCTGGCCACTCAGGAGGTGACACAAGGCTGGCTCCAGGCGATTACGACTGCTTCTTTGGTGGAGGGTGTCTTTCCGGCCGCCTTGAAAGAGGCGGTGGTGAGGCCCCTCCTTAAGAAGCCTTCCCTGGATCCGGCTGTTTTAGGTAATTATCGTCCGGTCTCCAACCTTCGCTTCGTGGCGAAGGTTGTAGAGAGTATGGTGGCATATCAGTTTCCCTTGCACCTGGATGAAACTGTCTATCTAGACCCGTTCCAGTCCGGTTTCCAGCCCGGTTACAGCACGGAGACGGCTTTGGTCGCGTTGGTGGATGATCTCTGGAGGGCCAGGGATAGGGGTTGTTCCTCTGCCCTGGTCCTATTAGACCTCTCAGCGGCTTTCGATACCATCGACCATGGTATCCTGCTGCGCCGATTGGAGGGATTGGGAGTGGGAGGCACCGTTTATCGGTGGTTCTCCTCCTATCTCTCCGACCGTCGCAGTCGGTGTTGACAGGGGGCAGAGGTCGGCCCCGAGGCGCCTCACTTGTGGGTGCCGCAGGGTCGATCCTCTCGCCTTCTGTTTAACATCTACATGAAGCCGCTGGGTGAGATCATCAGTGGTTTCGTGTGAAGTACCAGCTGTATGGATGACACCCAGCTGTACTTTTCCACACCGGACCACCCCAACGGTTATCAAGTGCTGTCCCGGTGTCTGGAGGCCGTACGGGTCTGGATGGGGAGAAACAGGCTCAAGCTCAATCCCTCCAAGACAGAGTGGCTGTGGATGCCGGCATCCCGGTACAGTCAGCTAAATCCGCGGCTGACCATCGGTGGCAAGTCATTGGCCCCGATGGAGAGGGTCCGCAACTTAGGCGTCCTCCTGGATGAACGGCTGTCTCTAGAAGATCATTTGATGGCCGTCTCCAGGAGAGCGTTCTACCAGGTTCGCCTGGTACGCCAGTTGCGCCCCTTTCTGGACCGGGATGCCCTATGCACGGTCACTCACGCACTCGTGACGTCTCGCCTGGATTACTGCAATGCTCTCTACATGGGGCTCCCCTTGAAGGGCATCCGGAGGCTACAGTTAGTCCAGAATGCGGCTGCGCTGGTGATAGATGGAGCCCCGTGGCTCCCGCATAACACCTATCCTGCGCAGACTGCACTGGCTACCTGTGGCCTTCCGGGTGCGCTTCAAGGTTTTGGTGACCACCTTTAAATCGCTCCATGGCATAGGGCCGGGTTATTTACGGGACCGCCGACTGCTACCGAATACCTCTCACCGACCCGTGCGCTCTCATAGAGAGGGACTCCTCAGGGTGCCGTCAGCGAGGCAATGTCGTCTGGCGACGCCCAGGGGAAGGGCCTTCTCTGTGGGGGCTCCCACCCTCTGGAACGAACTACCCCCCGGACTTCGTCAGCTTTCCGACCTTCGGACCTTCCGCCGCGGGCTTAAAACATACTTATTTAATTGCGCAGGACTGAGTTAGATTTTAAATTTATGGGTTTTAAATTGGGTTTTATATCTATATTTTTTTAATTATCGGGCTTTTAGAATAAGTTTTTTAATTGCTTTTATATTGTATTTATGTGTTTTTAAGTGCCTGTAAACCGCCCTGAGTCCTTCGGGAGATAGGGCGGTATATAAATATGATCAAATAAAATAAAAATAAATAAATAAACGACAGCCGTTCATCCAGGAGGACACCTAAGTTGCGCACCCTATCCTTTGGGGCCAATAACTCGCCTCCAACAGTCAGCCGCGGCTGCAGCTGACTGAATCGGGGTGCCGGCATCCACAGCCACTCCGTCTTGGAGGGATTAAGCTTGAGCCTGTTTCTCCCCATCCAGACCCATACGGCTTCCACGCACCGGGACAGCACTTCAACAGCTTCATTGGGGTGGCCTGGGGTGGAGAAGTACAGCTGGGTGTCATCAGCGTACAGCTGGTATCTCACCCCAAAGCCACTGATGATCTCACCCAACGGCTTCATATAGATGTTGAACAGAAGGGGCGAGAGAATCGACCCCTGCGGCACCCCACAAGTGAGGTCCCTCGCGGTCGACCTCTGCCCCCCTGTCAACATCGTCTGCAACCGGTCAGAGAGATAGGAGGAGAACCACCGATACACGGTGCTCCCACTCCCAATCCCCCCAACTGGCGCAGCAGGATACCATGGTCGATGGTATCAAAAGCCGCTGAGAGGTCTAATAGGACCAGGGCAGAGGAATAACCCCTGGCCCTGGCCCTCCAGAGATCATCCACCAATGCGACCAAAGCTGTCTCCGTGCTGTACCCGGGTCGGAAACCGGACTGGAACGGGTCTAGATAGATGGCTTCATCCAGGTATTGGGGTAGCTGTCGCGCCACAGCACTCTCTACAACCTTCGCAACAAAGCGAAGGTTGGAGACTGGACGATAATTACCCAAAATAGCTGGGTCCAGGGAGGGCTTCTTGAGGAGGGGTCTCACCACCGCCTCTTTCAAGGCGGCAGGGAAAACCCCTTCCAACAAAGAAGCGTTGATAATCCCCTGGAGCCAGCCTCGTGTCACCTCCTGAGTGGCCAGTACCAACCAGGAAGGACACGGGTCCAGTAAACATGTAGTGGCGTGAAGCCTCCCCAACAACCTGTCCACGTCCTCGGGAGCCACAGGGTCAAACTCATCCCAAATGGACTCAACAAGACGTGTCTCCTCTCCCTCGCTTGGATCATCCCAATTTCGGTCCAGACCATCCCGGAGCTGAGCGATTTTATCGTATAGATAACCACTAAACTCCTCAGCACGTCCCTGCAACGGGTCATCCCGCACCTCCTGATATTTTCTTCTCATACATATTAATTACAATAGTTATAAAATAAAGCTTGAAAAACAAGTAATCTTTTAGGTATCCTTTTATTCACACATTCTGCAATATCCACTATTATGGATATTGATGCATTTTACATAATGAGCCCTGCTGTTTTTCAGGACTTTCATTTTTGATGTGCCACAGTAATTGTCCTTTCCTCTACCATGAAGATTTCTGGGTAGGGCCTGAATCATTCCTAATTTTTCTGACTTTTCCATTGTCCTCGTATATAAACATGATACCGTTCTATGTATTAATACCTGATTTCTGATAAAATTATTGCCAAGCTCTAAAGGAATAAATGAGCAAACACATACCTCATGAAAAGGAAAAGATAACACATCAGTAGGGATATTCTTCTGTCTGTAAATTCTGTTGAGTTGCTGTATGTACATATTACTAACACAAATTACACCAAGGTCAAACTTTTGCACACCCAAAATAGAACGGAGTTGTTCTATGTTCTTGCGAAGTGGGACTCTCCTGATTGGAATAGCTCTCTGCAAATTACGTATGATCAGGCTCATCTCATAAAAATTGAAGAATTTTACACAGTCCTGCAAAGTAGACTATGGTTAGACACCAATTACTAGGCAGGTGGAACAACTTAAAATGAGAAGTATTGCAGTATTTTGGATAACAAAAGAATTGTAGCATTTTCATTTTATTTGGAGTTGCCAGGTTTCCCAAGATAAAAAAGGCACTCCCTAAAGAGTTTTTGCAAAGTTAAAGAATGGAAGATGAAACCTGATCCCCCAAAAAATAGAAATGGCCCAACTGACTTTAAGGTGAAGCCTGATATAGTAACAGCAAAAGCACTCATCAAGCTAAACAATACAATTGTGGGGTTACTGCTTCTTCACTAGAGTTCAGTGCCCAGAGAGCCCTTTTCAGATCCATTTTCAATTGAAGATAGCATCTGAAATGACAGAATGTTAAGATCAAGGCATAAAAAATTATTAAAGTGCAGTGGTGATGCTTCTATCTGCCCCAGCTTTTGTGACTGTATAAGAAAAGAATTAACACCCATACCCAAGTGTTATGACTGCTACACCTGAGCCCTGCCCTTCCACCAAAAATGCAGAGATGAAAACAATACAGGTTCCCAGCCACCACCCCTTTTTGAAATGTACCTTAATGTTGAGAAACATTTCCCTCTACTAACTTCCATGAACACGTTATATGTAAATTGTGAGGGGGCGTTATAATTTAGAAAGTGGTTGTGAATACCCTAATCCAGACTTTCTCAATCTTGGCAGCTTTAAGATAGGTGGTCGCAGTACGTGTGTGTGTGTGGTGGGGGATTCTGGGCGCTGAAGTCCATCCATCTCAAAGTTGTCAAGGTTGTGAAACCCTGCTCTAATCCAGAGCAAAACTTTCAAACTAGAAGTGGGACTTTCGTGAAATATACCTTTGCCGCAAAAGTCGTCCGTCTAATCACTTCTCTATTCACTCTGTATTATAAACTACCTCCAGGCCCTTCCTCGTTTTATAAATATATATATAAAAAGAGAGACGAAGCTCCGTTAAAAGAAGCTCTTATATTTTAAAACTGGTTTGTTCTCAGCACTCTTCGTTTTCGGCGAGAGGCGTAAAACGGAGCCCTGCGCTATCGACAGAAGCTCCGCAATCCTATTCGTGGGTGGGGGCGGGGCCTCCTTCAAGAGCATGCGACGCTCTGTCCGTTGCGTTGCGTCATTTCCGTACTGCGCGGGAGACGGCGGGGAGCTGCGCGGAGTCCCTTCTTTCGTAGGTGGAGCTGAGCCGCTCCGCCTCTTCAGGGTCAATTTCGGTTTGTTTATGCGACGGAGGGAAGTAATTCGGGATTCACGGCTTACTGTTGTAGGAAAGGTGTCCTCTGTACATCTTCAGAGGTATCATTTCTCTCTCTCTCTCTCTCATTTTTCCTGATAGTTGGGCCCGGGCAGCGCAGATAGAAACTAGGAGGCCAAAGTTAAATCTCAGCTCGGAGGTTTACGGGCTGATGAGGGGAAGTAATGATGTTCCACTTGCTTTGTACTCACGGCGGGTGTTGCTGAGGCGGCAGAAGGCAGGCAGAACTTCCACGGTTGGGATAGATTACAACTTCGGCTAACGTGTGTAGAAATTCTCCCTTCTATTTATTTATGAGTGCTAACGTCCAGGGTTATCCAGTGGAGCTGGCGGAAGATTCAGAACAGATTAAAAGAAGTTCCGCTTTACGCCGTATCAAGTGTATCGAGTCTAAATTGCAGTTTCAGGTGTTGGGTTCTCATCCCTAAAACCCTACGTGGCTCAGGGCTGGAGTAGCAACGGGACCACCTTTCTCCTCTGCCCATCCTACAGATCTGGCAGGTTGAGTAAGCTCCAGTCCCATCAACTTCCACTCTCAACTTCCACTGGCTGGAAAATTTCGGGAGTTAGGTTGTTGTATGTAATGGTGTGTGAGAATGACCATGGGAGGTATGGAGAAGAGCCACAGCCAGGGGAATTGTTGGATTCCCCTGTATTCGTCTGGGTGTGATTCTTGTCTGGACTACCTCGCATGGCTGATAGCTGTGAAACATTGGCATAAACAATGGCATTTTGTAAGCTCCTGGATGCCTCTCTTCTCTATCATTTTTGGGTTACCATTCTCCCAGAGGTCTGTTCAGCCCTGCTCTGCTTTAGAAAGGAATAGAAAACGTAGCTTTTCAGAAAGCCCATGGCCCAAGATAGTGTTGTGAATCTAATTAGGGATGAGGGATGGCAGAAATGAGTTGTACCTCTCCCCATGGTTTAGTGAGTTTTAAAATGTAAGTTGTCTTGAGTCTTTCTGACATGGTGATATATAAATCAAATAAATACACTGCTTATTTTATTATTATTTTATTATTATTTTATTATTATTGCTTATTTTCCTCACAAATGATAACTATTTCTGAATTTGAATGATTTTTAAACTCCATTGAAAATTAATGTTGATACTGGTTATTATCACCAGTACCACAGAAAACCTGTCTCTCAATATCAGACGCTGTAAAACACAAACAGGAGAGTACTTCTGCCCTTGTGATCTGCCTGTTGGCTGCCATAGACACATGACTAGTTATTGTAGAAACAGTACTGGAACAGGTAGATCTTCCATCAATTCCAACACTATTCTTATACCATGCTTCTATTCTTAACCTATTTTTTTAATCCTAACTATTTCCTGAAAAATATGGTGTTAGCTTTTATGGGGGGGAGAGGGGTTAATTTAAGGAGATATTATAGAATAGTTACATTTATCTGAGCTCCTATCATTCAAGGTGGCAGTATGATTAAACAGATGTTCCCATGATTGTATGTTCTGTAATTAAATAATTTATTGTAAGTTTTGACTTAATGGACCATGTTTTAACAATAGACTAAATCTGTCTATATGCCATATGCTTCTGAGTATGTATAAAATCTCATTCTCATTTTGTGTTTGTAAAATGCATAAAATACGCATGATTATTTCCATTCCACTCTACACATGGATAAGACACAAATATGCATGGTAAAATTTCATTTGAATTTGATAACTTATTTAATGGATGCCTCTTTCTCCCATACCTATCAAATTGTGGATTGACATATATATGTTACTTATATAGTATAGAAAATAAGCATGTGTACAAGGAATTGAAATACCTGTCAACTGTGTGAGCTTTCGTTTTAATTTGAAGCAGTTTAGTTCATATACACATTTACTCTCTTAAGCTTTTTTTAAACAAAAGCCTAGCATATTTCCGTTCTGGGTCAGTGTCCTATCTAGTCCATCTGATTCGTTTTTCATCTTAGGTAACAATATTTAAAAAAGTATTTTTGTCATTTCTCAAGAAGTTATTTCAGAAGAGGATGGAAGGCCAAAGAACTAACTTAAATAGATTTAGTTATCATTGTATCATAACTCAGTTCTAGTATTTGCATATGTACTGAAGATGTATTTTCTATGAGAATAAAACCATATATATTTGTGTAGATTTGATTAGCACTTTTCTTTCTTTCTTTACAACTAGAAAGAAAATCATTATTTTAAATGACTATTATTTGGGCCTGTCTCCAGAATAATAAGAGTTGTCATTCCACAAGTGATTTATGGTAAGATACTTGTATTTAAAATCATAGTTTAGTTTCAAATTAAGTTTAACAGTGAGAGGACTCATAGTGATATGCTCAGTGTTTTCTAGTGAGTTGTATAGTTTGTAAAAGGCTTCATAAGTCAAGACTCATTTTAATGAAATGGCTATGTTGCATTTGTATCTTAGATGCAGATCAGGTGCATTTGAGGTACATCCTAGATAGCACAATTCAGTTCTTAAATTGGAATATGTCTTGTTGGAGAATAACATTGCAAACCAAGGCAAGCGCTTTGGATTATAATAGGATAGAAATGGAATAAATAAATTAAAAATACACTATTGTGTTTCTTTTTTTAAAAAAAAATCAGCTTAAAAGGATTGTTTATGTTTATTAATTTTATGACTTAAATTGTATATTTCAGGACTAAAAGATGAAAGCCAAAGGAATGTAGACAAAAGCTATTTTATATATATTAACATCACCAAAAATGAATCCAAATACTCCTTTCAGTGGACAGCCTTCAGGAGTTTTTCAAGCATCACCTGGTGTGTCAACTGGAATGTTTTCAAGTCAGCCACCATTCCAGTTCAATCAGCTCTCTCTCTTTGGATTGAACAGTGGAGGAGTAAAGAATCCAGGATTTACTGACTTTACTGTTACTTCAGGACTGCATAATTCTTCAGGGCAAGGTTTGGGATTTGGGCAACTTCCAGGGTTTACACAATCTTATTCTCTTGGACAAACAACATCATTTGTGACTTCCACACCAATGACAGCTTCTGCTCCCAGCAAATCTGGATTTAGTTTCAGACCACCCACAAATCTTGGCAATTCTCAGAGTACTTCTGCTTTTGGAACCGTGCTTGGAGAAGCTTCAGGTGGTAGTTTTGTGAGATCAGATTTCAGTTTCAAAAGTCCTGAAAATGCAGTGTTCAAACCTATCTTTGGGACTAATTCAGAACAAGAGAAAATACCAACTTCCGCTGTTTCTTCTTCTTTTACATTTTCTTTTCCAAGTGGTGCAGGACCTGGAAAATTAACCCCTTTTGTCATTTCTCAGGAAAGCAGCAATTCAAGTAATATTGGTTTCAGTTTTTCCAAACCAGTCAGTAGTAGCAGTGCTTCAGCAGTTTCTTTCAGTACTTCTTTACCAAGTAAGACTCTTGCAGATGATAAAAAGAGACCTATGGCTCTCTTTACAAGTCCTAGTAGTAGTTTTTCTTCTTTTTCAACCTCATCTTTGCCTTTGAGAGATACTTTCCAAATTAACAAAACTAACAAGATGGAACATGACGATTTGTTCATTCCAAGTGAGCCACTTCCCAGTCTTGGGAAGGGAATGAAAAGGAAAGAAGAACAAGAGCATTCCCCAAGACATCATGATTATGACGCTGATGAACTAGAACCTCCATCGAGGAATGATCATGCTTCTAATAAGCGTCCTGTTAGACTGAATCGTCCACCTACACAAGGTCTTTTTGGTAGAGTATTACAAGATGTTCTGAAAAGCAACAAAAAGGAATCCAAAATTGAGCGTGTTCCCATTGAACCTGGAGAAATGGTAGCAACAAGTGTGGCAGGGGGAAGTCAGTCTGGCTTTACAATGGCTAAACCAATATCAACACTAAGAAAAGAAGAAAAGGGAAAATTGAAACATGGTAGGTAGCAGAGCTTAACAGGAATTTATCAAATGGAAGTGGAAATAGTTGCAATTAATTACATTGTAATGCTTATAAGTAGAACATTTTGTATTTTGCTTGATACATAGATATGACTTTGAAATATACATGCTTATTTTTAATACTATTTGATTACTTCCAGATTCTGCTGCCTCTAACCCTTTGCGTCGAAATCGGAGCACTGGGAGTATAGAAAGCCTTGGATGCTCACCAAGTGAACTGACAGCCATCCAGTGTAAAAATATTCCTGATCATCTAAATGACAGAAATGTTCTTCACAAACACTTTGAGAAGTTTATTAAAATCCAACAAATCCGTACCAACCGTAACAAAAAGTTAGCCATTATACGCTGTTTTGATCATGTGAGTTTTAAAATATCAGAAGATTAATAGCTATAGATGGTATATATTAGACTAACTACTGGGAAATTTATTCCATATGCTTCTAAAGTTCGTTGGCTACTATGATATTTTGCAATTTAATCTTGGCTACACTATTTAAGTTGCAATTAAACACAAATTTCATTAAAATTATTGGGATATCAGTGGCCATTCTGAGCTGCAGTTTATAATACATGTTTTATGGAAATGGTGACTATAAAATAATAATTTTACTTAGCCTTCTAAAAACATTTTTTTTCAAATAGTTAACTGTGTGACATAAAACTTTCTAATCGATGATACCAGGTCTGCATGTTGACATTTTCTTAATAGTAGAAATTGCATCCTTTTAAATGGGAAATTCCTGGAAAAAGTAAATTATTGTAGAAAATTGAGACAGAAAAAACATTGGCATATCAAACAGACATTTGCCCTCTTGAGGGACCAATTTTCTCATTTAGTGAATGAGAGAGTGGATTTGATACAAGATTTAAGCTGCACATGTGCTAATTGTTACTACAGATACAACTTTTTTAATTGTACTCCAGACATTCATATAGTTAATAAATATGGGACAGATAGGCAGATATAATTTTCAACACATGTGAATTCTGGGAGAGAATGAAGAAAAATCTCTAAAAAAGATGACTTTCCCAGTGGTTTCAGATGGCAGAAGATATATGAAATCTTCTAGTAAAGGGTATCCCTTCTTAGTTCTTACACTTTGACAAACAAATATATGGATCTTTTCTAAAAAAAATTAATTATTTGCCATTGTTGCATTTGTTTGTGTCTAGTGTGTGGTTTGTGTGTGTCTGTTTGTAAGGGGGGGGCAGGGCGGGAAGAGCACAAGAGCATCTTATGATAAAGCAAAATGTTCCAGGATCTTATCACGCCTGGTTATCTTTCACATTTCACTGAATGAGAAACTTGATGCCCAATTTATTTATTTTTTTGCTCTGTCATTTTCCTCAGATCAGATTTCATTTAAAATTCAAGAAAATCATCTTTGTATTGTTTTAGATTCCTATAAGAGATTGCCAGGACTAGAAAATGTTCCGCTGCAAGAAAGGAACTCCTGTATTGGGCACACTGGTTGGGAACCACTGCCCTAGGGACTCAGGGCGGTTTACAGGCAGATAAAAATACATATAAATACAAAATAAAACATTCATTAAAAAACTTATTCCAAATAGCCAAATAATTAAAAATAACAGTATACATAATATACTGTTATATAATATATATATACATATATATACAGTATACAGTATATAATTTATATATACATATATATTCAGCCTCCAAATTATGGGAAAGAAAGTTCATATAATGTCAGATGAGAATTATTTTCGGTTGCAGTTTTTCATTACTTTACTTTTTGATTTCCCTATTCTAATAATTTGATTTATTTTGTGCCTGAATAGGTATGTGCAATTTATCTCAAGTTACAACTCCATCTTATTAGAGAAGATGGACATTTCATGTAAATCCTGTCTCTAGTGTTATATTGGAGTGTCTGCTTTCACAAGAAATGTCATCCTGTTTCCCATAAAGTGAATAATTGTTAAAAGTCTTCCTTATATAATAAATGGTTGCTGTCATTAAATAATAATATATAACATTTTATATGCCACACTGTTTCTAACTAACCTTTTCCCCCTCTAGGCATCTGCTGTTTTGGCTAGAAAGAAAGTAAAAGACTTACACAAAGATATAGTGACAAATTGGCATAAAAAGAAACCAAGTAAGCTATTTTGTTTTAAAGATCAGATATTAAAATATTGTAAATATTTTTTGTTTCGTAGAGACTACTGGCAATGTTTGAAACTTTTATTAGAATCTGTGACTTAGTGAGACATGCATAAGCATGTTACCTTCTTAGCTTTCCCACATCATTTCTTCCTGTATGAAAAGCTTTCAATTCAGCCTTTGATTAATCATTACTTGTGTCATTTGAAACTAAGACGCAATGGTTAATTTTAACCAATGGTTGTTTATTAAAATGATTTATTTAAATTGGTTGTACTAGAAGTTGCAGCTTGTCAGAACTGAAGGTTAGTGTTTCTGAACTCTTTTTTAGGCCAGGAGAAAGAATATTCAAGACTGAGGATGGGGTGGGGGTGGGAAATTTAGCATTACTCATTATGAAGGTGAAAAATGTCTAACAGGTATATTATCTTTGTGCTATGCATTAAAGTTGCACTCCAGAAAAATGCTGGGGTTAAAAGAAATGAGGAAGTAGGAGAGGTTGAGAGGAAAATGGAAGGGATTATAGCAAAATGAGCATGTTTTAAAACATACAAATTAAAATAAGAGAACCAAAAAAAGAACACTGGTAGGTTTACTGGCCTCAGTTCTTAAAGAGTGCAGCATTAGATAGAACATGGTAGAAGTAAAACCCATCGACAATGTTGACTTTTTCTTTATTCTCAAAACTATCTTATTTTTTACATGGGCAGGATGAACAATTATATAGCACAGCATTAAAAGATCAGAGAGCCTTTTTCTATTTTAATTATGAGACTCTTTGGGAAACAATATTTGTCTTAAAAAAAAGGATAAAGCTAGAGCAAGTAAATCAAGAACAAAATTCCCCACTTAAGCTAGAATTAAAGCAATGGTTATCATTCTGTACTATTGCCTAACTTACCTTAACAATGTCTGCATATGTTTAATTCCAATATGTTTCATGTTTTAGATTATGTTTCATAATGTTTCCGAAATAAATTCAATGGATCAGTAACACTGGACAACACTTTTCCCCAAAAAAGTTTGGCTTCCTGAAAAACTTTTGGTGATACGATAAGAGTCCTTCAAACTGAACAGAAATAAAATTTTAGAATAACAGTATATGTAGCTATCTTGACAAATATGAAATTAACTTTTAATGACTATAATGTATTTAATCACATAATGTAGTGGCCCCCAACCTTTTGGGTGCCAGGGACAGATTCTGGGGAGAGAGATTTTTCCATGGACTGGAGGGGATGTGGTTTTGCTTGCTGCCTGCATCCCGTGGATGGGCTTTGATTGTTTGCGCAGCCTGGTTTCGGGCATGCCACGGCCTGGTGCCAGTCCATGGACCAGGGGTTGGGGACCGCTGACATAATGTTTCCAACATAGTACATGAGTCCAACAGGGCTAAAAATGCTTTGCTGCTGCTTTTTGTTTGTACTTGGTATCTGATACATCTAGCTGCAGTATCCAAGAATAATTAGCCAGCATTAATGGATTCCAGTTGGCCTGGCACTGATTTTCCATTGTGTCAGTGTCCTGGTGAAATCTTTCAGCATGTTCATCACTGACTAGATTTTCGGGAAAGAAGTCTAAGTGTGAATGTAGAAAATCTTCAGTGATATGTTGCACTTCATGGTTTTGTATGCTATAAGAAGTTTGTTGACCAGCTAAATGTAGTTTGGTGCTCTGTAGTTTACTAAAAAAATTCTCAACGACATCCTTAAATACATCTCAGGCAATTTTCTTTGATACCCCACCCCCCACTAACAGATGTTCAAATCACTTTGTCACAGATAATATATTTGATCGGTGGATCAACAGAATGACTTTCTTAATCTTGGCATCAGTTATTCTAAACATGTCTCCAAGTAACAAAAACCATCACTGTTCTTGTTTATTGTTTTCACAAAATTTTTCATCAGTCAGTTTTATGTAAAGTAGAGGCAAAAATACCTTTGTTGGGTCAACAAGTGGTTCATGTGCCACGTTTTTCTGTCCTGGAATCAAATTCTTTTGGAGTGACCATTTCTTTTTAATATAATGTGACACTCTTGCAACACTATACCATTTGCATATGTAACAATAGTATTTGGTATATCCGAACTGCTTTCCAAATAGCAGAGCCACTACTTTTGGATCTTCACAGATACGCCAGTTGTATTTGGTGTGCTGAATGTGCTTCAACAATTCCATGTTTCTGTATGTTTCTTTCATATATGAATATAACTCACCTGGGTATACATTACTATTGTGTAAAAACAGAAGATTTCTATGCAATGGTATATAAAAGGTTAAATTACAGATTATTTTCATGACTAGCAGACAAAAATCTATACCCAAAAGTGTTCAGGAAGCAAAATTTTCATTGTCCAGTGGATCCATTGAAATGTGTCTGTACTAAAGAGAAAAAAAGGGAACATACCATCTTTTTTCATCTTCGTATGTCTGCCTTTATATTTTAATTTCTGTCATTATGGGATAGATTCTGTGAGATTATATTTAAACATATTGAATTGCTGTACATTTATGAATGGTAGTGTTAACTAGTAAAAGATGTTAATTTTTTGTGTTCTCAATGTGGAAAGGTCCTAATAAGAAAGACTATTCACCTAAGGAGGAGAAGCTAGATGAAGGTGATGGGAGGCAAAGCAATGAACAACTGAGTCATCAGCCTTCTATACTTTCGAAATCCTTAATCCGCCCCACTGGAAGCGGGAATCTGTCAAACAAGAGGTATGCATTTCACAATAGTCTTTGTGAAATAAAATTACTAATAAAATTATTATTTATAACATAATTGATAACTTAACATTTAGAAGGGTAGTTCTGTCGACTGTATTATGTCTTTATATATTTGCCATATTCATTTTGAGCTTGCTGTAGGCTTGGTAGTGTTGAATAGAACTGCCACTGAGATGGATTGTATTATGATAAAGTATTTGTGGTCAGTTGAAAACTAGGAAGGTTAATGCTGAGCTAATTGTGAAAGAAACCAATTTTTGTTTTATTTCCTTTACAATATATTCTCAAACATTTGGATAATTATATTTAAGGAAATGTTTACAATTACAGCTTCTAAGGCAGTTTCCACTATAATTATACAGAGAAGATATTTCTTACTCTTTAATAATTTGCTGTTCTAGTGATGAAGAAGACACAAATTGGTTAATCACTTCTAAAAAAAAAATAGATATATAATTAATTTGAACAGAATTGGAGGTTCCAACCTCACCAGCCTCTATCATTATGTATTAAGAGGTTATAGCAGTTTTCCCCATTCCCCATGTGAGTAATTTTCTGTTAGTTAGTAGTCAGTTCACTTTCAGTTAATTCCTACATCTAGATCAAAGCAAGCACATATATTACCAGTGAAATATAGTTGATGTTTGCTTATTCATGTATTAAATACCAGCTAACTAATAATTAACTGGCAAAATGGGATAAAAGGCAAACAGAAGCATGAAAGAAAGAAGCATGAACTATGAGCAAGAATATTTTATATTTCCAATAGAAGAGAATATATATACCTCTCTGAGCTTGGTTAATTGCTTGAAGACATTTCATTACCCAACTAAATATCTATAAAACATTCAAAAGACACAATGTAAAGGTACGAAGAGAACAAAAAGAATAGGACCTGCTATATTTTCTCCAGGGACAACATCCATAAGCAGGAATTTATACCAGGCAAACAAACAAACAAAACAATCTCCTAATCAAGGAACTACTAAAGAGAAAACCATGCCCTCACCAACACTGGCAGGGCAGTTTCGTGTATATAAACGAGTAAATCCCACACTTCCAGTGGTGATATTTGCGTAATAAAACATCTGGAAGCAAAAAATATCAAGGATTTCACAGTTCAGTTCTGCGTTATGGTACATATATTCTCTTCTATAGAAAATATATCGATAATGTAAATTCTTGCCCATGTTTCTTTCTATAACTATCAAAAGAACACAGGGCTTTCCAAAGCCACTGGAAATAATGCCATGGCTAATATTGCTGTAATTGCTTATTTGCTGATTATTATCTGTTGGCTAAGCACTGTAATAATTAAACTTGCTATGGGTAATTAGCATGGGTTGTTCCAAAGGAAGTGGCCTTAATCCTTTTGTGTACATAATAGCACCAGAAGTGAGATGGACACTAAATGAACCCCTTCACTATTCTGTATTATTAAAGAAGCATTTGGTGGATAGGGATGATGTATTGAATCTGAAACCTGCTAGGTCAGGGGTGTCAAACACGATTTCATTGAAGGCCACATAACTCCCACACTATTTTACAGATGAATTTGACATTACAGGTAGTCCTCAACTTACAACAGTTTGCTTAGTGACCATTCAAAGTTACAACAGCACTGAAAAAAGTGACTTATTTTACAACTGTTCCGGTATCCCATGGTCACATTATCAAAATCCAGATCCTTGGCACCTGACTCATTTATGATGGTTGCAGTGTCCTGGGGTCACGCAATCACCTTTTGCAACCTTCTGATAAGGAAATTCAATGGTGAAGCCAGATTCAGTTACTATCTTAACAACTGAAGTGATTCACTTAACAACTGTGGTAAGAAAAGTTGTAAAATCGGGAATAACACAACAACAGAAATTTGGGGCTCAATTGTGGTTGTAAGTTAAGGACGATCTGTACATTCATTTTTAGACTTTTTAGTCTAATATCTTTTCATGAGAAACATGTTTTTGTGAAGTAACTAGCATGATTTAGTTATATTATTCCAGACCAGGGTTAATTCACATCATTACAAGCAGACAGCCATATCCAAGGAATACAAAAGAAACAAGCTATTCCTTCACCAGGTGATCCATATGCTCTACATACATACACTCACACACAATCAGAGACTGTATTGTTGGCATAAAAAAGGTAATGTGTTCTTGGGGACTAGGTAAAGAAATATTCCTTTCTGTATGCCTTGTTTCTTATAGTTCTCCGGCTAAGAAATCTGGCCTTAAAAAGTCTTTGCAATTTGAGCCATACACCTTTGATTGTGGATCTGAAGGTCAGAGCTCAGAGAATGCAGAAGTGTCAGCCTCTTCCTTCAACAGTCTTATAGGAATGATAGCAGAAACCTCTGAGGATAAGTACCGCCTTTTAGACCAGAGAGATAAAATTATGCGTCAAGGTAAGAGTTGTTGAAGTGGTTTGATAATGATACTTGAAATATAAATTGGGTGAGGATTTGTGAAGTCATGAAGCCATATACTTATTGTAACACAGCAATGAGGATATTATTATTGATATACAATACTAGGGTATTCAGGAATGTAGAATTGTAATACTTCCTATATTTTCCCCATAGTATTTTATTTTATTTTATGTTTAATTCTGGCAATTTCTAGTTGGGCTTGTGGTAGTGTACAATAAACAAAAATCAAATCAGGTTAGCTTTATTTCAGTCTTTTTGTTGTTCAGTCATATGCAATTTCCAGATATTACCTGTACAAGTTCTGCAGTTTTCTTGGCAGGCTTTTTAAAAGTAGTTTGCCTGCTTCCTAGGGCTGGAAGAAAGTGACCTGTTCAAGATCAGCCTGCTGATTATATGCCTAAGGGGGACTACAACTCATAGTTCTGTACTGCATGTTGTGATATGCAAAAAATTACTCAGATAACAATAAACCAAAATAAATATAACAGTGATAGATAAATAATACAGAAATAACCTTTAAAGCTTCAAATCATACCTTTCGTTACTGTAGCAAAAAAATAACAAGTCTATTGATGACAGGATTAAATAAATAAATGATTTCCCAAACAGCTCTGTTTCTAAGTCTTTTCTATAAGTCATTGATGGAGTCATCTTGATTTCTAATAGGAGGATATCCATAACGTAGGTCCCAATGATGAAAAGCAGGAGTTTCTTGCTTTCCTGTGGATCTCATAGTGAGAAAGAACCTTAAGCATCTATTTCTACAACATGCTCACTGAATGGGCAGAATCTACTTTTAAAAGGTGGTTTACTGGATACCTGAGTGTCAAACCGTGTAGTGTTTTAAAGATCAAAACCAGCACTTTGAAGTGGACCTGGAAACCTACTGGTCACCAGTACAAAGCCTTCTGCACCAGTATTTTGTTTGAATAGTAGTCTTCATCCATCAGTAAACAGGCTGCTGCATTGTGGAGATGCAGCTTTAGCTTTCAGTGGTCCAGTCAATAGTCAGGATGGTAGAATGGACTGCAAGATATTCACATCCACTAAGTCGTCCTAGGTTTGAGCATCACTGTTCTTCTGCATCCTGATTACCACTTGAACAAGACAGTATCCCCTAGACAGCCAAAGATCAATCTATACATTTATAATTCCTAGGGGGAAAATCAATAATGCATATATAATGTAGTTTTAAAAAAATTAGGTTTGCAAGGGTTCATTAGTGCCAGATACATAGAACTGTTGGTAGAGTCCTTATCTTCATAAATAGCTATTGTGGGACATCACTAATTGCAATACAATTTTCCTAGAGATGGCCAGAATAAAGCTAGAATAATTAAAAAAAAGTTGCTGAAATTTAAAATTTCCCCTTTTACTAATTGTACATCTTATGGATATATTATCAATTCATTTTATGAATCATTTTTAAACATGGACATTTTTCCATGAAAATGTAGCAAGTTTATTTTTGGAAAACATTTACCATATTTTTTGGAGTATAAGACGTACCTTTTTCCCCCCAAAAAAGAGGGTGAAAATCTGGGTGCGTCTTATACTCTGAATGTAGCCCCACCCAGCTTCTCAAATGGAGGTTTCAGACACTGAAAGAAGCTTCAGAAAAGAAGCCCCCAAACAGAGCTTCAGAAAAGAAGCCCCCAAATAGAGCTTCAGAAAAGAAGAGCGTTAAAATAGAGCGTTAGAGGCTTTTTTTTTTGAAGTTCTGTTTTGGAGGCTTTTAGAGGCAGAAAAAAAAGCAAAAAAAAAGCAAGGCACAGAGCTCACAACCAAAGAACTTGTTGCTAAAATTCACCCCTGGGAACAGCTGATTGGGGTATTCCCGGAGGCCATTCCACTTGCCAATCAGCTTTTTTCTTATTTTCCTCTCAAAAAACTAAGGTGTGTCTTGTACTCCAGTGCGTCTTATACTCCGAAAAATACGGTTTATGTATACCACTTTGTATATTTAAGGCAGAGAAGGTGGAACCATGCACCACAGGTAGTCCTTGACTTACAAGAGCTTGAGGGTCGAGGTTCGTTCTCGGAGCTTGTGGGTTGGTTTCCAAACATTTCGTTACCAGGCTAGGTAACATCTTCAATGGAGTTTAGGAAATGTCGGTGTCAGTGTTCTTCTGCTTATAATGGTTTCAGATGTGGGTGTGTCAAGTGAGGGTCTTGTTTTACAACAGCTTGTTTTTATAACGGTTCAAAATTACGACGGCCTTGAAATTGAGTGCTGATGCCTTCTAAAGCACTTTTGATCACTATAAAATATCGCACCCCTCCTGTGGGCATGTGCACTTTGGGTGCTTGGCAAGAAGCTCACATTTATGACTGGTTGCAGTGTCTCAATCACATGACCATGATTTATGATGTTTTTGGTTTTCTGCAAAAACCACCCATTTGGAAGAATGGCTTTGCTCAACAACATTACAGTTCACTTAACAACTGCATGATTTGCTTAACAATCATTATGATTTGCTTAATGACCATCATGAAAAATATTTGAAAAATGGGTCTGGTCATGTGGTTGTCTTGATATACAACCACAATGACTTATGACTAGATTTCTGGTCCCACTTGCAGTTGTAAGTCAAGAACTATTTGTACCTGGGCATAAGCCTATTGTTTTCATTGTTGTAAATATTGATCCTCTCTTTGCATGTGTACTTCTAGTGACATGAATACTCTATATCTTATCTATTTAGCTCGAGTAAAACAAATGCATCTTGGCAAAGCTAAAACCTTTGTTGGCACATGCCCAGATATGTGTCCAGAAAAAGAGCGTTACATGAGAGAAACAAGGAACCAACTTAGTTTTTTTGAAGTGATACCAGGAACTGACAAGGTAAAAATTGAATACTTTCCATGCAGAAATTCTCCTACTTCAGACTTATTATTCGTGTTTGCACACAGCGCTGTATTATATCCAAAATTTTAAGCATGTCTTTGTTTTGGAGCTCTTTTTTATGTGCTGAGGGTTATTGACACATTTTAAAGATACTTCATTCATTCCCAATTCCTTTGCCTATTATTTAATTTTGCACATGGTAAAGAGCTCTCTTTCTTAGACAAATACAAAAAATAGATTATGTAGCACCAACAAAACTATAATGAAGATTTTCTTTTCCAGATCTGAAACTTAGTTTGCTGCTTTTTACTTGAGACAGTTTAGATGATTAGGAAATCAAATAACATTTATTGGATTCAAATTAAATTTAGGAGTATGCTTTCATTCTGTGAGTTCCATTATTTTCCATTTTAAAAAGCTATTTCTTGTTACAGATCTGTATTTAAAAAATATGTGAGAAATTTGAAAAAAGTGAATAAATTTTAGTTCTTGGTTCTTTTTTTTCTTCTTCAGTTATTGTTTAATGGATTTGAAAAAAGATCACAGGTACTCTGTTGAGATGTTTTGTCAACAGTAACAAATTCTTATCTGATTTTGTATGAGTTCATCATCTCTTATTAAGCTTTATTATATATCATTAGTGGGACCATTTACAGTGGCTGAAGAATGGCATATATCCTCATCCAAAGTCAAAACTATCAAAATAGAATATTTAATATTAAATATAAGATCCTCTCTTGAAAATCTTTTTAAAATATGGGAAATGGTTCCAGAATCTAAACATGGTGTGCCTCTCCAGAGTTCTTTCTGACATGAAATTCTAATTCATTTTACTAATTGTAAAATAATTTATAGTCTACACTGTTTTAAAATTATATTAATCAAAATCTAGATTCTGCTGTAGAAAATGTAATCACATTCTTACATATCATGTTTCCCCAAAAATAAGACCCTGTCTTATATTTTTTTCAACCCTGAAATAAGCGCTTGGCCTTATTGCCATGCACTCAAAAGCCCGATTGGGCTTATTATCAGGGGATGTCTTATTTGGGGGGAAAACAGGGTACTATATTAAATACTTATAAATCATTTGATTTGGACCCTTAATCAGGAAGGAATCTATTACAGTATCCCTGACAGATAGCTGACTTGGTTTGAAATCTACTGCAGTTCTAGTAAACTATTCTATTGTTTAACCATTCTTTACAATAATGAATTAATTTCCATAATGAAGATTGAACTGTAAACAGCACTGTAAAACTGGCAAATCTTTTCCTGTTCCTCTCTTATATTAAAACTGAAATGTGAAGATAGGTCTGTTGTTATCTAGCATTCAGAAGATCCAGCTGTGAGTCCATTCTGAACAATATAAACTCACTATATGACTTTGAACAAATCACTGTCTTTCAGCCCAACCCCTCTCATAGGTAGTCATTGCAAAGGAAAAATGAAAAATGTCCATTTAAGCTACCTTGGATTGCTGAAGAAAAGGTGGGATATAAACTTCAATCCAGAATTTTACTGAGGAAATTATTTTCTTTCTTTGAGGTTGACCATGCGGCAGCAATAAAAGAGTATAGTAGGTCTTCTGCAGACCAGGAAGAACCTTTACCACATGAACTGAGGCCTTCGGAAGTATTAAGCATGACCATGGACTATTTAGTAACTCGTATCATGGACAAAGGAGAAGGGAACTACAGAGAGTGGTATGATTTTGTCTGGAACAGAACCCGAGGGATAAGAAAGGTAACCATAAAAAAAAAAGGATTGTTATTTCATAGAATAAATACAATTAGAAGGATAAGGCTGAAGGAAATAAAAAGGCAAGGAAGAGGGACACATTGTGGAGACAGCAAAATAATGCTTACCTATTCCCTCAAACACCACACATTCTTGACCTTAGTTCTCAAACCTATCTACCTACCTTCCTACCTACCTACTTGTTTATAAAATTTATAGGCCTCATCAAGGTAATTCTGGGCTGCTTCAGTCATAAACATATGGAAGGTATTGAGATTCGGTCTTTCTCTGTCTCTTGCTGTCTTTGAACATTAATTCTATTTGTGCTGCTTGATTTCTTGTTTGCCTGGTTTTTTTTACACTTCCACTTCCTCTTGTACCTGGAAATATTGGTTAATCTGCATCACCTTTTTATCTTCTGCTGTTCTACTAATGAAAAAAGTGATCTCTTTTAACTTTTAACTCTTTTAACTTCTTGGGTTAGGATCCGGAGGTGTTTGGAAGACCTTCATTTACATTATAAAAGCATTAATTGAGATTTATCGAAACATATAATTAAGAATAGTTACATAAAGTTTGTAAGTAAATTTTGATGAGTTTTATTTTGTTGGAATTTTATAATTCTAACAATTTGCCATTTTATGTTTGGCTAGGATATAACCCAGCAACATCTGTGTTCTCCTCTGACTGTTTCCTTGATTGAAAAATGTACCCGTTTTCATATTCACTGCTCCCATCATTTGTGCGAAGAACCCATGTCATCATTTGATGCAAAAATTAACAATGAAAACATGACTAAATGTCTCCAGAGTCTGAAGGAGATGTATCAGGACCTTGCAAACAAGGGTATTTACTGCAAGGGTGAAGCAGAATTTAGGGGATACAATGTCCTCCTGAACCTCAACAAGGGGGATATTCTCAGGTGACTTTTAAAATGTTTACAACATTGATTTGACTTGTTTTCACTACAAACATTTCATTGCATTGTTCATAAATCTTGTCAGGAAAAGAATGAATCACTTTTAATATAGAGAAGTGTAACTATATGATGGGGTGTTCAGTGTTGTTTGATTAGGATCTGCATTCCAAAAGATAGACAAGCCAGCATTAAAAAGTAGAACACTAATAGGTAAGAGCAAAAATGCAGTTTAAAATATTTATTATTTTAAATTGATCAAAATATCATTGGATAATATAATATTAATTATTACAATTTGCTGGGAACATTTATAAGAGTTCTGAGGGTTATATTTAAAGGATCTCTGGACATTTTTTGAACTTGTTGCTGATTTTCAGTGCAAAATTAGAAGAGACCAAAGCTTTATTACCATCTAATAGTGCCAAAGACAAAACCATCCATCTATCATTAGTTTTTTTAAATTATCTACCCCAGAACAGTGGTTCTTGCTAGTTGCTAATAACAAATTATATACTGTTTTTTAAATCAATAGGATAGCTGTTTTTGTTCAGCAGTATTAAATTGTCCAGGTAGTAGGCTTCTTCTCAGTAGATAGACATTGTTAATTATTTGTCCCCCCCAATAGTCTATTTCTCTTTTGTAATAAAGAGAATTACTTAAAAGTAAGGTTAAATAATCCATACATTTCATAAATTTACTTTTGCAAAAGTATGCTTTTCAAGCCAGAATAAAACAGTTGTAAGTTACAATAGCTAGTTCAAAAGCAAAGAGTTGAGGCACCTTAAAGGTTAACAGATTTATTATGATATGTACTTCATCAGCAACAACTTCTTTCATCAGACCCATGAAAAAGTTGATTACTGTCTTAATATTGATTTAAAAGATGATAAATTGACAAAGTTGAGAGGTGCAAGAGATTGTTTTCATTCGTTTATATTAACTTCATTACTGTGTCTTCTGATTGTTCAATCAAATCCTTATATCTATCCATATCTGTTTTTATTTGCAGTCCAGGGAAAACTCTGTCATGGCATTTATTCTGGTCTAAAGACTACTTTGATAATAATTATTGTAAATTTGTTCACATGTTTTACTTAGCTGTAGTGTGATGTCTTTTGGCTTACTGTGCTGTGAGTTGGTGTTATGTGAGGATCAGATCACTGATTCACAGCACTTTGAATTAAAAATAATTAGTTCAGCCATTGCTTTTGCTTAGCATATTAACATAGCTATCCATCTTTCATTAATAATGTATATATTTTAAAATAAATATTTAGATACTGAAATAAACGTTTCAAATATTTTGTGGCAGTTTTAAATTTAAACGCATAATTCTGTATGAATTTCAAGCTCAACTATCCCAAAGTTTTTGCAACTTCTTTTAAAGCACCTGTTCCATGCTTCCATTGTGAATAAAAAAGTAAGTGAGCTTTTTTCCATCTTTATCTCAACAGAGAAGTGCAACAGTTTCGTCCATCTGTCCGAAACTCCCCTGAAGTTAGATTTGCAGTTCAAGCTTTTGCTGCATTAAACAGCAATAATTTTGTCAAATTTTTCAAACTTGTTCAAACAGCATCTTACCTGAATGCATGCTTGCTTCATTGCTATTTCAATCAGGTAAGAAATTACAGCCATTTTAATGGTTATTATATTACACAGTGCAAAGGTTTTTTAGTATTATATTACATTACATTGCATAACAGACAACTTCTGTATTCTTATAACAGACTATTTAAATTTTCTATGCATCCTGATGGATCAATGTGCCTTTTGCAAAACAGATAAAATCCTGAAAATCCTGATAATAGTAATGATTTCCCACTAAGCTTTTCAAGTGGGTAGATTTTATTATAGACCTAAGCAAGGTAGTAGACCAAGTATTTTCATTGGTGGACAATGATTAACTTTGTTTTTAAAAGTAGTCTTCTCCACTGATAGGATTCCATGGTTGGTGTTTTCCAAGGACATATTTAGTACAACTGTAGACATGGTTTTATGAGTTAAGACTGAGCTCTTTTTTAAAATATAACATCAAGAAACCTACAAGCATATAACAAACAGTGAAGACATGAATACTTTTCAATGTATTGTTGAGCTTCCAGTATTCATAGCATTGCAGAGATACTTTAGAACCAGTAATATAGACTTCTTTGTCTTTTGCATAAACAAAAGGAAATCTTTATTGTTAAAGATGATCTTCTTAATATTTGTACAGCTTTATTTTTTCCCCAAAAGGTTTCCCCAAAAATGCTGTGTGACCTATGGCCAATACAACTTCCAAACCATTGTAGTTGTGCATGAAACATTCAACTATCTCCCCCCTCCCAATTAATATTTGACAGAGACCATAACATACTTTTAATTTTAGGATTATGTAATAGAATGTTATAAAGTAATGAAGATATTAATATCTCTTAAAATATTTTTCAGATTCGTAAAGATGCTTTAAAGTGTCTCAATTTTGCTTATACTGTGAACTATCAGAGATCCACTATCTTTCCACTGGAGAATATCGTTCGCATGTTGCTGTTTAGAAACCTTGAAGAAGCAACTGATTTTATAAGTTATTATGGGTTGGGGGTGTCTGATGGGTAAGTGGTTGTTTTACGTAACAGGATGGGGAGTTTAAACGAGGTGATCATGTGGGTTAATATCTGTCACAATTCCAACAGTAATGGGCAGCGTCTATTATGGTTGTGAATTGAGGATTTCCTAAGACCAATTCCAATTAATTGATTCAGTTTTATGCATTAAATAGTATCTGACACAGAAACTGTTCTAGTTTAATTTTAATATTGGATTGGCTACGTGTTCCCCTTGTATAATAAAATATTAATCTCCTTTCTGTTATCATTTTAACATCTGCCTGAATAATCCATGATTGAAGATCTCAGATGTTGAAACTGTTTGAACTGGTTTTTGACAGATGATTGGACAATACAGTAGTAAAAATGTTGTGATAAACTTGACATATGACAGAATCTGCAGATTTATTTATTTATTTATTTGGTTTATATAACCTACAATCAGGTACCAAGTCCACTGTGCCCTAGGTTTTTTATTGGAAAGCACTTGCCACAGATGTTTTTTTAACTGATTTAAAATAACTCTACAAAGCCAAAAAGCTGGGGTTTTTTATTGTTCATATACATAATTTCTACAAATATAATGTACTTAATATATTATATTTGGACAGTGCAACTGTTTGTGTCAGGCCTTTTATGTTTTTAAGTGGGATTCATATTAATTAATTAATTTGATGGTCACATCAAAGGAGAGATAAATTAAGACACTATTATGATTTATTGTAGATGTGTTTTGAAAAAAATCCATGTGAAATAGTTCATTATAATCTTGAAATCACCTAATAACATGTTCTGTACTTCCCCTACACAGTTCTGTGGAATTGAATCGATCTGCCTTTTTGGAACCAGAAAGCTTGCCCAAACCAAAGAAATCACTGTTTGTTGGGCAGAAGCTCACTCTGCCTATTGGAGAAATTGTCAGTGGGGGGCCTCTACAGCACATGACTCCTCATGTACCTTTGTGCAGTTTTAATGCTCAAAACAAGTACACAGGAGAGAATTCAGTAGTGGATTCAGCCAGCAATCTTCAGAAAGTCAGTGTTGATATAATAGGTAAGAAGCTACAGTCACAGAATGACGATAGGAAATATGATTGTTTCCTAGAACCTATTATAAAAAATATACTGGCTGCCGTAGTTTGCATTTACTATAGATATTTCATCATTCTGAAACTTTACACTGGATTCTAATTGTAGGTATTTGAGGTAGTAATAAATGTAGGAGGGGTACTTACTTTTTCCACATGCAAATTTGCATTTATGTTTATAGCAATTATATAATGGCTTACAATGGATTACTAGAGATTAACAATTGTTTTTCTCAATGACTGAGCTTCTGATCCTAATTGCGGTTGTAAGTCAAGGATTGTCTATAAAAGGACATATTTGTTATATCCCCTTTATCAATATTGCTGAAATGAAGATCAAATATCTGTATTTTGAAATAATTTGAAATTGTCAAAAAATGCAAGGGGGTATAGTCTCTTTAACATATGACTGTTCTTTGATTTAGATTGTTAAACATAAATGTTTAATGTGAAAATAATTCATTCCAAATCTGAGTATTAATTCATCTGGCTGGGTATTCTGTTATAATAGACGTCTCTAGCAAAAATATTTTACAGTTCAGGTTTCTGAGGTAATTTCCCTAAACCATACCTTTACTCTTGTTTTCAGAAACCAACCTGGAAAAGTCTGCCCTGGATTGAAAAAAATGTTTTTAAAAGTTATGAAAATATTGTTTCTCTTGCTTAATAGCTTGATATTTTACTGCCTGTTTTTGCCCACAGAACCAAGAATAGGAGAGGAAAATGTAAAAATGGAAGCACTTCAATCTCAATCTTCATTTTTACTTCGACCATTTCCATCTTCACTGGTGCCTTCCTCTGCAGAGTCCATCTTCCAGCCCATCTCACAACCGTTGTCTCCCACACCAAAGCATCAGCCTGAATATAGTGATATGGTGAGAAGCATCTGACATTTCTTAAATTATCACACCTTTTTAAAAAAAATAATTTTAGATTTCTACTTTTGTTTTAATGTAACAATTCTTGATATAAGAGATGTAGTTATAGAAACTTAAAGGTAGACTATGGTGTAAAAATAATACTAGTGATTGAGAAAATGATCTTTTCCCCCTCAAAATGGAACATACAATCCCTCAGAATATGCAGCTTCTCCTGGCACTTGTACTTCCTTCCTTCTACAGAATTTTGCCATCAGTTCTTGGTGTTCCTATTCTTCCCAGTGAATAAGTGTAAGGAAAGCTTCTGCATTCAGCTGAAAGGTTTTATATTACTTGATTCTGATCCTTGCCTTAGGGGTCTCGGTTTGATAGGGATAACGAATGGAAGGGTAATTCCAGCTCTTTGTTTGCTTGCATCCTATCTTAATTTTTTATTTTTATTTTTGCAAATAAGGCAGCAACCATCCAATACATCTTCCTTCTGTTTTCACCAGAACAATAAGCCTGTGAAATGGGTTGGGCTGACAGTGACTGGCCCAAAGTCACTCAGCTGGTTTTCACGGCTAAAGTGGAACTTGAATTCATGGCTTCTCAGTTTCTAGCTTGGTACCTTAACCACTAGATCAAGCTGGCTCTCAAACCAGGAGAAGTTTTCTCTGCAGAATACTTGGAAGACAAAACAGTCTTCCTGCCCTTGAAAAATCGGTTTCTATAAGCAGAGCCCTGCATTCTGTTTTAACCCTCTTTTCAATTTTTTCCACTTCCCCTTTCTTTAATTCAGAAAATTTCACTAGGCAAACTTTTTAGGCTTTTACTCCACCCTGATAAGAATTCTGATATTTAGAGACTGAGTAGTATTGTAATATTGCCTTAAATTCTCTATGTTATCAAATGTTTCCATTTTAATATTGTGCTACCATGTACTGTACCATTTTATTTATCTTGGTTTTACAAATATGTGCTAAAAACAGTGTTGAAGGCTAATTCTTACTCTTTGCTTCTTAATGACAGGACATTTTAGAAATAGCTAAAGACCTTATGTATGAGGTACTAGAACAAGAATGCAAAGAAATCAGCCGTGCTGGAGCAGACTATGTACAAACAGCAATATGGTATGTATAGATATTGTTTTTAATGATATTTTGGAAACAGGTAGTGGTGTTTGCTCATTTGTCATTGTAGACATATCCTGAATACTATAATAAGTTAATGCAACTTTCTCTAATGTGGACATGCTCCAAACGTGCATTATAACTTCCCAAATTATGTAGCCAGCATGGCTTTTACTAAGAATTCTAGCAGATGAACATGCTCAGGTTGGGGACGATTCAGATAAAACATTGATCAAGGGTTGATATTGGATAACTTTTCTAATTTAGCACTATATTTAGAGAGAACATGAGAAATGCCACTTTTTTTGTCTGATGCTTTATCATTATCTTTATTTTTATTTAAAATTCAAACTATTACTTGAATATTTTAATATTCAATATAGTTTAAAATAATATAATATTATATTATTTTAAATAAAAAAATAATATTTTTTTTATTTAAATTAAATTAAAAATAAATAATAAATAAAATATTAAATAAATAAAATATTTATTATTTTATTTATAAATAAATAAAATATTAAATAAATAAAATAAAATATAAATAAAATAATAAATAAAATATAAAAATAAATAAATAAATAATATATAAAATAATAAAATAGTTTAAAATTTAAACTATTACTTTGAACATCCAGGAAAATTTAAGTTTCAACTTTTATAAATAATTCATACCAGTACTACATCAGTCTCTCTTTGTTTAGAGAAAAGTCTAAAGGTATCAGAAGGTAGTATCTTTCAACTGAAATCTTTTCTGTTACTCTTGAGCCTTTTGGCATTAAAACTAACATCTGTTTTCTTTCTTCATAGCTCTTTTTGTTCTCACTTCATCATCTTCCAAATCTTCTTGGTTAGATGTGAATGGGAGAAGTTTTTTTTTTTAACTTGCAGTCAGATAGGAAGGGCTTATTGCTTTAGAATTTCAAGAAGGCCTTTTTGTGTCACTCATCTCTCAGATAATCAGTCTTCTTTAAAACAGGATTTCTATATTATCTGTAAGGCTTCTGCAGTTTCAGCACAACTCTTCCCATACTTGTCTGACAGAAGGTTCAAGGAAATGGTTTTATTGTCCTTGTGAGCCGTCCAAAGTTGTGTTAAAGTTTGGAAGCCATAAATATCTGTTAAATAAATATTTTCTATAATAGATTTCCTTAGATTAACAAAAACCACCTATAGGACTGTGTGAAATCTTTCTGTGCATAGAAAAGCATTTTTGACCCCTTCTGCCACCACTTTCTGCCAAGAAAGATAAATTAAATTAATACTGATATTCCTTTATTATAACCAGCCAGATGACAAGATGATGCAGCAGGTTTTTTTGCTGATAAAACATAGATTGTGGCTTAAATGCAATAGTATATTTATTTATTTAAATTTGTTTTTTGTTTTTAATTCAAGTGAGATACTGGGTTTATGTAGTAGACTCATTGGTCTATGTTTGGATATAACTGGAAAATTTAAACTTAGAAGAGTCTTGTACAAGGGTGTCAAAACTGGCAGCCCACGGGCCGCATGCATCACTCACAGGCCATCCCTACTTCCAGCTCCACAAAGGGGAAAAACATCACTATACGTCATGTGATGGCAACGTGACACTGTGAGTTTAACACCCCTGGTCTTACAGGTAGCTAGAAGAAGAAAAGTGTATGCAGCTTTGTGTCTTTAACCAGAGACCTCACTCCAGGGACATTACTCTTAAGTTTTCCCAATAAGGCATACACACCAATTATACACACCAATTATAGCATAGCTATAATAAAAATAAAAAAATAATAAAAATAGCATATGTTTAAAACTACAGATAGTTTTTGATTTATTATCATTTGTTCAGCAATTGTTCAAAATTGCAACTGTGCTGAATGAATGGGCTTCCAACATTTGAGCTACCACAGCATCCTGTCAATCACATGATTGCAATGTGGGTGCTTGGTGCCCACTCATAATTACAATGTGGCAGCATTCCATAGTCAAATGATCACAATTTCTAATATTTCATGCTGTCTTTTCATGAGTGGGGAAGTGGGACAAGTTGGAAGTTGCGGTCACATAAGGTCCTTTTTGAACAACTCAGTCCCAGTTGCCATTGTAACCCAAGGACTACCTGTATCTTTATTATAGCTTAGAGTTTCATGTACCTATGTTGGTATAAAACTAAAACAAATAGGTTGCTCTACTTACAATCTCTACTTTCAAAATTGCACTTGCAGCAAAAACCAGGCAAAGACTTAGAAGCACATGTGCACAGGCTAAAGGCCTCTCCTTGCAAGGGTCAGTCGCCATACATAATTCACAATTCCCTCTCCTCTGAATCAAGATCATTGATTTAGGGGTTTAGGCTGGTTTCTTAGGTAAAAAAACAGGAGATTGTAAATTCTAGTCCTGCCTTGGGTATGAAAGCCAGCTGGTTGTCTTTGGGCCAATCATCTCTTAGCCCAATTCACCTCACAGGGTCAGTGTTGTGGGACAAATAGGAAAAGTATTAGATATGTTCATTACCTTGAATTATTTATTTTAAAAAATAATAAAGGTGGGATTAAAAATAAATAATCAAATTCCATCTAAATCAGAAGACAATCTTATATAGTTTAGGGGATTGTATTTTACATGCCTCTCTTAGGAATCATTTTTCTCAAATTTTTTAGTAAGTATATTACTGGAAGCATGTATAACAAAATCTCTTGAGTCTACTTTTCATCATAAAGAAATCTGAGGCCCAGCAAGCAAATTAGTCAAACAGATAATGGACCTTCAATAGGTATATCAAGCTCATTTGAAGCCATTAAGGGTGTGTGTGGGGTACTCATTATATCACAGTCTCTGCAATCGCAGTAGGTTTTTTTTTTTAATTTGAATTTATATCCCGCCCTTCTCCGAAGACTCACGGCGGCTTACGTTGTGTTAAGCAATAGTCTTCATCCATTTGTATATTATATACAAAGTCAGCTTTATTGCCCCCAACAATCTGGGTCCTCATTTTACCTACCTTATAAAGGATGGAAGGCTGAGTCAACCTTGGGCCTGGTGGGACTTGAACTTGCAGTAATTGCAAGCAGCTGTGTTAATAACAGACAGACTTAGTCTGCTGAGCCACCAGAGGCCCTACTGGAAAAGACATCATAAGGCAGGGGTGTCAAACTTGCAACCCGCAGGCTGGATGCATCACACGATGGGCACGCCCACCCCCGGTTTAGCAAAGGGGGAAAAAGTGATAATGTGACAACTTGTGTTTGATACCCCTGTCATAAGGGAATTGGCATACTCAAGAATTCTCAGACCAGTGAACACTGGCTTAGGCCCACCAAAACAACAGTTTCTCATTCACTCTGCTAGGAAAATAAGATTCACAGTATGTATTATTTTAGAAGCAAATATTTCATAAAATTTGCAGCTTTTAAAAAGTTGTACTTGTTTTTTGCAAGATGAAAAGAAGTAAGTGAACGAGAAAATTTATTTATTTATTTATTATTTATTTATTTGATTTTTATACCGCCCTTCTCCCGAAGGACTCAGGGCGGTGTACAGGCAAAAATAAAACAGATAATACAATATACAATTTAAAAAGCAGATTAAAAAACTTATTTTAAAATTAGCCTGATAAGTTAAAATATACTAGACTAAAAAACCCCATTTAAAGTTAATTAATAAAATTTAAAATTAATAAAATTCAATTCAAGCCAGCCCCGCGTGAATGAAAAGATGTGCCTTCAGTTCGCGACGGAAAGTCCGAAGGTCAGGTATTTGGCGTAAACCCGGGGGAAGCTCGTTCCAGAGTGTGGGAGCCCCCAGCCGACATTGGGGACACTGGGGACCGCCAGCCGACATTGTTTGGCGGACGGCACCCTGAGAAGTCCCTCTCTGTGAGAGCGTACGGGTCGGTGGGAGGCATGTGGTAACAGCAGGCGGTCCCGTAAGTACCCAGGCCCTAAGCCATGGAGCGCTTTAAAGGTCATAACCAACACTTTAAAGTGCACTCGAAAGGCCACAGGTAGCCAGTGCAGTCTGCGCAGGAGCGGTGTTACGTGGGAGCTACGCGTAGCTCCCTCTATCACCCGCGCAGCTGCATTCTGGACTAGCTGAAGCCTCCGAGTGCACTTCAAGGGGAGCCCCATGTAGAGAGCATTACAATAATCCAAGCGAGAGGTAACGAGCGCATGAGTGACTGTGCACAAGGCATCCCGATCAAGGAAGGGGCGCAACTGCCAAACCAGGCGAACCTGGTGGAAGGCCCTCCTGGAGACGGCCGTCAAATGATCTTCAAACGACAGCCGATCATCCAGGAGGACACCTAAGTTGCGCACCCTATCCTTTGGGGCCAGTAACTCGCCTCCAACAGTCAGCCGCGGCTGCAGCTGACTGAATTGGGATGCCGGCATCCACAGCCACTCCGTCTTGGAGGGATTAAGCTTGAGCCTGTTTCTCCCCATCCAGACCTGTACGGCTTCCAAACACCGGGACAGCACTTCAACAACTTCATTGGGGTGGCCCGGGGTGGAAAAGTACAGCTGAGTGTCATCAGCGTACTGCTGGTATCTCACCCCGAAGCCACTGATGATCTCACCCAACGGCTTCATGTAGATGTTGAACAGCAGGGGCGAGAGAATCGACCCCTGTGGTACACCACAGGTGAGGCACCTCGCGGTTGACCTCTGCCCCCCTGTCAACACCGTCTGCAACCGGTGGAAGCAAAATAATTTTATGGATATTTAATGGGATGAGGAGAGACCAGAGAAGCATAGGAAGGCAGAGAAAACAGAGGCTGGGAAGGTTGAAGGAATAGCAAATGGAGCAGTGAAACATTGGAGGAGGAGGAGAAATCAGCATTGGGTAAAGCTGAGGGTTTTGGGATGGAGTGGCAGGTAAGGATGAGAGGGCACTGCCATAGATTTGCACTGATGTTTCAGTGCTGGGTATTTCTACTTATGTGAGCAATAGGACTAGGGCAGTGATGGCAAACCCTTTTTTCCTCAGGTGCCTACACCTACAATGCAATCCTCCCCTGTGCGCCTGCCCCAGCACATGCATGTGTGACCCCCTCTGCTGCCCCACCCCTGTGCATGCATGCATGACCCCTCTGTTGCCCTGCCCCCCACACATGTGTACACAACCCCCTCACCCATGCCCCGTTTTGGGCCTAGCAGGTCTCCCTGAAGCCTCTAGAGGCTGGAAACAGCCCGTTTCCGGACTTCTGGTAGGCCTGTTTTTCTCCTTCCCCAGGCTCCGGAGGCTTTCCTGGAGCTAGGGGAGGGCCAAAATGGCCTCCTCCGGCTTCCCGGAGGCCCGAACCGCCAGTTTTTGGACTTCCGGTAGGCCTAGTAGGCCTATTTTTCGCCCTCCCCAGGCTCTGGAGACTTTCCTGGAGCCTGGGGAGGGTGAAAATGGCCTCCCTCAGCCCCCTGGAGGCAGGAAACGGCCCATTTTTGGACTTCCGGGGGGCTCATTTTTTGCCCTCCCAGAGCCTCCACACGAGCCCTGTACTTACCTGGCATGCAAAACGGGTCACATGGAGACTCTAGGAGGGGAGGGGTGACGTGGGCAGGGCCAGTCGAAAATCAGCTGGCTGGTGCACACATATGTGCTGGAGCTGGCCTAGGGCAACGGCTTGCGTGCCCGCAGATATGGCTCCACATGCCACATGTGGCACACATGCCATAGGTTCGCCATCATGGGACTAGGGGATTATTCTGGTAAATCAACATTACCTAAAATACTTGGGTTGTTTATGCTCAAATTTTAATTAAATTTTATTTTGGAGATGAAACTTCTATTTTAATATTGATGGGTTAATATATGTAACTTGGTTGTGCAAGTGAATAAGAAACACCTGTGTCAAGGAGCTGGTGAAGTTGTAGAAAATTTAGAAATGTGCAGCTGGTTCTTTCAATTAAGGCTTCACAATGAATTTTATTTCTTTTATAGGGTCTCTGACGCTACTGTACATGAACTAGTTACAGAAGTGATGTCTGGAATTTTGAGGCAAATTGCATCTGTTGTAATAAATGAAGAAAAGGAAAGATTTGAAGAAGAAAAGCGTCAGGCTGAAAAAGAGAAGTAACTTTTATTTAACATTTGTTCTGACACAGTTTAAAGTTTCAGTGTGTATAAATTGCAGTACTACAATATATTGCAGTATTGTGTTCTCTGAGCCAATCAGATGTAATGATAAAGAGAGAAATTCATTCAATTATACATGCAAAGAGACATAACAGTGACTGTTGGAGGAATACCTCTATAGTTAAGTTTGCCTGAATCTGCCAAGTATCCATTCACCATGCACCTTGCTATTTTTTCTTTATTTGCATTTATATCCCGCCCTTTTCCGAAGACTCAGGGCGGCTTACACTATGTTAGCAATAGTCTTCATCCATTTGTATATTATATACAAAGTCAACTTATTGCCCCCAACAATCTGGGTCCTCATTTTACCTACCTTATAAAGGATGGAAGGCTGAGTCAACCTTGGGCCTGGTGGGACTTGAACTTGCAGTAATTGCAAGCAGCTGTGTTGTAAATGTTGTACCTTGATGAACTTATCTTTTCTTTTATGTACACTGAGAGCATATGCACCAAGACAAATTCCTTGTGTGTCCAATCACACTTGGCCAATAAAAATTCTACTCTATTCTATTCTATTATAACAGACTGTCTTACCAGCCTGAGCCACCAGAGGCTAGTTATTCGTTTGGCCATTGTATACATATGTAGATCAGTTAACATATAGAACTCCTTCATACTCTAGGGAATCTGGCTGCTAATGGGTATGAGTAGATTGCATGCTGTCATATTCCCTCTTATACATTGTTCCAATTGTGTGATAATTATTTAAACACCACTAGTGTATTTGTAGAACAATAGATTGCACACAGATGGTTCTTGATCCAACTCAAGACAGACAGACAGACAGACAGATAGACAGACAGATGTAATTAACAAAAAATACAACATAACCAGAGGATGTAAATTAAATAGAACATACTTAGTATTACTTGTATCTTAGTAATGTTTTTATAACTTATACTGAATACTTTATTTTTAAGATTGCTATTTTTTTATTGAGAAACTTTGTTATTAAGATAAGTACCTGAAGTTTTCTTAACACATAATGATTGGATTTCATTCCATCATCATCTTAGGCAAAAAAGGGAAAAAGAAGAGAGAATACAAATATTAAGCAAGTCACTGGGTGCAGAACTGATGGAAGAAGTAATAAAGCAAGAAATAAAAGAAATTTCAGTTAAGGAGCTAAAGTACGTGAGCTGCAGAACCATGTTCTTTACTGATCGTTATGTCTTTATCATTATTAGTTTTATTATGCTTGTTCCATAAATAATTATTATGGATGTTTTCTTGCAATGGATTCTTTGTAATGAAAGATAAAATAAAAACACTCTCCTTAGGATAAATAACACTTATTTTTTGCTGTCTTTCTGCCACTTTATAATTTGTCTTTCTTCTTACTGTGGATGTTTCTAATACTCTGGCTCCAGTAATGAAATGTATATCTGTTTCCAAGCACTTTTATTTCTTATTTCTTTTCCCAGAGCTGGGTATTGTTTTCTATACATCTTAAGCTTTTTTCAGTTTAGGGCTTTCCCTGTTTTTAATAACATAATGATTTAGGCTTTTAAATAAAAGGTAGTTATTACTATAACCACTTATAAGAAACTGAGAATTTTCCCAACCTTAACTTCAACAGTTTCCCTTTGCAAGTTGTTCAGAAGTAGGGAAACATTGGAAACTGTGGGGGAGAAATCTCTTTTCTAAATTGTTTTCTTCTTACACAGCCACTGTTTATAAACTGGAATATTTTTGATGATGCAGAAATAATAAATAATTTCTTTTTATTTTATAAATGATAATTTAGTTCAACTTAGATGTCCATTTCAGGCTTGTTTCTTCAATTTTGCAAACTAGAGACATGATACTTTGTATGTAGTGATCAATAATTTCCATTTAAACTATACTGCAGTTCTAATCAACAGTGTTATTTAATTTATATGACATAACATTTGCTTTTAAACAATTCTTGAATTGTTCTTTGAAATGAAATCTAATCATCTGTTGTATGACAGAAAGCCAGAAGTACTAAAAACTATCTTGAGATATCTGTTAAATTAATTTATTATATTTTAGGTGTGCTGTGGAGAGAGATCAAAAGGCACGTATTGTCCGGTGTTCACATGAAATCTGTGCTGAAATGATGGATGCATTTTTGGAGGATGAAATTTTCCAAAATGCTAAAGAGACCCTGCAAGAACTTCAGTGCTTCTGCAAATACTTACAAAGGTATGTCAAGTGTAGTAAAGTTGGCTCTTAAGAAGTTTACCGGTAATTATTCTCTTACTTGTATCATATTTCTTCCACTAATAAGCTCAGGATAAGATTTGTAAAATCTTTTCATTATTCTTGCAATTTTATTCTACAGGATATAACTACACGACAAAACTTGTTTCTTTAAGTTTTAAATTGTGGAAGTACTTCTCTTGCAAATTCTCCTGTGATCTCTAATTGTCATTTATAGTTTACGTATCATAATGTGTTTGCCTGGTTTGCTCTGAATTTATAGTGGTAATGCTGGTAAAGTTAGCTACTCTTACTTTTGCCTAACAAGTCCATCCAAGATAGACTTTTAAATGGAACTTGGGACTAAATCCAAAAATGAAACTTTATATAAGCCAGATATATATGCAGTCTCCATGGAAAGAAAAAAGCTGGGAAATTCATTCATTCATTCATTCATTCGTTCGTTCATTCTCTATAGCTGTCCATCTCATGCAGGTGGCTTTTTAAGGTGACTAAAATAGGAAGGCAACAAGAAAAACACATATCACTTCTCTTTTTTTTTTTCACTATAGGGCAAATGAGCAATTGAATGAAGAGTACATATAATTGCTATGTTCTATAGAGAAGGCTGTATAGCCTTTTCTTCCTTCTCTTCTAACAGTGCAGAAAACATTTGCTTCCCCACTAGAACTGGTTATAATCTGGTATCAAGCAGATAAAATACAGTCTAATTGAAAGGATGGTTCTAGTAAGTTGTGTATTTTGGTAGTCAATGAACCTTGCTTGTACATTCTCTTGAAGATGGAAAGAAGCTGTTTTGGCCCGAAAGAAATTGAAAAGACAGATGAGAGCGTTCCCAGCAGCACCATGTTATGTAGACCCAAAAGATAAATTGAAAGCCCTTTCACCCTCTGCAGAGTGTCCAATTTCCAGGGAGCATCTAATAAAAAGAATTGTGAATTTGGGACATGCCGGGACTCTTGGTACCGCCTGCCTGCAGTAAGTACTGTCTGTCTCCATATACATGAAAGAAGAGCATGTAGCAGTTACCTCTTTCTTCCCCATGCTATGATGGTATCAGGATGATGATATATGCAACATGGTGTTATTATGAGTCGTGGTGGCGCAGTGGTTAGAGTGCAGTACTGCAGGCTACTTCTGCTGCCTGCCGGCTGCCTGCATTCACATTCGCATTTTTGCATTTTTATACCGCCCTATCTCCCGAGGGATATAGGATTTGGCAGTTCAAATCTCACCAGACTCAAGGTTGACTCAGCCTTCCATCCTTCCGAGGTTGGTAAAATGAGGACCCAGATTGTTGTGGGCAGCATGTTGACTCTGTAAACCTCTTAGAGGGCTGTAAAGCACTGTAAAATGGTATATAAGTCTAAGTGCTATTGCTATTGCTATCATGCAAATGATACAATATCATTCCCACTCCCACTTCTCACAGTGCTTTGTATTTTATCCTGAGGAATCAGCACATTTTTTTTCTCTGATCACTTCCCTTGTCTTCCTGTTATATTGGAGGATATATGCTGCAGAGAATTAGGGCCAGTTATTTCTGATGCATCTACATCAAGCATTTTGCTTGCTGCTTGTATAAATGCTTTGAGATCCAAACCAACAATGAGTCATATATAGGGCAGCCTGCCTGGGGAGACTTGCCGTTTTAGATGGGAGGAACAGGATATTTCCTCTGAACTCCTGCCATTCTTCCAATATCCTTTCCCTGAGAACAGTACATTTGTTCTCATTCTTCAGTTGCACTTTCTGTAGCTTTTAAGGAATTCTCCTTAAAAGTGATAAGTTGTAAGGTGGCTGCTTGAATAGAGAAGTACTGTAACTATTTCCCAGGACATTTCTTTGAGGATCCCATCGTAGCAGTGATGCTGGCTAACAATGGTAGATGCTGGGAGCTATAATTCATTACTTCCAGAGAGCTACAGATCCTTCATCCCTGTGTTTGGTTGATTAGTTTAAATCTTACATACTTCAAAGTATCTTTTCTTAAATAACGTCTAGCTTTCTTTTCTATTTATTTACGTTTAAATCTAAGATAAATTAATCTAAATTGATACAGCTACTCCTTAACTTATGATTTACAGCCAGTTTCCAGTTATGTGATTGCATGTTCAATTTTCTCTGTCGGCTTTCCTAGAAGGTCTATGTGGAAACTGACAGGGAAGGTTGCAAGCTGCTGCCACTTAGCAAGATGATTCCTTTTGTTTCTGCATAGAGCTGCCTCCTGAGGGAAGCTGAACACTTAAAGATTTTAGCTCTGTTTCTGGATATAGTCAGAGTTGATACTTGGTGTCAGCATAAAATAAAAATAAAATAAAAGCTGTGTATTCTATCAAAGAAAATATTACAGGAGGACTTTTTAAACTGATAACTATTCTTAACTTTGGTTGAATGTTAGATGCAGGTCCTTATACATTTGACAAATCAAAGGACACAAGGTGGTGGCTAAGTACAAATGAGAAATGTTTGCTGTTTGATACAGTCAAGTGATTCATACAGTGGTATTTATTTTCAGGTTTCAATGGATACGGAACAAGACCATCCACCAAATGAAAGTACAACATTTTTATCAGCAATTATTACAGTATGTTCTATTTTAATTAAATTGTTAGAACAAACTGAAAGCTTTGAGATTACTGTCAATCATTGTAATCTAACTAAAGTCATGAGAGATTTAAGAATTAAATATATTTTGAACCAAAAAGTAATCCATACTGTTTTTATGAAGAATAAGTTTTGTAACACCTGAACAGAGAAGGGACATATGTCACCGGAAGAGGGTTACTGGACAAAATGCAGGAGAAAAGTCAAAAACTGACTGCCCTGCCCAGAGAACTCCTCTGATTTGTCTCTGTACAATGAGTTTTAAAATGCATTTAGACAACTGCTAATTAAATAAATGCTGTTTCATCTAGTGCATGAGCTGCAATCTTTTTAACAAGATTTTATAAGAATGGATTTTTACATCTCCTAAAGCTTTGGAATATATTATTTTAGAAAAAAATCAAGTTATAAACTAGTATGTTTTAACCATTATGTTTAATCAACCATTAAGTTGACTGTTGTAGCAACTATTAAATGAATACATAGGCTTGTTCTGGAAACAAATTTTCAGGAGATTTATTTTAGATTTATTGTTTTTTGTTATTAAAGTAAATAATTTTAAATGGCTTAAAGTGATCTATTTTTCCTGAAACACTCTTTAGGAAATATAATCTACAATGAATATGGTTACACAGTTTAATATTATGTTGTGTGTCTCAGAGATACAGCATGGAGTCCACTAGATCTACCAACATTAATTGCTGAAAATATTCCTATGCAACAAGAAAAGATCTTTTGGAAAACACTGCTGGTGTTGCCAAGTTATGATGACTATCCTGCTGAAGATCCCAGAAGGTACTGCTTGAAATGAGACAGTGCAAGAGTCAGTGTGTTGATTGTGCAGTTCTCAGGTTGAATAGGATAGTGTTCCCATTCATATTTTGTTAGTAATAATATGCTGTTATCTAAACTCACAAGAAGTGTTTCAGCTCCTAAGTATATTGTTCATAACTTCAGTCTTCTAGGACAACTTTTGTTCTGCTTTTAAAATCTATTTTGTTATTTCTTTCAACTGCTTAATTTTTCACTTCTTTGGCCCATTTGCCACATTTTCAATTCCTCAGAGTTCTCTGCTATCACCAGAGGAGACCTTTTTTATTTGCTGCAGGAAGCAAGCACATGTGCTTTTTTCCTTTACCCATTGTTTTCCTGTCGAGAGAAAAATCTTTAATATTTGGAGGCTAATTACCGTTATTGTCTGTCTTCCAAATGCATGGATGAAGAACAGGAAGAGATATTATACTGGCTGGCCTCCATAGGGATGGCTTGCCCAAGAGTAGGCCTCAAATCTTTCATGCCCTCATTTTACCTTTGAATCTAGAGGGTGGATTTAAAAAGTAAATCATATTTAATTTATATTTGCATTCAATGGAAATTAAGTTCAATTAAGGATATTATTTTCCTCCCATATATTTGGTATTATCCTAAAGCTGTCACATTGAACATTACCTTTGGGAGGGGTTCTGGAGGCTGTACTCCTGATTGTTGTGCATCCCTGGATTAAACTCTTCAGGTTATATGCTCCTAGATTAGAGTGGCAGAAGCAGATAATTTTTGGAATATTCTTAGATTAAATCTAGAGAAATTTTCTAGGACAAAATCATTATGCCCTGGAAATGTGAATAGCCTTTTGCATGTTTATAGTTTGTAGGTTAGCATTTGAACATAGTTCCTGTTTTATAAATACAGAGCAGGGAAGAGAGGATTATAACTTAGAGGCCAGTATCAATGTCACTAGCCAATGTCTTTGGATAGCCTGTAGGCAAAGAGTGCTATCAGTTTTATATAAATAAATTAACTTCAACAGCTGTATTAAAAGTGGCTTAGTATTTCTGTAGGTGAAGATATCACACTGAGGTTATCTTTGATTCTCGGCTTCTCACTGTATACTGTAATTTTTTTCCTTCTCTATAATAACAACAGAATGCTTCCTTTCTTGTCTTTTCTCAGCAAAAAATTTTCAGACTAGAAAAGTAAAGGCTATGGTATCTTTATACCACATATACAATCAATAAAGTCAAGTAATACTAAATGGTTGGTTAATTTAGGATCCTTTAAATCCCATTAAACCTAGTAAGGATATTTTTTTCTCAGAGTAAGCATGTATGGTATTAAGCTCTGTTTTTTTAACCAAATAAAACTTGAGTAAATAAAGAAATGATTAAGAAAATACAAAAAATACACAAGAATACAAAAATACAGGAGAGAAAATACATATTGCATCTGCAAATCATGTTCTATATTTCCATTATTTAACAATAGATGTTGCTAATACAGTATATTGTTATGTTGTATAGCTAGAATGACAACTATAAACAAGAACCCTAAGATTTGCAATAATAATAATAAAAAAATTTTTTAGGAGGAAATCTCCCTAAATGTGGAGTAGAACTATACATAATCCAGATGAGGTTGAGCCTCTTCAGTGCTTGTTGGGTGTTTGAAAGTAATGATTATGGTTGTTTGCACTGCACACTACTGTTGCAGGTTCTTTAGATTTATTTTCATAAGTTGATCTTAATCAGTGCTTCAAAGTTTAATATTAAGTAAAAACATCTTCATTATAATTTTATACCATTTGATAAATTAATGTTTTTTGTATGTTAACAAATATTTAACATTTTAATTGGACATAGTGCTAGGAATCAAATCTGTGATACAGTTCTGAAAGTACTTATTTCTTTTCTGGTTATAGAATTCTAACGGAATGGTTGAAAGCTAAATTTCAAATCAAAAGAAATGAAAAGGAATCTGCATCTCAGGCAAATAGCAGAATTCAGACACTTGCACTGCATACATCTCTCCAATCACAAGAAGATCAAGAAACCTATCTTAGTGTGTGCATAAAGGTCTGCTCAAGTAATAATTTTCTGATGCTACTATCTTGACAGATAGTACAAAACAAGTTCTGTTTTGGGCAAGGACAGTAATCTTCTGTACTCAAAGTAGCTGCATTAATTCAAAGATTGTGGGAAGGGAGGGCAGAGGTAAAGAAATGAAATCCATAATCAGAGAAGAGAGTCTTGAACAGGGGCCTCTGGTGGCTCAGCAGACTAAGTCTGTCTGTTATTAACACAGCTGCTTGCAATTACTGCAAGTTCAAGTCCCACCAGGCCCAAGGTTGACTCAGCCTTCCATCCTTTATAAGGTAGGTAAAATGAGGACCCAGATTGTTGGGGGCAATAAAAGTTGACTTTGTATATAATATACAAATGGATGAAAACTATTGCTTAACACAGTGTAAGCCGCCCTGAGTCTTCAGAGAAGAGCGGGATATAAATTCAAATTTTAAAAAAATTGCTACTTTTAGTTCAGCTATGCCAGAATGAAAGAGTGGTTCAGAAACAGAAGCATGAGAACTTAAGTCTGGGTTAGTAGTTAAGGGCTAGGAAGACTCAGGTTTAAGTCCACCTACAGCCCTGGAAACTCTCTGAGAATTCACTTCAAGACTGATGGGTTTAAATCAATGTCTCCCAACCATGGCCATTTCTAAGGCTATGGACTTCACCTGCCAGAATGGCCATGCTGGCAGTGGAATTCTGGGAGTTGAAGTCCATACGCCCAGAAATGGCTACGACTTGGAAATATTGGTTTAAATCTTACTAAAAAATATGAGACTAGAAGATAGTGAGCTTGCACCTGGCTTTATTTCAGCAACTAGCGCCCCTCTTCAAGGGAGACAGATGGTTTAGAAATATAAAATAAAAATAAACTGCCATCTGAATGTTTTAAAAAATTCTATTTGAAAGTTTTAAAAATCTGAATCCTTGGACTTGTAATGTTTTTGAGAACTCTTTTATTTATAAAACTTTACTGCAGACTTTGAAGAATGCTTCTGAATTTTAAAGTGGGAACTTCTTTGCTCTTTCTATAAATGGAAATAAACTGTTTTCCTTTGTAGGTGGCTTGTGGAACACTTGGCACTTCTGAACTTGAAGACCCAGAAACTTTGAAAGAACTACTTGGAACTAGTGGGCTTCTTCTTCTTCTATCACCTCAAGTAAGAAGTGATGATCCTGCAGAGGAAGATGTATATTGGCTTTCAGCCTTACTTCAGCTGAAACGACTCTTTCAAGTAATACCTTTCCAACCAAAACTACCTCTTGTGGTTCTTGTCCCCAGTCTTGGAAATGAGACTGTGAAAAAGGAAGTAGAGGAAGGTATGTAAAGAACTTTAAACTAATATAAGTCATTTATGATAATATCCAAGATAGAAACAAATTTAATTAGCTTATAAATAATGTAGAGTTTAGAACTCTAAACAGAAAATCTAGGTACAGCCCCAACGAAAGAAGACGCTGATGCTAGAAGTTCTTCAAAGTTCCATTTTATTGGAGATGTCATATTGGCACATCTGGGAAAACCCAAATTTGAAAGCTTCCAGGTTTTCCCCACCCAAAAGAAAGTCCAAGTCCCTTCCCTTGCACCCACATGTCCATCAGATGGTCCAATCAATGCACTGTCCCAACTGGAGATGCCTCTCAGTCACGCCACTCCAGGTGCAGGCTGAATGTCCTTGACTCTCAGAGAAAGGAATGTTGATATGGCTAGATATCTCTAACACTTTATGCAATCCCCCCTCCCAGTTTCCCACAGCATTAAGTGTGGCAGCCCTGAAGATCCAAAGAAAAAGATGGCCTCTAGGGCTGACAGCTAGAGCTGAATCTTCTCAGGATAAGTTTTTTAGATGGATGATAATGTTGGTTGGTATTTTCCCCTAAAAAAGGAGTTGGCTAATACCAAACCTCCATTAGTATCTGCTGAGGCTCTCATTTTTCACTTTTTATCTATTAGGGCTCTTGTGTTAAGTGCTGAAATTTGCAAGGGACTAGGAAAGGAAAAAGGAAGTTCTGTGGTTCTCATTCAGGTGAAGCTAAATCTCTATCTTGAGCAGAGGGAAGGTTTGTGCATGAGTGCAGATCATGTAGTGAGTAGCCGCGTATGAGACTGTATATGAAAAGTTTTTTATGTGCATCTGTATGTGGGGGAGAGCAAATAACATGAACATGTACACAACATACTAATTAATGTATCCTAGCATTTGATATACTTAAACCTTTAAAGATTACTGACTCCTAGCTTAGCTTGTTCATATAGTTGTCCCCGTTTCTTCCTGTGCATATCTGGGGAGAATAAGAAGTTATGTGTCAACCCTAGATGCCACATAGACCCAACAATTATTCTTATTAAGATTGCCTTGGCAACAGAATCTTGCAAATCTAAATGTGTTTCCCTTCCTTCCTCTTTTACAGGTACTCCTTGACTTACAACAATTTGTTTGAAGTTACAACAGCAATGAAAAAATGATTTATGATTGATTTTCACACTTACAACCAGTGCAGCATTCCCATGGTCATGTGATAAAAATTTGGGTACTTGGCATGTATTTATGATAGTTGCAGAATCCCACGATCATGTGACCGTCATTTGTGACTTTCCTAGCTGACTTCTGACAAGCAAAGTCAGGGTGGGAAAGGCAAATTCACTTAATGATCACATGATTCACTTAACAACTGCAATGATTCACTCAATAACTATGGCAAGAAAGGTCATAAAATGGGGTGCTACTCACTTAACAACTGCATTGCTTAACAGCACAAATTTGGAGCTTAAGTGTGGTCATAAGTCAAGGAGTGCCTGTATATATCATACGAATTAGGGAAGTGCCTGTTTGAGATGTTTTCATAACCCTCCCTCATCTGGGTTTAAACAGTGTTTACCTGTTGCCTTGGCAGTAAAACTCCTCTCCCTTTATCAAGATCATCTTCTTTATTCTCTGCATTATATGACTAAAGTGCAACTTCTTGTTTTCAAAGGTTTGATGCTGCCTGACTTGATTTCAGCTAAACTTATCTCAAACTACAGCGTTGTTGAAATCCCAGATTCTATAAATGATTTGCAGGGTTCCAGCAAGGTAAGAACTTTCTATGGATGAAGTTTGTAGTCTACCTTCTGCATTCCCATCCCGCACTGAAGCAAACTAAATGGGCTGGAGTCTCCCTGCTAAGCAGCCCCACTGAGCCCACTTGCAAACTTTGACAAGCGCAGCTCCAAATGTTCAGCTTGCACATCCCTCCCAGCCAGCGGCAGCAGGGAAGGTGCGCGCCCTGCCTGGTCTATTCTCATTGGCCAGAGGTGGGGCTCCACGCTGCCACCTCCCAGCCAGAGCGCCACGTTTGTTTGCTTGCTGGTCGCGTCTGAGAAGAGAGCTGCGCTCAGGGTGCCCGGGCCCCTGCGGGAGAGAGGGAGAGGGAAGGTGGGGGGGGGGGTTCTCCCTGACAGGATCCAGATTGGAGTTGCCTTATTTTGTGTAGATCTCCAACACTTGGCTTTGCCTGCCAGGCTCCACTCCCCCTCCACAGCCCAAGTGCTTGGATTCACATGACATGTGAAGCTGGACAGGAGAGCATAGATAGATAGATAGATAGATAGATAGATAGATAGATAGATAGATAGATAGATAGATAGATGGATGATAGATGAGACATAGAGAGAGATAAAGAGGGAGGAAAAGAGAAAGAGAGAGAAAGAGAGAGGGAGGGAAAGAGAGAGAGGGAGGGAAAGAAAAAGAGGGAAGGAAAGAGAGATTGAGGGAGGGAAAGAGAGAAAAGGGGGGAGGGATAGAGGGGAAAGAGAAAGAGAGGGAGAAAGACTGGGGGAGAGAGGGTGGAAAGAGAGAAATGATATTAATTTTTTTTCTTTTTTATTGTTGCTAAACGTAATATTTCAAAAGCAGAAAAAAATTGAAGGGGCATAAAAGTGCATTTATCACGTTTTTCTTAGAACAATTAGCTGAACTCTGCGTTTATCATTATTTTAGGTAGTAAAACCTCATTATTCAGGTTAAATTGCCGTGTTGGCACATTGCGATAAATAAGTGGGTTTTGCATTGCAGTTTGGGCACTCGGTCTCTAAAAGGTTCACCATCACTGGTCTGAAAGGTTGGCTAAAAGGTTGACATTTAAAAAAAACCAGTTTATTAGATCTAAAAATGATGGTGTAATACTAATGCCACTGGACTGGTATTTGGGAGACCCAAGTTGAAATCCACCCTCAGTCATGGAAGGTGACTTGAGCTGTCAGTCCAACAACTTCAAAAAGTTGCTGTTGGGAGTGTGGAATGGGAGAAGGAATTGCTGTGTATGGTGCCTTGACTTTCTAAACAAATATAAATCTAATAACAAAATAGTACAAAAGAAGAGCTGGACTAAAATGCTTCAGTCTAAGCAAGAGTCTTAATTTGGGAAGGATTTGCCACAGGATTTGCACTTTACCTTTTCTGTTGTCAGATTGTGAATTTGTTGTCTCTGCTTTTATCCATAGCTCTCTGAGGCAGTACAGTGGTTGGTCACTCAGTATCCACAATCTATCAAACTTTGCTGCCAGACCATCATGCAGTACCTTGAAGATGGCCTTCACTGTAATTTCACTCAGGCTTTCTACCAAGATAAGTGGGAGAGACATATGGCTGGGTTACCTTCTCAAGACCCCAGCATCATAATAGAGCTGTACAACAGTGTGATACAGTTCCTGGCTGAAGTTGCCACTTCAGGAGATCTCAGGGATTTGTCCTGGCCTGTAACCGAATTTGCAGAAGCTGGAGGCAATAAGTGGCTTCCCCACCTCCAGTGGAACAAACCCCGCCATCTTGCATGGCTAAAAAAGGCACTGCTGTCCTTTCAGATTCCGCAAATGGATGTTCCTCCTTTTGGTGGTAAGAACCTTCTATCTAAGGGCAGATCACAATTTTAATGTGCATTTTTGTTGTTAGTTGGAAAGTCGTGTCTGACCCATCGCAACCCCATCGACAACGTTCCTTCAGGCTTTCCTATGCTCTACCATCCTCTGGAGACCATTTAAGCTTATTAATGTGCATAGAGATTTAAAATTGAATAAGCAGACATGGGTTAATACGTGTCTCGATTGGGCCATTCCCAAATTTTATCTGAATAAAATTGGGATATAAAATAAAAACGGTGATTTCCCCATAATTTGGCATAGTAAAATAAATGTTTTTCTATTCCCCCTTCTCTCAGCTCCCTGGCTTCCTGTTTGTGCTATGATTTTCCAGTATGTGTCCCAAACGGCTAGCTCTCATCAGACCCAGGAAATACTCCAATCTCAGGTAGAGAATTTGTTGAGCAACATTTACTTGAAGTGGAAGGATCAGAAGCATGCCAACGCAGAAAAAGATGGCCCTTCTGTTTGGGAAATTCCTTGGGATCATATCTTGGCACTGTGCATTAATCATAAATTGAGAGACTGGAACCCTCCTCACCTTTCAGTAGCACCAGGTAATAAAGATTCTTTGAGCAATAATTTTTCAGTTTTGTTACAGGTTTCTTTTTAAATTGTATTTGATATATTTGTTTTGAAACCCTATACTTTAGAAAAAGCTTTGTGTTTTGTTTTTTTAGTAAAACATTATTCAGGGAGACATGATCAAGATGTATAAAATTGTGCATGGCATGGAGAAAGTGGATTTTTCCTCTCAAATATTTCTCCCACTGAAATCAGGGATTCAAAGACTACTACTCTTGAACTTTCAGTGTTACCACCAGTTTGGAAGTAACATTTTTGATAGCTCTGATTTGGGAAATGCTTGTGATAATTGGGTGCCCAATCCTTTTCAGTTTAATATTCATAAAAATGCATGGGATTGAAATACAATCTTATTTAAATTTAATATTAAACTTAATTGTTTTTTACTAGTCCCACCCCAATTTAAAAATCATCTCAATAACAACTCTAGAAGCCTCACGGAGGGACATTGTTTTTATGCTCCAAACGTCTCATTGTGCTTCTTGATAAAGAAAATATTTTAATATTTTCAGTCTTTTGTTGATACATTGATATTTTAAAATATATCAAATATTAGTTAGATTCACATGAGAAAAACAAGTATTTATGCCATTAAGAGAAAAAGTCAAATCAATTACTTTATAGCATAATTTAATAAAAATGTCTGAAAGAATAACTTCATTAAAAATTACAAGTTTAATCATTTCCATTTTAAATTAATTTTTCTACTTTATTTTTTGCAAGAAAAAATCAGAAAAAATGAAAAACATGAAAAAAAGCTGTATTCTTTTTATAAAAATTGTTAAGCATACTCAGATTTCTTTATAAATCTCATTGTAAGTGAAGAGGTAAAGGTTTGTATTGCTGTTATATTATTATATTAAATACTTAAATATTCTATATCTGCATAGACTAAAATAAAAGGATGGAAAGGTAGATTTGTTTTTTGTCTCCTGCTTAGTTAAACTAGCATTCTATATAAATGAATACAATTTTTATTTTAAGAATAAAGTCACTGGGAGTTGAGCAGTGTAAATAAATAAGCATAAATAAATTGTGATGAACTTGGAAAAAACTGCTTGCTGTTAATTTTCTGATGGTTGTATTTTTTTGCATCTTTTAGAAGCAGTTAGTAAAGATGGACAGATACACGTATACTTTTTAAAGGAACAATTGCAAAAATTCATTTGTCCTTTCTCATGGGAGGAAGCCAGATTAAAAACTCAGAAGGAGATCCAACAAAATCAAGAAAGGTAGGATTGTCTTTTTCTGTAAGTGTTGTATTTATGAACAATTTCTGTTTAAATGATTTTTATCCTAAAAACTAAGTATAGCTGGGCTTGGAAATAAGGCATTTTTATTATTACTATTGCCCTGAGTCACTTTCCTTTCTTCTTGATTTAATATCCTTATTCAGAAGTAAGTAAGTATTAACAGAAGAAAATGTAATATGATGTACTTTGTGGCAAAATTTGTAATTACCAATGAAGGGGATTAAAATGATTATTAAGCCACAATAATAGACTTCTTTAAGGTGAGGCATCTCCTCCTGGGGAAGAAGAAGACAGGTCCACCAGAGCGGGCGAGCTGAGAAATTTACAAGTTTTCTCGAAGACAAAGTTGCTTGATTTTGTTCCCAGTTAGATGCCAGCATAGTTTCTGGTCCAGTGCAGACCCTTGGGGCAGGTTTTTGCCCTGTTAACTGGGAACAGTTTGACCCTGTTGCTCCTGAGGAACTGGACAGGTATGCAAGTACCTGTGTTTTAGTCCATGTCCCTCCTGGCTTGTGAAAGCTTCCGAAGATGGGACAGACGGGTGGACTCTGGCGGTGATTAATGATTCCCTACAGGAAAGGGTAGTGCCCCAGCACTTTAAGGAGGCTGTGGTCTGCCCTCTTTTCAAGAAGCCATTGTTGGATCCCATCCTGTTGGATAATTTCTGACCTGTCTCCAATCTTCCCTTTCTGGGGAAGAATGTTGAGTAGGTGGTTGCGCGGTAGCTCCAGAGGTTTCTGGATGAAACTGATTATCTAGAATCTTATCAGTCAGGATTCAGGCCTGAATATGGGACAGAAACGGCATTGGTCACACTTGTTGATCATCTCTGGCGGGAGTGTGATGGATGTGGTGTATCCATCCTTGCTCTACTTGACCTCTCAGTGGCTTTCGATACCATCAACGAGGGTATCCTTCTGGAACTGCTTCAAGGGTAGGGAGTTGAGGGCTTTGTACTATCTTGGTTCACTTCCTCCCTTTGTGGCTGCTCTCAGTTGGTGTTAATAGGAGGTAAGAGATCCAGTCCTCACCCACTGCTTTGTGGGGTTCTGCAGGGCTTGGTGCTCTCTCTGCTCCTATTCAACATCTACATGAAGCTGTTGGGTGAGATCATCTGTCACCATGGACTGAGAGATATTACCAATACGTTGATGATACTCAGCTGTATATCTCAGCCCATGGTGAGTTAAGCGATGCTATGACCTCCCTCTTGCAGTACATGGAGGCTGTTAGAGACTGGATGGGGAGCAATGGGTTGAAACTTAACCCGGCAAGACTGAGTGGCTCTTGGTTTGGGGTTCTTTAGTCCATGGAGAATTGCCACCTTTGGTCTTGGTTGGGGTGGTACTGCCCCAAATAGTCCCAGTGCATAATCTGGGTGTTCTCCTGGACTCGTGAATCCTGGTCGAAGAGCAGGTGGCAGTCATGGCCAGGAGAATCTTTGCGCAATTGTGGGTTGTACACTAATTACACCCTTTCCTGGAATAACAATCCCTACTCATGATCACTCATGTCCTAGTCACTTCTCGTCTTGACTATTGCAATGCACTCTACATGGGGTTGCCCTTGAAAAGCATCTGGAAGCTGCAGTTGGTGTAAAATGCAGCGGCCTACATAGTTTTGTGCAGACCTTGGAGTGCACATGTGTCATCTCTCCTGCGGGAGCTGAATTGGTTGCTGATATGTTTCCGGGTGCAATTCAAGGTGCTGGACGCTACCTTTAAAGCCCTTCATGGCTTGGGACCAGTTATCTGAAGGACTCTCTTGTGGGGAGGGAAGAAATGTTGCGAGTTCCGTCCCCTAAGGAGATACATTTGACGGGACCAAGAAAAAGGGCATTCTTTGTGGTGGCTCCCAGCCTCTGGAACATCATCACTCCGAAAATTAGACTGGCCCCCATTCTGACGCTCTTTTGGAAGGCCCTGAAGACAGTTCTGCTAGAGGGCTTGGGGAATCCAGAACAGGATGGTGCCCATTAAATGGCTGATATGTGTGTTTGTTGTCGTCGGGGAGTGGGTGGAGGATTATCATTCTATTATTTTTATTATTTATTATTGTTATTTCTTTTATATTGTGTTTTTATTTTCTGTAAGCCACCTTGAGTCTCCCTGAGTGAGTAGGTGGCAATATAAAAATTCTAAATAAATAAAATATTTTAGGATTCTGGTCACTTGGCTTAATTAGAAATGCCCAGTAGTGATGAAAGTGGCCAATTCTATGTTTATTATGAAGGGACAATTCTAAATGCTGCTACTCTCATTTCATCAACTGCATGAACCCTCAATAATCATACAATGTTATCTATAAATCAGCATTGATGTGATGCAAATGTTGAAAAGCCATAGCACCTTTTTATGCTTTAAAATATCATTTGATTTTTCTCCCTCTTACTCAAGATATGGGTAAAACTCATCTTTCATCCACTTCAACCTTCAGTCCATGTTTATTTTGTCACTAGAAACGTTGCTAGTTGCACTTCCTAGCTCCTAGCCAATTTTGAATTTATCCAAGCTAGGATGTTAATTCTCAAAAGCAGTTTTGTTCATGTGCTATTTTCATGGGGAATTGTTGAGGCAAGTTACCTGGGTGAATAAGCCACTAGCTGCATTTGTCTCCAAGGTCAAGATAAAATTTATTTTCATTGAATGCCTGAATCAATTGTATTAGTTTAAAATCCTGTGATGTCTATAGTAACATGCAATTGTTAATATTAGAAAATGCTGCTGAGAGTTTAAAAAGCACAGAGTTTTGACTTGATACCTTTCAAAACTGTCAATAATATACAACATTGGTTTTTTCAGTATTTGGCCTGTATGTGAGTTTCCAGATTGCAATCCAGTTTATTCTGGAATCCATTGATTTTCTATTATCTGTGAAAGAATGCAGTTTTTTGGTTAGAACAGGAGGGACCCGAAGATGGAAGGTCTTTGGATCTGAAGACTGTGCAGTTTCATTAATACTACTTATGGGTATTTCCATATCTTAAGCATTTTATCTGCCTTTACATTTGATTGAAAGGCTCCAGTAACCATTTCCTGGTGCCCAGCTCAAAGCATTTCAGTTGCTCAATTTGAGACTATTTAGTTTTCCTGAGTTTTATATATTTAATGTACTGTTTATCTCTACCTTTTCAACTTAATTGTTTAGAAGCCTATCATTTTGGAGAAGTTTATATATTACTTGTTATATTATGATAGTGTCCATCTTCCTTGGTTATTTTTGAACTTTATAATTATACTTTCTTGCTCTTGATTTCTGAGATGAGTATTCTTATATGTGTGTTTTTGCATGTAACTTTGCTAATGATTTGTCTTTTAATTAACTTTTTCTCAGCTTTTCAGTATTATTAACTTCACTAAATTTATTAATTATTGGTTTGGATGATTGATTTAAAGAATAAAATTGTTTGTGATTTGGAGTTCAATTTTGAATGAAACACATATATGATATACCGGTATATTCCACATTATATGCAAATTGCACTAAAATTCATTTTTTCCATAAACACTATTAGATGCTGATCTTGCTGTACTTTAAAAGGCTTGGATGAGCCTCTATTTCTTTCTACAATTCTTATTGGAGTTTTCAAATTGATCAATCCTTGCCTCGTGAGACACTGTAGTCATGTTTAACTCTTTCTCATATTTATGAGATATGCTGATTTTCTGAATGATTGCCTTGATAGCTGAATGCTTTTGTCAGTCAAATGAAAATTTAAAACCATATGACGTCTCAGAAATGCAGATAGAAGTTACAATAACTTTCTAATTCACCCAGAATAGAATGAGCAACATCAGATATACCCATAGCATCAGCGATAATTAAGTCCACTTACATGCTTTTCTAGAGAAAAGATTTATTTCTTCTTCTGGACTCCTTCCTACAACCAGGTCAAGAAGTAGATTGTATAGGAAGACTACTTTATTGTAGGGCATAACAGATTTTTAAAATTCTTTGATAGGCTCCCCACTGCCCCCTCTTTTAGCAGAAAGATTTAAGATGGAATTATTTTGTGCTTTTTTATCACATCTTCTCCCCCCCCCCCAGAGTTGTCTCTTACCTTCTTGAACTATTCCTGCATACCGTCTTCTAAGTTATCTATGCATACAGGTAGTTTTCAATTTATGACCATAAATGAGCCCAAAATTTCAATTGCTAAGTGAGGCAGTTATTAAATTAGTAGGACCTCATTTTAGAACTTTTGTGCCATGGTTATTAAGCAGATCACTGCATTTGTTAACTGAATCATGCATTTGTTAAGCAAAATTGGCTACCCCCATTGACTTCGCTTGTTGAAAGCTGGCTGGGAAGGTTGCAAATGGTGATCACACATCCCCAAGACAGTGCAATTGTCATAAATGCATGCCAGTTGCCAAGTGCCTAGATTTTGATACGTGACCCATGGGGATGCTGTGACTATGTTAAATGTAAAAACTGGTCATAAGTTGTTTTTTGATTGGTATTGTAACTTCTGTTTGTGTGTGTGTGTGTCTCTCTCTCTCTGTCTCTCTTTCCCTCCCTCTCTCTTTCTGTCTCTGGAGGCTGGGGAGTACTGCTCTGCCGCCCAAAAGTGGGTCTGTCCGAGGCCTCTGCATGTCCCATTTTTGCCTGCCTTGGCCTCCAGAAGGCAGGTGGTGGCTGGTGGGTAGGTGGGGCAATATGGGCGGGGCGGCCTGGTCCCACTCGGGCCAGATTAATTTTATTTGTGAGCTGCCTAGAGTCTTTGAGAGTTGGATGGATACACAGTTTAATAATAACAACAACAACAACAACAGCTATATTTTCTGTCTTCTAGGTCTAAATTAAAGACTATGGCAAAACTGTATTCCCCTTTATTATCTCCAAATGAGCATTGTGTCAGCCAAGAAATTAAAAACAACAAGGAACTCAATATTTCTGGTAGAGATCTCACACTGGCAGTTTCAGAACTAGATCTTCTGCCAGAATGCCTGTCTGTTAAGCTACAGTTGGAGAAAGTAGAGAGCAAGAGGTAAGATTTCTCTCCTTCTTTACAATTGTTGAGAAGTGCTAAGACTGGGAATATGAATGGGTAGAAAGAACAGAAAAAACATAAATTGATGGGATTCAATATTCATTCATTTAGTTCTAGTTCTGATATTCTAGTTGCTTGGGAGGCAGCAAATCAAATCAATCAATACATAACATTAGAAGAGGAATACAAGAATAATAATATGGAAGGAAGATGGAAAGTTGAGAAAGATGATAACGGAGAAAACATATATTAGAAAAGTGTGGAAAGAGTTCATACAAATAGCCTATGCTGGCTGTGTGGGATGTTAGTTGGTTAAATGGAAAGGTTTAAATTAAATGCAAAATATAAAGTGAAATAAGATAGGGGTTTTATTTTAAATTCTGTACCAGAGCATTATCTCAATCCGTTAGGGATTGTCACCAGTACCCCAATCTAGGGGGCATGGCCAGAGGAGAAATAAATCACAGTCTTAGTTACCCAGATTTGAGGGCTGTAATACATATGTTGAACTTCTTCTTTGATCAGCAGTCATATATTTGTCATGAGAGGGTATTGCCAGACAGAAGATTGCATATTTTTAGGTTTTTAAAATAGTAGGTTCAGCCCATGTTGAAAAGCTGAAAAGTATTTTACTGAATAAATCTTGAGAGTTACAGTTAAAGTTACAGAGAAAGAAAGGTATACAAATCTGCATATTTTCAGATTATCAAACACCCAACAAATGGTAATATATGTACAACTGAAAACTGACATCTAGTTGCAAAGCACCTCCTAGAACTTAGGGTCTACAGTGTGGTTCAAACTGTCTGATGCCTTACCAACACTCCCACACTTAGAGATTTATAAATCACAAGATTATCAAGAATCTTGTGACAACCAAGATTCTTGATAATTTTAGTCCCACCTTAAACACGAAAGCTTTGATGGATAGTTTTGGGCAGTCAGTCTCTCAGCTCAATGCACAGGGTTCTTGTGTGGGGAAAATAGGAGGAAGAATATTGTCTATGTTTTGTTGACTTATATTATTTGTAAAAAAAATAGGATAAAGATAGGATTTTTAAAAATCTAGAAAAAAACATAGAAACATAGAATTATAGGGCTGGAAGGGACCTTGGAGGTCTTCAATATCCTGCCCAAGGCGGGAGATCTTATACCATCGTGGATAAATAGATATCTAATATTTTCTTTAAAAATCTCTAGCAATAGAGCACCCACAACTATGGCAGACAAGCTGTTCCACTGATTCATTGTTCCTGCTGTCAGGAAACCTCTTAATTCCAGATTGGATCTCTCTTCAAACCCACCACCAAATTGATGAAATGCCTTACAGCCCATTTTCCAGTGGTAAAGGTGTAATATAGTTTTATTCCACAAGCATAAATGTTTCTTTTACATAATGGGTTAAACATGATGCTCAGACTTAACATACTTTATATACATTGATTGTACTGCCCTCTGTCCTGACTAGATTTGGAAAGAAGTCTGTTCTATTGATTCCTTAGAGGAGCATGCTTGTTGAATATTTCTGTCATTATACTCTTTCAAAATATATATTTTCAAACTCCTAATGAAACTTCCATTTGAATTCACTCTATTTTCCTCAATATTTTATTTTTTGAAAATTTTTGGTGACATCAACTCTTCTGGTCAAATCTCTGAAATCTCTAAATATTACTTGTGTGTATATCAGTTCTTCGAAATAGTTCAGACAGGAAATCAAAACCATAAGTACCAATACTACTTTTGTTGTAAGGTTATACAGTAACTGAATCTTGCAAGTCTGAAAGCAGGTTCTCCCCTCCCCAGCCTTCACTTTTCAGAGAACAGGAGTGTCCTCTTTGAGCTATTTATTCTACCCCCATTTCTCCTTTAGGCTGAGATTTCATTTAGCCATAATTCTCAGCAATTGCTTCATTAGCAGTATCTCCTGTGGGCTGATTTCTTTCAGTTAACGCAGTTTCATTAACTCTAGTTTTGTATCTTGATCCTGCCAACTATAATTAAATCCAGCCAAATATAATTGAGATTAGAGAACAGAATCTCAATATATTTTGTTGTTGACTCAAGAAATTGTACTGCACTGCATTAACCCAAGACGGTCGAGTGACTTCCCTTCCCAAGTTGTTTGATGTACAGAAGTGGGCCTTAAGAAGCAATTCCTATCTACTTTCAGGTACTGATTAGTGGTTGAAATAATATATTTCATCCATGTTTTAGTGCTCTCCAAACTCTGAAATTCACACCTGTGATTCAAGAGTATTCTCCTGAAAAACATTCTTACTCATTTCTCTTGTTTGCATTATTTCACATCATGGAATCTACGGCTGGTGCTAAAAACTCTTATCCAAGCACTTTGGCATAAATTCCTCTATGCTGCTTTTACCAAAACTTGGGTTCCTAGTGGCAGTCCCACTGGTCAAGAGACTCTCTGGAAGGGATTCTTTCCTCTTCTACAATGATTGAGTAGAAATAAAAGACTGTCATCTGACCCGAACCTTCATTTATTTGTAATAAACTCTGAGCTCAGCTGTGTGGAGAAATTGAAATCTTCTCTCCTTTCGTCCCAGATCTTCTGATGGCACAAACTGAACATAGATAAAAATGTCAAACAAAAAAATGCTGTTTTCTTTCATCCTAATTCCAAAGACAACATCAGTGTTTAGCAAGCTGGCTTGCATCTTCTTGCCTTAGATGACTCAAGCCCTCCTGCAGATCTTTCATAACAAGTCCCACAGCTATATTTGCTGCATCCCCTACTATTGCCATTTTTCCAGAGATCTGAAGGGTGACAATTTCATCAACTCTAGTAGATACCTTAGCTTAGCCATAGATTTTATTTTGAAGAAGAGTTATTTGATATGTGGTGTTAGCTTTTATTGCCAATGTCAAGTCAATGGTAATGAGTTTTTGGATTAATAGTCCATGACTTTGGTATCCTGATGTTTCACTAGCAACTGTGGCTGGCATCTTCAGAGATCTAAGTAATCTGCTCTGCTACTTGCCTATTAGCTTGGAAGCTAATCACCACTGAGTGGTTTAATATGTTTTTCCATTTCTAATTTCAACCTGCCATACCATGAAGCTAGCTGATACACATCTGATTCAGAGCTGCCTCTTGACATTTACTTGAGAACGGAACATTGGTTACTTTGGTTTTGGTTTCTTTGTTGAGGAAGAAAACTACACCATACCCTAGTTTGTGTGATTCAATTTTTTAGGTTTGCTGCATCCTTTCATATCAATTTCCTTTCTCTGTCTCTTTTTTATTCTTGGCCATTGAATGTGAGGTTCCAGGATGCTAAACTTTAAATACCTGTATTTTTAAATGTCATCTGATCTTTACTTTTTTGGGATGATGATGATGGTCAATATTCATTATTAATCTCTTTGGTCCTCTATTGAACTGTCATGGGAAATAATCAATTTTTGTTTATGTGTTTCATTTTCTTTTGTCTAGATTTGAGGAACAACTGCAGCAGTTATTAGTTAAAGATTCTGAGACACTCCAGGACACCTTGCCTCTGCCTCTTTATCTTCCTGAAACTCTAGTATCTATTCCCCAGATTATTCAGCCATTCACCAGAATTCCAAAATCAAGAAGTCCAGAGGTAACATATAAATTAAAATATAATGGTGGTGGGCTGCAAGATTAGACTCTCTATTCACTTCCCTTGACCAGTCTCTTCCTATTTTTGTGAACTGGTGCAAGTCAGTTACAGGAAGGAGCCAGAAACAATAGTATTCATTTCTGCCCAATCAGCTTGTTAGGTATCCTGAGCAAACTGTAAACCTGGCACTTTTATTGCAGTGGAACTGCTATGATTAGGCTTTGTATAGTGGCTGCATCAAAACCACCAGATTTGAGTTGGATATGACCCGCAAAGGCAATCTCAAAGTTCAGTGAAGCCATTGTATTCAATCCATAGTGCTGTTCTTGTCCATTAATACTCAATGGTTGACTTAGTTGGGAAAGATGTGGGACTATAACTCAGGCAGAATCAGTATAATATAAAATCATATAAAATTGTGACACGATCCAAGCATATTTCTATATTCTAGAAATAGAATTACCATTTTTTATGACAGCTTATATTATAAAGTAGTCAGCACATCCACAGGCAGAGTAAAATGTCAAGATAGGAATAGCATCGTAACAATTGTTCCCCTATTCCTTTTGTATAACACATAAAAAAGGATAAAGCTTTAATAATGCTGCCACAATAATCTTTCTGACCTCACCATTCATAGTAATTTTTAACATATTTCCCTAATCCAAACATACTTTATTTTGGGCATTCAATCAAGCTCAGTATCCAGTTAAAATCTTACTCAGGCATTACACTAATATAAGGTATGGCAATGTGTAAAAAAGGTATGATTGTTGACTCAAATGCTGACATTCTATACTTGTTAGGGTCGATCTTTCCTCCATTTTTGGGGGTTAATGGATATATTTTTTCCTTTTATTGTAATGTTGAGGTCTTGATGCATTGTATTATTTCATGCAGATTTCATTGAACTAATATTTATGTAGTATTATTAAACATTCTATTTAAGATAGATAGAATAGATAGAATTCTTTATTGGCCAAGTGTGATTGGACATACAAGGAATTTAATTTGTCTTTGGTGCATATGCTCTCAGTGTACATAAAAAGAAAAGATACATTTGTCAAGAATCATAAGGTACAACACTTAATGATAGTCATAGGGTACAAATAAGCAATCGAATCATACTAGGAAACAATCAATATAAATCATAAGGATACAGCAACACGTTACAGTCATACAGTCATAAATGGAAGGAGATGCCAAATTCAGTCTAAATATCTGGCTGATTATGTAACCATAATTATAGAACAAACTGTTGATTTAGGATGCCTGTTTCCTCAATTGCATGTTTTCTGTGGTGATCAAAAACAGCTGAAAACAGCTTTTTCTTACATATGTTTGAATATGTAAGAAAAGTACTCAGCATGCAAAAAAGTACTCAGCATGTTTGGGAATATTAGGATTAACTGGGTTGATCCAACATATATAACCCATGTTTCTTACAACCATTATATCCTATTCAAGTCTCTAGATATTTGTCACTTTTCATTACTGGTTATCTACTTCAATTTTGAAAATGTTTTATGCTTCTCACCTTTTCAGGATGGGACAAAAACAGACATGGATACCTCTTTATTTGGCAGACTGGCATTGCTGAAACAACTGATTAAAGTTAATAAAGAAGAAGAAACAGCTTGTGAATTCCACATGTCTGCATTGCTAGACATGGTAGATACTTGATCAGCATTTCCTTAAAACTGTAGAACAAGAGAGCTGACAATGTATAACATCAGACATGAATAACAAGAGTTTGCTTGAAAAAAGTCATGATAGATGGATGAGTGTCTGATAATTCTTGCATAGGTAATGCTTCCTCGATGAAGTTGAATGAATTTTTTGATCTTGCTCTTTGATCTGGTTAGTTTGATATATATGTTTACCTGGGAATGCTCCATTAATCTGAATAGGATTTATTCCTATGTAAGCCAATTCTTACTTTTTTTATGAATTGTGCACCTCTTTTTCTGCTTTACAATTCAGAATGAAGTTCTTATTTCCAGTCTACATCATAAATCATATTTTCAGATCTTGGATTTTATCTGGAAAGTGGAGCATTCTTTGCATGATTTATTTTATGAGAATTTTATTTTATAGAGCTTATATTAAACAACTTCTAATGATTACTTTTTACATAGTCATAGTTTCTATGTAAAAATTTTCTGTATCCTGTAAATTGTATGTTGCTACCTTATGGACATGTAATGTGTGCTATGTAGGAAAAGGCTTGAGTTCTAACAAAAGTTAACATAAAGAAGTTCATAAACAGAACATTTCCTGTTTCGTTACTTCTTTCCCTAGGATTTGGGAAAGTGTTTTCTGGATAATGTGGAATGTGGCAGAAGAGGAGGCTAAAAACGTTTTTTTATGGATTTCCTTAAGTTCACTCATATTAGGATTTGTCAATATGAATTTTATAAATATTGGAATGAATTTGTCGCCTTAGTGTATATTTTACATTTGTATTGAGATTTCCATGGTTGAAGAGAGATTTGAATTTCAGATGGAGTTACTTTCAGTCATGAAAGAGACTAAGAACATTTGGCATCTTCTTTTTTTTCTGCTCAAGCAACCTCTGTTCCATGAATTTTTTTTATTGTAAATGTTCTATTCTTTGTCTTCTGAGATCTATAAAAATCTTAATCTGACTAACTCAGCTCATTCTTTTGGAATAATTTTATGAAGTGACTTCAGACTTTGTAGTCCTTGACTTAGGACCATAATTGAACCCAAAGTTTTTGTTAGTGAGAGTTCCTAAGAGAACTTTGACCCATCTTATGACCTTTCTTGCCACAATTGTTAAGTGAATCACTGCAGCTATTTAGTAACACAGTTGTAAACTAAATCTAGTTTATTGAATTTTGGTTATCAGAAGATCGCAAAAGGTGATCAAATGATCCTGGGACACTGCAACAGTTGGTAAGTATCCAAATTTTGATCACATGACCATGGGAATGTAGCAATGGTTGTGTGAAAAATGGTTGTCACTTTTTTCAGTGACATTGTAACTTTGAACAGTCACTAAATGAACTGTTGTAAGTTGAGGACTACCTGTATTAAAAATATTAAAACATTTTTAATGTGTAGGGCAATATCTTTATCCAGAAAACATTATCACTGATGGAAACATTCTTAAATACACAGATTATAAGGTGGGCAGTAGCTTATTAAGACTAAGAAACTTGGTAACTATATTTCTCTTTTAAAACAATTAGCTAAATGTAATGTTTTGAAAGTGGTATTTTATATTGTGACCACCTATTTTTCCCCAGGTTTTGCATTTTTTCTAATATACTGGATGGGGTGTATATTTTTTATAATTTGCAACTGATTATTATTTTTCCACTATTTTTACTGAAATATGATTAATACACAATATCAGGTAATTACATGAACAAAAATCCAAGATGCATATAAAGAAAAAATATCAAGTTCAAAAGAGAATTACCATGTAAATAGACAAATACTGCACATATACACATTTACCATATATGTAAGATACACTATATTATAATCTATTGCTAGTAAGATAAATAATAAAATCCATCAAAATTTGGTAAATTGTAGTTCCTACTGTTGATGTCTCATTATTTTAACTTTATCTATAATGAAATTCAAGTGTTTCAATCATATTTAATGTATATCAGCTACAAACTTTAAAAGCAAACAAAATTACAAAGTTTGCAGCTGAGGTTGTACATTAAACATGATTGAAACACTTTTAAATTTAATTGGTCCATTCTCTAAGGTAACTTACAATTATAAAATGGAAATGTTTTTAGGCAAAGTGGAAGACTTCACGTACATATATGTTTGGTTGATTGCCATAGAACGGGTAAACAAGAGCCTTAATGAACACTCCCAATTTGAGAATTGAAGTATGAGCTACCAGTTGCCCGAGATTGAACCAGGATGATTTTTGTAGAATATTAAGACTAGGTGGCTGGTTTCTGGGGGATTCTATTTAAAATTGAATATCTATGTCTTGCATTCAGACTGAGGTTCAGTACTATGGTTCAGTCGATAAAGAAAGATGAATTCTGTGATTTGATGGCAACTTCTGGAATCCCATTTTAAAAAGTTCTATTACCATATACACATAGTCTTCAAATTAAAACCATTTGTTTAGCAATCATTTGGAGTTCCAATGGCACTGCAAAAATTTACTTATGACCATTTTTCACTTACGATCATGTGTGATGTCTCAAACTGATTTGCGCATTATGTATATGCCATCTACAAATAGTCCTCAACTTACAAATATTGAGCTCAAATTTTCTGTTGTTAAGTGAGACATTTGTTAAGTGAATTTTGCCCCATTTTATGACTTTCCTTGCCTCAGTTATTAAGTGAATACTGCAGTTGATAAGTCCCACTGCAGTTGGTAACCCGATTGTGAAGTGAAATCTGGCTTTACCATTGATTTTGCTTGTCAGAAGGTCGTAAAAGGGGATGACATGATCTTGAGACACAGCAATGGTAATAAGTCAGTTGCCAAGCATCTGAATTTTGATCACATTATTTTAGGAATGCTGGAAATATCATAATTGTGCAAAAAGGTCATAAGTCACATTTTTCAGTCCAGTTGCAACTTTGAAAGGTCACTAAACAAATGGTTGTAAGTTGAGGACTACCTGTACTTGTTTTATTCTAAGCAGCTTACAACACATGGAAAAATTATAAATCTATAGCTGGTATCAAACAAGTCAGTATGCTGTCTTAAAGAGGAGTATTTTTTATATTCTAAAATGTTGGGATAGGATAGGGGTCGGCAACCCATGACTACGGAGCCACTTGTGACTCTTAACCTTCTGTTGCGGCTCCCTCCTTTCATCCCTCTGCTGCAGAGAGAAGCTGCTGCTGCTGCTGCTGTTGCTGCTTCCATGGCCTGCCCGTTACTCTCGCAGCACCTTGCGCAGGACAGTGAGCGTGCTTCACACTGGGGAAGACAGTGTCCCCTCCTGGAGCGATGTGACCCTCCCCCACTCGCCCCTGGTAACAGTGGCATTGGCTGCGGCGCAGGCCAGTGTCTTGGGGTGGAGTGTCGGTCGTGTGTCTCCCTGAGCAACCAAGGCACGTCAAGCACCAACAAAGGCCGGAAGTAGCCGCCTGCCGTTTCCAGCTGCAGTCTGTTTGGCAGCGAGAGAGGTAGAGAAAGATAGAGACAGAGACACAGAGAGAGACAGACGCACACACACACACAGACAGAGAGAGAGAGAGAGACACAGAGACAGACACAGAGGAAGACAGAGAGGTGAACAACACACCTGAGGCCGGGTGTGGCAAGAGGTGGCTGGGCGGGGAGGGGTGATGCGGGGCTGGGCATGGCAAATTTAACAACCGGTTCTCTGCCCTAATGATGGCTGGTTAGGTGTGGCTGGGGTGGGTGGGTCATGTGACTGGGTAGGAGTGAGTGACGTCAAGTTGGCCACGCCCATCCAGTCACACTGGTTGTTATATTATTAGCTCCCGGTGTTTTGTAGGAAACGGGTCCAAATGGCTTTGAGTGTTTTAAGGTTGCAGACCCCTGGGATAGGAATACACCTATATTTAGTAAGAAAGCTTTTCCAGAGGCAATGGGATACTACTGAGAATGTCAATCTTCTGGTCTCAGTCACCCCATACCCCCAATTTCTTTCAAGTTGGCTGATTGGTGCATCCTTTTGCTATTAGATTGTGTAAGATAAGCAGATTCTACATAAAGACAGTTCTGAATAGGCATATATAAACAATGTCACTCAATATTATACTAACCCTTTAACAATCAAGATCATGAAGAACGAGGCAAACCAATCAATATGTAGAACTAGAAAGTTTTGAAATGTATAGTTAAAACAATTAGGACAAGATGAATGGGGCATCCAATTTACTGACATATGTCAAAATGCTCTGTTTGAGAGAATGCACCAAGACAAGTTTTCAACTTATATTTATACTGTGTAAAAAATAACTATATTGACATCAAACTTGAAGGCTTTATTTCTTCAAACTATGAGCCACAGGCTAACTCTGACCTGCCATTTGTTTTTATACAGCCCATGAGCCATGAATGGACAGGCAAGTGGGCTGCAGATTAACAGCGCCATACCTCAGCCAAGGGTTGTGTGTGGATAAATGTCCTAGATCAGGGGTCTCCAACCTTGGTCCCTTTAAGACTTGTGGACTTCAACTCCCAGAGTTCCTCAGCCAGCAAAACTGGCTGAGGAACTCTGGGAGTTGAAGTCCACAAGTCTTAAAGGGACCAAGGTTGGAGACGCCTGTCCTAGATGGCCATAAAGGCCTATCAGCAGCCTTCTTGCTGACAGGCTGGCAGTGTCCAATGTTCTATTCAATATGCAAAGTGAAACAGGATAGTTTTCTGTCACAGAATGATTCTTGAAATACAGTATTCCCACAGATTGATGCTCTGCTCTGATGAAATACATTTTAGGAAAACAACCTGAAACACATTTCCCAGTAAAACAAGCTTGTCAACTCATATGAGTAGAAATCATTGATGCAGCAAGAGTGTTCCACTGAAACCTTTTTCTTTGGGCAAACATTATTTCAGGAAAAAAACTACAGTGCCTGTTTCCGAGATATTGAGACCAGCCAAATTGTTCAGTCACTGTTTAGGAGTTTTTATGATATTAGACCCAAAATTTTGGATGGAATCACCAATGTTATTACACATGATCAACTCGCAGATAGGAGTTTGTTAGCAGCTATCTTTCAAAAGGCAATTCAGCCCAGGAAGAAAAGATTCAAAATGTTCAGATTCTGCCTTAAACTTAATTATAATGAGAGCTAGAAATTCCTATTGCAGTTAGTGTAATTCTTACTTTTTGGATTTCACCCTGTTGTGAGGGGCCTAAGGGCCCCTCTAAGTATAGTTCTCATTGCACATCCGTTTAGTGACCATTTGAAATTACAACACTACTGAAAAATGGGACTTACAATCAGTACTCAACCATTGCAGCATACCCAGTGACATGATCAACATTTAGATGCTTGGCAATTGTCATATATTTATGAGGGTTTGAGCAGGGGTGAAATGCTCCCGGTTCAGACTGGATTGCCCGATCCGGTAGCGATGGCAGCGGGGGGTTCGGAGAACTGGTAGCAAAAATCCCTGCCCCCCCCATGCCCAGCTGAGCCACGTGATCATTTTTTTTTTACTTTTAAAAGCATTTTTTTCTTCAGCAGAAAAAATGCTTTTAAAAGTAAAAAAAAGAAGAGACTCTGATGATCCCACAGCTCAGCTGGGATCATCAGAGCCTTTTAAAAGCTTTTTTCCTACAACCTCTTTGACCAAAGAGGATGAAAAAAAATGCTTTTAAAAGGCTCCTCTGACGATCCCAGCTGAGTTGCCTGATCGTCAGGCTTTTTTTTCTTTTAAGGGCAAAAAAATGCTTTTAAAAAGAAAAGAAAAGCCTCTGATGATTTACTTTTAAAATGCTTTTAAAAATAAATTTTTTAAAAAGTGGGTCACGCCCACCCAGTCACATTAACCCCCCACCACCAAGCCACGCCCACAGAACCAGTAGTAACAAATTTTACATTTCACCATTGGTTTGAGCGCTGGGTGTGTGGGTGTCACATGATTGCCATTTGCTCTTTTCCCAGCCAGCTTACAAGAAACAAAGTCAATAGAGTAAATTGCATTTGCTTAATGACCATGTGATTTACTTAACTGCTTAACAACCCTGGCTGAAAAGTTCATAAACTTACACAATTCACGTAACAACCACTTTGCTTAACAATGGAAATTCTGGTCCCAGTTATGATCATAAGTCAAGGACCACATATGTATTGATACAAGTCTTTTCAGTTCAACTTTATGGGAAGATATGGGTACTCTTACTCAACAAATGTTCTTGGCATTTAATTTGATAGAAATCTATGTGATACGGTGAACATCTACTTCATTATCATCCACATACAGAATTCTCATTAGATGTCAACAGTAGCTTTCTTTAATTGGAAAAAGCTGTCAGTTTCATCAATAGGAAGCATCATTCAGAATGCAGAATTTAAGGTCCACCTGACATTACAGTTCACGATCATTTAAGGGTTTTCATAAGTATATTTACACAAACACTGCAGCAGCTAGCCCATGATCCTTGGCCTACTGGTGCTAAATGGACATCTTGGCAATAATCACCAACTTTGTTAGTAAACCAGCCAAATCTCTTTATTTAGCAATAGCAGATGGTAAATTTGGTAGATAACACTATGGGCTAATTTCAATAACTAAACCAAACTGTTTCAATCGTTAACTGCACCACCCTCAACACAATCTGTCACAGTTAGGCATAATCCAAGAACACATTTTATCACGAATGTTGTGAAGCTGTAAATCACCACTTTAAATTCTACAAAGAAATCCCCAGCATAATGCCATTTTTCCCTAGATGATTTCCATCTGGTGTCAATGCCCTACAACTATGGTACCTATATCTGGGGAGTTACATTGGATTGGCTGGCTTGAAAGTTATTTTCCTGAGCAGTTTTGCCCCATTTCCTGCAAGGGGCTGTAGCTCCAAAACATGATTTTTGTACTTCTTAATTTAGAAGCGTCTCTTCTGTGCCCGTCGCGGCTTTCTTCCCATCCCCATTTTTCGGTCACTGATCTGAGCCAGAGTCGCTTCCTTCGCATGGAAGCTCTGCAGCAGACCATATTTAAGCTCCAAGGAGAGCCAGGAAAAGCGCGGAAGGGCTAGCGCTCCTCCGTGGCCTCGGCCTTAAATTTGCAATGGTGACAGCGGCGCGCTTTGACTTGCTGAGTCCCTGCATTTCTTTGTATTTTCTCGCTGGCTCCGTTAAAGCTAGCAGCGCCTTCGTTACTGTTCCACAGCCAATAATTCAGTTTTCCGTTATCGCTTAGCGAGTCCAAACTCCCTGCAAAGACACCTTTTCCCAGAGCGTCGAGACCAACAGCAAGCTTTATTTGGAAACTGACTCCGCCTTCAACTAATTAACTAAATAAGTAAATAAACTCTCGTGATTGGCTCGCACTTTCACTGACTTAGATCAGATCAGATCGGATGTTTCGAATAGCTTCTTGGGAATTGTAGTCCTCAAGAGGGAACTTCTTTGGGCCACGATTCACACAAAAGACTTCATATCCCAGCGTGCCGCTGAAACAGTCGAGATGTGAGGTATGTGATAAGTCCAGCCCTGGCTGTATTTTATTTTATGCCGGTCTTTGTGCTACTGCCTGCAGGCTTCAACCTTAGCTCAGAGTGGCAGGATGGATGGGACGTGAGTATTTTGGCATCTCTCCTACTTTTATTTCTTTTTGTCACAACAGTATACACAAACAATTGTCATAGATAAAACAACATATTAATTTGATTTAATGAAGGGAACAATAGGACGGGAACGGTAGGCACTTTTGTGGTCTTATGCACGCCCCTTATAGTCCTCTCAGGAATGGGATGAGGTCAATAGTAGACAGCTTTTGGTTGAAGATTTTGGGATTTTGAGTAGAGACTATGGAGTCAGGTAATAAGTTCCAAGCATTAACAACTCTGTTACAGAAGTCATATTTTCTGCAATCAAGTTTGAAGCGATTGACATTTAGCTTGAATCTATTTTTTGCTCTTGTAATATTGCGATTGAAGCTGAAGTAGTCTTTTATAGGAAGGATACTTTTATAGTATTTTATACTTTATGTTTTATAGTATTTTATATATATATATATATATATATATATATATATATATATATATATATATATATATATATATATATATATATATATATATATATATATATATATATATATATAGGAAGGATACTTTTATAGTATTTTATAGTATTTATTTTATAGGAAGGATACTTTAGGACCAGAGCTTCCTGGTTGTTTTAGTTTTAGCTTTGTTTGGAAAAATCAGTAGGATGCTTTACTTGTGGCGATGCAAAAAAAAAAAAATCTAATTAAAAGTCCAGTACATAATTGGTGATAAAAAGTGGCACATTTTCCCATGGTCTGAGAAGGGATTTGAATCTTCTGTGATCATCTACCCGTTAATTTTTTGACAAAGTGGGAATAATTAAAATGTAATGTTTTGCACAGATATTTGTACTATGCATATATGATGTGATACATACATTATTGCCCTGTGCTCTTATTTATTTATTTACTGTGCTCTTTCCCATGTTAAACAATTAAAATCACACAAAGGCTCTTTGTGGTTAGGTTGTCCTTTTGTTTCACAAAAAAAGTTAATTTTGATAATGTTTCATACTATCCATCAAATTCATTCTTTTATTTTTTAATATATATTTTTCTTCTCCTTTATTATATTTCTCTACTACATCATAAAAAATCTTGAATTGGTTTGCAATAGCATAACTTTTTCTAGATTAAACATACCGTGTTTTCCTTAAAATAAGACACCGTCTTATATTTTTTGAACTCCAAAATAAGCGCTTGGTCTTATTTTTGGAGAGGTCTTATTATTTTGGGGTGCGTGGAGCAAGATGGGGCTCCTCTTGCCGTCTTACCTGATTTCCAGCTCTGCATTTAAATATTTTTGGGGAGGGCTTATTTTCAGGGGGAGGTTTATTTTAGCGCATGCGCTCAAAAGCCCAATTGGGCTTATTATCAGGGGATGTCTTATTTCCGGGGAAACAGGGTAGTAAAATTGACAAATCCCATATAAATGGCAGAATAAAAAGTTACATGGTAAAAATAATCCATTAAAATAGACGTGCTGAGGGAGTTAGTGACCAAAGAAGGCTGATGTAAAAAGGCTGGTTTGGTAAGAATGCCTCCAGCACATCTGCTTGGAGCCGGGTACCCTGCGGAAGAAGGCTGTTGTTGGATTCTTGGTACTCTGAGCTCAGAAAACATCAAGAACCTAACACTTTAACCTTGAGCTACATATATTCTCAGCTATTGGAAAGCAAATCATTCCCAAACATGTAAAAAGGTCACCAATGTAGCTCTTTCAATGGCAGTCCCAGAGAATAGCGGTTTGAAAGGAGTTTGATGTCAATGGACATTTTTCTTTGGTTCATCTACTTGAGGTATCTAGAACTTTGTCCCAAAATAGAAGCCCTTTTAAATTAAATTAAAGCATTGTATCTTTTCCCAGAGTATCTGTTGAAATTGACACAATCCACAGTATCCATCAGAAGTACTTACTGGTACATTTTTACTCTTAACAGTTTAAGAATATTGGCTAAGTGCAGGTAGTCCTCAACTTACAGCCACAATTGAGCCCAAAATTTCTGTTGTTAAGTGAGACATTTGTTAAGTGGATTTGGTCCCATTTTATGACCAGTTATTTAATTTTATTTATTTATTTATTTTATTTAATCACATTTTTATACCGCCCTATCTCCCAAGGGACTCGGGGCAGTTTACAGCCTATTAAAAACACAAATACACAAATATAAATACAAAATAAAACACTAATTAAAAAACTTATTGAATAAGGCCGAATTAAAATTTATAATTAAAATAATAAAACCCCATTAAAAACTACATTAAATTAAAATCCTAGCCCAGTCCTGCGCAAATAAATAGATGTGTCTTAAGCTCGCGGCGAAAGGTTCGAAGGTCGGGAAGTTGACGTGGACGTGGACAGGTTGCTGGGGAGGTTGCATGCAACTACGTGTTTACTGGGCCCGTGTCCTTCCTGGTTAGTACTGGCTGCTCAGGAAGTGACACGAGGCTGGCTCCAGAGGATTATAAATGCTTCTTTGGTTGAAGGGGTTTTCCCCGCCGCCTTGAAGGAGGCGGTGGTGAGACCTCTCCTGAAGAAGCCTTCCCTGGACCCAGCTATTTTGGGAAATTATCGTCCAGTCTCCAACCTTCGCTTTTTAGCGAAGGTTGTAGAGAGTGTGGTTGCATGGCAGCTTCCCCGGCACCTGGAGGAAGCTGTCTATCTAGACCCGTTCCAGTCCGGCTTCCGACCCGGTTACAGCACGGAGACGGCTTTGGTCGCGTTGGTGGATGACCTCTGGAGGGCCAGGGACAGGGGTTGTTCCTCTGCCTTGGTCCTATTAGATCTCTCAGCGGCTTTTGATACCATCGACCATGGTATCCTGCTGCGCCGGTTGGAGGGATTGGGAGTGGGAGGCACCGTTTATCGGTGGTTCTCCTCCTATCTCTCCGACCGGTCGCAGACGGTGTTGACAGGGGGGCAGAGGTCGTCCGCGAGGCGCCTCACTTGTGGGGTACCTCAGGGGTCGATTCTCTCGCCTACCCTGTTCAACATCTATATGAAGCTGCTGGGTGAGGTCATCAGTGGTTTCGGGGTGAGTTATCATCTGTACGCTGATGATACTCAGCTGTACTTTTCCACCCCGGACCACCCCAACGAAGCGGTCGAAGTGCTGTCCCGATGCCTGGAAACCGTACGGGTCTGGATGGGGAGAAACAGACTCAAGCTCAATCCCTCCAAGACGGAGTGGCTGTGGATGCCGGCACCCCGGTACAGTCAGCTGCTCCCGCAGCTGACTGTTGGGGGCGAGTTAGTGGCCCCAAAGGAGGTGGTTCGCAACTTGGGCGTCCTCCTGGATGGTCGGCTGTCCTTTGATGAACATCTGGCGGCCGTCACCAGGAGGGCCTTTTACCAAGTTCGCTTGGTTCGCCAGTTGCGTCCCTTCCTTGACCGGGATGCCTTATGCACAGTCACTCACGCTCTGGTTATGTCTTGGCTGGATTATTGCAATGCTCTCTACATGGGGCTGCCCTTGAGGTGCACCCGGAGGCTGCAGTTAGTCCAGAACGCAGCTGCGCGAGTGGTAATGGGAGCCGCTCGTGGCTCCCATGTAACACCACTGCTCCGTAGTCTGCACTGGCTTCCTGTAGTCTTTCGGGTGCGCTTCAAGATCCTGGTTACCACCTGTCGTGTCCCACTCCTCCGCTGACAGCCGGGTCAGGGAAATCCGAATCAGGCTTGCCTCTGCAGCTCTGCCCAAAGTCCTAGCAAAGTCCTCAGAGCAGGCAGGAGACCAGTAAGTGACTTCAGCAAGATAAGTTCGACTTTGCCTGACTCAGAGACTGCCAGAAAGCAGATCCTTTATATAGGCCATGGGGTGTGGCTCCATGACTCAGCACTCATTAAGGCCTGCCCCTCCCTTCCTTCTGTTGCCTCCGCCTATCCAATCTTCTGATGCGAGGGTCACTCCAATCAGCTGTTGGAAGTAAACTTTCCTCAGGCTCACATGCTGTGGAGGAGGGGGATGGGTCTAGCTGCTCCGTTTGCCTGGGCATGGAGCCAGGGCTGGGGCCGGGGGATGCTCCCTCCTCTGCAGCCTGCTTGGGCATGGAGCCAGGGCTGGGACCGGGAGGTGCCCCCTCCTCTGCAGCTTGTCTGGGCATGGAGCCAGGACTGGGGCCGGGAGGCATACATTCCTCCGTATTCGGGAGCAGATAAGCAGACCCCGGCTGCGGTGAGAGCGGACAAGACACAACACCACCTTTAAATCGCTCCATGGCTTAGGACCCGGGTACTTACCAGACCGCCTGCTGTTACCTTATGCCTCCCATCGACCCATACGCTCTCACAGAGAGGGCCTTCTCAGGGTGCCATCCGCCAAACAATGTCGGCTGGCGGCCCCCAGGAGTAGGGCCTTCTCTGTGGGAGCACCGACGCTCTGGAATAAACTCCCCCCTGGCTTACGTCAAGTGCCTGATCTTCGGACCTTTCATCGTGAGCTAAAAACATATTTATTCACTCAAGCAGGACTGGCATAAATAGTGGATTTTAAATTGGGGTTTTAGTAATATTTTAAATTTTTAAATCTTTTAAATTACCGGCTGTTTAATAATAGTTTATTTTAATTTCTTTTAATTGTATATATTCTGTATTTTGTTCCGGCTGTACACCGCCCTGAGTCCTTCGGGAGAAGGGCGGTATAAAAATTTAATAAAATAAATAAAATAAAAATAAATAAAAAGTTGACGGAGTCCCAGGGGAAGTTCATTCCAGAGGGTGGGGCCCCCCACAGAGAAGGCCCTTCCCCTGGGTGTCGCCAGTCGGCACTGCCTGGCGGACGGCACCCCAAGGAGTCCCTCCCTGTGAGAGCGCACGGGTCGGTGGGAGGCAGTCGGTGGCAGCAGACGGTCCCGTAAGTAGCCCGGCCCTAAACCATGGAGCGCTTTGAAGATGGTTACCAAAACCTTGAAGCGCACCCGGAAGGCCAAAGGTAGCCAGTGCAGTCTGCGCAGGAGTGGTGTCACATGGGAGCCACGAGGGGCTCCCTCTATCACCCGCACAGCCGCATTCTGGACTAACTGGAGCCTCCGGGTGCTTCTCAAGGGGAGCCCCATGTAGAGAGCATTGCAGTAATCCAGACGAGATGTCACGAGAGCATGAGTGACTGTGCATAGGGCATCCCGGTCTAGGAAGGGGCGCAACTGGCGAACCAGGCGAACCTGGTAGAAAGCTCTCCTGGAGACGGCTGTCAAATGGTCTTCAAAAGACAGCCGTCCATCCAGGAGAACACCCAAGTTACGCACCCTTTCCATTGGGGCTGTTGTGTCTCGTCCGATCTCACCACAGCCGGGGCCTTCTTATCTGCTTCCGAACACAGAGGAATGTCCTAGTATGCCTCCCGGCCCCAGCCCTGGCTCCATGCCCAGACAGGCTGAAGAGGAGGGAGTATCTCCAGCCCCCAGCTCTGGCTCCATGCCCAGGCAAACGGAGCAACTAGACCCCTCCCCCTCCTCCACTGCATGTGAGCCTGAGGGAGGTCAATTGCCAACAGCTGCAGACTGGAGTGACCCTCGCGTCAGAAGACTTGATAGACGGAGGCAACAGAAGGAAGGGGGGGCAGGCCTGGATAAGTGCTGAGTCATGGAGCCACACCCCATGGCCTATATAAAGGACCTGCTTTCTGGCATTCTCTGAGTCAGGCAAAGTCTAAACATATCTTGCTGAAGTCACTTTCTGGTCTCCTGCCTGCCCTGAGGACTTTGCTAGGACTTTGGCAGAGCTGCAGAGGCACGCCTGATTCGGATTTCCCTGACCCGGCCATCAGCGGAGGAGTGGGACACGACAGGGGCCAGTGACTCGCCCCCAACAGTCAGCCATGGCTGCAGCTGACTGTACCGGGGTACCGGCATCCACAGCCACTCCGTCTTGGAGGGATTGAGTTTGAGCCTGTTTCTCCCCATCCAGACCCGTACGGCCTCCAGACACCAGGACAGCACTTCGACAGCTTCGTTGGGGTGGCCCGGTGTGGAAAAGTACAGCTGAGTATCATCAGCGTACAGTTGATACCTCACACCGAAGCCACTGATGATCTCACCCAGCGGCTTCATATAGATGTTGAACAGGAGGGGCGAGAGAATCGACCCCTGCGGCACCCCACAAGTGAGGTGTCTCGAGGTCGACCTCTGCCCTCCCGTCAACACCGTCTGCGACCGGTCAGAGAGATAGGAGGAGAACCACCGATAAACGGTGCCTCCCACTCCCAATCCCTCCAACCGGTGCAGCAGGATACCATGGTCGATGGTATCAAAAGCCGCTGAGAGGTCTAATAGGACCAAGGCAGAGGAATAACCCCTATCCCTGGCCCTCCAGAGATCATCAACCAACGCGACCAAAGCCGTCTCCGTGCTGTATCCGGGCCGGAAGCCGGACTGGAACGGGTCTAGATAGACAGTTTCATCCAGGTACTGGGGTAATTGACGTGCCACCACACTCTCTACAACCGTCGCCACAAAGCGAAGGTTGGAGACCGGATGATAGTTACCTAAAACAGCTGGGTCCAGGGAAGGCTTCTTGAGGAGAGGTCTCCCCACCGCCTCTTTCAAGGCGGCAGGGAAGACCCCCTCCAACAAAGAAGCATTAGTAATCCCCTGGAGCCAGCCTCGTGTCACCTCCTGTGTGGCCAGTACCAACCAGGAGGGGCACGGGTCCAGTAAACATGTGGTGGCATTCAACCTCCCCAATAACCTGTCCATGTCCTCGGGAGCCACAGGGTCAAACCCATCCCAAACAGTCTCAACAAGACAGCTCTCTGACCTCTTATCTGGATCCACCCAATTTTGATCCAGACCATCCCGAAGCTGAACGATTTTATCGTATAGATAACCACTAAACTCCTCAGCATGTCCTGCAATGGGTCATCCCGCTCCCCCTGTTGAAGGAGAGAGCGAGTCACCCGAAACAGGGCGGCCGGGCGGTTATCTGCCGACGCAATGAGGGAGGAGATGTAGTCACGTCTCGCTTCCCTCAATGCCACTAGGTAGGTCCTGGTATATGACCTAACTAGTGTCCGATCAGCCTCCGAACAACTGGATCTCTAGGAACTCTCTAGGCATCTTCTTCGGCGTTTCATCTCCCTCAGCCCCTCGGAAAACCAAGGAGCTGATTGAGACCTTCGCCGGGTCAGAGGCCGCAAATGCACGACACGGTCTAGAGCCCCAGCCGCGGCCAGTTCCCAAGCCGCGACTAGTTCTTCAGCCGTGCCATGGGCCAGACTCTCAGGAAACGGCCCAAACTCCGTCCGGAACCTCTCCGGGTCCATCAGGTGCCTGGGATGGAACCAACGTATTGGTCCCGTCTCCCTGCGGTGTTGAGTGGCGGTCAGAAAGTCTAGGCGAAGGAGAGAGTGATCTGACCATGACAAAGGTTCAATGACTAAATCTCTCAAGTCCAGATCCTTCAACCACTGTGCAGAGATAAAAATCAAGTCTAGCATGCCACCCCCAATGTGAGTGAGGCCATCGACTACTTGGGTCAGGTCCAAGGTCGTCATGGAAGCCGTGAACTCCCGAGCTGCTGTCGATGACATGCCGGTTGATGGCAGGTTAAAGTCCCCCATAACCATGAGTCTGGGGGTCTCAACCGCCACTCCAGCAAGCACCTCCAGGAGCTCGGGCAGGGCTGCTGTCACGCAGCAAGGAGCCAGGTACGTGACCAGCAAGCCCATCTGACACCTATGACCCCACCTCACAAAGAGGGATTCACAGCTGGCAATCTGAGGTACAGTGGTCTCCCTCGGCTCTAGACTCTCTTTAATAACAACCGCCACCCCCCCACCCCTACCTTGGGCCCTCGGTTGATGGAATGCTCGGAAACCCAGTGGGCACATTTCAACAAGGGGCACACCCCTCTCTGTGCCCAACCAGGTTTCCGTAACGCCCATAAAGTCCGCGGAACCCCCCTGAATAAGATCACGAACTAGGGGGGCCTTGTTAACCACGGACCGTGCGTTGCACAACATCAGCTGGAGGCCTAGGCTCCGAGGGTCTTGACCATCCGGGGAACGGGAGAAGTCTGAGGGATCGGGGCACGTGATCGCCTTCAAACATCGAGCACGTGCTCCCAAAAGTTGATACGATCCCTCACTTCCGCCATATCTGCCCCTTCCAGTTACCGTGCAAATAAGACCACTCTCACCAGAAGGAAGGCAATCCTCCCCCATAACCTTCGAACCTATGGAATGAACGCCGCGAGCACACGCAGGAACTGGCCCTCCCCCGGACAGGTTTCCCCCAGCACCCGCCCTAACCCTCCCTCCCCTTAAAAATTCCCTATCTAAAAATCCCCAGAGGCTCTTTCTCGACGCATGCCACCTCTGTGGGTCCTAAGACCCGTCATTGAGGCCAGCCCTAGGTAATGAAGCGGGCCACTCCTGCGAGGCGGGGCACCTCGCAGGCGCAAGAGTTCATGTACAGAGTATCGCATTAAGGAATAAGAATCGGTGAAAGATGGTCATGTTCTCAGATAGGCAGAGCGTCTTAAATGATGGTTCCACCAGTGGAAACCCATTTGTCAGATGGTAAGTCAAATGGGGGCTGGAATATGATGACAAAGATGGTATAACAAAAATAGACAGATAGCATTTATGGCAATTAGCCCATAAATAAAATCCTCGTAAAAGATCTTAAAAAGACAAGGAAAATACTGCCAGTCCGTCCATAATCCAGTCCAAAAATCCATTGGATAAAAGGTGAGTGGCATTATCGTTCCCGCCATCAATGCCCACTGTTGATTCCCGGATGAGTCCCCTGGCAGATCTCAAACCAGTCTAAATCATCTTCCACAGTAGTCCCCAAGAACAACTCATGGCCTAAGAGTCTCAAAAGGCCATGTAAAGTGCCGATGACATTGCACTAAATTAGGAAGAAGCAAGCCATAATAGGCCAGGACTCCTCCAACATCTGCCCTGTTGGCCCTTCTCCATCTAGATGCTCCAAAGGCAAGCTGCTCCAAGGCCCAAGACCTGTCCACAGCAGGCAGCTCACTCCAAAGGGCCAGGCCCTGCCCAAGGCCTGACCAATCCACAAGACCAGGCCAGTTCCAGGGGCAAGGCCAGGCCAAACATCCCCTCAGGGGGCCAGCAAGCTGTAAAATGCTGTGAAAAGCTGCAGATCCCAACGTGGCCACGTTGCGGGGAGCGGCATCGGGGCATCATGGTGGTAAATCAGAACGGCAGAGAAGGCGACTGCAGAGCTGGGTAACATCCCTTCACCCCTTCCTCGCCCAAAAGGCGGGGGGGAGGGCCGAAGTACCGAAGGAAACAACAGTGGAAACAACGGTGGAAAAAGAAGTACAGGCCGCGGCCTCACCTCCCAGCCTCACATTGGGCCTTCCTCTCTCCGTGGCCTCGCCCTCACGCCAGATGAATAACGATAATAATAAGCGGGACGATGATGAAGGAAACGCCGATGATGAAGGAAACGCCGATGAAACAACTCACCATGCCGCGGCCTCGCCACCCGCCACCCGCCACCCGCCGCGGCCTCGCCTTGCGCCCAAGCGCCGATCGTAAAATGCGGGCCAAACGCCGATGGTAAACTACGGGCCGAGGCCGCGGCTTTCCACGCGGCCTCACCATAGGCCCGAAAAAATGGCCAACACTCGCCGTTCGCCGCTTTCCCTCCGGCCCGTTCTTCACAGCCGCAAACCCGAGAAGGTCCAGGGACCTCTCCTGCGGCAGCCAAGAGGATGGTCCAACAGGCCGAGGGGTATAAGCAGCTCGGCAGATCGTCAGGGTACCACCATCCTCAGAAGACCATCCACCGCCGGCTCCCGTTGCTCTAGCGAGCCTCCATTCTCGCGCATGCGCAGAGCCTAACCATTAAGTGAATTGTTAAGTGAATCACTGCAATTGATAAGTCAATAATCTGGTTGTTAAGTGGATGTGGCTTCCCCATTAACTTTGCTTGTCAGAAGGTTGCAAAAGATGATCTTATGACCTTGGGACACAGCAACAGTGATAAATAGGAATCAGTTGCCAAGCATTTGAATTCTGATCACGTGATCATGGGGATGCTGCAAAGGTCATAACTTTGAAAAATGGTCAAAAGTTCCATTGTAACTTTGAATGTGCCTTTGTAACTTTGAATGGTCACTAAATGAACTGTTGTAAGTTGAGAACTATATAAACATTTTATTTATTTATTTATTTTGTCACAACATCATATAAAAAGATTATATAGTATATAAACATATATATGTAGGAAGAAGAAAAGAAAAACAATAGGACAGGAACAGTAGGCACGTTTGTGCACTTATGCATGCCCCTTATGGTCCTCTTAGGAATGGGGTGAGGTCAATAGTAGAAAGTTTTTGGTTAAAGCTTTTGGGATTATGGGAAGAGACCACAGAGTCAGGTAAAGTATTCCAGGCACTGATGATTCTGTTACAGAAGTCATATTTTCTGCAATCTAGATTAAAGCGGTTAACATTAAGTTTAAATCTATTGGTTGCTCTTGTATTATTGCAATTAAAGCTAAAGTAGTCTTTAACAGGAAGGACATTACATTGAAGAAAGCCAAGGCTCATTGAATTACCATTGGATGACTAATCGGCTGTTTGCTTGTCATGATATAATTAAAGGAAGGGGTGCAAATGCTGAGGAGCAGGAATGGGGCTGAACCCATCCACAAGCCAAGCAGTTGCACATTGGAAACATGCAGGGAGAAGCAGCAGAGGTTTTATTTCCTAATTTAATTTTTTTATTGAATTTTGAGATTACATATTTAAACAGATATCGAATAACAGAATTGGAAGGGACCTTGGAGGTCTTCTAATCCAACCCCTTGCTCAGGCAGGAAACCCTATACTATTTCAGACAAATGGTTGTCCAGTCTCTTCTTCAAAACTACCAGTGTTGGAGCATTCACAACTTTCGGAGGCAAGTTGTTCTACTGATTAATTGTTACGTTTTACTTATTCAATGGGTTTCTTTCCTTACATTTTCTATTTCATGTGGCTGTAGCTAGTTTTAGATTATCCACAGTTAATCCATAGTTTAGTTTTAAGCTGAAGTCCTAACAATAAGCTTCAGACACTGCTTGGATCCTAATGCTTGGACATTTTTCATTTGCAATGCTAGGATAAAGGCTTTACCTGGTGTCTCTCTTTTGCTTTTCACTCCTGTTAGATATTTACGGAGAAGAGGAGGCCCATATAAGACAGAACCAGCCACAGACTTAACCCGCTGGCGTTTGAGTAATGAAGAAGGTCGGCAGCAATGGCGATATCTAGCAGATGGCGAGGGTGTGGAGCGGGAGCAGACTGCACTGGAGGCTCATTCTCTAGGGCTGGACACAGTAAGTGACTGATGCTGTTATGAATATGAAATAGGAGGGGGATGGACAGTTGCACAACTCTCAGCAATTTCTTTCAAGATCCGGCCAGCTTGTCTGTTGCAAAATATTTCTGTGTTCTAGCACAGACATGGAAGAGAGCAAATTCACAGTGCATCTTTGGGTCATGTGAGGTACTGTGAAGATCTGTGGAGTTCTACTGTTAACCTGAGTATCCAGGAATTGTGCAAATGACACACATTCAGTCTTTGCAGAAGGGAAAATGGTAATGGTGGGAGAGTGCTTCATATTTCTGGAGAGCTTGTCTGTTATTACTCAATTTCTTTTGGAGAGGGGCAGATATGGTGAAACTGATTTGCTTGGCAAAAACCTCTGAAACAGCAAATGTAAGAAGATGTGATGGATTCAGAATGGTTTATGTAAATTGGAGAAAGGATGCAAGAATGATCTAGAGTTCTCTTTTTAGAAAGATACCATCTGAAATACATAAGTCTTATACTGCAGACTTCAACTTTTATTTTTAGTCTTCTGAAATTAGAAATGTTACTTCCCAGTATATACAAGAAAGGATTTGAAGAAGGTTCATATTCTATATATTTCTCTTACCAGTATCTTTTAGTGTTTCAGGCACTAGAAACACTGGATCTTGAGTCCAGAAGCAATACTCAGCAGATTCTCGCAAGGTAAAAGAGGATACTGCCCTTTAGGAAGCATGCAGATACTGTCTAATTCCATAAAATAGTAGATTAGATGAAAGCAGGGCTAGATAACCTGTGATTTATCATACAGTAGGGTTGATCTAATGCTTAAGGCACCAGGCTAGAAAGTGTGAAACTGAATTCTAGTCCTGCCTTAGCCATTAAAGCCTACTGGATGACCTTGAGCCAAGCATTCTCTCAGCTCACCTCACCTCACAGGGTTGTTGTGGGGAAAATAGGAGGAGGAAGGTGTGCTGAATATGTTCAATCATTTGTAAAAAATAATAAAGGCAGGATCCAAGTAAACAAATTTACTATGAATCATTTCTGGCTGGTATCTGAGACTGTCTTTGGTTTGCCTAAGGGAGCAAATCCAAGGTCAGTTGCTATCCTTTCTGTTGTACCAGAAACAGGGAGAGAGAGCAGCTAAGTGCCCCTCTACAAGTTGTGCTGCTTGAATAAAGCAGGAGATTTCAGTGAACATCTTTATACATATGCCAGTTTGCTTTAGACTTTTATGGACCTACACTTTGGTCATTTATTTCACTTTCTGGTTCCAATTCCTTCTACTTTGCAGACTAAAGTCTTCCCAATCTTGCCTACAGCCTGCACTGCAGAGGAGGCAGCACTAAATGGGATGAAATTTTTCTCAGGCCTACAAGCAGAGGATGGTCATTGGGCTGAGGATTATGGAGGACCTCTCTTTCTGTTGCCAGGTATTATTACAAGAAAGGTCCCAACAGCTGCTTCTCACAGATTGTCTTGCATTGGTCAGATATTTTTTTTTTATTTGCATTTATATCCCGCCCTTCTCCGAAGACTCAGGGCGGCTTACACTATGTCAAGCAATAGCCTTCATCCATTTGTATATTATATACAAAGTCAACTTATTGCCCCCAACAATCTGGGTCCTCATTTTACCTACCTTATAAAGGATGGAAGGCTGAGTCAACCTTGGACCTGGTGGGACTTGAACCTGCAGTAATTGCAAGCAGCTGCTGTTAATAACAGACTGCATTAGTCTGTTGAGCCACCAGAGGCCCTAATCAATGTTTTGTATCAAAGGCAAAAAATTTGCTAAGCTATATTGGCTGAAGCTACTTCAGAATTAATTAAATGTTTCTCTACATGCTACCCATTGCTGACTAATGGTTTAAAAGGAATAGAGGGATTTATTACATTAATGTAGAGTACAGATAGAACAAATTGTCTCATGACGGTGGTGAGTTTAAATGACGGGTCGTCTCCAGGCTTCTTGGAATTTTTTTAGTCTAAGCATTCCAGTTCATTGGATTTCAGCAGAAGTGAGAGCAGACAGAGACCATTCATTATTTCAACAGCTTGTTGTTGTTGCTGCCTGAAAAAGCTTTCCAGCCTTAACTGAATTTTCCTACCTTCTTGTTTTCTTCCAACAGGACTTCTGATTGTGTGCCATGTTGCTAAGATTCCACTCCCAGAAGAAAGTAAGAAGGAGATGGTGCGCTATCTGCGTTCAGTGCAACTCCCAGATGGAGGATGGGGCCTGTGAGTAAAGCACAAAAGCTGCTGCTTCAAAAGGACTTTTGCAGCTTTCTGCTATTTCATTATCAGGGTAGTGGTGGCGGCGGCAGCACCAGCAACATTTCAGTTCTCAACCTAAATAGAGATGCCCCAGAATCCTTTTTTTTTTTTCATTGCGAATATCTGACAGTCACTTCTTTTTCCAGTGGGCAAATGCCATCCTGGCTCAGAAGGGACTGATATGCTGCTCTTGGTGTGAATTTATAAGAATATTACACAGTGGCATATCATACATGTTTGAACCAAAGGCATAAAAAAGCAAAGGCTCTTCTTGCTGATGGGCATCAATGCCTAGCCAATTACTTCGGGAAGAAATGGTTGGGACTTCCTAAGAAGAAGATTTCAGGAATTGGCCAAGAGCGTTTAGTGCCTTAAGAAATCTACAATTACTTTGCATTTTGAAAGGGTGGTAGAAATTTGTTATCTTGCAAAAATCTACTATTGCAGTGAAAGATTTTATAAAGCCTTCGAGAATCTTTCTCAGTCTTATGTAAGACATTTGTTAAGTGAATTTTGCCCCATTTTATGACCTCTCTTACCATAGTTGTTAGTGAATCACTGCAATTGTTAAGTTAGTAACATGGATGTTAAGTGAATCTGGCTTCTCCATTAACTTCGCTTGTCAGAAGGTCACAAAAGGTGACCCTGGCATACTGCAACCATCATAAATATAAGTCAGTTGCCAAGAATCTGAATTTTGATCATGTAACCACAGGGAAGCTGCAACAGTCATAAGTGTGAAAAATGGTTATGTCACTTTTTTCAGTTCTGCTGTAACTTCAAACGATTACTAAACAAATGGTTGTTAATTGAGGATTACTTGTATAGTTATTCATTTTTCTATCTCTAGGAAATATATCAACTTGAACCAAAAAATCTGTTTTCTAATCCTTGTGCATAATCTATGCTCTTTATTCCTTATTTCCTTCCCTGCTGATATTTTGTTTTATCCAATTTATCTGCTATTGTAATGGCCTCTAGTTTATTCTGTTTTGTATCTTATATATGTCTTTGATCATGTCGGCTAATGTTTATTAATTTTGGGGTCCAACATAGTTCACACTTGTATTTATTATTTTTAATAACATTTGTCCTACACTAATTCAAGCATATGCATAGGTTTCCCTTTACATAAAACACTACTTTCTTAATAACTGTCCAGTAACTCTAGCTTCAAGATTGACATTTTTTTTATGAAGCCAACACTCTGCAAAGTTTTGTTATGGCTAATTCTACTTTACTCATGCAATCCCCCCTCCCAACTTCCCACGGTAGGATTGTGGCAGGCCTGGATCCTGAAGACACCAAGGTAGTATGGCTTCTAGGCCTGACAGCCACAGCAGGGGGACGAAAGAGCTTCATTTATCTGGGAACCTGAAATGACCCTTGATTTAAATCATATGGTAGAAAGCACCCAAAGAAGAAAAAAGAACAATATCAGCAAAACAAAAAAACCAACCCTTGCCTGATTTTGGAAATGGTTCAAGATGGAACACACACACATATGAGAGAGAGAGAGAGAGAGAGAGATGGGGAGAGAGAGAGAGAGAGACAGAGGTGAGAGAGATGAGATGAGATAGGGAGAAAGATATGAGAGGGAGAGAGATGGAGAAACAGACAGATGAGGGGGAGACGGAGATGAGGAAGAAAGAGGAGAGAGAGAAAGATGAGAGAAAGAGTGAGACAGAGCTATGAGAGAGACAGAGAGAAAGAGACAGATGAGAGGGAGAGGGAGAGAGAGGGAGGGAGGGAGAATGAGAGAGAAAGAGAGAGACAGATGAGAGAGGAGAAAGATATGAGAGGAGAGGAGAGAGATGGAGAAACAGACAGATGAGAGAGAGAGGAGGGAGATGAGGGAGAAAGGGGAGAGAGAAAGAGAGAGACAGAGCTATGAGAGAGACAGAGAAAGAGACAGATGAGAGGGAGAGAGGGAGATGAGAGAGAGAAAGAGACAGAGGGAGAAAGAGAGATGACAGAAAGAGAGATGAGGGGGAGACAGAGAGAAAGAGAGACAGAGATGAGAGATATGAGACAGGAAGAGATGAGAGAGAAAGAGAGGGAGAGGGATATGAGAGAGAGAAAGAGAGAGATAGAGATAGAGAGAGATACCTGTTTCCCACAGAAAAGAAACCACTGGGAGCCACAAAACCTGGGTAAGCGTGGCTGGGGTGATGTCATGTGACTGGGTGGGAGTGAGTGATGTCGAGTTAGCCACACCCACCCAGGTTTTGTGGCTTTTGGTGTTTTCTTTCCTGTGGGAAACGGATCCAAATGGCTGTTTGAGTGTTTAAGGTTGCAGATCCCTGGATTAGAAGATCTCCAAGGTTCCTTCCATCACTATGGTTCTATGTTTTATTACCAAAATAATATAAAACAAAGGCAGAGGGAATGACTTCGGTAGAAAAAAAGTGTAAGAATGTGGAGCTTAGAACAGACAGTGGCTTTGTTTGGAATAGGTGGAAATTCTGTTTCTTAGATCTATTTATGTTTCTTAAGCCCCACAAAGTTTGAAACATCAACAGATGAGAATGAATGAATTTCAGGAAGACTTCTTAATGCTAGTTTAATGTGTAGTCTTGAAAACTATAAAAATACGTTCCAGACAAATTCATAGCAGATCAATTAAGGTGGAGTTACTTTGAAAGGTTTCCTATTCACCGATGGGCTGGGAACTCCTCTTCTGGCTTGTTCCTGCAGTCGTTCCCTATGATTCTCTTAACAGATACATTAATTGTAGCTACAGATAGTGAAATGTCAAGACTTCTTTGTTTTCTTTTGAAAGCTATCCTTCATATAGTTATATTTCTTGGAAAGAAATTTTAGATTTACTGTGTTGTTAAAATGGGCTAATAGCTTCCTTCCACAAATGAGGCTGAGGAATTACTTCCTATCTAAAAGACATTGTCTTCCACATTGTCTAGAGGGTAGAATTTTTAATTAATAGAAAGTAGAAAGAAGCACAAAACAGCCCAGATAACACCATATTCCTAATATTTATATGGGATCCTGAATGAATAGGAAACAAATCCATAGAGTTCTTATTGCTAGTGCTCATTAAACTTTGCTTCTCTGATTCATCTGAATGATTAGGGATTACAGTATTAATGTTTCTGATTTCTGATGAATTGATTCTGTAAGCAAACTGTAATTCTACCCAATCTCAATCTGCAGTGTTATATTTCTCTTTTATGCATTTAAAATAAAACTCTAAAATATAGTCATTGTTAGTCAGGTTGTAATAAAATTACTCCATGGTCTTTTATTTTGCCTTCTTTGGTTTAACCAGTTCTTAAAAATTCACAGAACTTGAAGAACATGTGTTCTTGTGTGAACACATCTACCTAACACTTTTCTTGTTTGTTTTCTGTTAGACACATTGAGGACTTGTCTAAGGTATTTTCGACTGCTCTGAACTATACAGCCATGCGTATTCTTGGAGTCAGCGCTGATGATCCAGACTTAGTGAAAGCTCGAAATAACCTCCACAGCAAAGGTGAATAACCAGCTGGAGCCTGGAAATAAATGTGTGGTTTTTATTTTTCATTTTATCATCATTTCCTCCCTTTGGAAAAAAGGACTTTCTGCATATAGAATAATCACAAATTATGATTTATGTGTTTATGGATTAAGTTGATGCCAGCTCTTAGGGCTCATGTCGGTACACTGTCTTCAGGAATATTTATCCCCATTCTGGTCCTTCAGATCTTCCAGTGATGTGTCAATTGCCATTGTAATCAAGCCCAACCATGGATAACTTACTGTCTTCTTTTGGGCTGTCTAGATTAGTTTGCATCAGTAAAACTGTTTCTTATTATTCTGCTTTTCTAAAGCCATCTTGAACATCTGGCATCTCCCTTTCCATATCAGGCCCTAATCTACATTGGCTGATCCTAAGCATTATTTTGCTAGCATGTGAAATTAAAGGTATAGTATAATAGTTTACATATTATGTTAAGTCTCTCTTTTTGATATATAGATTGGCTTCTTCCAAATTGTTAGGCAATATGTTATTCTCCAAAGTTGCAATTTGGGGATAATTTGGTTATAATCTGTAAAGACTTTTCTCCTGTTGCTTTCCATATTTCTATAAATATTTTATCAATTTCTGTACTCTTCCAATTGGATAATGACCGGTGTGCTGATCTATCTTTGGTTTCTAATTCTAGATGTTCTTGTAAACAGGGTTCATCTTCTAAAGGGAAATTGACATCTCTGCTGTACAGAGTTTCAATATCTCCTTCCATCTTTGTTTGATCTTTTTGGAGCCAGTTACTAACTGACATTGATATCATTTGTCATATCAATTTGAGTTAAAAATGTTCTTAGTTTGGGGATATTTGGAAGACTGTTTTTTTTTCCCATATCTTTTTCCCTCTTCAATGTCTTTATTAGTGTTAATACTACTTCTTGTCATTTGTAATAGTTTTCTGTTAAGTTGCTTCCTCAGATCTTTGCCTGTATTTACTTTAGTTTCTGTTTTCCTTTTGGCAATTTCCACTTCTTATTCTGACATCAAGTTTTCTTTATTCTATTTTTGTCAGTCTTTGTTTCACATTCGTTCTTAACTATTTCTGTGATATTATTCCTCATTTCCTCTTATTCTCTGTCAAATTAGGTTCAGGGCTTCCAAGCAATTCCTGACACTCTCCTTGAAAATGGTGGATATATGCTCAAGATTGTATCATAGAAACAAGTTGGCTTTGTTCTTCTGCTTTAGCTTAGTTTGGAACTTGTACACAAACAGTTCATGGTCTGTTCCATAGTCAGTGTCTGGCCACATTTTTGTTCTTGTAGCTGAGTCTTCCACATCCTCCTGCCAGTAGCATAGTCATTTTCATTTTTGTATTCATCTTCTATGATGTCCAACACTTTGGTTGTTTGAAGATTTTGAAAGCAGTGAAGTAATTAGATTGGAAGAAACTGATAAATTGCTCTGTTCTTGTAAGAGAAGGAGCGGCAGAACCTGGGGGCAAGTCAAAAGAGGAATTAGCGTAGAGCCATATGGCTAACCTATGGCACGCGTGCCAGAGGTGACACGCAGAGCCCTCTCTGTAGGCATGTGCGCTGTTGCCAACTGCTCTTCTGGTTTCTGGCACGTGCATGTGTGCCAGGTGATCTTTGTGCATGCCGTGGCCCCAGAAACCTGAAGACCAGCTGGCTCCGGCACATGTGAAGACCAGCTGGCTGGCAGGCATGCCCATTCAGTCACCTGACCACCAAGCCACACCCACCAATTAAGCCACGCCCACAGAACCGGTAGGGAAAATTTTTAGATTTCACCCCTGCTCCCACCTATAAGCGGCCCTTTTAAATGGGGAAAGGTGAGAGAACGAACACATTTAGCAGGAAGCTTTGAGTAGCCCGATCATCAGCCTAGTGAATTCCAGCTCTAGAGCCACTCCAAACCCCATAGCCCGCGAGCAAGGTGAAAGTGGAGGCTCCTGGTTTTCCCGGCTGCCGAGCGCTCACTTAGAGAAGAGCAGCTGGGGAAGCAGGTGAGGTGTGGCAGCGGCAGGCAAGTGTCGAGGAAGCGCCAAGGGCAGCACACGCATCAAGGATGCCCCTCTTTGGTCTTTCTGCTTGGGGAGCAGCGGGCGCAGCCAGTCCCGTTCCCATCTGCTCAGCCTGCGGCTCCCAGCAGGGAGGAGTCCAGGCAAGCCATCTGTTCGGGGCTTCCTTGGCAAGCTGACAGTGATGCCATCAGCCAGAGAAAGGCAGCTTTCAGCAGGGAGGAGCCCAGGCAAGCTGCACGTTTGCAGCTTTCCGACAGGGCCGAGAGCACTGCCACCAGCCAGGGAACGGTGGCTTCCAGCAGGGAGGAGCTCAGGCAAGCTACACGTTTGCAGCTTCCCCAGCGGGTGCATGGTGGGGCTGAGAGCGCTGCCACCATCTGGGGAATGGTGGCTCTTAGTGAGGAGGAGCCCAGCCCACAGGCAGCCCACCACCACCATCCCGCCCTCACCAGCTGCTAGTCCAGACCGCCTGGGGCCATGCAAGAAGCCCGCGCAGGCAGGGAGGGAGGGAAGCCCTGGCTTACCTTGCTCTGCTCCCTTAGGAAGCGACCGCCGGGATCCCCTCTCTGCGTCTTTTGGCACGTGTGCATGTTGCCGATTTTTGTGTGTGCTTGCGCACTAGAAACTGGACCAGCTGGCCGATGCACATGCGCACTCACCACCATCTTCCTGGAGCACTCATGCGCAATGGGCGGCTGCTCTTCCAGTTTCCAGCACGCCTGTGCATATGAAAACCAGCTGGAACCCAGAATAGCAACAGGTGATGGCTCCGCATGCCCGGAGAAATGGCTCTACGTGCTACTTCCGGCATGCGTGCCATAGGTTCGCCATCACAATCCTAGGAGGTCTTTAAGTAGGAGGCACCATCTCTTCTTTCCTAAGAATTCCCCTGCTTTACTTAGCCTTGTTAGTAAACTTGTTCTTCTGGTGTCAGCTCCAAGTACAATGAATAGTAGGTATTTGTTCTGCAGGAGGTAAGGAGTTATTCACTAGCTCTTTCTTGCTTTCTCTCTGACTGGAGAAATTGAAGCCACCCTTTACTTTCTGTTTTCTATGTTCTACATTTTCCTGGCCAGAAACTCCAGGAAAGTCTTATCTGTAGAGAATGACCCATAGAAAAACTGCTGTTATGATCAGGACTAATGGAAGAAGAGGAAGGGTGAGGTCAGACTATTTGGTAGCAAAGCCTTTTCAGGACTGAGAGGACAAGACACACCACAAAGGCAGAGGGGAAAAGATCATATCTCCCCTTTTTTCCTCATCTGTAATAACTATGAACTGTTTATATTTTATAAAGTTGGCAGCTGTTTTGATGTTATTCTGTTTTGGAATTCTTCAGGTGGTGCTGTAGGAGTCGCTTCCTGGGGTAAATTTTGGCTGGCTGTCTTGAATGTCTACAGTTGGGAAGGAATGAATACGTTGCTTCCTGAGATGTGGTGTGTAAATCATCATCAAGAAAATTATACCAGCTTCTGTCAGTCTTCATTATATAAATGGATGCACTTGACCAAAAAAACCCCAAAACCATTTACCATCCCCCCTCCCAAAATATAAAGGTTTTTTTAGAATTTACACATACTGTATGCAAGTCAGTTAATTACCTATTCATTCAGATCAGTTTATTACCTTTCAACCTATGTTCCAGATTATGTCCCCATCTCCTTCCAAAACAGACCACTTGTAAGTTTAAACTGCTGAAAATTTATTTATGAGGTAAGAATTATAGGGAAAGCTTCACAATGAATTCTTAGTTGTATTTTCATTGTGAGATTTAAGAAGCCACATTATTAATGGAATCTGTTTCAGTATTTACTATGAGAGTATTTTTGGATTTTTTTTCCTGATATGGGCTCTTGAATGTCGTCTAAATGCATATTTTATTTTCTCTTCTGTTTTCTTTTCTACAAACTGAAGAGAAATTTCCTATATTTACTTTTTAAAATTCACCTCAACATTTAAGATAAGAATCTGATACCCCCTTCCCCTGAGAAGGAGTGTATGGTATTTTAACCACTACCAAATAGCTCTCTAAACTTGTCTACCTGTTGGAGTAGTAACAGTAAATAGGTTCACTATATCACAGTTTTTATCTAAGACCAATGGAGTACAATCTGATTCCAGTGTTTTTGATACTGTCCCCAAATGTGAAATTATTTATACACTGGACAACTTCATGGAGACTCTTTGAGGGCTGATATGGGCATGCCAGTGGCCAATTTTTCAAAGCCTGCTGGATGAAGTGTGTATAGGCAGCCACTCCATGTTTTGTTGTCATTATCTTTTTGCAGATTTCCTTCAATCAAGTTGTTACGTTGTCTTTGCAGGCATCAATCCACTGTTATGAGCTTTTTCCTTCTTTCTATTTCACAATAGGCTGTTTCCTTCATGGATGCCAGCTAACCCTTCCACACTTTGGTGTCACTGCCGCCAGGTTTACCTGCCAATGGCCTACTGCTATGCTGTCCGCCTCACTGGAGAAGAAGATGAACTTATCTTAAGCCTTCGACAGGTAGTTGCCAAAGCATAGTGTTCTGTCCCCCTTAACCACAACCCAAAAGACACGCGAGCTGACTATATTTGCCAGCAATTTATTCCTACTACAGATATCAGTTCTGGCAACGAACCTCCGATTGCCTGCCAAGTCCTCCTATCTCTTCAATGCAGCTGTGGTCTGTTGTTGGAGCAACCCAGAGTTCAGGAATAAACAGAAGTCCAAGAGCCAAGTCCTTAGTCTCACAATAAAGCAGCCAAAGTTTCCAAAAGTCAGTTTTTGTCCGTCACAAAGCCCAATGGCAGCTCCACCCACTTTTATACCCTGTGGGGTATGGCTCCGTGACTCAGCACTCCCTGGGCTGGCCCCTCCCTTTCCTTTGCTGCGCACGTTTTCCTCGGCGTTGCTGCCTTGCATCTAGCCAAGATTGATCCTCCTCAGCTGGCTCTTGGGGCGTGGCCAGGGAGAAGGAGGGGTCGGGGAAAAGAGGCCGTGTCAGCTCCTCCTCCTCCACCTGGCCTGCCTCTGGACTCTGGAGCAGAGCCAGAGAGGAAGGTCCTGCAGAGGGAAGCCCTGTCGGCTCTTCCCCCTCACTCTCTGAGTCACTCTCTGCCAGGAGGCCCAGGTCAGGGGCTGAAGACACAACACATAGCTTTCCTATTAATCCAATGACTTTCAATTAATGGAATCTCTGATCTTGTTTAAGATGCAGGGTTGGACCAATTTTCATTTCCCAGTCCCCAAAGAATTCCAAAATTGAAATTTGATAGGAAAATGCCCTTTTGATTTTTTCTTCTTTTTGTTCTAAAAATATATTTCAGAGTTATATTAGACCAATTTAGAAGGGATGTACATGCTTCAAAAATTATTTCAAGGCATCGTTTTAAAGCAGCCACATTTTTCAAGCTTCCACATATTCAGCTCATTAAAGCACCTGTGCTTGTGCTCTTTCATATTCCAAAGTATCTTTTCCAAATAGTTTTCAAAGAATGCGCAGCCTTACTATTTAAGGGACTGAATGAAAGTTGTCAGCATATGGAACAACTGTACTGATATGTACACATGCCTCATTTTACTGTACAGAAACACACATAATGAAAACATAGGAAAATCATTCACACAATACTGCATCATACAAAATCAGTACATTTACGTATGCATTGTTTTCTCATGTTTTAATCATTCTGAAAAAAGAATCAATTTTAGTCTGTTTCTTATTCTTGTTATGAAGGTACCGTATTTTTTGGAGTATAGGATGCTCCGGACTATAAGATGCACCTACCATTTTGGGGGAGGAAAACAAAAAAAAATCTGCCTCGGCCTCCCAGCAATTTGCCTCCTTGCAGCAAACAGCCCGTTTCAGCTTCAGCTTCAGCACAGCCTGATTAGCACAAACAGCTGATTGTTGGTTGGATCAACCTCCTGAAGATCAGCTGTTTCAGGCTGCAGGCATTACCATAGCCTATTGCAGCCTCCATGCTCCCCATTTTCCTGGGGGTGGATGGGTTGGGCTACATTCTGTGTATAAGACACACCCAAATTTTCACCTTCTTTTAGGGAGGGTAAAAAGTGTGTCTTATACTCCAAAAAATACAGTAAGTGGAGAAAGCACTCTGAACGCTGGCCCTACCACTCAGCATACCTGGGCATTTTTTCCTGGCAAATGATTTTAATTGCATTATCAAATGACTGACATCCTCTTCTTTTGGAATATCTGCAATTTCTGTGTCCTCCTTGTTTAATTCTTTTGCTTCATCAGTTGCTTCCAGCACTTTTCCCCTGGGTTGCACCTTGGTCAGTACTGATTGGAAAATTGCTTCTGGGTCAGGTTCATTGCAGATTACCACATCGTCATCCATTGCAACAAAATCTTCAAAATCTACTCCCTTGAATTCCACCATGGGAGGTGGACTGTCTAGAGAGGCTGCAACATCTTGCTCTTGGGTTGTAACAAACCCAGCTTTCTTGAAGCACTTCTGTATTGTTTCAGGCTGAACTTTATTCCAAGCAGAACTAATCCAGAGAACTGCGTCCAAAGCAGTAACTGATGAAATGGATGATTTTGATTCTGCAGACGAACCATAGGTTTGAATTTTAGCAATGACCCATTGCAGAAGCTGGGCTCAGTAGTGCATTTTGAATGTTTTGATTATGCCTTGGTCAAGCGGTTGAATTTTTGATGTAGTTTTTGGAGGCAAAAATTTCAGTTTCATGTTTGTAAGATGATTCACTTGAGGATGGCTAGGACAATTGTCCACTACAAGGAGAATGGCGCATTTCTTCTTCTTCATTTCTCGGTCAATACCTCTTATCCACTCCTCAAATAGGGCATCAGTCATCTATGCAGATTTGCTAGATTTCGAGGTAACAGGAAAGTCTTTGGGGTGCAGGTTCTTGTATGAGGGTGGCTTTGCCGATTTACCAATTACCAAAGGTTTTAGCTTCTCTCCGGTTAAGCTACTCCACAGCAGAACTGTGAATTGTTCTTTAAAAAGTTTTCCTTCATGGATACCAGCTAAAGTGCCCTTCCACACTTTAGAATCATGTGGTTGTTAAGCGAACCTCACTTCCCCCATTGACTATTTCTCAGAAGCCAGCTAGGAAAGTAACAAATGGTGATCACATGACCCCTGGACATTGCAACTGTCATAAATACATGCCAGTTGCTAAGTAGCTGAATTTTGATCATGTGACCATGGAGATGCTGCTACAGTCGTAAATGTGAAAACCAGTTATAAGTCAAATTTTTCAGTGCCATTGTAACTTTGAATGGTCACTAAACAAATGGTTGAGGACTACCTGTAGTCCAGATATCTCTACCAAGAGGCAGCACAGCAGGACCTCGCTCACAGCTTCTGTTTGTCCCTCACCTATTCTTTAGCGGTGCTGCTAAATTGGCTGTTGAAAAGAGCAGATGGAAGGGCATTACAGTGGGCTAATCTAACTTATTTATGAAATGTACTTATGAAATGTATGCAACACTCATCCCATTGTAAAAGTGACTCTGGATAACTTACAGCATAATAAAAAGATAATACAAAACAATTTAAAAAATAAGAAAGATTAAATACGGACTAAAAAACCAAAAGGACATATGACATGGTGGGGATATTCTCTCTGCAAAGTTAGCCCCAGTATTAAGCAGCCCTATTGGCCAGCAAGCAGAGCCAGGTTTTAAGGCTCTTCTGGGAGGCCAGAAATGTGGGGCCAACCTCACCTTCAACGGAAGAATCTACCAAAAGTCAGGGGCCACAGCAGAGAAAGATCTTCTCCTAGATCCTGCCAAGGAAATTATTTGGCACACGGGATCTGAAGAAAGGCTCTTCTGTTGGAGTGAGTAGGACTAGCCAATAACAGAATAACAGAGTTGGAAGGAACCTTAGAGGTCTTCTAGTCCAACCCCCTACTCAAGCAGAAAACATTTCAGACAAATGATTATCCAATCTCTTTTAGGATACAATGTTAAACAAATAATGGACAGGCACAATTGTTTTTTTCTGATCTCATGATGCTAAACTAAGGTGGAATCTCTCTAAAGGCCTTCTGGAGGTCAGTGCTTCTGGCATTTTCTTTAAGAAACAATTTTGCCTGTTCAAAACTCACTGAGATTTCTTATGGATCTTCAAATGCTAATTCTTTATTCTTCTGGGCTTCTTTTGTAGGAACTCTATGTACAAGATTACAACAGTATTGACTGGCCAGCACAAAAAAATAATATTGCTTCTGGGGATTTATACACACCACATAGCTGGCTACTGAAAGTGATCTATGGTATGTGAACCTGCCTCTTGCCAAAGGAGCCCCCTCATTTATTCTTGTCAGATTCCATTTCACTGCAGAATAAAAACACTGTCAGGGAAACATCTTTGTAATTCTAAAAGGGTCCTCAGGAAGATAGGAAGATAAGCCTAATAGGTGTTTTTTCTAACATTTCATTGTATCTAATGGTTCCCCAAAATAACAGTGATAGTAACAGGTATATTATTCTCCTATGTGACAGCACCCTCCCTAGTCACATACTGTCAGCCTCCACTCCACTCTTCATTTACTTTTAAATGATTATATCAGTAGATAGAATGTAAAATGTTTATTTCTGTATTATAAACTCTTAAGATCATGAGATGTATCATACCACCGTCCGGGGTAAGGGAAAGGAGCTTATTAAGTGTGTCGGCTGACATAACAGGGAGGAGGGATGATTAATGATTGAGTGTTATCAGCGCGCGCTTTTCTAACCGACACTGCGTTCCTGAGTTGACTGACATCCAGAGACCTGTGGAAGAAGATTACCACGAGGGGCCGTGAAGGAGTTGGCATTGGACCAGACCAGCCTGACCTCCTGGAGGAGGAGGGACAATTGGGGGGATATGATATGTTAGCCATATTTTGTCTCAGTTCCAGCTTTGCTTGGCTGCTATCAAGACTGTAAAAGTAAAAGTACTTGTTTTCATTCCAAATGGAGTCAAGGTGAATTCTTTCCTATTTACCGTCGGAGGTAGCCTGACATTAAGCTGGAACTCCCATCATGTCTACCAACCAGGATTGCAATCGCAATACCGGGGAAGAAACCCAAATGTGATGGAAGGCCTGCTGCCGGCTGAGCTGGGGAGGCGTCCGGAGGAATTTCTGCTGACACTTTTAACCCTGAGCTGGAAGTTTGCAGAGCTCGGTGGATTGAGCAATTAAAGCTGGAAGAGGAAGGTGGAAACCAAGTGCCAAGAGTTTCAGCCTGGAGTAACAAAAAGAGAAAAAAGGGACGGTGAGACTTTCGGATTGGCAGGAGAGAGAGATAAGAGACAGACGCCAGTTGGAGGAAGCCTTTGTCTTTTCCGTGAAGTGAAAGTAAGGCTAGCTGTTCGCCAAAGGTATGAATCCCTGTTCAGTCCTCCAGGGGAGGAGAAGAGGAGAAGAAATTACAAAGGGCCAGCTAGAGGTGATTTCCAGGGTGGTGAGATTTCTGAAGAGACGGAAACTCTCCCAGAGGAAGCTGAATTGGATGGGGGCGCCACCTGCTGACCAAGCAAGGCCACGAGGGGAAGGAAAGCCAAAATTCCCCCATATCAGAGAAATTTGATGGAAATGTGAAGGAGTTGGGACTGTTCCTGGCGAAAGTGAATGACCACATGATAGACTGGGGGGAAGATTATTGGTCACAGGCAGCACAAGTGAGAGCTGTGACCCATAATTTGACCGGAAGAGCAGCTGCGTGGTATGTGTCGTTATATACAAACCACTCCCCCTTACTGCAAAACTACGAGCATTTTATGACTGCACTGAGGAGGAGGTTTGAGGACCCCCTGGCAGAGCAAAGGCCAAAGGTCGGATGAAAACCATCAGGCAAGGGAGGAGACCGTGGCTGATTATAACCAGGAGTTCAGTGATTTAGTTCCCTTGATGAGAGGGTGGTCGGAGGTGACCCTTGTAGACATTTTCAAAGATGGTCTGAATGGAGATCTCTATGAACTGTGTCGAGCACGAGCCTCTCCAACTACGCTGTATGGCTGGTACACCCTGGCAGCAGAGATGGAAATCGAGCTAGTGAAGGACCGTGGCAGAAGACAGCGCACTGGAGGGCCATCCCTTGGCCGTTATCCAGAAGGCACCTATAGGGCCGCCCTTAGATTGGAGGGAGGAAGACCACGTTCGTCTGCGTGCTACAGATGTGGAAAAGAAGGCCACCGAGCAGCCGACTGCAGGGTTAAGTTGATACCAAGCGCGACCTCTGGTGGTGAAAAGGAACCAGTGAAGCCAGCGGCTAAGGCGCGTAAACCAGCAAAAATGGGGGAGGGCGTTGCCAAGAAGGGCACTCCCATCAAGGAGGATGGCGAAGTGTCGACCGATACTGACGACAGCAAAACCACGTCAGAGTCCGATGAAGACCTTCTGGTGAGTTGGGCACGGGGCCCCTTGGACATTCCAGTTAATCTACATGTACCCTCTTCGGGTAATAAGGGGGAACTGCTAGCACTACTCGATTCTGGATGCACTAGATGTATGGTCAGTCCCAACTAGTAGAAAATGGAACTAAGGTTGAGAACCCTAAGTAGGCCCATAGCGTTTGCCCAGTTAGATGGCTCTGTGGCAGGAGGACCCGCCCATTTCGTAACGGAACCCATAGAAATGATAATAGGAGACCACCGCGAAATTCTGAACTTCATAGTAGCCCCAGGAATGGACCAACCCCTGTTGTTAGGCTTGTCATGGTTGGAAATGGAACCCCATATTAACTGGAGAACGGGAGTCCCACGTTTCCGTTCCAAAACCTTAAAAGGGAAAAGGAACCCAAGAAGGGACCTACCGTGACCTTGCACCAGGATAAGTTAGGGGCAATGATTGAACGGATAGATGGGGGAAGAGAGAATACCAAGGAATACTGGGACTCAGAGAAGTCTTTAGTGAGAAAGCATCAGACGCATTCCTCCCCATAGGCCTATTGACTGTGCCATAGACATCCTTCCGGGGTAAAGCTTCCAAAACCAAAAGCTTATCCCATGACCCAAAAGGAATTGGGAGAGCTACGTAAATTCATAGACAAAAACCTAGAGCGGGCTTTATCCAACCAGCTGGGCCTCGTGGCGGCGCCAGTGATGTTCCGAAAGAAAGATGGCTCTTTCGTCTTATAGTTGACTATAGAACCTAAACGCAGTGTGCGCCAAAACATATACCCCATGCCACTCATGAAAGATATGTTAGCACATTTAGCGAAGGAAAATTCTTCACCAAACTGGACCTCGAGAAGCCTACTACAGATATCAGTTCTGGCAACGAACCTCCGATTGCCTGCCAAGTCCTCCTATCTCTTCAGTGCAGCTGTGGTCTGTTGTTGGAGCAACCCAGAGTTCAGGAATAAACAGAAGTCCAAGAGCCAAGTCCTTAGTCTCACAATAAAGCAGCCAAAGTTTCCAAAAGTCAGTTTTTGTCCGTCACAAAGCCCAATGGCAGCTCCACCCACTTTTATACCCTGTGGGGTATGGCTCCGTGACTCAGCACTCCCTGGGCTGGCCCCTCCCTTTCCTTTGCTGCGCACGTTTTCCTCGGCGTTGCTGCCTTGCATCTAGCCAAGATTGATCCTCCTCAGCTGGCTCTTGGGGCGTGGCCAGGGAGAAGGAGGGGTCGGGGAAAAGAGGCCGTGTCAGCTCCTCCTCCTCCACCTGGCCTGCCTCTGGACTCTGGAGCAGAGCCAGAGAGGAAGGTCCTGCAGAGGGAAGCCCTGTCGGCTCTTCCCCCTCACTCTCTGAGTCACTCTCTGCCAGGAGGCCCAGGTCGGGGGCTGAAGACACAACACATAGCTTTCCTATTAATCCAATGACTTTCAATTAATGGAATCTCTGATCTTGTTTAAGATGCAGGGTTGGACCAATTTTCATTTCCCAGTCCCCAAAGAATTCCAAAATTGAAATTTGATAGGAAAATGCCCTTTTGATTTTTTCTTCTTTTTGTTCTAAAAATATATTTCAGAGTTATATTAGACCAATTTAGAAGGGATGTACATGCTTCAAAAATTATTTCAAGGCATCGTTTTAAAGCAGCCACATTTTTCAAGCTTCCACATATTCAGCTCATTAAAGCACCTGTGCTTGTGCTCTTTCATATTCCAAAGTATCTTTTCCAAATAGTTTTCAAAGAATGCGCAGCCTTACTATTTAAGGGACTGAATGAAAGTTGTCAGCATATGGAACAACTGTACTGATATGTACACATGCCTCATTTTACTGTACAGAAACACACATAATGAAAACATAGGAAAATCATTCACACAATACTGCATCATACAAAATCAGTACATTTACGTATGCATTGTTTTCTCATGTTTTAATCATTCTGAAAAAAAGAATCAATTTTAGTCTGTTTCTTATTCTTGTTATGAAGGTACCGTATTTTTTGGAGTATAGGATGCTCCGGACTATAAGACGCACCTACCATTTTGAGGGAGGAAAACAAAAAAAAATCTGCCTCGGCCTCCCAGCAATTTGCCTCCTTGCAGCAAACAGCCCGTTTCAGCTTCAGCTTCAGCACAGCCTGATTAGCACAAACAGCTGATTGTTGGTTGGATCAACCTCCTGAAGATCAGCTGTTTCAGGCTGCAGGCATTACCATAGCCTATTGCAGCCTCCATGCTCCCCATTTTCCTGGGGGTGGATGGGTTAATATTCTGTGTATAAGACACACCCAAATTTTCACCCTCTTTAGGGAGGGTAAAAAGTGTGTCTTATACTCCAAAAATACAGTAAGTGGAGAAAGCACTCTGAACGCTGGCCCTACCACTCAGCATACCTGGGCATTTTTTCCTGGCAAATGATTTTAATTGCATTATCAAATGACTGACATCCTCTTCTTTTGGAATATCTGCAATTTCTGTGTCCTCCTTGTTTAATTCTTTTGCTTCATCAGTTGCTTCCAGCACTTTTCCCCTGGGTTGCACCTTGGTCAGTACTGATTGGAAAATTGCTTCTGGGTCAGGTTCATTGCAGATTACCACATCGTCATCCATTGCAACAAAATCTTCAAAATCTACTCCCTTGAATTCCACCATGGGAGGTGGACTGTCTAGAGAGGCTGCAACATCTTGCTCTTGGGTTGTAACAAACCCAGCTTTCTTGAAGCACTTCTGTATTGTTTCAGGCTGAACTTTATTCCAAGCAGAACTAATCCAGAGAACTGCGTCCAAAGCAGTAACTGATGAAATGGATGATTTTGATTCTGCAGACGAACCATAGGTTTGAATTTTAGCAATGACCCATTGCAGAAGCTGGGCTCAGTAGTGCATTTTGAATGTTTTGATTATGCCTTGGTCAAGCGGTTGAATTTTTGATGTAGTTTTTGGAGGCAAAAATTTCAGTTTCATGTTTGTAAGATGATTCACTTGGGGATGGCTAGGACAATTGTCCACTACAAGGAGAATGGCGCATTTCTTCTTCTTCATTTCTCGGTCAATACCTCTTATCCACTCCTCAAATAGGGCATCAGTCATCTATGCAGATTTGCTAGATTTCCAGGTAACAGGAAAGTCTTTGGGGTGCAGGTTCTTGAATGAGGGTGGCTTTGCCGATTTACCAATTACCAAAGGTTTTAGCTTCTCTCCGGTTAAGCTACTCCACAGCAGAACTGTGAATTGTTCCTTAAAAAGTTTTTCTTCATGGATACCAGCTAAAGTGCCCTTCCACACTTTAGAATCATGTGGTTGTTAAGCGAACCTCACTTCCCCCATTGACTATTTCTCAGAAGCCAGCTAGGAAAGTAACAAATGGTGATCACATGACCCCTGGACATTGCAACTGTCATAAATACATGCCAGTTGCTAAGTAGCTGAATTTTGATCATGTGACCATGGAGATGCTGCTACAGTCGTAAATGTGAAAACCAGTTATAAGTCAAATTTTTCAGTGCCATTGTAACTTTGAATGGTCACAAAATCTAGAAGCTCTAAAGACTCCTAGAAAACTTTCACCTAAACAAGCCGCTGGGCTCAATATTTTAACCGCTTTAATTTTACTTTACATTATATTCCTGGGGAAAAACTTCTTAGCAGATGCTCTTTCACGTTTACCCCAATACAATTGCACTCGCTCCGAGGTGGTTCAACCAATACTTCCTGCAACAGTTGGCGGCCCCAGCAATAACTAGAAGCCACTCCAAAGCTGACCCTTCACTCCCAGATGAACTAACCAAGTCGTTTAAAGGAGCTTTAAACACCGTTGGCTGGTACTTAGCGCATTCCCATGAATGCACACTCCGTGATGGACTAGCTTGGATCGGAACAAAACTATATGTTCCTCTATCACTCAGAGAAACCATCCTACAACGATGCCATGATGCCAAAATGGCAGGGCATTTTGGATTTGTGAAAACTTTGCATCTTCTTAAAAGACAATTTTGGTGGCCAAGTCTTAAAAAAGACATTCAAGCATATGTAGCAAGTTGACCTATTGTGCATCATCCAAAAGGCCTCCAGGAAAACCTCCTGGACTACTTCAAATCGGTAGCCAGACCAGGAACCCCATGGAAAGAAATATCCATGGATTTCATAGTGGAATTACCTGAAAGTTCAGGCAATACTGTTATATGGGTTGTGACTGACCTTTTCTCCAAACAAGTCCATTTTATTCCATGTTCAAAAATACCCTCCTCAAAGACTCTAGCAAAGTTGTTTGTACAACACATTTATAGACTTCACGGAGTTCCTGATCGCATCATTTCAGATCGAGGAGTTCAATTCACTTCTCAATTTTGGAAAGAATTTTTACGACTCATTGGCTCCGCCCAAGGATTAAGCTCCTCCCATCATCCTCAAACTAATGGAAGCTGTGAACGTTCGAACTCTGTACTAGAACAATATCTCCGATGTTATGTTAACTACCAGCAAGATAATTGGGCTGATCTCTTACCTTTTGCTGAAGTTGCCTACAACAACTCAATTCATAGTAGCACGGGATTTACTCCCTTTAAAATAGCTTCAGGTCAAGATTTTGTTCCTATCTCGGAACTCCCACAGGAAGAAACTACTGTTTCCTCTTTATCAGAATGGATAGATCAAATACAAAGCACATGGAAAATGACTACTAAGGCGATCGGACGCTCACCGTGCGCATAAAAACAAGCAGATAAAAAGGTCCCTGAGAACAATATCAAGTGGGCGATAAGGTTTATCTTTCCACCAAATATCTTCAAACCACTCAGAAATCTAAGAAACTTGGACCCAAATATGTGGGACCTTTCCCATAGTAAAATCATCAACCCGTGACGGTACAACTAGATTTACCAAAAACACTTAGAGAATCCACCCGTTTTCCATGTCAGTTTGCTGAAACCTGAACACACGTCTACTTTCCGTCCTAACCATACACCCCTCCTATACCAATTCTCATAGAGGAGAACAACACTTTGAAATAAAAGAAATTTTAGATTCAAGAAAACATAGAAATAAAATTCAATATCTTATTTCCTGGAAACACTTCCATTATCCCAAGCTGAATGGGTGAACAAAGAAGATGTTCATGCATCGGAAAAATAGCACAATTCTATAAAAATATCCTGACAAACCCTAACTTCTCTTTTTCTTTCTAGGACTGACGTCCTTGTTGCAGGAGGGCCGAATGTCAGCCTCCACTCCAATCTTCATTTACTTTTGAATGATTATATCAGTAGATAGAATGTAAAATGTTTATTTCTGTATTATAAACTCTTAAGATCAGATGTATCATACCACCGTCCAGGGGTAAGGGAAAGGAGCTTATTAAGTGTCGGCTGACATAACAGGGAGGAGGGATGATTAATGATTGAGTGTTATCAGCGCGCTTTTCTAACGACACTGCGTTCCTGAGTTGACTGACATCCAGAGACCTGTGGAAGAAGATTACCACGAGGGGCCGTGAAGGAGTTGGCATTGGACCAGACCAGCCTGACCTCCTGAAGGAGGAGGGACAATTGGGGGGATATGATATGTTTGCCATATTTTGTCTCAGTTCCAGCTTTGCTTGGCTGCTATCAAGACTGTAAAAGTATAAGTACTTGTTTTCATTCCAAATGGAGTCAACGTGAATTCTTTCCTATTTACCGTCGGAGGTAGCCTGACACATACCCTTGCACATCCTCTCCCATGAGGCAGCAGCCACCCCAAGCCACACTGCATTTGTGCCACTCCTTCCTGAAATGTACTTATGAAATGTACTTATGAAATGTACTTATGAAATGTACTTATGAAATGTACTTATGAAATGTACTTATGAAATGTACTTATGAAATGTACTTATGAAATGTACTTATGAAATGTACTTATGAAATGTACTTATGAAATGTACTTATGAAATGTACTTATGAAATGTACTTATGAAATGTACTTATGAAATGTACTTATGAAATGTACTTATGAAATGTACTTATGAAATGTACTTATGAAATGTACTTATGAAATGTACTTATGAAATGTACTTATGAAATGTATGCAACACTCATCCCATTGTAAAAGTGACTCTGGATAACTTACAGCATAAAAAAGATAATACAAAACAATTTAAAAAATAAGAAAGATTAAATACGGACTAAAAACCAAAAGGACATATGACATGGTGGGGATATTCTCTCTGCAAAGTTAGCCCCAGTATTAAGCAGCCCTATTGGCCAGCAAGCAGAGCCAGGTTTTAAGGCTCTTCTGTTGGAGTGAGTAGGACTAGCCAATAACAGAATAACAGAGTTGGAAGGAACCTTAGAGGTCTTCTAGTCCAACCCCTACTCAAGCAGAAAACATTTCAGACAAATGATTATCCAATCTCTTTAGGATACAATGTTAAACAAATAATGGACAGGCACAATTGTTTTTTTCTGATCTCATGATGCTAAACTAAGGTGGAATCTCTCTAAAGGCCTTCTGGAGGTCAGTGCTTCTGGCATGTTCTTTAAGAAACAATTTTGCCTGTTCAAAACTCACTGAGATTTCTTATGGATCTTCAAATGCTAATTCTTTATTCTTCTGGGCTTCTTTTGTAGGAACTCTATGTACAAGATTACAACAGTATTGACTGGCCAGCACAAAAAAATAATATTGCTTCTGGGGATTTATACACACCACATAGCTGGCTACTGAAAGTGATCTATGGTATGTGAACCTGCCTCTTGCCAAAGGAGCCCCCTCATTTGTTCTTGTCAGATTCCATTTCACTGCAGAATAAAAACACTGTCAGGGAAACATCTTTGTAATTCTAAAAGGGTCCTCAGGAAGATAGGAAGATAAGCCTAATAGGTGTTTTTTCTAACATTTCATTGTATCTAATGGTTCCCCAAAATAACAGTGATAGTAACAGGTATATTATTCTCCTATGTGACAGCACCCTCCCTAGTCACATACCCTTGCACATCCTCTCCCATGAGGCAGCAGCCACCCCAAGCCACACTGCATTTGTGCCACTCCTTCCTGACCACCTGTGCACTCCCTTACTCACCCACACACTCCCTCTTTCTCTCTCCCACCAGGCAGCAGCCACTTTTCTACCTGCTGTCTGCCTTGTGAGCACCTGGGACTTGCAACTTTCTGCTGGTTTCCCTACTGATCTTGATTAATGGAAGTTGGCAGGAAGTTGCAAGGAAGTACTCGCTTAAAAATCCATGATCCTTGTTTAACAACCACAATAGGGACTGCAGGGATTGCTGTTGCAGCCATGTGTCTTAGGCTTTATGATCACATTGTTTAGCGATATAAATTTCAGTGCCAATTGCCATCATTACCTGAAGAGTATCTATACATTTAACAGGGAACGGCAAAGCTATAAACCAAAGCCTGTGGGGGTGGAGGCAATAAAGATTAAGAAAGGTGTAAAAACTAAACACTGTTTGCCTGGAGCAATATGTTAAATGGAAATTAGATGTGTTTCCTAGTTGCAGCTTGAATTACAATGGAAACATATGTTGGGTTTGCAAATTAATTGAATAACAGTTTCTGTTGTATTTGCTTCCGATTTTTCAGAATGTAAATTGAGTCTTCCATAGGTCTCTTTCTGCTTCTATTCCAGCAATAGCTAATATCTATGAGCAATTCCACATCAAAAAATTGAGACAACGAGCCATAGAGGAATTATATGATCATATCAAGGCTGATGACCAATTTACCAAGTTCATCAGCATTGGCCCTGTAAGTAGTTTTTAAGCATCATTTAGCTCAATAATTCTATATTGTATCATATTGTAAATTGCTCTGCAGAAAATCAGTGGCACCATAGTTTGTGGTATCCTTGGTGCTCTATGAGCTTGAGTTGTGTGTGTGTTTTGTTTTGTTTTGTTTGCAACCAAGTTTCATTACTCAACAAGTACCATCATTAGTGCTGATGGGTGTAGGGTTTGCTCCCTGTTTATATTCAGCAGCTTGCCCTGCCGGTATTGGTGGGGATGTGGTTTTCTCCTTGGTTGTTCCTTGATTAGGATATTGTTGTTCTTCTATTAAGAACGAACAGGAGCAAATATGTGCTATCTTGCACAAGCACTAGCCCTGTCCAGAGTAGAGGAGTTTTTAGAAAGTATCTGGAATTCTCATCAACTTTTCTTGGAAACATTTTTCTTAGTGTACTATGTTTTACAATCAGGCTGATGGTACATATCCTATTAGAAAGATGTGGAGGGAGAAGAGAACCTGTTTGTCTCCTCCACATCATGAAGTATAATATTATAAAGTCTATGACTCTATGCCTAGCCACTAAACCTAAATATTAGGTTTAGTGGCTAGGTTTACCTAGATCTGGATTCAATTATCCAACTGAATATCGTGGAAGAAGAAAGTTCCCTGGTTTTAAATAGTAAACTCATAAATTTTGGTTAGGTTGTTTTATAAATGTATTTTAACTTTGTCTTAATCATTATTTGTATCTATCTCTATATGTATAGATATATCTAGTTACAGAGCCTTCTGCTTGTTTATATAGACTGTAATAAAGTGAAAGTGAAAGAGAAATTGATGTAATACTTGCTGGTGAATCAGGTTGCATTTACCTCCAATGCTCTGAGCCAGCGGTTCTCAACCTGTGGGTCGCGACCCCGTTGGGGGTTGAATGATGATTTGCCAGGGGTAGCCTAAGACCATTGGAAATATGGGAAGTATACTTGCGAGTCGAAGAATTGCGCTCCAATGGTTGATTTCACAAGCCAGCTGCAGGCTCTTCAAATCGCTAGCCGAATTCGGCTTCAGGCACGATGAATTAAAAAAGAGAGAAATCTTTGCTCTGATGTCTCCCTCTCAAGCCAGCTGCAATCACTCCCAATCGCTAGCCTCATCTGCCTTCTGGCGCGATAAACTTAATAGGGGAGGAGCCTCTGCTTTAATGCCTCTCTCCTCAAGGCAATCGCAAGCAGTTCAGATCGCTAGCCAATATGGCTTCAGGTGTGATAAATTCAAAACAAAAATAATTTTACGGTTGGGGTCGCCACATCATGGGGAATTGTATTAAAAGGGTCGCCACATCGTGGGAAATTGTATTAAAGGGGTCGCAGCACTATAAAGGTTGAGAACCACTGCTGTGAGCCCTTGGGGATGAGGACTCATTGCTCTTGACAGTCAATTGTACTCACCTCCCACAGAAACAGCCTGCAGCCCTAGCCACAGTGTGGATCTATGAGTGTGCCTTAAGGGGAATGTTTTCTTTCTCTTGCAAATGCGGAGGAGCAGCGTAGATTGCAAACAATGAACACATCATTTCTGAACATACCAGCTACCCAACAACCTCATCTAATCCACTTTCCTCTCTTTCTATGTCTAATATTTTCTGCAGCCACTCTGGTCTGCTTTCTGGGCATAGGAATAATTAAGACAAATGTTAATTTTGTGGAGGAAACTTCTCTGTGATGAGTGGTGGAAAACACTGTAGTAATGGCCAGTTTGCAGTGGGATAAGGGATGGTATTGCTGGTTGCTACTCTGTGTGCTGATGCTGTGGAAGGAGTTGGCATGGGAAGGATGCATAGGATGCTTTAAGGGAGATGAGGCATTCAAATGAATTGAATATCCTTCACACCAGAAAGACCTGATAGTGTTTGGACATCAGTCTGAATCGGCTTTTTTGTGGTTTGCAGGTATCAACTGTATTTTTGGTTTCTTATAGCCTTGCAGAAAGGAAATGCATCAGTAGGCATCATGCATTTTTCATCAAATGGAAATATTCCATCTTTTAAAATTTCATCCATTTCTAAATAAAATGAACATCACTTTTAATTTTTTTTTGTAAATAAAAAACTAGATTACATTTGTGGAGATTCCATGTTTCAAGGTACTTTCCTCTAATATTTTTGTCCTTCATAGTTAAACTCAGTGCTGTTTGAAGATATTATTATTATTATTTTATTATTTATTAGATTTATAAACCGCCCTTCTCCCGAAGGACTCAGGGCGGTGTACAGCCAGGATAAAAGAAAGCAATATACAGTTAAAATGCAATTAAAAACTTATTATACTATATCCCTTTGATTTTATGAAAAAGGTTGTGCTTTTAAATATTCTCATCTGTGTCTACACTTAAACAGAAGATACTGGTTTTCTCAGGAGTTTTTGAAATGATGAAGACCTACAGCTATTACTCTGATGACTTTACACTTTAGGAGGAAAATAATAGTTCTTTCTTTGCCTTTGTAGATATCTAAAACAATTAACATGCTAGTGTGCTGGCATATCGAAGGAGAGAAGTCTCCCGCATTCCAGGGACATGTTTCTAGAATCTCTGACTATCTCTGGTAAGGCTTTGTTGAAATCCAAACTTGTCCTGCAAACTTTGTTAACCTGGAATCTTCCAGTTGTGTTGGACTGTAGAATCAGCAATTCTGGTTAGGTATCTTGGGAGTTAATTTTGCGAAGTGTGAATTCTAGGTCTACTGCAACATAGCTAAAAGATAGCGTGTTATGAAAGCCGTTATGTAGTTTGAAAGTGCAACATGACTCTTTTAAATACTGCCTACTATCCTTTAGAAGATACCATATGTACTCCAAAATACATGTAGAAAGTAATTCCAGAATATAGATGGATTATCTAAGGTTATACAGGTAGTCCTGACTTAATAACCATTTATTTAGTGACCGTATGAAGTTACAACGGCATTGAAAAAAATGACCTAAAATCAGTCCTCACGCTTATAACCATCAGCACATCCCCATAGTCACATGATTAAAATTTGGGCACTTGGCAACTGGCATGTATTTATGACCGTTACATCATCCCAGGGTCAGGTGGTCACTATTTGTGACCTTCCCAGCCAGCTTCCAACAAGCAAAGACAATGGAGGAAGCTGGATTCACTTAAGAATCTCTTGATTCACTTAACAATAGCAGTGATTTGCTTAACAGCCATGGCAAAAAAGGTCGTAAAATCTGGCATAATTCACCTAACAACCACCTTGCTTAGCAATGGAAATTGTGGTTCCAGTTGGATTTGCGTGTGGCTGAGCAGCCAGATTTTCCATATCCAGTGGACAGGCCAGATGCACCTGGTATCACCACACCACACTTACCCACTGACAATAAGGAATGCACAGTGATGATGCCTCAAACCAATGTTGATGAGAGTTCTGAGCAAGCCAGTATACCTGACAGCAGTCAAATGCTGGACGCCCCAGTAAGTGGTGAGAAGAGCCCAGCAGCCTCAGTGAGGTCAGAGACGTTCTTAGTGCAAAGAGAGCCAGTCTGCACAAGAGGGCCAGTCTTCACCCGTGGTGGCAGATGTTCGCAACCACCTGATAGACTTAATCTGTTGAAAATGTTAGTACTGGTTCTCATCTGAACTTTTACAATGTTGTGTGCGGTTAAATGAAAAGAGGAAGATGTTACAGGTGTTAGTTACATCTGCCTTGTATGCAGCTTTATTCCTCTCTAGCATTCATCTCCATTGTTTTGTGATGCATTTCCTGCCTCTCTAGGATTCACCTTTATAAATAATTTTTTTCAACTTCTACCCTCAAAACGGCACTATAGGGCTCTGCACACCAGAACAACAAGACACAAGGACAGTTTTCCCCCAAATGCCATCACTCTGCTAAACAACTAATTCCCACAACACTGTCAAATTAACTACTAAGACTGTATTCTTCTTCTTCTTACAATATATATGTGTGTGTGTGTGTGTGTGTATGTATATATGTATGTGTATATGTATGTATATACATGTATATATGTGTGTATATGTATATGTATGTGTGTTTGTATATACACATATACATACACACACATATATATATGCACACACACACACAGATACTGTATATTCTTAATGATGGCTTGTATAGCATTTTTAACTGCATTTTATTAAACTACTTGAAATAGTTGTAAGTCAAGGATTATCTGTATTGTAGGAGAAAGATATCCTGAGATGAGACGTCACTTTAAAGTTCCATGTAGAAAATCTTACAAGGTTGTTTTTTTCCTTCCATTTGTGTTGTGGCCCACCCCTCTAGAAAATCACTGCAGAGTTTGAGCAGTAGGCCAATAAGTAGGTTAAAGTTGAGTGATCTAGCTCAAGTCTGCCTCTTTCTTCACATCCAGTCCTAATTTAGCCATTGTGTCTTATTCAAAAGGCCTTTCCAGGAATGGCTAGAAGTCCAGTGTTCATGCTACTCATGGCATTGGACTCACTGTTTATGGTAGTGAAACTTACAGGCCTCTTACCTATTTCTGCTTTTCCATGCCTCTCATGTTTGCTTTTGCTTTTTTTGCAGGCTGGGTCTGGATGGCATGAAGATGCAGGTAATAATTCCTGGCATGTTTTTCTTTTGCTGAAGTCTGAACCCATCTCACCGGGTAATGACTACTGCAGGCTCTGCTTGGAGCTCTGTTTAAAATTAACGGTAACAATAGTAATTTATTAAACTTTTTTGTCATCTGACTCCTATCAACTTTGAGTGGCTCATAACAATAAAAATGTACAATAAAACCAATAAAACATAAAAAATTAAAAGCTAAAAGATGGCAAGCATGATGAAGTGAAGGGTCCTCCATGTCAAAGACCTAAGTGAAAAGCCAAGTCTTCCTAACTCTTCCAAACAATAACAGAGTGGGGGCCATTTGGATCTTGGGGGAATCTGTTCCCAGAGAGCAGGTGCTGCTACTGGGAAGATCTACTTCTAGAGGCCCGATAAATGTCATTGTTTAATCCAAGGAACCCAAAGCATGCCAACCCTGCAGGAACAAATCTGCCAGGCAAATGCAAGGAGAGACAAGCAGTCCCTGAAGCAAGCAAGCCCTATGCCAGTAGTGCTTTATATGTAACAGTAACAGTAAATCACACCTGGAAACAAATGACAAGTTCAGCTTGTAAAGCGGAAGCTTTAGATAGGCATTCTGATGGGCATGCCCATCGCTGTCTGTATTGTTGCTACATTTTAGACTAATTGAAGCTTCCAAGTAGCCTTCAAATGAAGCCCCATTTAGAGTGCATTGAGTAGTCAAGCCAGGATGTGACTGGGCATGAGTGACTGTGTAAAATTCATTTCCAAAGAGGAAGTTGGGATTAGGGAGGTGGAGAACTGTTTCTCTTCTTCTGATTGATTTTCTTCTGATAAATTCCTACACACACACACCCCAGCCATTAGGTGTGAGAAAATAAGAGTGATAAAGCTATGAGATCAGGAAAGACAAACATTTTTTCTTGCTCCATGTGTGGAAAGGGGTACATTTAGAAAGTAATTCCTAAATAGCAAAGGGCTGTCGAAGTTTTTATTGCAGGAGAGAGAGATTGTCTTAAATAGTACAGTAAGGTTCCAGGTAGAAGCTGTCGGTGCTAGAGGAAGGGTTCCTGGAAGCCCTTAGCGTACTGTACTCTAGGAAGGGAGACCAGCTGAAATTGATTTTATGTAGTCTGCTGGCTGAAACAGTATGCATGCTGAATATTTCAAAATGCAATCAAAAAGCGTTACTTCAAACTATCTTCTCTTTTAGGGCACCAATGGATCACAGGTTTGGGATACAGCATTTGCTGTTCAAGCTTTTCTGGAGGTAACAGCTTTTTTTCACAAGTTTTTCTTGTTAATTTTAATGAACTTTGTGGAAAAATTGACTAGCTGCACTTTCCTATATCATAATCTAAACAAGAACCCCGCCTCAAAGCAGCTCTTTCCATTTCAAATTGCAATTATGAGAGAAAAACAAAACAAATGAAATTACATCACCTATCCATTCAGGGTGCTAATAGCCTTATTCTGGCTTCTTTTTCTTCCTTATTTTCTTTACATTTTTAAACTGTATATAATTAATATATATTGGCTATGATTTGCAGTGAGTGTACATCGTATTCTAGTGATAAACCCTGAACAAGAAATTAATGATAATAAAGTATTAAATAAAAAATTACAGAGATTGATTGGAATCTTAATGATGTCTTTACTTGAAGTTAAACTCTTTTATTTAAAAGGCTGGTGCCCAGGAGAAGCCTGAATTTGACAGCTGTCTGATATTTGCACATCAGCATTTCAGAATCGCACAGGTAAAAATGTCACATTCTAGTCCCTGATTATATTTGAAGGATTCTTTCCCAGCAACCACTGAGCTACGTCCTACAGACATCGTGTCTAGTTGCACATTTGATTAAAAAGAACTAATCACATCAGAGAACAAACTAACTATTTCTGTTAGTCCCAACAACAACATCTGCCTATCCCAGATCCTTAGAAAGTACTTGATAAAAAGTTCTAAGTCCATAGCTCTTCTTAAAAATGAAAACCCTGAATCTGGAAATAGAACTATGGAGAAAGGAAATGAGACCTCCTATCCTTTCTTATTTTTTTATTTATTTTTTATATCTTGCCTTTATTATTTTTGTAAATAGCTAAAGTTTTCCCCCACAACTACCCTGTAAGGTGGGTTGGACTGAGAGAGAATGACGGGTCCAAAATCACCCAGCTGGCTTTCACACTTATGGCGGGACTAGAACTCATAGTCTCCAGGTTCCTAGTCTACCACCTTAACCATACACCAAACTGGTTCTCTCTCCTCAAGCCCCATAGCTAGAACTAAATAGCTTTGTTATGGTTTACTCCTGCAAGATGTGTTTCATTATAATATTCTATCTCCTCCAGATTCCAGATAATCCACCTAATTATGAAAAGTACTACCGTCAGATGAACAAGGTATGATTGTACGAGGTGACAGAAAGTGGAAACAAAATAGAATAGAATAAAATAGAATAGAATAGAATAGAATAGAATAGAATTTTTTATTGGCCAAGTGTGATTGGACACATAAGGAATTTGTCTTGGTATGCTCTCGGTGTACATAAAAGAAAAGATACATTCATCAAGAATCATAAGGTACAAGATCTTAAATTAGCTGGGAAAGGTTCGCTGTGCCCTAGAATAGAATAGCTAGGGTGAATAAAAAGGGTGAAAGAAGCAAAGTGGGTTTATAATTGTTGAGTGGATTTTGTGATTTGTTTGAAGGAGCCTTCTGCATTCCTGCTTGTACGCTGAATGATCTAACAGTGTAAAACATCAGGGACAGTCACACTGTAGGATTGTGGATGAGATTGTTCAGTGAAAGGCTGTAGCCATTGGGCCATCTTTTAGCATTTCCCTTTCTTCTAGATGTGACAGAATTGTTCTCTTTTCCCCAGTGGGTAAAATAGGGCAAGAGTGGTATTGGAATGGATTGTAATGATAGATTATGGACTCTCATTCACTCAAGGCATTTAAAATAAAACTGCCAGATTCATGCTGCAAAAATCTGCATCATCGTTAGAGAAGTAGAGTTTCATTCCTGCCATCTTCTAGATACAGATCAACAAATATCTAGACTTGCAACTCACATATGCTAAACAGAGGCAAATAGAGTATCTGCCTGGTAATTCTTACCCCCAAGAAGGAGTTGGAGATTTCCAATATTTTCATAACCGTGTTGCTAATTCCTGAGTGCTAGAGCAATGTGTTTAAATCAACAGTTATGACCATGCAGAAGATTTATATGCATACATATCATTTTGGGGGTAAACAGTGCTATGCAAAGTGCTAAAAGAGAGAAAGAAATAGTAAGCCAGAGAAATTAGAGCATAAAAATAAGAAAAAAAGGAAAAATAATTGAGCCTAACACCACCATTCACTTTTCTGTCTTTGTAAATCATTCTTGATTCCATGTTCTGATACTGCTTCATAGATGCCTTGTGTAATTTTTCCTTCATAGATGCCTTGTACTATTTTTCCTTTTTACAATCTTGTCAACTCCATCCAAACATACAATAAGTTTTAGTTGTCCCCTTTCTCTCAACTCATTGACTTTTCCTTTATAATCTCAATGTACATCTTTTGTATTGGTTATTTTGCATTCAATTAATACTCATGTAAGCATACATTCTTGGTTTTTTCTCTTTCTGTTCTATGACACATATTTCTCAAAGTTACCTTTCCCACCTCATTCAATATACTCATTCCTCCTAACAGTTTACATACTAATCACTAGCTTTTTACAAGTAATTTACCTGTGTTTGATTTTGACCATATTTCATAAACTTTAGTTAACCAGGATATGTAATTCATTTATTTCTTCTCGATGAATGTTGCTATTTTAGTTTGCAAATTTGTTTTCTTTTGTGTTCTTTTTTGGTGTTCTGTGCTCCAAACCAAACCAAACCAAACTATTATTGTCTAATAACCACTAGGGTGGATTTCCCTTCAGTACTCGTGACTGTGGCTGGATTGTTGCTGACTGTACTGCAGAAGGTCTGAAATCTGTGATACTGTTACAGGAAAAGTGCCCATTCATCAAGGAACACATCCCCCCCAGTCGTCTCTTTGATGCTGTAAATGTGGTAAGCACAAAAAAGTAAATTTCTTCCTGAGAATCCATCTCCCCCACTTATCTTTTTGGCCATGCTGTGCAGAGCAACCAAAAGGGCAGAGATACTGAAGAGATAGCTTGGGGGGGGGGAGTGGATTTAAAGCAGAGGCAATTTATGCAGGGCAGAGAAGTGGGAAGCCCTTGTCCATTGACCATTGCTAAATGCCATGATTCTGCAATGTTTTGCTTAATGACAGAAAATCCATTTCCAATTAGGGTCATAACCTGAGGACTACATGTAGAGATTTCCAGACAAGGAGTAGGGCTATTTATATGCTCTCTCTTAATTGTATTTTTAGACTGCCCTGATCAGTTATGAATTTAGGTGGTAAATAACAAAGCAAAACAGAAACAATAATAACCAAATAAAAGCAGCACTATAAGGTGTGCCCACAAACAATAAGCTTAGATTGAATTAATACCTTGTGGTTTTCAGGGAAGTAGGGGGCTGAATGTACATCCAGATGGAGTTATGGCTCCATTAGAGAAGATTTTCAAGGCAGACTTTTTGCGGCTTCCTGAAGACTCCTCTTTGGCCAAGTCAGATTGTTCTTTGTCCTCTCTCTTCAGCTGCTAAACATGCAGAATGCTGATGGTGGCTTTTCAACCTACGAAACCATGCGCGGGGGCTGGTTGCTGGAGCTGTTGAATCCTTCAGAGGTATTTGGTAAGAATGAAGACTTATATGGCTTCTTTCCTTTCTCTAGAGCAGTGATGGCAAAACTTTTAGAGACCGAGTGCCCAGACTGCAACCCAAAACCCACTTATTTATTGCAAAGTGCCAACACGGCAATTAGCCTGAATAATGAGTTTTACTACCTAAAATAATGATAAACAAGGCAGAGTTCAGCTAATTGTTCTAAGAAAAACCTGATAAATGCACTTTTATGCCCCTTCATTTTTTTCCTGCTTTTGAAATATTATGTTTAACAACAATAAAAAAAACTTTTGTAATATCATTTCTCTTTTCCCCCTTTCTCTCTCTCTTTCCTTCCCTCTCTCTCTTTCCGTCTCTCTCTTTTCCTCCCTCTCTCTTTTTCTCTTTCCCGCTCTCTCTCTTTCTCTCCCTCCATCTCTTTATCTCTGTGTGTGTGTCTCATCTATCTGTCTGTCTATCTACCTATCTACTTACCTACTTATCTTACTTCCTTCATCTATCTATCTATCTGTCTGTCTGTCTGTCTATGCTCTCCTGTCCAACTTCATGTGTCAACCACTTGGACTGTGGAGAGGGAGTGGAGGCTGGCAGGCAAAGCCAAACGTTAGAAATCCACACAAAATAAGACAACCCCAACTTGGATCCTGTCGAGGAGACCCCCCCTCCCTCTCCCGCTCTCCCCCCCCCCATGGTGGGGGCCAAGGTAGCCTGATGCAGCTCCCTCCTCGGAGGTGACCAGCAAACAAGCAGACGTGGTGTTCTGGCTGGGAGGTGGTGGCATGGAACCTCACCTTTGGCCAGCAAGAGCGGAGCAGGCAGGGCATGCACTTCTCCCCCCCCCCGCCGCTGCGCCACTGACCAGGAGGGACACGTGAGCTGTGGAGCTGTGCTTGGCGGAGTTTGGAAGCGGGCTCTGTGGGGCCGCTTAGTGGGGAGACCCTGGCCAGTTTGGTTCACTTCAGCGTGGGGTGGGAACACAGAAGGCAGAGGAAATCTGTGCCTCTCAGCATTCAGCCCTCAAAGACTCCTTTGGGGTGACTTTTTCTGCTTTTGAAACATTACGTGAAACGTTTAGCAACAATAAAAAAGAAAAACTTTTCTAATATCATTTTTCTTTACCTCCCTCTCTCTCTTTCCCTTCCCCCTCTCTTTGTTTCTCTCTCCCTCCCTCTCTCCCACCCTCCCTCTGTTTCTCTCTCTCTTCTCCCCCCCCATGGGGGGCGGGAAGGGAACTCCTGAACTGGTGCTGGGTGGTGGAAATGATGGCCACCAAGGCCGACTGAGGCCAGGAGCAGCACACCCACGCTCAGCTGGCTGGTGGGGAGGTGGGGCATCTCAACACAGGCAACTCTGCAGGAAAAGCAACTGCTTTTTTTGCCGAGCCAAGACCATGCAGGGTCACATTGTGGCTCCACATCATAATGGGCTTCAGGAGGAGGACGGGACTCTGTCTCCCCCATTGTGAAGCACCCGAGTGAGAAAGTTCACTCAATCAGTTCCAACTTCTTGAGATCTTTTTCTTTCACGAGAAGTTGGAATTGATTGAGTGAAATGTGATGGAGAAACGTGATTGGAGCTGGGCTGGGGTAACTGCACGCATGCAGTTACATGGTATGGTACCATGGTAACTGCACGCATGCCCACAGAGAGGGCTCTTCATGCCACATCTGGCCCGCATGCCATAGGTTCGCCATCACAGCTCTAGAAGGTCTTTAGCTCCCCTTCTGGACAATTGATGTCATTCTCTGTTTATTCTGACCAAGGGATGGTTGCCTCTGTAGAATAAAGATGGTTTGAATCTACCACCCCTCTCCCACTTTCCCGCTGCCGAGCAGTTTTCTTGGCCTTTTGATGGCTTCACCATGTAAAACATGTACCAGAATTTCACTGGAAGAAAGACAAGTATATTCCGCATCCAACATCCAGATCATCCTGACCTACTTGTTGCTGTGTGTGTTTTAGGTGATATCATGGTTGACTATACATATGTGGAATGTACCTCAGCTGTGATGCAGGCGCTGAAGTATTTCCACAAGTGCTTCCCGGAACACAGAAGCCTGGAAATCAGGTAAACAAAAGGGAGTGAGGATGGAAGAAAAGATTCTTTCAGAGGTTACTTTTATTTTACTTTATTTTATTTTACTGGACCTTCTTTCTGAGAAAGTCTTCTGGAGGACAAACTGCAGAATCAGGGCAGGGGAGGAAACAGATCATTATTCCTTAAGGGGAGAGAAAATGTTAATTGCTTAGGAGGGAGAGAACAGAGAGTGGATATGTTGAAATAGTTTCCCATTGTGTTCTCCTTTTTACCTAGAGAGATACTGCAAAAGGGCTTGAGGTATTGTCAGAAAAAGCAGAGAGCTGATGGATCCTGGGAAGGGTGAGTATCTTTTAAATAATGCAGCTTGACAGTTTTAGGGCTGTCTTTTATTCCAGACATTTCTTTGGCTAGGAAAATGTGTCATCGCAAATAGTGAGATTCCTGGTTTGTTTCACAGATCCTGTTTTCTCACTTGTTGGGTTGCACTCAGTGGTCCTTTATCATTGTAGCAGAAGGATACCCACCCTGGATTCAGAAGATTCCTCCTGCTTCTGGCAGGCACATCTCCATCTCTCTCTCTCTCTTCCTCCCTCCCTCCTTCTCTCTCTCCCTCTCCCTCTCCCCTTCCCATCCCCTCCCACTGCTGCAGAGAATGAACAACAGACAGCCCAGTATATTTTACACTCCCTTCCCTTCTGCCCAGAGCAGTCTGCATTGGCTGACTGATTTCTTTTTCCTTTTTAGAAGCTGGGGTGTGTGCTTCACTTACGGCACATGGTTTGGATTGGAAGCATATGCTTGTATGCAGCAGACGTACTGTGGTGGGTGAGTCACCTCCTTTCTCCTTTCATTTCTGCTGGCTAGAAGGAAAGATTGACAACGGAAGAAAGTTCTCATGAGCAGTGTAGGATAAAATCTTTTTCCTTGCTCTTCCAATCACTTTTTTGGCAAGCGTGGCTCTGGATTTCCATCCTTCTGCCTTTCTCCTCCTAGGGTGGCCTGTCAGGCAGTGTCCCGGGCTTGTGAGTTCTTAGTCTCCAAGCAGATGGAGGATGGTGGTTGGGGAGAGGACTTTGAGTCTTGTGAACAACGCAGATATGTCCAGAGCACTGCATCGCAGGTCCACAACACCTGTTGGGCTCTCTTGGGACTCATGGCTGCTAGGTAAGAGCTTGCAGGATGCATTGCCTTTGGTTTCCTATAACAGTGGCCTCTGTTCTAATCATGAGTCAGGTAGCACTGATTGTTTTGATATTCTGATTATCTGGCAGCTGGGGTGGGACAGTATTTCCATCTAGGTTCACACAACCACTTCCAATATAGGTGTTGTAACTGATTGTACAAAACAGTATCCTTAGGATGTCTACTGAAACAGCATTTTCTCCATAGTCTCACATCCACATTCAATTTTCTATCATTTCAAATAAAGTGGGCTGAGCTGGGAATCTGAAGACCTATTATACACCACAAGACCCTTCAGCAATGCCCTCAGCCACCTTTCTAGTTGTTTGCCGTGAACTGGGTAACTAATCACAGGCTTCTGATGGAAATTCTAACAAGAGATTGGACTGGATTTTTGTCCTTGGGATATTGCAGCAAATGGAAAAAGAACTTTTCTGAACATAGATGTTTCCTATGCTACCTTTTCTATCTCTAAATTTAACCGGAACGTAAGTTCCCTGAATCTGCCTGCAGCAGTTTTCTAGGGAGCAGGTGGAGAAGAAGGGGAGGATGGTGATTTCTATCCTGCCTTTATGATGTACACTCAAGGCAATGCACATTATGCTCTGACCTCCTCCTCTTGCCCTCTGTGGGATGAATTAGATTGGGAAAGAGTGACTGGCCCAGAGTCATCTATCCAGTTTTCATGATTAAGGGAGCACTAGAACTTACTGGCTCCCAGTTTCTGTCCAGCCTCTTAACCACTACACCAGATTGGTTCATTCTGCTTTGCAGGTACCCAGATGTCCGAGTTCTGGAAAAGGGAATTAAACTATTGATTGAAAAACAGCTACCTAATGGGGACTGGCCTCAGGTAAAATGTCTCTTTTTTTTCAGTTTACCTGTCTTTGCTTTAAAAGCATTATGCCTCAATTACTTATGCCTTATAATCCTTCTCCCTGGGTTACATGCAAATTTTTCAGCATCAAAGAAGGTCCTTTGCTATTGTCTGTAGGATCTACTGATAAGTTTTTACTTATTTTCTGCACACCATACCAGGTAGGTGGTATATTCTTTCCCACTCGTAGGCTACTCTTGAGGAACTGCCATGCCAACAGTTATTAATGCTTAAAAGGCTTAGTTCTCAAAGTCCTCTTCTCCCAGAAAGCTTAGGTCCTTTTACCTGGCATGCAGATCCAATAAACCAAACCAGATTGGTGGAAAGCAATAAGACTTTTATTTGCAAATGACAGATTGCCCAGGAGCAAGTTCCAAAATGGGCACATCCCTGCTTACAGTGGAATCCCTTTTATGCAAGTTTGAAAAGCATACATTGCCATGAACCAGTCACAGAAACACACATAGAATAGAATAGAATAGAATTTTATTGGCCAAGTGTGATTGGACACACAAGGAATTTGTCTTGGTGCATGTGCTCTCAGTGTACATAAAAGAAAAGATACGTTCATCAAGGTACAACATTTACAACACAATTGATGATCAATATATCAATATAAATCATAAGGATTGCCAGCAACAAGTTATAGTCATACAGTCATAAGTGGAAAGAGATTGGTGATGGGAACTATGAAACGATTAATAGTAGTGCAGATTCAGTAAATAGTCTGACAGTGTTGAGGGAATTATTTGTTTAGCAGAGTGATGGCCTTCGGGAAAAAACTGTTCTTGTGTCTAGTTGTTCTGGTGTGCAGTGCTCTATAGCGTCGTTTTGAGGGTAGGAGTTGAAACAGTTTATGTCCAGGATGCGAGGGATCTGCAAATATTTTCACGGCCCTCTTCTTGATTCGTGCAGTATACAGGTCCTCAATGGAAGGCAAGTTGGTAGCAATTATTTTTTCTGCAGTTCTAATTATCCTCTGAAGTCTGTGTTTTTCTTGTTGGGTTGCAGAACCGAACCAGACAGTTATAGAGGTGCAAATGACAGACTCAATAATTCCTCTGTAGAATTGGATCAGCAGCTCCTTGGGCAGTTTGAGCTTACTGAGTTGGCGCAGAAAGAACATTCTTTGTTGTCCTTTTTAATGATGTTTTGATGTTAGCTGTCCATTTGAGATCTTGCGATATGATAGAACCCAGAAATTTGAAGGTTTCTACTGTTGATACTGTGTTGTCAAGTATTGTGAGAGGTGGAAGTATGGAAGGGTTTTTCCTAAAGTCTACCACCATTTCTACGGTTTTGAGTGTGTTCAGTTCCAGATTGTTTTGGTTGCACCACAAGGCTAGTCGTTCGACCTCTCGTCTATATGCGGATTCGTCATTGTCTCGAATGAGACCAATCACTGTTGTGTCATCTGCGAACTTCAGTAGCTTAACAAATGGATCATTGGAGATGCAGTCATTGGTATACAGAGAGAAGAGAAGTGGGGAGAGCACACAGCCTTGGGGGGCCCCTGTGCTAATTGTACAGGTATTTGATGTGATCTTGCTTAGCTTCACCTGCTGCTTCCTGTTTGTTAGGAAGCTTGTGATCCACTTACAAGTCTGTTCCGGTACCTGTAGCTGGTTTAGCTTAGTTAGAAGAATGTCTGGAATGATGGTATTGAATGCTGAACTAAAGTCTACAAAAAGGACCCTTGCATAGGTCTTTGGAGACTCAAGATGTTGTAGGATATAGTGCAGAGTTTATTGGTTTACATCACTGTAAACCAATCATTAAAAGTAACATCATGCATACATTTCAGTAGTAACAGATGTTCTGGCTTCCATCTATTGCTATTATCCCTGCCTAACAAAGCAGCTCAGTCAGTGGATAACCGTACCATCACTAAAGCTATTGCTGTATGCTATCTGGACCCGTTCCAGTCCGGCTTCCGACCCGGTTACAGCACTGAGACGGCTTTGGTCGCGTTGGTGGATGATCTCTGGAGGGCCAGGGATAGGGGTTATTCCTCTGCCCTGGTCCTATTAGACCTCTCAGCGGCTTTTGATACCATCGACCATGGTATCCTGCTGCGCCGGTTGGAGGGATTGGGAGTGGGAGGCACCGTTTATCGGTGGTTCTCCTCCTATCTCTCCGACCGGTCGCAGACGGTGTTGACGGGCAGAGGTCACCCGCGCGCCTCACTTGTGGTGCCGCAGGGCCGATTCTCTCGCCTTCTGTTCAACATCTATATGAAGCCGCTGGGTGAGATCATCAGTGGCTTCGTGTGAGGTACCAGCTGTACGCTGATGACACCCAGCTGTACTTTTCCACACCGGCCACCCCAATGAAGCTGTCAAGTGCTGTCCCGTGTTTGGAAGCCGACGGGTCTGGATGGGGAGAAACAGGCTCAAGCTCAATCCTCCAAGACGGAGTGGCTGTGGATGCCGGCATCCCGCACAGTCAGCTGAGTCCGCGGCTGACTGTCGGGAGCGAGTCATTGGCCCCGGCGGAGAGGGTGCGCAATTTGGGCGTTCTCCTGGATGCACGGCTGTCTTTGAAGACCATTTGACGGCCGCTCCAGGAGAGCTTTCCACCAGGTTCGCCTGGTGCGCCAGTTGCGCCTTTCTAGACCGGGATGCCTTGTGCACAGTCACCACGCCTTGTGACGCCTCGCCTGGACTACTGCAATGCTCTCTACATGGGGCTCCCTTGAAGGGCATCCGAGGCTGCAGTTGGTCCAGAATGCAGCTGGGTGATAGAGGGAGCCCTCGTGGCTCCCGAGTGACACCTATCCTGCGCAGGCTGCACTGGCTACCTGTGGCCTTCGGGTGCGCTTCAAGGTGTTGGTGAACGCCTTTAAAGCGCCCATGGCATAGGGCCGGGTTACTTACGGGACCGCCTGCTGCTACCGAATACCTCTCACCGACCCGTGCGCTCTCACAGAGAGGGACTCTCAGGTGCCGCCGGCGCGACAGTGTCGCCTGGCGACACCCAGGGAAGGGCCTTCTGTGGGGGCTCCCGCCCTCTGGAACGAACTCCCCCCAGGACTTCGTCAACTTCCGGACCTCCGAACCTTTCGCCGCGAACTCAAAACTTACTTATTTATCTGCGCTGGACTGGGTTAGTTTTTTTAAGTTATGGGTTTTTTAATGGGTTTTATCTCCAAATTTTAATTGTGGCCAATTTAAATAAGTTTTTTACTTGTATTTTAATTGTATTTATAATGTATTGTGCATTTTTACTTGGCTGTGAACCGCCCTGAGTCCTTCGGGAGAAGGGCGGTATACAAATTTAAATAATAAATAAATAAATAAATAAATAATAATTAATATATGAATTAAAATATATTAAAGTGGGTTGTCCCCAAACTCTCATGAAGTTACTGACATCATGCTTAAATATGGATGGAGAACAAAAAGCATCTGCCACTACTGCCTTTTACTTTGCAATAATATCATGGGTTCAGTTTTGATTTATTCTGATACCCTTCTTGGTTAAGTCCATTTCAACAGCAGCAAGTCCCTCCTTTTTGAATCCCTACATTATCCTTAACATGTTCAGACTTTTTATTCTTTTGATATACAAGGCAAGTCAACTTGTTAGAAGCTTCCTAATATGTTAGGTGGCAGGTGACTCACATGTTTTCCTTTCCTTTCCTGCAGGATCTTTTATGCTATGAAATGCACAGGAAAGATGAGAGGGAAGCTTTACATTGTATTTCTTGTTTTGCTTACAGGAGAATATTGCGGGTGTATTCAACAAGACTTGTGCTATCAGCTACAGCTCCTATCGAAATGTCTTCCCCATCTGGACCCTGGGGCGCTTTTCTTCCCTATATCCTGCCAGCCCCTTTTCAGGCAAATGCTCAACAAAGGCAATAAGAAATGGGAGGAAAGAACTGGCTGCAGAAATGACCAACGGACATAGTTTAGGATTTGCTGCTTCGTAAATGAGGGGCTTGTAACCAATCTTGAGGGAACACCCTACCTGTCTATCTGAGGTTCTTTTTGAGGCAGTAACTTGAGGCCAGTCAAGGGACTCTTTTCCAAGGAACCAGTGAAGAGTGAAGTTAGTGAAACCCTGCTGCTGCCTTGTTGGTTGTTGCTCCTTATAAAGTGTCTCTAAATTCTGCTACATTTGGAAGAAAAAAGCCCTAATCTGGCAAAGACAAACACGTCTGAGGAAGAATGTAAATATGGAATCTTGAAGGCTTGTGGAACTTCTCGACTGGTAGAAACTCGCCTCTCTTAAGTAGAAATAAGAGGAAAAACCTTTATTCCACTTTTATTCTGTCCAGTTATTTTTATGCCCTACTTGGGCGTAACCCTAATGCTAAGATTTTTTTTCTCCTTTCTTCCTTTTAATATTTCTTAAGATACCCTTACTTCCTTTTGCTACTTTCCTTTATCTATATTTCATCCCTGTTCACTATTTGTCTCCTCCTTGAAGAATTGGTTTATTAAGATCCTTATTAAATAGTTTTAAACTCCTCTGGATCTCTGCTTTTAAAAATGCTTGTCTTTTTTATGTATGATCTAAATTTTCTGACTTTTCATTCATCATAGGTTTAGTTTAATAAACAATAATTTTAAAAATGTTTGTAATATTTGATTGTAATCCAGCGCTGTCCAAAGATGTCTCCATGGTCATGTAGTTGGCATGGCTAAATGCCAAAGGCATATGGAATGCTGTTACTTTCCTACCAAAGGTGGTCCCTATCTTTCTACTTGCATTTTTTATGTGCTTTCGAACTGCTAGGTTGGCAGAAGCTGGGACGAGTAATGGGAGCTCACACCGTTACGCGGCACTAGGGATTTGAACCGCTGAACTGCCAAACTTTTGATCAACAAGCTCAGCATCTTAGCCATTGAGCCACCGCATCCCCTGTATTTGCATACAGCATGCAAAATATAGTGTATTAACACTCTGTTTGCATAAACAGAAATTATCCAAATAACATTGGTTTTTAGACTAATCCCCAGCCTGACCTAGTGCAAATAGTTGTGTAATTTACCTAGGCTAAAAACCAAAAATTTATATTAGGGAATATAAATAACATTAGAGAAATATGATCTGGTCCATCCATAGTTTTTATATGTAGTAATAAGAAGTATAGGTTTTAGAAATATTAAAAGATGACAGATGATAAGATTTTTTTCTTCTTTTCTTAAATATGGATTTCTTTCCCTTCATTTTTTAAATGGAATGCTTATTTTTCCGGAGTCAGATGGGTTATCCAATAGATCTATATACATACATACATACATACATACATACATACATACATACATACATACCACAGAATGGAAGCTGAAGTTGCAGACAAAAAAGTAGTCTTTTAATTTACACTAGGCAATTCAGGTTCTGAATATTACAGAATTGCGAAGGGGGAACCTGCTTGAAAATAGAAAATAAGCAACAAAATATTTAAGCACAGCTGTAGCATTTCTTTGGCATAGTTGCTCACAAGCAGATAATTTACACAATTTGAATAAAGTAATAACAATAAAATTCCTTCTTTGTATTATGAAAGAACATTCTATTCTTCTGTCTTATACAAACACATATTTTTGTAATTTGAATATCTCACAAGGATCATCTACTCCTGTTGTGTCTCGTCCGATCTCACCACAGCCGGGGTCTTCTTATCTGCTTCCGAACACGGAGGAATGTCCTAGTATGCCTCCCAGCCCCAGCTCTGGCTCCATGCCCAGGCAAACGGAGCAACTAGACCCCTCCCCCTCCTCCACAGCATGTGAGCCTGAGAGAGGTCAATTGCCAACAGCTGCCGACTGGAGTGACCCTCGCGTCAGAAGACTTGATAGGCGGAGGCAACAGAAGGAAGGGAGGGGCAGGCCTGGATAAGTGCTGAGTCATGGAGCCACACCCCATGGCCTATATAAAGGATCTGCTTTCTGGCACTCTCTGAGTCAGGCAAAGTCTAAACATATCTTGCTGAAGTCACTTTCTGGTCTCCTGCCTGCCCTGAGGACTTTGCTAGGACTTTGGCAGAGCTGCAGAGGCACGCCTGATTCGGATTTCCCTGACCCGGCCGTCAGCGGAGGAGTGGGACACGACAACTCCAGGGGTGCCAAACTCAATTTCACTGGGGCCACATCAGGGTTGTGTTTGACCTTGGGGGGGGGCTGGGGTGTGTGGCCAGGGTGGGTGTGGCCAGCTTGTCATCATTCATGTCAGGGACCTGTGGCAGCCCAAGCATTCTGCCAGTGAAAACGGGCTTCTGAGCTCCGTTTTTGGCTGCAACAGCATTCTGCAATCCTCTGCCAGTGAAAATGGAGTGTGGGAGGGCTGCAGCCTTCGCGAGCTCTGTTTTTACTGGCAGAGGCAACCTGGGCCAGGCCTTTGCTGTTTCCAGGGCAGTCCTGCAGGCCAGATCTGGCCCCTGGGCCTTGAGTTTAACATCCCTGATTTAGTCTAACCCTTTGCAATGTGCAGGAAACCAAGTAAAATGTATTCTTGTGTTTGTTCCCAGACTATATTATTCAGATTATTATTTTCTCATTGCCAATGTTTATATAAGCAGACTTCAAGTTGCTTATACATAGAATCTGGCCTAGCTGTAAGTGTATACATTTTGTATTTATGATTTGTATTAGAAAATCATACTCCCAGGGGAGGCGTGGCCAGTATTGCGATGAGACAATGCTTTCTTCTGGAGCTCCTGAAGAAATGTTGATGTCGAAGCCATTTGGGGATCTTTATTGACTGAAACTGTCTCGGAGGGATGGTGAACAAGAGAGGCATGGACTGGCTAACACAGGGAAATCACAAATTCCCTGGTTAGTCAGAAGCAGCCTCTCAATCAGATGACTGAGAAAGAGGCCATTGAATGAGCCGCAACAAAGTTGGGGCAGTCACAGCGGAAGCGGAGAAGCAATGGACATGGAATCATCTGGGTGAGAAGCTGGCTTTTTGATTATATGTTTCTTTTCATAAATCCCTGGAAATACCCTGAAGAGAAGTGAATGGCACAAGGAGAGGAGGGGAGAGTGGGGCGTGTGTCAGCTCTCCACCTCCAGTAGCTTAGCGGCAAAGAAAGTGGATTGGCCCAAGTGGAAGAAGTGAATTGAATGTATTAGCAAAATTGATTTGGGAAATAAGAAAATAAGAACAGGAAGCCTGACTGAGTATTTTTAAATTTTGGATTTTTACTAAATGAAATAGAATTGAGTTGAAGGATTGCATGAATTATAATTATAAAACTTCCTATTTTTCCTGAGTGAAAGTGAATTGCAGCACCATCTAGAGGTACCAGTAAAAAGATATTGTTTTGAATAAACTGAATAAGAGGACTGGCCTTGAGACTGTAAGTTGGACTGATGAGAAACAGCTGCGTCTGGCAGAGAGCTGCATATTAAGACTGTTATTCTTAACACAAGCCAGAAGAGTGTGCCTTTTGAAGTTGTGAATAAGCAGAAGCAATAGCAAGATTGTTGATATTTTATACACAGCCTTGACTGTGAGAGCTCTTTCTTTCTTTCTTTCTTTCTTTCTTTCTTTCTTTCTTTCTTTCTTTCTTTCTTTCTTTGGTTTGGGACTTTATCACTATTTGTCCACTTTTAGTGATCCTTTTTCCCCCCCTTTTTTCTTTTTGTGGACCAAGAATGTGGATTATGCTTTTTCCTTTTGGCCTTTTCCTTTTCTTTGCACAGTATTTTTTTATTTTTGGTTGTTGTTCTTTTTTCTTATTTTCTTGGTTGGCTGGTTTTCTGGACGTTTTAACTTCTATATTACATAAAAAATTGGATTAAGGTAAGAAGAACCTGAAGAGTGTGAAAGTTTGTATTTTTTGGTCTTTTTTTGGTTTTTTTTCTTTTTTCCTTTTCCTTTTCCTTTTCCTTTTCTTTTTCTCTTTTTTATTTTTGTTTTTGGATTGATAGAGTTTTTTTATCTCTATTTTTAGCTAATCCATCCAACAGGTGGATTAGGTATTTGAATTACAAATTAAAGTTGTACTTGGATTATAAACCCAGTGGATTACAGTATACAAGACATGACAAGATGAAAAAGACAACAGCACAGTTACCTTCCACAACATCAACTTCAAGCCCTGTGGCTCAGAGAACATTGGACACTTTGGCCAGTCAATTGGAATTTATTTTATTTTTATTTTATTTATTTTTATTTATTTATTTATTTTGTCACAACAGTATATATAAGCATAAGCATGAAATAACTATACGATATATAAGCATATATATAAGCATAAGTATGTAATAATTATATTAATTGGATATAATGAAAGGAAACAATAGGACAGGAACGGTAGGCACGTTTGTGCTCTTATGCACGCCCCTTACAGACCTCTTAGGAATGGGGTGAGGTCAATAGGTCAATTAAAAAATATGATACAGGTTTTTCATGAAGATTTTAAAGAAAGAATAGGCAAACTGGATGAGAGAATGGAAAAGGTAGAATGGGAGCTTAAAGATGTGAAGGGGTTGATTTGAAAGAATGAAGAAAGAATACAAAAAGTGGAAGAAAAAGTAGACTTAACAGAAAAAAGTGGAGGAGATGGATGATTGACTCACAATAACTGATAAAAAGCTGGAAAAAACAATTATTTCTCTGGAAATGGATCGAGTGGATTATTATTTAAGATTTCAAAATATAGAAGAAGAGAAGGGAGAGAATTTGGCTGAAGTGATGGCAGAGATGTTGGTGGAAGTGATGGAGGAAACCAAGGAAAAGATATTAAATGGGATTGGCAAGATATTCAGAGTACATATGCAATGAGAAATAAATTGCCAAGAGAGATGCATGTAAGATTTATCAGGAAAGCAATAAAAACAGAAATATTACAGACAGCAAGAAATACTCTAATAAAGTATAAAGATAGAGAGATAGTGATGTTAAAACAGATACTTAGAAGAGTAAGAGATCTGAGGAAAGAATATCATTTTTTGACAAAACTTTTAATTAAAAAAGGAGTAAACTTTAGATGGTTAATACCAGAAGGAATATTGGTGTACTGGCAAGAGCAAAGACAAGATTGGACTCAGTAGAGAAAGTGGAATTATTTTATGATCATTATTTTATTTGGGGTTTCAAGAAGGGCAAAGATTGAGAGAGGAAAAAGAAACTAGATTTCAAGATGAAGCGATGAAAGAAAAAGAAGAACGAAAAAGAGAGATGGTAAAAGAACAAGAAGAAAGGGCAACAAGAAAAGGGGCAAGGTCAAAAGATCCCAAGGACCAAAGAGAAATAAGAATGACAAGATCAACAAAAACTAGTAACAAGTAAAATATGGAAGAAGAAATAAAAGCAATATCAATAAATATTAATGGATTGAATTTGGTGATAAAAAGGAAAAGAACTCTTAATAAATTGGGAAAACTAAAAATGGACTTAGTATGTTTACAAGAAGTTCATATTAGAAAGCAACACAAAAAATATTGGAGTATCCAAAATTGGATGATTTACTGCATTGACACATCAAAGTAAAAGAGGTTATATAATTGGTTATATATAATATAATAGGTTATATATAATAGATATATATCTATTATCTAGATATATCTAATTTCTTGATCTAGAAATTAAAATCTAAACAAATATTTGCTGATGAAGAAGGGAGGATCCTTATGGTGGAAGTAACAATGAACTATAAACAAATACTTTTGGTAGCAATATATGCACCAAATGATAAGCAAGAAGAATTTTATGGAAAACTGCACAGGAAAATAATAGAATTTGAGTATGATAATATTTGTATAATGGGAGACTTCAATGCGATAAGGGAAGTTGTTTGGGAGTATAAGACAACAAAAATTAATAAAAAAACCTAGGAAAAAGTACCCAAAGGCTTTTTTTTTTACAATGGTACAGGAACTAGGCATTCAAGATGCCCGAAGAGAAAGACATTTGAAAGAAAAGCAGTATACCTTTTATTCAAATATACATAGGTCATGAGACAGAATAGATATGATGTGGATGTCAATTGACTTATTAGCTAATGTACAAGATATAAACATTGAAGCAAGTATTTGGGCTGACCATAATCCAATTAAAATTACATGGAAGGGACAAAGAAAGAGATTAAGATGGACTTTGAATCAAACAATATTAAATGAAAAAGAGTTTCAACAATTTGTGGAGAAAGAATTGGTATTTTTTTTTCAAGGAAAATAAAAAGGAAGATACCTCACTGCAAAATGTGTGGGATACAGTAAAAGCATTTCTTTTTCTTGGGAAAAAGAAATAAAAAGAAAAGGCAAACACACACAAAAAAACTGGAAGAGCAATACAAGAAATTGGAGATGGAATTACAAAAAGACATGCAAAATAAAAGGATTAAAAATCAAATGGATTTGAAAATAATATGAAATTAATTTAATAGAAAAAGAGGACTAAGCTTATAAAATAAAGAGGTCTAAACAAAAACTTTTTGAAAATGCTAACAACTCAGATAGATGGCTGGCATACAAAATGAAAAAAGAGAAAGAAAAAAACTAATAGATGAAGGATATCTATGTTATTGAAATGAGGAAAAGAAAAAAGTGGTACAGAAATATTATGAGAAACTCTTTAAACAAGAGACAATACCAGAAGAGAAGATTATACAATATTTAGAAAAGTCTAATTTACCAAAAATACCGGAAAAATACAAGGAGGCCTTGGAAGGAAGGATAACAATGATAAAACTGATAGAGGGAATCAAAAAACAAAACAATGATAAAACACCAGGTCTGGATTTTAGGGGATGTAATTAGCGATACAATGTTGGAAGTATTTAATGATCTTTTACTGAATGCAAAAATACCTGATTCTTGGATGGTGGCATATATTACTCTTATACCGAAGGAAGATACAGATCTACAAGAAGTTAAAAACTATAGACCAATCTCTTTGTTAAATGTGGATTATAAAATATTTGCATCAATAATGGCGAATATTGATTGTTGGGGGCAATAAAAGTTGACTTTGTATATAATATACAAATGGATGAGACTATTGCTTAACACAATGTAAGCCACCTTGAGTCTTCAGAGAAGGGCAGGATATAAATTCAAATAAAAAAAAAAAGAATAGATTGAAAAGGTTGTTAAATGATTTCATTCATGCAAATCAAAATGGTTTTTTACCAAAGAGACAAATTAGAGACAATATGAGGATAATTTTGAACACTGGAATATTATGAAGCAAACCAGAAAAACAAATGGTATTGATATTTCTTGATGCACAGAAGGCTTTTGACAATGTGAACTGGCAATTTATGATAAAACAATTACAGACTATGGATTTTGAGGGAAGATTTATAAATATGATTGAGACAATTTATAGCAAACAATTTGAAAAGATGATAATAAATGGAGATATGACAGAGAAAGTTAATATCGTGAAAGGAACGAGGCAGGGATATCCTCTATCCCCATTGTTATTTGTGTTGACATTGGAGGTGTTAAATAGAAATATAAGACAAAATGAAGAGATAAAAGATGAGAATTAAAAAAGAAGAGTATAAACTGCAAGTATTTGCAGATGATCTAGTGTTTATTTTAGAGGAGCCGTTAGAAGTAGGACCTAAACTGATGGAACAAATAGAGGACTTTGGAGAGGTGCAGGATTGAAAATTAGCAAAGATAAAACAAAGATATTAGTGAAAAATATTACAGCAAAACAGAAACTTAATAGAGTTTAATAGAGAATAATACAGAGACTTAATAGAGAAACTAGATATTCAGATTAGCAAAAAGGTAAGGTATTTAGGAATACAATTAACAGCAAGATGTGTAACGATTAAAGATGATAATTATGAAAGGACAAATTGAAACGGACCTGGAGAGGTGGGGAAAACTGCAATTATCATTAATGGGAAGAATAGCAGTAATCAAGATGAATATACTACCTAGACTGTTGTTCTTATTTCAAACAATACTGATAAAATTGGAAAAGAAATGCTTTGAAAACTTGAACAGAATGATATTGAAATTTATATGGCAGGGAAAAAAGGCGAGAATCAATATGAAAATGTTACAAGATGCAAGACTAAGGGGAGGATTTGGCCTACCAAACTGGGAATTATACTACCAAGCAGCAGCACTATCTTGGATAAAAGAATGGATTGTATTAAGAAATATGAGGTTACTGACTTTGGAGGGGCATGATTTACAATTGGGTTGGCAGGCTTTTTTATGGTATGGGAAAAATAAGATGCATAGTTATTTTCGAAGGCATTATATAAGAAATGTGTTATTATTAGTATGGGAGAAGATTTAGAGAAAAACATTACCTGAAAATACCAACATGGCTTTCAACAATGGAAGCATTAGTACATCTAAATATTATTAATATGGGAAATATTATAAGATATAAAGATATTTTATCAGCAACAGGGGAATTGAAAATGAAACAAGAACTAGAAGAACAAGGGATTGAAATGGAGTGGTATACTCAGCTGCAAATACAATCGAGACAAGAAAAAGATGGAAAGTTAAGTTGGAAATGACAGTATTGGATGAGATACTCGCAGAAACAGATGAGAAAATGATTAAGAAATTGTATAGTTATTTACTTGCGGTAAAGTTGGGAGAAGAAATGCATGGGCATAAATTTTTGGATATACAATTGAGTTAGATAAATGGCAGCAATTATGGGAAAGAAATTATAAATTAACAATGGCCACAGCATATAAAGAAAACTTATACATGTAATAAGGGCGGCAAGAATGGTATTTGCACAAAATTGGTAAAATAAAGGAGAGGAAATGTTAAAAGGTCAGTCCTGAACAAATGAACAAGTAAAAGGATAAGATGAATGATTAATGATTAATGATTAATGATGGATAAGAGACTATATATTTAAATATGTTTATGAAAATAAAAAAAAACTTTTTATAAAAAAAGAAAAGAAAATTATACTCCCAGTTAAACGCTAGACAACTTTGCTTTGTTTTAGCAGACAGCCCATTACATTGTCCATTGTCCACCAATCCAAAACTTTCTTTTTATTTTGGGAAAACAGTATGTGCCTTCAGAAGACTCCCATCACATGGCCTTAATCTTCTCAAGCTGCAAACAACTCACATAAATTCCTCACCTTCCTCCCAGCTCCCAATACATTTCAAGCATTCTCCTCCCCTCTTCCTTTCTTTCTGTTATCAAGCTGTGAGTAGAGGTGCATTACGAGTAAGCCTTGACATTTCTACTGTATTCCATAACAAAAATAAGAGATTTGCTTTAGTATTAGCCCTAATGAACAAAATAGGAATAGAGCCCCAGGCTTGGTCTTTCTCTCTTGCCGCCTTATTTTGACTAGAATAGGACAGACAGGTACCATTGTTACTGATGAACTGGATGTTCTATGTCTGCTGATGCAGTCAAGAGTTGTAGTTGCTTTTTAAACACTATATCATATTGCTGATACATGTAAAATGCTTAAGGTGTACTAAGACTCTACAATTAAGTATTCTCAACACCAGTCCATCCTCTCCTTTGGACATTGTCTAAACCAGGGGTAGTAGACCTTTTTATACCTACCACCCACTTTTGTATCTCTGTTAGTAGTAAAATTTTCTAATCACTCACCGGTTCCACAGAAATCCGCCATGTATCATTGTCTGCGCATGTCTTTTCGTTTTAAATAATTTTTTTATTCCATTTTTCAACATCATATTTATGTACAAACTATTATCCATCATTAATCATTAATTTTTTATTTATTACTGATTCAGGCCTGCCTGACTGCCACTTCCTTACTACACAACCTCCCTCTCTACCCTCTACTACTTTCCCATCCTTCATCTCCTTCACTTTACTACTTCCTCTCCTCCTTCTCCACTCCTCCCTTCTTCCACCCTATCTAACCCTCTTATTCCCCTCCTCCTTCTCTACACTTTCCTACCTACTTTCTTCCCTCCTTCTACTCCTCTCTCCTTTTCTTCCTGAAATGGCAGTCGAGCATCCCCAATATCATTTTAAAATTTTTAATTTCATATCTTCAAAAATTACTGTACATTAATAATCAATCCATGTATCACTTGTTGATTCATTTCCCCCCCTTCCCCCCCTTCAGTATCAGACAAAACCCCTACCGCCCACCATGAAACCTGGAATGCCCACTAGTGGGCGGTAGGGACCTGGTTGACTACAACTGGTCTAAACCAACCACTCCAATTTCCATGATGGCAATCTAGTGTTCAAGATGTCCTGATAGGAATCTTCTTTCTGATGGCTGATGTGATCTTGTACCTCTTATAATCTTATTCCACAGGAATAGTCTGCCTGGGACTAGGTATCCAGAGATGGACAATTCATTCTTTGCAGGCCTCCTGTAGCTCCTGGAGTCACTGAAAGACATGCCATTGAAATTCAACAGCAGATGATGTGCTGATTTGGGATCAAAAATGAATGGAAATAGATTCATTAATCAGGGTTATTATTCCTATTAATGAGAAGCATCCCTGAATAAATTGAGAAATAATAAAAACAAAACAAAACAAAACAAAATATGGATCTACCACTGACAGTCTGTAGTAAAAAGTATGTTAGGGTTCCAAGTAACACCCTCAACAAAAGAAGGTTAGAAGTTCCTCAAAGTTCCATTTTATTAGAGATGTCATGTTGGCACATCTGGGAAAACCTGAATCTGAAAGCTTCCAGGTTTTCCCCACCCAAAGGAAACTCCAAGTCCCCTCCCCTGAACCCACATGTCCATCAGATGGTCCAATCAATGCACCATCCCAACTGGAGATGCCTCCCAGTCACACCACTCCAGGTGCAGGCCGAATGTCCTTGACTCTCAGAGAAAGGAATGTTATTATGGCTAGATATCTCCACGACTCTATGCAATTCCCACTTCCAGTTTTCCACAGCACTTAGTGTGGCAGTCCTGAAGATCCAAAGAAAAAGATGGTCTCCAGGCTGACAGGCTGCCCCCCCCTCCACCGATGATTGTGTCCTGCAATGAGAGGAACACAGAGGATTAATGCCAGATTCCCTAACCACCTCTCCCCCCCCCCCCCGTGGACCCTTTGGCTTATTAGGGAATTTATCATGGAATTGCTTCACTAATCTGTCTGCTTTTACGTCCCAGCTTTTAACCCAAGTAGCTTCAGACAAAGGGTACCCTTTCCAATGAACTAAATACTGTAATGGACCTCTATGTAATCTATTTCCTTAACTTCATAATGGGCCTCCCCTTGCACCACTATAGATTTAGGCGCTGGTCAGGTCTGCGGCCTTAATCTCGACCCTATCACCAGCTTTAGCAAGCTGCAGTGAAAGACAAGATGCACTTTCCCTAGTATGCTTGGGAGGTTAAGCCGAACTGCTACTGGATTAATTACTTTCACTATTGGTAAAGGCCCTAAAAACTTAGGTCCCAGCTTTTTACTGGGCAACCACAATTTTATGTATTTGGTTGATAGGTAAACCTGATCTCCCACATGGAAGAGAGGCTAGAGAGATTGTTGTTTGTCCGCTTGCTTTTCATATACCTTCTGCTTCTGCTAGCGCTTTTTTTGGTGTTTTCCCACCCTTTCTTTAGCGACTCCATCCACTCAGTCAGAGTAATGGATGAAGGTGGTTCTCTTAGCAGCTTGGGCATGGGGACAAAGTCCATGCCGCTGGTGACCTGAAAGGGGGTCAATCCAGTGCTGCTATGTATGGCGTTATTGTAAGCCACTTCTGCGAACAGCAACAGGTCCGCACAGTTCTCTTGTTGGTAATCCACATAACATTTAATATATTGCTCCACCATTGTGTTCGCTCATACCGCGGCTCCGTACATACTCAGATGGAAACCTGAGCTAAATCCCTGAGTGAATCCAACTGATTTCAGAACTCCCTCCAGAACCTAGTGGTGAATTGGACTCCTCGATCTGAGATTACCTGGTGGAGTACTCTATGCAACCACTAAATCTGTTTGATAAACTTTTTTGCTAGCTTCTTCACTTAGGACAATCCTGAGCAAGCAGTGAAGTGGGCTTGCTTGGAAAACAAGTCAATCACTGTCCAAATTATTGTTATTTCCTCCACTCTCTGGGAGCTCAACTATAAAGTCCATTTTGATTTCCTCCCAAGGTCGGCTGGAGTTGGCCACTTGCTGGAGGAGCCCAGGAGGTTTCCCTGGTCTCATTTTCATGGCTGCACAGGTGGCACAGCTTTTTACATACCATATTTTTTGGACTATAAGATGCACTGGGGTATAAGATGCACTGGTGTATAAGATGCACCAAGATTTTGAAGAGGTAAGTAAGAAAAAAAAAGGTTTTTGCACACCCTGACTCCCAGGAGCACTCTGAAGGTCTCCCAAACTCTCTGTGTGCCCCATTTTTTGCCCATTTTTGCAAAATGGAGACTGGGGGAGGGCAAAAATGCCCCCATTTTTGAAAAAAACGGGTTAAAAATGGGCCTGTTTTTTGCAAAAACTGAAGTGTTTTTGCTCTCCCCAGACCCAAGGAACACTCTGCAGTGTGTGTAGGCCTCCCAAACCCTCTGCACACCATTTTTGTGAAAAAAAGGCCCATTTTTTGCAAATATGGGATGAGTGAGGCGGGGCTTCGGGGGGCCAAAAATGGCTGTATTTGGTGTATAAGATGTACCAACACTTTCACACTCTTTTAGGAGGGAAAAAAGTGTGTCTTATACTCTGAAAAATACGGTAATCTTCCACATCGGCCTTCATCTTTGGCCATCAAAACTGTCTCCTGGCTAGGTGCACAGTTTTCAAGAAACCAAAATGACCTACTAGTCATGAGTTGTGGCTATGCTGTAAGACTTCCAGTCTCAAGCTGTTAGGAACATACAGTTTGGACCTCTTCCAAGCCAGTCCATCTCTCATGGTCAAGACATCTTTATTATCTGTGAGCCATTGGTTGGCTGGGAGTGCTGCTTTCAGTGCTGCTGTCAGTTTCTTACGGGATCGGGTTGGCATTTGGCTTGACCCCTAGTGGTGACTTGTGCTGCTTGTTGCAAGTGGGGGGGGGCGGATGCCAGCCTCTGGAATTCCCACACTAATTCTTTGGGGGGCTGGCCCGCTTGCTTCAAGGCTCTGATCTGGGCTTCGGCTACTACCCGGTGGGCCATGTCCTCGAACTGGCCTCAGAGCAGTTGGACAAACTCATCTGCATCATCTAGCTCCGTGGCTCCTTCATTGGGTAGTTCAGCTATCCACTCTGCTGCTTCTCCTTAATTCATGCCATCCGCAATCACTGAAATCATATCTCAATCGGTCTGATATTGGTCCCCATAGCAATCAATGTGGGACCAAGCCCAATTGAGGAAGTAGACCAGTTTCCCTGGGGTCCCGTCAAACGTTGCTCTAAACTGTGGTGGAAGAGCGGCTGGCAGGACCAATTGCTGGGCCTGTGCTGGCTGTGGGACTGGTACCAGCGGCAGAGCCAGTGCTGGTGGAGGGGCTGGGGCCTGCGGTCGGGCCGGAGCTGGTCTCTATTGTTATTTACCCCACCCCAGGCTGGGGTAAAAGGCCAAGCCAGGGGGGATCTGATCAGCAGGAGGCAGTCTGAGGACCAGCTGCTGAGGGGGGGTGTTGGGTCTCGGCAGTCCCAACGATGGTCCTTGTAGCACCAGACTGTATAGGCTTAACAGGCCTTGCTGCAGTGCCGCTCCAACTCCAGCAGGAGCTTTCATCCCAGTAGACAGGCCCAATGGAGAAGGTTATGGTACCATCCGCAACATGCTGAGTAAAATGAGGCTGATGCTCCACTCGATGCCTCAGTTACTTGGTCCAGAAAGGTCAACATGGGCTGAGCCAGAATACAGCCAAGTGGACCAGTACTAAGAGGTTGTGTGATGCTGCCCATGCTGAGCTGGTCAAACTGCTCTGGTAGGCCCCCCCAGCGACTGGCTTCGCATCAGCGGTGGAAGGCCTCACTCAGGAATCGCTGAGATCAGCTGGTCCTGGTGCTCTCCATTTGAGGGCTTGGGTCTGCTCCACTCTGTTCACTTCCATCTGCTGTTCCCGCAGTATCACCCCAGTCAACAACTCCTGGGGCAACACAGCTCCTGAAGCCTCACCCCACAGAGAAGGATCCTGTTGAGCGGCTTGCCAGGGCACTGGCTCTTTGGGCCAGCCCCTGTTGGCATTCCACTTCAGCAGTTTCTGCTGCCTTCACCACAGATTCGGAAGGGGAGTAGAGGGTCTCAATGTGGACCATTGAACCAGTCCCAGTGGTTCCCTCTGTGGTCGCCCTGTTCTCCTCCATCTTCACTGAGTCTTCACACTGCCTGGTGTCGGGTCAGGGTTGGGGCTCAGGACCCCAGACAGCACCCCGGAGATCAGGGAGTTGGTTGAAGTTTTAATGGAGATTCAGTTTAATGTCAGGATTCCAAGTAACACCCCCAACGAAAGAAGGTTCTGAGGCTAGAAGTTCCTCAAAGTTCCATTTTATTAGAGATGTCATGTTGGCACATCTGGGAAAACCTGAATCTGAAAGCTTCCAGATTTTACCCACCCAAAGGAAAGTCCAAGTCCCCTCCCCTGAACCCACATGTCCATCAGATGGTCCAAGCAATGCACCATCCCAACTGGAGATGCCTCCCAGTCACGTCATTCCAGGTGAAGGCTAAATGTCCTTGACTCTCAGAGAAAGGAATGTTATTATGGCTAGATATCTCCATCACTCTATGCAATCCCCCCTTCCAGTTTCCCACAGCACTAAGTGTGGCAGCCCTGAAGATCCAAAGAAAAAGATGGCCTCTAGGGCTGACAGCTAGAGCCAAATCTTCTCCACAGCTCCACAGCTGACAAAGCATTTCAGATTTTTTGAAAAGCCTTTCTCAGATTTAGTCAATGGTGGGATTCAAGTAATTTAACAACCAGTTCTCTGCCCTAATGATTTCTTCCAACAACCAGTTTACCAAACTGCTCAGAAAGTTAACAGCTGGTTCTCCCGAAGTGGTGCGAACTGGCTGAATCCTACCACTGGATTTAGTCAGTGCTATTTTGAGACGTTATTGTCAACAATGCCATGTGATCAGGCCTCTTAGACATACTGTTCCATTCTATATAAAAAATCATACCTTATTTCACAGCAGAAAGGCCAGTCTGAAAGAAAATGCTCCAGTGGAGTATCCAAGTGTTCTCTTAAGAACACATGACATCATAATTGTGTAGAAACATTCCAAGCTTCATAATGTCCTCTGAACCTCTTGAAACACTGAGGTGACCTGTCTAGTCAAGGCTGTCCCTAATAAATTAATCCTTCCTCACCAGTGAGGAAGAGGAGGATGACAGAGGAAAGAGAGTGGATAAAAAGAATTCAGGAAGAAAATGCACATCTCAAAAATCAAATTAAACTGCTCAGAGAAAATTATGAATTACGCACATTGTTGAGTCAGCAGAGTGAGAACAACAGTCAATCCCAGTTCATAGCACCTCAGATTTCTCCTTTATATCCTGATACTGGTTTATCAGTAAAAACAGGTAAGAAACATCCCAAATTAGCTTGTTAAAAGCAATTATATAAATATTGTAAATATGTCTAATTGTGTATCCAAGTTGATACATAAAATTCAGTAGGACTTTTGTGAATGCATCTATCAGAAGAAGACACTTTGGTCAAATCTGTATAATAGGAAGTATTTTGGGCCAACTAGGAAAGGCTAGACATGATTTAAATAGCAGGAGGACAAATTATCCTGATTTGCTCATTTATGAATGTGCATACATGCACATGCACATACACATCTTCAGGAGTTTCACAATTTTAATCTCTATGAGCTTTTACTTGCATCCCTGCATCCTTATCACAGTATTCATTATCAGGGTAAATACCATTATGGAAAGTACAAAAATTAAAGAATACATTGAAAGCCAAAGAAATTAAGGACACAAAATAAGGAAAAGGAAGATCTATATAGAGAAATTGCATTTATACTTCCCATAGCTTTCTATATTTTTCTAACGCATAACTTCCTTCCCCCATACCTGTAGATTGGTTCATATATTGCCTTTCTTTAGGCTTTTTGTCTCTTTCTTTTTGAGAACTATCAACTACTGTACATCCAACGACAACTTTTTTGGTTTTCTCTTCTTTTCAAACCATTTACTCTTCCTTCATATTTTGCAAGTGAGACCCCCATCAAAATGGCCAAAATAATTCAGTAAACCTGTTTAATATTTGTCTCTCACTTTGGTATTCAATCAACATTCATTCAGCATCCTTTCATTCCTATGATCCATGATACCACCCAGTTGTTTTTAGGTCAGCTGATACTTTCACATAAAACATTTTGATAAAATTGAAAAGGTGGTGTAGAACAGCTTTAATGCTATCCATGCTACATGAAGCATTTTCTGTGAACAATAACATTTTCTTTCATACTCATAAAGTTGAAATATACCTTACAGTAATCTTGTCCAATCCTCTTTCCATCATAGGATATACTCCAGTACAATATATCTGGCAGTTGGCCATCCAGTGTCTCTCTGAAGGTCTCCAGTGAGGGAGAACTCACCATTTTGTGGGACAGTCTGTTCCTACAGTGAGATCTTGTATAGTCCAGAAATCAAATTGGTCAATAAGAACACCTGGATCCCCTTTTACACATACTACTGTCAAACCAGTTCACCTAATTCTATACTGGAGCCTTTCCTTTATTTCCCCAGTTTTGCATTTCTTTCTATTAAACTCTGTAAGATAGTCCCCAATTTAGAACAGTTTATTTAGTGAAGGCTTATAACCGTTTTTCACACTTATGACCATTGCAGCATACCCATGGTTGCATGATTAAAATTTAGATGCTTGATGATAGTTGCAGTCTCCTATGACCTTTTGACAAGCAAGGTCAATTGGAAAGCCTGCTTCACTTAACAACCATGTTATTAACTATACAACAGTGATTCACTTACCAACTGTTGGAAGAAAGGTCATAAAATAGGGCAAAATTCACCTAATAAATGTCTCACTTATCAACATAAATTTTGGGCTCAATTGTGGTCACAAGTCAAGGACTACCTGTATTACTCATTCCAACCTACTGCTTGAGTCAATTTAGTTCTATTTGAATGTTCTCTCTTTCTTCCAAAGTATTAGCCATCCCTCCCAATTTTGTATCATCTACAGACTTGGTAACTTTTTATTCTGCCCTTAGTTCTCACAGAAGTCCATCAAGGTCTTGCAGAAATCTGATCCAACCCACTTGTTGCTATTTTATTTTATTAAGGAATATCATAAGACACTCTTGCCACAAGCTTTGTTATGGACCAAGTACACTGCATCAATGGTATTATTCTACTAGTAATAATTATTAGCATAATTTGCTTTATCAAGTCCATGCTGGCTTTCATTAACTGTAGCTTCTTATCTATGTGCTCAACATGCATGTTGCTAGACCTTGCTGTGTATAGACTTCATCCTGACAGGCCTACAGTTTCTCAGATCTGCCTCCTTTCTTTTCTTGAAGATGAGAATGCATTTGCTCAGGAGGAGGAATTCTTAAAGGTTACCTAGATTAGCTTGTTTCTTCAGTACCTCTGTGAAAGTAGCATTTCCTGTTGTTTGATATTTTTTTTCATATTTCTGTCGGTTCTGGAGAGTTTCAATGCTTCTGATTAGGACTTACTTGATGCATTTCAGTAGACCAATAATCTCCTTAAATCTTTCCAGGCCTCCCACTTGACTGCTCTTGCCAAACTCCTATTTACCCTTACCGTTGGTTTTCTCAGAGAGCTTAGGCCAACTTTTATTTATTCATCTCTCTTTCTCTCTCTCTCTCTCTCTCTCTCTCTCTCTCTCTCTCTCTCTCTCTCTCTCCCCATCTCTCTTCCTCTCCCCCCCCCCCGGCTCACACAAACGTTTTTTTCCCATTCTATATACAAAAATGTTAAAGCTCCCAGAAAAAATGACGATAATATTTGCTTGTAGTAATGTCCTTGCTTTAATACGCTGTTCAGTTAGGATACAAAAGTCACATTCACTATCAAAAAGAATTCAATACAACTTATTGATGTTCAAGAAAACATGTTTGGACTGTGAAGATTAGATGATTTCTGCATATTTTTGGATAGATATTTTGAAGCATTTCAATCAGTACAGATAGACCTGTTATCTCAGTCAATTTTCCAAGGACAGGTCTATCAATAGACACCACACTAGATGTGTTCACTGATAATGTTTTCTAGAAATAGCATATGCTCTGATGATGTCAAAAAGTATTTTGCTAAATCATGTCAGTGCCTAGATATGTACATGACATACATGACATAAATGTAACTATTTCTATTGTTTGTTTTTCTTTTCAGCTCAGTCTGTCCGAAAAGATTATAATTATTCTCCCCACATCCTTTCCAAAGAGGCCAACATGTCAAGTCCTAGCACCCAGTCACCAATTAAATTGTTCCACACTGATCCTGTTACTGTTCAATCTAGAAATGAAGATAGGAAATCTGCACACATCTCAAATATACCATATTCTACCATGCCTGGAAAACAGCGTGAAGAACCTACAGACATATCAATGTTGAGGAAACCTTGGGCTACAGATGGTCCTTTCCCTGGTGGTGATAAGGTTCAAACATTTCCATTTAGCGTTGGTGAGAAATTATATTTGATGTCAACATTTAATGTGTGTATTTTTAAGTACACGTCTGCAGAGTTAATGGGATAGAGTTTGTTTTAGAAGCATCCAAATGTTTTCCATCTTTAGTCCATAAGAATAGTGTCAAAGTAATTATCATGAGTGACTAAGTTCTATCTGTGGACCAATTTAAGTATCAACTACACAACTCCTTATTTTAGTTGCTATTTTTTAGGTCTTCATGATCCAATTTAGAAATAAAGTAACCTGAAATGTTAACATATTCCAATTATGGTTTCACAATAAAGCTGTATAACAGATTTAACTTACTAGCTGTGATTTTCAGTTCCTTATCTAAAGCTCCTAGAAGTAGAACTGGCCCTCACAGCAGATTAACACATCAAATTGCTGTTTTGATCAATATATCTATAAAACATCAACATTCTGTCAGTCACATTTAGTATACATTTAGTTATAAGCTTTCCTCCGTAAATAAACTTGCTTAAACAGCTTATATAAAGCTACATCTAAAATATTCTTTCCTTCCATTTGAAAATAACTTTTTGAAGGTCTTCTTCATTTTTAAGTAATGTTGGGTATTTAATTGTTTATTAATAAATTATCAATTTTAGTAAACTAATATGTTAAAAGCAATGTCCTGATGTTTTAGGAACTTCACTATTTGCACCCTTTATTGGGAAAATGATCCATTCATTCATACTCAGAACTTTTTAAAAAAATCATGTTAAGATTTCACAAGAAATTGGAATGCCTCACCACTCAAACCTTTTGTCATAACTTCACAAGATTTAAACAGTCAACACTCCAAATATTTTTTTAAAGAGTCCTAATGAAAATGGAAAAAAACCTTGTTCTTTATTGCTAAATGAAAAAACACAGATATCTATTTCATTTATCTTGAGATATCTCAAGATATCTTGTAAAGAAACTTATCAGATAAAGAAGAAATCACAGCATGGTGATTTCTCTATTAGATGATCGATTATGTGCAATCAAGTCATTTTCAACTCCTAGCAACCACATAGATTTTCTTCATGAGGTTTTCCTCCATGATATCACTTCTATTAGATTGGGAGGTCTCTAATAGAGAAATGTGAGCTTTGTGGTATATGAATTGCACACTGCACTAACAACAATTTCAACAAGGTGAGCCTCTCTCTCTCTCTCTCTCTCTTTCTCCCTCTCCCTCTCTCCATTGTAATTCAAAGGGGAGAGCAGAACACAGCCTTTATCAAGCCCCGGTTATTTATGGCCTAGCTATTCACAGATGTGGAGAACAGTGGGAGGAAAATATTTATTTGGGGTGGATGTGCCCACTAAAATGAATTTCTATAATCCATTTGCTGTTTTATTACTCTTGGTGTAACTGGTGCTAAATCTGCTTAACTGCAGCTCATTACAAAACAGGAGGACTCCTGAATCCAAAAGAGAAGCTCAATTCCTCAACATTGTGGCCAGAAGAATCACCTTCTTCAAGGACACACAAAGAGGAGGCCCAAGCACAGATCACATTTTCTAACGATGTAAACATCCCAAAAGGAAGGAGTCCTGAGAGACAGCCCTATTGCTTAGGAGGTAATGCTCTGGACACCAGCGTAGACAAAAACCAGCCTGAATCACAAGAGATGCCTCGGAAGAAGAGAGTCTGGTTCTCTGATTCACCTGCTACTGACAAGTTAAGGAAGTTCCATACGTTCTACCTGAATGGTAATACTGAGATTTTGTGGCTGTTTCATGTAGCAGATGTTGTGAAGTGAAACCCTCACTTCCCCACCAAAATATTTTTAGAGTTTTCACATCTCTGTGTGGTATGTTTGTATATTTGTATAACAGAACAAGAAATTTGAGAATTTAAATATGTGTAATATTTTTATAACTCATTAGAAATATTTAATTATTAATTAAATAAATCTATACAGTAAAACTACCAAGCTACCCACATGAACTCTGGGTGGTAAATAAAATGAGAACATAATACAGAAATCAAATACTGTATATGTCAGATATATAATTATTTTTGTTGCTTTTTAAAATGTATTATATATAATTTAGGTATGCATAAAATGCTGCTTCCAGAAATAAATAGGAAATCATGCAGCTTTACTTAGCACTCTTATTCATATTGTTCTTAGTACAGACCGCTACCCACTGCCGCAAGGAGACGGAACCAATGCGTTGGTTCCGTCCCAGGCGCCTGATGGACCCTGAGAGGTTCCTGACGGAGCTTGGGCCGCTTCCCGAGAATCTGGCCCACGACACGACTGAAGAGCTGGTCGCGGCCTGGAGCTTTGGATCGTGTCGTGCTTTTGCGGCCTCTGACCCGGCGTCGGTCTCAACCAGCTCCTTGGTTCTCCGAGGAGCTGAGGGAGATGAAACGCCGGAGAAGACGCCTAGAGTGTGTCTGGAGATCCAGCCGTTCTGAGGCTGACCGGACACTAGTTAGGTCCTATAGCAGGACCTACCTAGTGGCACTGAGGGATGCAAAACGCTCCTACGTTTCCTCCCTCATTGTGTCGGCAGATAACCGCCCGGCCGCCCTGTTTTGGGTGACCCGCTCTCTCCTTCAACAGGAGGGGCGGGAGGACCCCCTACAAGGGCGTGCCGAGGAGTTTAACGGTTATCTATACGATAAAATCGTTCAGCTTCGGGACGGATTGGATCAAAATTGGGTAGATCCAGACGAGAGTTCCGAGACCCGTCTTGTTGAGGTGGTTTGGGATAACTTTGACCCTGTGACTCCCGAGGACATGGACAGGTTGCTGGGTAGGCTGAATGCCACCACATGTTTACTGGACCCGTGCCCCTCCTGGTTAGTACTGGCTACACAGGAGGTGACACGAGGCTGGCTCCAGGGGATTGCAAATGCTTCCTTGTGGGAGGGGGTCTTTCCCGCTGCCTTGAAAGAGGCGGTGGTGAGACCCCTCCTCAAGAAGCCTTCCCTGGACCCAGCTGTTTTAGGGAATTACCAGCCAGTCTCCAATCTTCGCTTTACGGCGAAGGTTGTAGAGAGTATGGTGGCATGTCAGCTACCCCAGTACCTGGATGAATCTGTCTGTCTAGACCCGTTCCAGTCCGGCTTTCAGCCCGGATACAGCACGGAGACAGCTTTGGTCGCGCTGGTGGATGATCTCTGGAGGGCCAGGGATAGGGGTTGTTCCTCTGCCCTGGTCCTATTAGACCTCTCAGCGGCTTTTGATACCATCGACCATGGTATCCTGCTGCGCCGGTTGGAGGGGTTGGGAGTGGGAGGCACTGTTTATTGGTGGTTCTCCTCCTACCTCTCTGACCGGACGCAGACGGTGTTGACGGGAGGGCAGAGATCGACCCCAAGGCGCCTCATGTGTGGGGTGCTGCAGGGATCGATTCTCTCACCCCTCCTGTTCAACATCTATATGAAGCCGCTGGGCGAGATCATCAGTGGCTTTGGGGTGAGATACCAACTGTACGCTGATGATACTCAGCTGTACTTTTCCACCCCGGGCCACCCCAGCGAAGCTGTCGAAGTGCTGTCCCGGTGTTTGGAAGCCGTACAGGTCTGGATGGGGAGGAACAGGCTCAAACTTAATCCCTCCAAGATGGAGTGGCTGTGGATGCCGGCACCTCGGTACAGTCAGCTGCAGATGCGGCTATCTATCGGGGGCGAGTTGTTGGCCCCGATGGAGAAGGTACGCAACTTGGGCATGCTCCTGGATGGTCGGTTGTCCTTTGAAGATCATTTGGCAGCCGTCTCCAGGAGAGCTTTTTATCAGGTTCGCCTGATCCGCCAGTTGCGTCCCTTCCTGGACCGGGATGCCCTATGCACGGTCACTCATGCTCTCGTTACCTCTCGTCTGGACTACTGCAGTGCTCTCTACATGGGGCTCCCCTTGAAGAGCACCCGGAGACTTCAGCTAGTCCAGAATGCGGCTGCGTGGGTTATTGAGGGAGCGGTTTGGAGCTCCCACGTAACACCTATCCTGCGCAGATTGCACTGGCTACCTGTTGTTTTCCGGGTGCGCTTCAAGGTATTGGTTACCACCTTTAAAGCGCTCCATGGCTTAGGACCAGGCTATTTACGGGACCGCCTACTGCCGGCCTCTATCTCCCAATGTCCGGTGCGTTCCCACAGAGAGGGACTCCTCAGGGTGCCGTCGGCCAAACAATGTCAACTGGTGGCCCCCAGGGAGAGGGCCTTCTCTGTGGGGGCTCCTACCCTGTGGAATGAGCTTCCCCCCGGGCTTCGACAACTACCTGACCTTAGGACCTTTCGCCGCGAATTTAAAACTTATTTATTTCATATGGCTGGACTGGCCTGATTTTAAATCTTAAATTTTAATTGTGGGTTTTAAATTTTTGTAATTTTTATGGGGTATAATGGTATTTTAAATTTTCTGGCATCTTGAATCAGTTTTTTAAGGGTTGTTTTAATTGGTTGTTTGTTGCTGTTTGTATTTTATTGGCCTGTTCACCGCCCTGAGTCCTTCGGGAGAAGGGCGGTATACAAATTAAATTATTATTATTATTATTATTATTATTATTATTATTATTATTATTATTATTATTATTATTATTATTATTATTATTATTATTATTATTATTATTATTACAGTATAAAAATGATCCTTCCTAGGTATTTTTAATATATTGCATTGTTATTACAGAGCCCTCAAGGACATTTCATTTCCCTAAAACACAAACAAAATGTAAAAAAAGGATGACTAGTACTAACGACTCTGTAGAGCTGTTGTGCAATGCTTTTCTCCCTGGTCTTTTTATGGGTTATCACATAGAGCCACTCTCTCAGACTATCCTGTATTTGGCATTATTTATTTAGAGTATAGTATATCATACATGGACTAGCAATTTTAAAAAACTTACTTCTCTTTTCTTCCCCAGGACTCAGGGTTTCAGTTTGCTTTGCATATGTAACAATTGTTGCATATTTTTGTCATCTCCCTTACTCACTATAGATGGTGACCTGAGTGTGCCCGAATTTGTTATATTATAATTATTGTATTGGTAGGATATGCAATGACCATCAGTTTTAAGTTATGATACAGCAGTTTGGAAAACTGTCCTGTTTTCATTCTGATGATTAGAGACTTCCTAATTCAATTTAGTAACTGAATTTGCTCCTTGTATTTATTTTTTTGTTTACTTTTTAAAGCCTGTTTTAATTTCTGAATGGTCCCTAAAATACTCTATTGTAGGCAGATTGGCTAGTTAATTTCTCTCTCTCCCCTCTTCCCATTCTAGCATTTACAATTAAAAGTCAAATAAATAGTTCAATAAATGTAAACTGATGGCAAATATACCACTTCTTTTCCGCACCTTTAAGAAATGCTAAATTTCTTGTAAACTCCTGATAGTCTGACTTTTATTTGGGTCATATCAGGACTTTCCCCTTTTGGGGGAATGCTATGATAGAAAAGAAGTGGCTTTCTTTCTGCTATCAGTTATATTTTATACCCAAACAAGCAAAATCTGACCATTGTTATTTCTCTGGATATCGTGAAAGCTTATGATAAATTGGTTGACAGGATTAAAAGACTTTTTTGCATTTTGCAAAAAATTGAATGACTATGTTATATATTTATTCATAATTAGTAAGAATAACAGAGTTGGAAGGGACCTTGGAGGTCTTCTACCCAACCCCCTGCTCAGGTAAGAAACCCGATATCATTCCAAACAAATGGTTGTCCAATCTCTTCTTAAAAATTTCCAGGGTTGGAGCATTCACAACTTCTGAAGGCAAGTTATTCTGCTGATTATTCTAACTGTCAGGAAATTCCTTCTTAGTTCTAGGTTGCTTCTCTCTTTGATTAATTTCCATCCTTCTTTTCATTAAAATAGACTTACCAAATTCCAGCAACTGTTCTTTATACGTTAATTTAATAATGTATTTATATATTTATTCATATATGAGTCGTGATTTATTATAAACAATATATATTCTTTCTTATGTTGAAATGAATGCTAAAAATGTATCTGATCTCCTTACTTCTTAAATACGATTTCAGAGTTGCTTTCTTGTACCATTAATAACATATTAATGAGAGCCAAATTGTGTAGGGGTTAAGGGGCTGGTATAGAAACTGTAGATCGTAAGTTCTAGTCCCACTTTAGGCATGAAAGGCAGCTGGGTGACTTTGAGCTATTCACTGTCTCTTAGCCTAACTCACTTCACAGGGTTGTTGCGGTGAAGAAAATAGGTGGTGGGAGCATTAGTCACATATCCTACTTGAGTTTACAATAAATAAATAAATAAGTATTACATTTCAGTGAAATTAAATATAAACTAGTTTTTCAATCAGATAACATCAGAAATTATCACTGCATTTTTTATTTAATAGAAATTTGATTTTTATTCTGATATATAAACAAATATACATGAATTCTGATGCCACTGGGCTCTAGTAAGACCTTTGATGTGCTCAGGATTTGTGATTTAAGTTATTTCCATTCTCACTCTCCTTCAGTATTAATATGATGATGAGTATTTTTTTAATCTAATAAGGGAAAAGTTCATTACAGACAGGCTATTTCATAAAGTGTTTTTAGCCTCTCCTAGATCACCTCTGTTTTTCTTCTAGATATAGAAATTGCTCAAAACAACAAGAAAAATGGGCGCATTGTGGGAGAGATTGCTTTCCAGTTAGACAGGCGTATCCTTGCACATGTGTTCCCTGGAATCACACGGCTCTATGGATTCACAGTATCCAATATCCCTGAGAAAATAAAGCAAGTAAGTAATTCTATCCCAAACACTTAGAGATAAATGGAGATTTTGCCAAGATTGTAAACCTGACTAAAATTTAAAGGTCCAGCTTTTGTGCCACCCGGCAGCATTATTGAGCAGAAGAAGGCAGCCTCTTAAGGTTGAGAACTCTGGACATAATAAAAATGGACCTCCTTGTATTCCCCAGGAGAGCTCAGTTTAAAGTGTAAAACAAAACACCTTTTTCTCAGGCCAGGTGATAATTTCTTGTCAATAGAATTACTTCTGTCAGTAGAGAGAAGATAGTTCTATCTTCTATTTTCTATAGTTAGATAGAATTACTTCTATTGTTACATTCCACACTTGATATATCAGCGTTCTTCATAAACTGATAAATTTCAAGTTTTCATTTTATAGGTCACATCAACATAATCATCACCATACTACACCATACTACAAAAAAGATATTGAGCTTTGGAAAAAGTTCAGAGAAGAGCAACTAAAATGATCAAAGGCCTGGAGACTAAATCATATGAAGAACAGCTGAAGATTTTGGATCTAGCTAGTTTAAAGAAAAGAAGGATTGGGGTGACATGATAGCAGTATTTGAGTATTTGAGGAGTTGCCCTAAAGAAGAGGGGGTCAAATTATTCTTCAAAGCACCAGAGGGCAAGACAAGAAATAATGGTTGGAAAGTAATCAAAGAGAGAAGCAGTCTGGAATTAAGGAGAAACTTCCTAACAGTGAGTTCAATTAACCAGTGGAACAGCTTGCCTTCAGAAATCATGGGCATTCCATCACTGACAGTTTTTAAGAAGAGACGGGACAGTCACTTGTCTGAGATTGTATAGTTCTCCTGCTTGACCAGGGGGCTGGACTAGAAGACCTCAAGATCCCTTCCAGCTCTATTCTAATTCTCATGAAACCTCATTTCTCTTCTAAAACCAAATAACTTTCTAAATTGTTGTATGAATGTAGATTTAGGCAAAAGACACTAATTACTAATAAGAGCCAAAATAGCATGTTTGCATTGTGCTAACTGGTGTTTTATCTACTTTTGTTTGCAAAATATCCTTTGATTGTCTAATAAAACAGACCAATGATCTCAAAACAAAGTTAACTATGAGCAGAGATAAAAACTATTCTTAATCAGATCCAGAGGACATCTTAATAAATGAAGAAATAATTGCATTTGTTAACTCTAGCTGAGATATTTCGATAACCTATTTTAAACCACCTGTTAAAGAAAGGGATTTTAATTTTTATTAAAATATGCTCTAAAAACATATCCTACCTCATATCAAAACATTTTTCTATTTCCATTGAAGCTACCACTGCCAACTCAATTTCTATGCATATGTTTCTGAACTAATAGTTAAAAGTGTGATATTCAGTTCTTCATTTTTATTTTGGTCACTGATCAGCATAAAACGTTTAGGACTGCATGAATAGGTTTTATTTCAAATTTCAGTAGAGAACTAGAAAGAGAACTAGAAAGGTTTTCTTTATGCATTTTTTTTACAAATATACAAGATGAATACATAATAAAAACCCAGAAGAGTCAGAATTAATTGTTGCTACATTACATTTTTCAAGTCCAGCTACAAATTTGAATCTTCTGAGCCTTTGTTTTTTTCCAAGACGCACTGTATTTTTATGAATTCATATTCAGGCTATAAGTAACTGTAATGATATTGTAGAAATATTGTGGTAGAGGACTCTGAGTTTATGTGTGTGTGTGCAGGGGTTGTGTGTGTATGTGCGTGTGTATGCATGGATTTAGACAGAACTATCTTTTTTGCATTTATAAGAACTTTTCCACGACTATCAAAACTGAAGGTTTGAATCATGCATGCATGGGGAAACTTACACCAATAGTACAAACATCCACAGAATCGCAAAACTTCAGAGTTGTATCAGAAGATTAGCCAATTTAAATAGAAAAAATTATAGACAGGACCCAAATCAGGGGTGAAATGCTCCCGGTTCGGACCGGCTCAACCGATCCGGTAGCGATGGTGGCTGCTGGTTCGGAGGACTGGTAGCAAACATCCCTGGCACCACCCCCTGCCTCTGCTGAGCCGCACCATCAGCAGAGGTTTTTTTTAATCTTTTAAAAGCAGTTTTTTTTCAGCCAAAACATGCTTTTAAAAGTAAAAAAAACCAAAACCCTCTGATGACCACGGGGCTGAGCAGAAAACATCAAAACCCTTTAAAAGTTTTTTTTAAAAAACCCTCTTCAGCTGAAGGGAAAAAAAAGATTTTAAAAAAGAGGTTTTAAAAGCCTCCTCTGGCGATCCCAGAGGAGTTTCCTGCTCCTCACAGGCTTTTAAACTCACTTTTTAACAGCCCCCACTTACAAGAGCCCCCACCCATGCCCAGCCAATTCCCCCTCCTCACTTACCTATAATTACTGCTCCTTTCGGGCTGGCAACAGTATGCTTTTCTTCAGCTACTGATTACAGCTTGCTTTGACTTCCTGCTTTGCTGAATGAGGAACTCTGGGAGTTGAAGTCCACAAACTAAGTTACTAAGGTTGGAGACCCCTGATCTAAAAAAATAAATAAAAATAATAAAATAAAATATTTGTGCAGTTTTCTGAGATTTGGTGTGTTTCTGTAGTGTTTCACTCTAACTACACAAACACACAAAATCTCACAAAGCTGTATGTGGCATAGTGTGAGTGTGTGTGTGTGTGTGTGAGAGAGAGAGAGTTGTGTTGTGTGTGTGTAAAGTGTGAAAATGTGAGGTTCCTGCTTGTTGCAGGGGCTATTTTGGGTGAAGTGCAGCTGCTTTTACATTGTGTGTGAGTCAGTTGTGTTGTATTGTGTGTGTGTGTGTGTAAAGTGTGAAAGTTGGTTTTTGGTACCTCTTATTGTTTTGTATACCTTATTTATTATTTTTATTATTTATTGTTTTTGGCCACGCCCACCCAGTCATCTGACCACCAAGCCACACCCACCAATTAAACCACGCCCACAGAACCAGTAGGGAAAATTTTTAGATTTCACCCCTGACCCAAATTATTTCTTGTTGGGTTCTGCAACCCAACAAGAAAAACACAGACTTCAGAGGATAATTAGAACTGCAGAAAAAATAATTGCTACCAACCTGCCTTCCATTGAGGACCTGTATACTGCACGAATCAAGAAGAGGGCCGTGAAAATATTTGCAGATCACTTGCATCCTGGACATAAACTGTTTCAACTCCTACCCTCAAAACGACGCTATAGAGCACTGCACACCAGAACAACTAGACACAAGAACAGTTTTTTCCCGAAGGCCATCACTCTGCTAAACAAATAATTCCCTCAACACTGTCAGACTATTTACTGAATCTGCACTACTATTAATCGTTTCATAGTTCCCATCACCAATCTCTTTCCACTTATGACTGTATGACTATAACTTGTTGCTGGCAATCCTTATGATTTATATTGATATATTGACCATCAATTGTGTTGTAAATGTTGTACCTTGATGAACGTATCTTTTCTTTTATGTACACTGAGAGCATATGCACCAAGACGAATTCCTTGTGTGTCCAATCACACTTGGCCAATAAATTCTGTTCTAATATGCAAATGGAATATAGAATCGAATGGAATATGGAAAGGTAGCGGGACTTAAAATTAATAGGTTAAAAACAAAGGCGTTAACGAAAAATCTTACAAAACAAAAAGGAATTAGAAGACAGAATGGGTATACAAATGACAAAAAAACACAAAATGTCTAGGAATATGGCTAACAAATAAAGGTTTGTTGATCAAAGAAGACAATTATAATAAACTAACACAACAGATAAAGAAAGACTTGGAAACTTGGAGCAATTACAATTATCTTTTCTAGGGAAAATAGCATCAGTTAAAATGAATGTGCTACCAAGCATACTATTTCTATTCCAAGTAATACCTATAAAATTAGGGAATTTTTTTTAAAGACCTAAACAAACTTATAGTGAATTATCTTTGGCAGGGGAAAAAAATCAAGGCTCAAAATACAATAATTACAAGATAGCAGAGAAAGAGGAGGATTTGGACTCCCAGATTGGGAAATTTATTATAAAGAAACATCATTAATATGGATTAAGGATTGGATGGAATTAAAAAATAAACGAATCTTAACACTAGAAGGACACTATCTAAAAAGAGGGTGGCATGCCTTTCTATGGGAGGGAAAAAGTAGACAACATGGATATTTTCAATGACATTTAATTAGAGAAGCACTGCTACAGACATGGAAAGGAATAAAAAAGAACCACTATGATAAAATTCCGGAATGGTTATCCACAATGGAAGCACAAATCTACCCAAATGCATTAGACATTGACAAAATGAAAAGATATAAAGATTTGTTAAACAGTCAAGGGGAACTGAAAACAAGGCAGGAAATAAAAGAACAGGGTACAGACATTAATATAATATAATATAACAACAGAGTTGGAAGGGACCTTGGAGGCCTTCTAGTCCAACCCCCTGCCCAGGCAGGAAACCCTACACCATCTCAGTCAGATGGTTATCCAACATTTTCTTAAAAAATTCCAGTGTTGGAGCATTCACAACTTCTGCAGGCAAGTCGTTCCACTTATAATTGTTCTAACTGTCAGGAAATTTCTCCTTAGTTCTAAGTTGCTTCTTTCTTTGATCAGTTTCCACCCATTGCTTCTTGTTCTACCCTCAGGTGCTTTGGAGAATAGTTTGACTCCCTCTTCTTTGTGGCAACCCCTGAGATATTGGAACACTGCTATCATGTCTCCCCTAGTCCTTCTTTTTATTAAACTAGACATACCCAGTTCCTGCAACCGTTCTTCATATGTTTTAGCCTCCAGTCCCCTAATCATTTTTGTTGCTCTTCTCTGCACTCTTTCTAGAGTCTCAACATCTTTTTTACATCGTGGCGACCAAAACTGGATGCAATATTCCAAGTGTGGCCTTACCAAGGCATTATACTTCATTAATTGGTGGCCTTATATGCAAATAAAATCTAGATATAAGAAGGATTTTATACAAGACGGATTTTAAAGAGAAGTATATAAATTGGACAAAATTCTCCAAGACACATAAGACAAATTGATAAAAAAAGTACAATTACTTATTAAGATACAAATTGGAAGAGAAGGTAGTCAGAGAAAATAAGTGTATGATAATTTGGGTGAAAAATTTTGGATAGAACATTGAATTGGATAAATGGGAGAAATTATGGAACAAAAATTATAAATTAACAATGTCTATACCCTATAAAGAAAACATTTACAAAATGTTTTATCAGTGGCACTTGCTACCAGCTAGACTGGCAAAGATGTTCCCCAATACCTCACCATTATGTTGGAAATGCAAACAGCAAAAGAGAACGTATTACCATATGTGGTGGTCCTGTCACAAATTGAAACAATATTGGAGCAAAATTAAATTACAACTAGAAAAATCATTAAACAACATATAGAAATGAGGCCAGAAACATTTTTACTAGGAATACTTTCAGGGTCATATGAAAAAGAAATACAGCATTTAATTATTCATATAACCACAGCAACACAAATAGTTTACACACAGAATTGGAAAAACAATAATATACCAACCGAAGACAATGTGATTAGAAAAGTTTTGTAATGTGTGGAAATGGATAAGTTTACAAAGGAGATACAAGAAAAAGAGAAAACAGAATATTACTTAGTATGGGAGAAATGGTATAAATGGTTGGAGGAAAAAGAAAAAAGACAAGGAAAGATTAAATAATGGTTGAAATAGGAGTAGAAACACAAGAACAATAGGAGGAAAGAAAAATTGCTGAAAGGAAATTGTATGCACGTTTACATCTATGTATATATGTAAATAAAATAATTAATATTAGAAATATATGTATAAAAGATACATTAGGATAAGGGAGAAAAAGTATAAGTATTGGTTACCGACATGAAACTATTGAAAAGGAAAAAGTGTCAAAATTTATTTTTGTTTTTAAAAATGTTTAATAAAAATATTTTTTTAAAAAAGAAAATATAGTAATAGTACTATAAGACCCAGTTCACAAATTTAAAAAAAAATTGTGTAATTGTCATTTTTTTCTTTTCTGCTCCTATTAGTATTATATAAAATTCAGGCTGATTTACACTTCCATAAAATATTAACCATAGGTTTATATCTGACAATTCTTAGGTCTCCACGAGATCTTTAGATGGTTCTCTAGATGAGAAAAAATATCGAGCTATAACCCAGCGTTATCATAACCTGATTACCCGCTTGGAGAAAATGGGCTACCGTACCGATGTTCACCCAGTGTTTAGTGAATTTCTTATCAATACCTATGGCATCCTGAAGCAAAGGCCTGACCTCAGCTCTAACCCCATGAATGACAATCCTAATGATCTCAGAAAGATGGTGATAGACATTGTCCCAGCTAAATTCCTTGGCGATACCTTACTGCTCTTGAACTGTTTGTGTGAACTTTCCAAAGAAGACAACAAGGCCCTTTTTGCCTGGTAGTGCCTCCTGCAACGTCCCCATTTTTAATAGAAAGAGCACCTAAGCACAGCATGTACATAATAAAGAATGCTGCTAAAAGAGGGTGTGGGATAACATGTGTATGATTTTTTATTAAGCTGTGGCTGTCCAAATCACTGCTTCATGTTGTATGTAATTTGGTTTTGGCAAAGTTTATATTTCATGATATTTTTGAAAAACTGGTGCTGTATTGATAATTTTTCATTGGTAACTTGCTATGTCCGGTATATTTTGATGGGAATATCAATAAAATAATATAGAAGTGGTTGTTTGTTGCAACAGTTCACAAATTCCCAATTAAATCCTGCATTATTTCTGTGTGAGAAAGAAGCACCTGTCAGACTATAATTTTATTTTGCTTGTTCCACAAAAATACAGCTATAGGTATGACATGACTTACTTTAAAATTTGAGTGCTGTTTAAGAAACACATCTCTTTTTCATGCCTATAAAAAACCCGGGACATTTTGCTTCAGTGGGAATAAAATGTATATAGCTTCCTTTGGATTAATACAGCACTGTATATCACCATTTACCTGCATTGGTGGTACAAAACATTTCCGGTACTTCCAAAATATTGGATTCTGGAATCCTGTCACTTAGCATGACATATGTGCATTCAAATGTTTGTCAATGTATTTGAAAGTATAATAGACTTTCCTAATTAGTGTTAGGATAACAAAGGGAAGGATTAACTTTTACTATGGGCTTAGTTCCAATGAGAAGTTTGTACATTTTTTCACAATGAACACAACTGCAATTTCAAATGCTATTTCAAGGCTTCATTTAGTGGAGTTGTTGATGGCTATCAACATTCTGCTTTATGCCTGTAATTGATGATTAGGCCCCTGTTGAGGCTGTACGCCACTAATGGAGCCGGGAATATATGTCTCCCCACATGCTGTTAGACTAGATTGCCTCATCACCTCAGCCAGCATGGCCAATGATAGGCAATGTGGAAGCTGTATACAACAACTCCTGAAAAAGCCAGGGATTCCCAGACCTTTCATCAAATTTTATCTTCAGAAATGCTAGGCAGTTCTTAGAATCATCTGTCTTGTTTGTCTTCTTTCTTCAAAGAGTTTCTCTTCTTTTACATATTATTTATGTGCCAAGCATGAATTCTGTCCAATTTTGGAAAGGATGAATTATTGTTGAGTTTAATAAACTATTTCAGTCAAATGACATTGGAATGCTATTACATCTTTTGTCCTTCACAGGGTTGGTTTGATAAGGGAGACCCAGGTTTAAGACTATCCTTAGCTACAGAAACCCATTGGGTTACTTTTGCCCACTCATTCTCTCTCAGCCCAGTTTACTTCATAGGGTTGTTGTGGAGGGAGTGCTATGCTCACCACACTGAGAATTAATAAGAAAGTGAGTTGAGCGTGTTCTAGAGAGCAAAATCTTACCTTGGCAAAAATGAGTGGGGTCAGGGGATTAGGCAAAGCTTCGCTCTGAGGAAGTTACACATCCTTCCAGGCAGAGAACAAGTGACTATCAGAAGACCCAGGCATTTGCAGGGAGCAAGTGAGAAAGGATATGCTGTGATATGTAAATTATTCTCCTTGCCTCTTTTTGTGTAATATCATGATAAAAAAGGTAGAGTTTTTTTCCTCTACTGATATTACAATTCATAGTTTGACATTTTGGCATCATCGTGGTGATGGACCAAGGCCTGTGAAAAAGAGGCAGGAAATATCCTGTCATTAGCAATTTCTAAAAAAGAGGCAGAGAGAAGGGTAAAGATCAAGATCTGGGATTCCATTTCATCTGATGCATATATTTCTAAAGTGGATTGCTAACAATTCTACTGTTACTTGTTTGCTACTGTTTTGACCTGTGTTTTTTCCTCGTGTGTTACTGTTTTTTATATATGTGGTATTATGTGCACTGTCTAGAATTGCTAAGGTAACAGAGGCAACTTAAAAGTTGATTAAATAAATAAATGTAAATAAAGAAGGCTTACAGAGGAAATCCCTGCATTTTTATTTACATTTTAAACCTTGTGGTCAGAAAATTGTGAGGCTCTAAAGAGTCAGTGCAACTATAGTCATATTTCCAATAAAAACACAGGAAGATTCTAAATGGATGGAAGACAACATTTTAAAAAGTGTGTTGTCAAAAATTTAAACAATGCCTAATTGAATAATACTGTAGTGCATTGCCTCTAAAATTAGCACAACTTTCCTGTTAATTAGTCCATAGAAGAAAAATCAGTTCTATTCGTAACTTTGATGGGGATAAAGATCCTTTTGTCAATCAGAAAAACTACAAATTCTGTTTATCTCCATTCAATTTTTTACAGAGCAGCATGAATGTATATTTTCAGCAATACTCTGCTTTTAAATGCAGCTGCAGCTGCTGAACCCCAACATGATGAACAGGGCCAGGGCTAAATTTAAAATAAATAAAATAAAGGTCAGTCCAAAGTGCCAGCAAAATTCTTTGTAGCTGGTGTGCCTTGGTTAATGAGAAACGATGAGGATTGAGAAATCCCGTTAGATACAAGCTATAAAGACTTCGATTCTACTTTACTTTCACTTTAAAGCAAAAAAAGCAGAAGGAAAAATACATCCAGGATTCTCATAAGTCTAAAACAAGGATAAGTTTCCAACTAGAATAATGTCAAAATTAGTGGAATGTGTTCCCAATTTTTCCGAAGGAAACAATAAAAAGGTAAGTTCTACATAATTTTCTTTCTAACGAAATCTGTTGTGTTTTTGTGTAAAGGACTAAACAGTTATGAAATCCATTTTTATAAGAGACTTTTATACTCCTGAGCTGTTTGAATAAACTATAAAGTGTAAGAAAAATGATCTTGACTGAGTTATACGGGAATGAAGGCAAAAGACAGTGAAGCATTTTTAAGATCCAAAATAACCAGATAACATTTGAAAGTGACTCAGCAGACACCTTCCTTATTCAATGAACTCTAAGAAGGAGGCAGCAACACAACACAATCACACTTGCAAGATTTTATTATTACAATCACTCACAATAAAATGTAGTTCTGGTCTTCCTGTGGAGTTGATTTCCTGGTCTGGTTCATCTAGTGGAGCTGACGGCAGCATACCTATCATCTCTATACCATCAAATACATTTGGAAATGTTTCACAAGTCACTGAAAATAGTCCTTCTACATCTATGGACACAGATATCTGTGGAACAAGACTTTAAATTAGCATGTGTTAATAAATTGCATATACCATGAGGGCTAACTGCCGGTAAACTGCCAAGAAAACAGATTTTGGGAGGTGTGAAGCATCATCTTCCTACAAAGTAACTATGAAAAAATCCATGAGGTGAGATTAAACTTTTGATTTTTATGTGGCATAAATATTTATTTATATATATTTCACTTAAACAGAACACAAAAACAGAAATCAGCTTTCGCTTTAAAACTATCCATGGGAGAGATACCAAACTTGGTGATCAGTGCTGTGCACAAGAAGCAGTTTCATTCCCTAGATTAGGAACTGTTGTCTTTTGTAAGAGTTCCTCAACTTGATTAATTTACTCTTGAATTGAGTCCTAATCAGTGGATTCTACTATAATTGTTTGAAGTGATAGGGGAAAGTTCATTCCTAAATTCTTCAGGCTAACATGAATTAGACTAATTGTAAGAGCATGGATATCTAGTTTCCAATTAAAGAAAGTGATTAGAGTTTACTGAGGTACGGTATATCACCAGGTGCTTCCTTTCCAAGCTCTCTGTCTCTTCTCTGCTACAGGTGATAGATGAGATTGGCAAGGCCATCTCTCAAACAAAGGGTTGTCTCCTGCTGGATGTGGATGCAGGCCCTTCCACTAATCGGACTGTTTACACCTTTGTCGGAAGTCCAGAGGATGTTGTTGTGGGTGCACTGAATGCAGCTAAAATTGCTTTTCAGCTTATTGACATGGCAAAACATAAAGGTATACAGAGAAGAGGAGACGAATTATGAGAGTCAATGTAGGAGCAAAATGGTCTGAGATATAAGGCTACAGCCTGTGTTTAGTGTTGCAACAACTCTGATATATCTCTAGATGGCTCAGCATGAAAATTCTCTGGGTCCTGACAATTTAGATAATGCCATATGGGGGACCAGTGATCGAACTTTTGGAGCCCAACCTCAAATCACTGCTCAGACAGGAATCTTGAATATCCTTGATGAATCTCATGAAAATGTAAAACTAAAATGCAGCATTATACAGATTGCTGCTTGGAGGCTTTGTAATATGATAAATATAAGATTATCCAAGCAAACACTTCCATCCTCTTTTATACAATGTGTCTTTATATTTTTGAGAAGATTGGAATGTGCCACACTTACAAATATTGACCAAAAGATGGATTGATAAGCGTAAAAGGCATGTGGATTTGTGTGATTAGCCAATGGGACTGACCACCTCTGCTTGGCATAATGTGATAGACACCAATACAGAAATATAGAAATTTATATCATCTCCAATTTGGCCAAATCGTGCTTCAAAAGAGGGCTCTGTCAAATTTCAGAAGAAAGACGGTACTGCCCTGAATTTGTGACAAGTTACGTGTTGCCTGGAACTAATGTTTCTGAAAGCAAATACACAAAGATTAATCAGTAACTTTCCCCAGACCTGACAATGATCCTCAATGTTAACTTAGTCCTTTAGTAGAGTTCAGGGGTCCTCAACCCCTGGTCTGTGGCTCGTTAGGAACCGGGCAGTGCAAGTGGTGAGCAAGCGAGTGAAGCTTCATCTGCACATGTGCGGGATCTAAATTGTGTGCAAAACCACCAAAACCCTGGTCTATGGAAAAATTGTCTTGCATGAAACCAGTCCCTGGTTCCAGAAAGATTGGGGACCACTAGTATAGTTTATTCAATATTTCCCAACAAATGAAAACAAAACATACTCTATATTTTATCTGTTTTATGACTACTTATTCCTGATATCCTTTCTGATTTTGTTACACATGGTTTGCTTTTGTATACAGGTGAGCATCCCCGAATGGGAGCGCTGGATGTTTGCCCATTCATTCCTGTGAGGAATGTTACCATGGAAGAGTGTATTTGTTCTGCTAATCTCTTTGGAAAATGCTTAGCAGATGAACTGCATGTGCCTGGTAAGCCTGTCATGGAAAAATAAGTTGGGTCTGAAAGACTGCAATGACTAATCAATTTCAGTTTGAAATTCTGTTTGACCATTCACAGAAAGAAGCCTTTGTTCTAATCCCAAAGATCTTCTTGCTCAGGGACAACACGCCTATCAAATTTGAATATATGCAGACCTGTTGAGGAAGTCTCTTACTCTGCTGTGATGAAGTTCTGAACAGACTATTAAATCTTATTTCCTTTCCCTATATGAGCAATAATTAGTGCTCAGTTTTATTCTGAAGCAGTCAGTATTCCAATTCTGAAGAACACTAAGTGTAAAGCCAGAAGATGGCGCTAGAGTTCTACTACTACATCCATAATAGGCAAGCACTGGGCAATCAGCCAAAGAAGGACATTCCAATTCATGCTTTACCCCCCATTTCAGTCCACCAATTCCATTTCAGTGAAGCAATCCTGTTTTCCCATAGGTAAAATTATTTTAGTTTTCAATTTCTAAATCTTCTCCAGACAAGACCTAGCAGATGGAACCGCTGACTTTTTTTTTTTTAGCTTTGCTCTACCTTCTAAATTATGATATGGGGTTGTGGATAGAAGCCCAGGAAAAGCAAATGGCAGGTATAAAAATGATAAAAAAGGAATGGGCTCCTGAGAGAAAGGAAGACCCTCAACATCTCAACTGGACTATCAAAGCCTAAAGCTAACACTAATTATGCAGCACAGGTTTGTACAGCTATTGGGCCTCCTAGCCATTCTTTTGATTTACCATTGATTTCTTGCAAATTTAGATTTCTTTAGATTTCAAGATGACAACTCTCAGTGAATTTAGCCTTTATTTGCAGTGTACCTATACGGTGAAGCAGCTCTGAATGAGAGCAGAAGATCTTTGCCTGCTATTCGAGCAGGGGAATATGAAACCCTGCCTGAAAAAGTAAGATAACAATAGTATTTTTAACATTAGCTATACCATGGGTGTCAAATTTGATTTCATTGAGGGCTGCATCAGGGCCCTTGGGGTGCTCGGTGGGCATGGCTGGGGTGGGCTGGTCAGCTCAACATCATTCATGTTGCTGGTTGCCTGTGGAAGCCCTGGTGTGGCTGGGGGTTCCATTATCTGTAGTGGAAGAAGGCAAGACCAGGGCGAGTGCTAAACCCTTGTTCACCAGAGGAGCCTTGCCATCCCACTCAGGCCACACGGAGGACCCCTGGATGGCGGTGCAGGCTGCCAGGAGCCCTGGGCATTGGAGGGCAAGTGCCCAGACCGGCCCTCAAACTCCCAGGGCACTGGGATCCCACAGCCCAGCCCAGCCCCCCTTCCCCAAACTGGCGCCTGGCTACACTTACCTCCTCCTCAAGGCTGCTGCTGCTGTGCTTGCTGTCCTTGGCCAGATTGCCCATGGTGTGCACGAGCGGGCAAAGTGTGCGGGTCAAAGTGTGTGGCCCACTGCCTCTCTTTGTGAGGAGACCCAGCTGTTTAACCAAAGCGTGCTTTTTTTTTTTTTTAGTTTTAGTTAAACTAAGGGGCGTGCATAAGAGCACAAAAGTGCCTACCGTTCCTGTCCTATTGTTCTCTTCATTATATCAAATTAATATAGTTATTGCATATTTTTTTACATACATACATATATATATATATATTTCTTCAAGATATGTTGTTTTATCTATGACAATTGTTTGTGTATACTGTTGTGACAAAAAGAAAAAAAATAATAAAAAATAAAAAGCATTTTCATCTATAGGATGGGAGACCACCAGGAAAGGAGGGGGTAAGGGGATGGCGAAAGAGCAGCAGAGCTGCTGGTGGCAAAATGCTAAGGAAGGACTTCCTTCAGACCTTCCCTCCCTCTCATAATCTCTTCTCTCCCTCCCTCCCTCCCTCCCTTCCCATTCCCATCTTCCTTCCTTCCTTTCTTCCTTCTCCTTCTTCTTCCTTTTCCCCCTTTCCTCCTTCTCTTCCCTCTCCTCCTCCTTCCTTCTCTTCTTCCCGCCATCCTTCCTCCTCCTATCCCTATGCTAAGGAAGGACTTCCTTCAGACCTTCCCTCCCTCTCATAATCTCTTCTCTCCCTCCCTCCCTCCCTTCCCATTCCCATCTTCCTTCCTTCCTTTCTTCCTTCTCCTTCTTCTTCCTTTTCCCCCTTTCCTCCTTCTCTTCCCTCTCCTCCTTCCTTCTCTTCTTCCCGCCATCCTTCCTCCTCCTATCCCTATGCTAAGGAAGGACTTCCTTCAGACCTTCCTCCCTCTCATAATCTCTTCTCTCTCCTCCCTCCCTTCCCATTCCCATCTTCCTTCCTTCCTCTTCATTCTCCTTTCTTCTTCTTCCTTTTCCCCTTTCCTCCTTCTCTTCCCTCTCCTCCTCCTTCCTTCTCTTCCTCTTCCCGCCATCCTTCCTCCTCCTATCCCTATCCTTTTCCCTTCCTCCCTCCCTCCCTCCCTCCTTTTTCCCCTTTTCTTCTTTTTCCTTCCCTCTTCATTCTCCTTTCTTTCTTCTTCCTTCCCCCCTTCCTTCTTTTTTCTTTCTTGGTCTCTTCCCCTCTTTCCTTCTTTTTTTTTCTCTCTTTCGTCTTTCCTTTTTCCTTCCCTCTTCATTCTCCTTTCTTTCTTCTTCCTTCCCCCCTTCCTTCTTTTTTCTTTCTTGGTCTCTTCCCCTCTTTCCTTCTTTTTTTTCCCTCTCTTTCGTCTTTCCTTTTCTCCTTTCCTGTCCCTCCTTGGATGTTCAAATGCAAAATGGGAAACATTTCTCAATACCTCCTTGGCTTGTGATCAAATGCCACTTTTGCTAATAGTTTGTGGCCACTTAAAAGACTGAGAACAAATCAGGCTCAGTTTATCCCATGCTTGCCTTTAGTGGAGGCATCCACAGACAACAGTACAGCAAAATTGTCAAAATGGTGTCTGTGATAGTTGATCAGAGCTCCTCTGTTTTTTTATGTACAACAGCTTTAGCATTTAAGAACAGAGGTAAGTTAGTTGTTGTTCTATTAATACATAATCCTTAAAAGGGCTCTCCTGTAGGGACCCTGCCAGGGTCTAATTGAGACTGGAAATACAACAAAGGAAAAAATGTTTTCCACACTCTGCTTTGTCCTGTTTTCCCCACTGGAAATGGCTGTTTGCAATACACAAGGAGGGGATATTTTCCTAAGACCTCACAATTCAAGAATAACAATGTTAATTTGGATTGCCAACAAAGTCCTATCTGTGATAAAAATTGCTTTCTCCTTTGAGCCCAAATGTCAGTAGATCCAGATCTCTGGGGCATCTCCCTCCTTCCTTTCTCTTTCCCTCCCTTCCTCCTTCCCTGCATTTCCATCTCCTCCCTCCCTCCCTCTCCTGCTTCTCATTCCCATCTACTTCCTTCCTCCATGCTCAGGAAGGGACACGGGGCGGGGGAGAGATTGGCAGCATTGCCGGTGACTGTGCTGCTGGCAGCTGTGGGTTTCCCATGTGGGGGTGGGTGGAAGTGGTCATTCAACACAAAATTGAATCTACTGAAAATAGATAAAAACATGCAAAATTATGAATATACATTTTTAGATTAGAACTCAAATTTATTTTGTTGTAGTTCTGTTGTGGTCTAATAAAATAAATTACTCCTATAACCAAACAACTTCTTGTATTTTACTTTGCTAATCGATATGTTTAGGTATTTTCATTGCTTTGCACTGCCATAAGATATGTTGGCATTTTTGTTGGCAAAATTAATGTATGTTCCACACCCAGCTTCTTTTAATGTATGTTCCACACCCAGCTTCTTTTAAATAGTATAAGAGATTCATAGATAACAAGTAGATGCCATCTGTTGAATATTGTACAACATGTCATTACAGAATAAGTAGAAAATTTGCTTTAGTTTGATGTCTTCACACCAATGCTGATCCTGTATAAAGGCTTGCAGTTTTTTTAAAAAAATAGAAATAAATCAATATCTCCTGACCCCTTTGTAATTGTTTGGATACTTCAGCCTATAAAATAATTCCAGTTTTTAAAGAATTATTGGAAATATCAGTTATGTGTCTTCTTCACTGATGATTTCCTCTTCATTGTGTATTCCAAGTTCAACAGACTGTAGAAAATATATTAAAATCTTCTTAGTATATTTCTTATGGAGAATCAAAGCATAGCAACTATAGAACAAATTCAGTCTAGAATACTAACATCCAAGACTTAATACAATATATTGTTGTCATCCATAGAACAATAGTCTTTTCTGATTTTGAAATCACTTCAGTGTCAAATCATTTCCATAGAATGTTATTGCCCAGAAAATTATAAAATTTGGCAAAGAGCATGTTCATAGTATTAAAATAAAAGCACGCTTTACTTTCGCTCTTTATCTCAAGCTAAAAAAGGCAGAATGGACTCCTGATTTTGGTCCTGCAACCTTTGTTCCAAGATGGGGAGCCACTGTAACTGGAGCAAGAAAATTCCTCATTGCATACAACATCAACTTGCTGTGCACAAAGGAACTGGCACATCGGATAGCACTTAACATTCGGGAGCAGGGCCGTAGTAAGAACCAGGTACTCCAGGGAAGGTTGGCTTGTAAATCTTCCTATTCTGCACTCCAATGAAGTCTTAAAACAAGGCAAGACAGACATCAGATTTGTGGTTCCTGTTTTTTTTTTTTTAAAAAATAGATCAACAAATTGGAATCTAGTACAAAACACTGAACTTGTCTGCTTTTCAGAGTCTTCTCTGTTTCTCACTTACAGCCTGGGCGGTTGAAACAGGTGCAAGGCATGGGATGGTATTTGGATGAGGAAAACATTGCTCAAGTCTCTACAAATCTGTTGGATTTTGAAACCACTCCTCTTCATGTGGTCTATGAAGAAGTTTGCAAGGATGCCAAGGTGAGTGGCACAAAGATGATCAATTGAATGAACCTGAGATTGGGCTGAAGTAGAGCAAAATGCACTGGGCTTGGGGAAGTCCTGTCTGAAATTCCCCCTGAAGCCCTTTTATTCATTTCTACATAACCGTCAATGTTAGATTCGGGCAATAACGAGGCAGGAGACCAGGATAGTGACAACAGCTCTTTACTATATGGTGAACCCAGCAGCCAGTGCTGGGAAAAACCTCTCTTTATATACAGTTTAGCCGGAGGCTTCAACCAATCAGCAACGTGCTATTTTCCCGCCAAAACTTTTAAAGATACATTACACTCCTTTCCTCCCAGAAAACACTTTACCAATATTTACATAAAATTAGCATCTTATTTTTCTACGTAATCACGCAGGTAGACTGGGCGTCTCCTGACTCTTTCGGACCTGCGCAATTCACTTTCTGGGAGTGAGTCGAGCTGACCGGAGGGACTGTTTGTTCCTCTCAGCTCCTCCTCTAGCCATCCGGCCCTGGATTATTTGCAGAGTCGTCCCTGCTGTCTTCAGGATGGGCGGTTGGTGTCGCTGGACCTCCTGGAACTCAGATAAGTCTCGCGTTTGCCCGGGTTTGAGTCAGCTGTGGATTCAAACATTGGGTAGTCAGGGCCTGTTTCGTCTGTTTCTGATTTACGGTTATCGTTTCCTTATCTGGTCTATGTGGCACTTCCATACCCGGCCACCCTCTATCTCTACTAGATATGATTTTGGTCCTGTTATCTCTAGGATTTTTCCTGTTACCCAGGTCGGACCCTCCCTGTAGTTGGGTGCCCACACTAGCTCGCCTACTGCCTTCCCTCTTGATTTACCCTGTACCCCTTTGTAACCGCCTGGTGTGTAGTTTGGGTTTAAACGGCCTAGTGGGCACCTGAGCTTCCGACCCATTAATAGCTCTGCCGGGCTTCTGCCAGTTGTGACACAGGGGGTTCTGTGTTGGACGGCCAGGAAGGTATCGATTTTGGTTTGCCAGTCGCCTGGCCTGCTTCTGGACAATGCTTCCTTTGCGCTCCGAACGGGACGTTCTGCAAGGCCATTCATCGCAGGGTGGAAAGGCGCCGAGAGGACATGCGGATGCCCTCTTCTGCCAAATATCCTTCAAACTGGGTTGCCGTGAATTGTGGGCCATTATCAGAGACTAACGTGTCGGGCAACCCGTGGGTTACAAATAGGTGCCGAGGACTGAAATCACGGCCTCGGCTGTCATGGATCTCATGAGAATGATTTCCAGCCATTTGGAGTAGGCATCGACTACTACCAGAAAGGTTTGGCCGTGGAAGGGCCGGCAAAATCGATATGGATCCTAGACCAAGGGCCCTGGGGTCTCTCCATTCCCGAATCGGGGCCGTTGGGGTAGTGGTCTGGACTCCTGGCAGGCCTGGCATTTCCTACCCTTTTAGCAATTTCCGTGTCCATTAATGGCCACCACACATAGCTTCTCGCTAAACCCTTCATTCTGATGATCCCTGGGTGGCCTTCGTGAAGGAGTTCCAATACCTTTTCCCTCAATTTCTCCGGGATCACCACTCGATCCCCCCATAGCAGGCACCCCCCTTGGGCTGAGAGTTCCCCACGTTTTTTTACAAATTCTTTGAAACTTCCGCCCGGCGCAGCGGGCCAACCTCGTTGTACCCAACCAATTACAGTCCTTATTGTAATGTCCTTGTACGAAGCCCGAGCCACCTCCTTGGATGTGACTGGGCCAGAGTCCAAAGAGTCAATTAGCAGAACTGGTATCCCCGGAGTGGGGTCTTCGATAGTCTCTGGTAACGGGCATCTGCTCAGGGCGTCTGCATGCCCTAATTCCTTCCCCAGCCGGTGTAGTAATTTGTAGGAATATGCCGCTAGGAAGATAGTCCATCGGGTCAGTCTGGGCGAGAGTGCCACGGGCGTTGGGCGGTCGCCTGCCAACAACCCTAGCAAGGTCTATGGTCCGTGATGATTTCAAAATCACGACCAAATACATATTCATGGAATTTCTTTACTGAGACTATAGCCAAGGCTTCCTTATCAAGCTGGCTATAATTCCTTTCAGCTGATGACATGGTTCGGGAGTAGTATGCAATAGGGGCTTCTGTGCCATTTGGTAACCTGTGGCTGAGCACAGCCCCACCCCATAGGGAGATGCATCGCAGCTTAACACTAATGGCAGCGTGCCATTGTATTGAATAAGGAGGCTATCGCTAGATAGGAGATTCTTTACCCCTTCGAATGCCCTAGCTTCCGCCTTTCCCCAAGACCATGCAGCTGTCTTTGCTAGTAGTTTGTCCAGCGGTTCGGCAATTGTTGCCTTATTTTTTAAAAATACCGCGTAGAAATTGACCAGACCTAAGAATGCCTGCAACTCCGTTTTGTTCTTTGGGACTGGGGCCTTCCTGATGGCCCGTACCTTGCTTTCAGTGGGGTGAATCCCTTCCCTGTCTATCCGGTAGCCCAGGAATTCCACAGATTCAACCCCGATCTGGCATTTGTTCAGTTTAACTCTGAGGCCGGCAGACCGGAAAATGCCTAAAACTTTTCACAGTCTCACCCCTAATTCCTCTAGATTCTCAGCGGATACCAATACATCGTCGAAGTATGGTACCACCCCTGGTAGTCCCTGCAACAGCCGCTCCATTAGGTTCTGAAATAACCCTGGAGCCACACTAACCCCAAACTGTAACCGGGTGCACTTAAAAGCCCTCTGTGAGTCACAATTGTCTGCGCTTGGCTGTGCTGCTATCTACGGGTAGCTGTTGATAGGCTTGGGCCAAGTCTAGCTTGGCAAAACTTGCCCTTGCCCCATTGAGTGCAGTAAGTGCTGTACCACCGGACGGGTAAGCACTCTTTGCAACGCTTTGTTAAGCGTTGCCTTATAGTCAGCGCAAATCCGGACCGACCCGTCCGGTTTGACTGGGGTGACTATAGGGTCTCCCACTTAGCATGGTCAACTGGCACTAGAATTCCCTGGTTTACTAGTTTGTCCAGTTCCCGGTCAATCCTGGGCTTTAGGCTAACGGGACCCTCCTAGCCTTTAGACGGATAGGGCAACTTGGGGGTCTAGGTTAAAAGAGATAGGGGTCCCGTGTACTTGCCCAGGCAGTCTCTGAAAACGCCCCAAATTCCTTCATGAGTGCGTCTTTGAGGTCGACTTCGTTTCTGAAGATTCCAGTCACCCCATGCCCAATGCTCGGAACCAGTCCAGTCCCAACAAGCTTGGCAGGGTCCCATCGACGATGGTGATGGGCAGAGTTTTCTTGTATTGTCCATACTCGACGTGACGGACGTTACCCCTCGAACAGGGATGCGATTTCCTTGGTAGTCTTGTACCTTTAATTTCTGTGGTTGCAGCTTGTGCTTTGCGATGGCGGGTAAGGCTCTCACGAGATTGTCCCAGGACATGATCGTGATCGATGAGCCGGTGTCCACCTCCAATCGGCACGGCACCCCCTCAATCTTTGCTTTCGTAAAGATTTTTTTTTCTAGGCGTGTTGTTGCGTGACCCACTCTCACGACAGTCTGATTCAACTTCGCGCCTTTTTAAACTGACCACTCACGGGCCGCTCGCTGCTCCCGCGCCTGATTGGCCGGTTTGAATTTTTGGCGGAAGGTTGGGGTGCTCGACAGGCCTGTGCTATGTGCCCTTCCTTTCGCACGCCGACACACCGCATCCTTAAATTTGCATTGTTGTCGTTGGTGTTGCCCTCCGCAACTTGCGCAGTCACCCCGGTCTTCTTTCTCCGCCCTCCCGGTGTGGAAGACTCCTTCCTCTTCCTCACCGTCCGACTCAGCCTGGATCTCCTCATTGTGGACGGGGGTTGATTTCCCACCAGGCATTGATGCGGGCGGCTTTTGTAGGGTTTCCGCCGCTTGGGTAGACATCTCGTGAGCCCTGGCTTCGTCCAAGGTGTTTGCCAGCGTTAGGTTGCTTTTAGACAGCAGCCGCCTCCGCAAACGGATGTCCCTGACCCCGCGGATGAGTTGCTCCAGCAATGCCTCATCCAAGTCTCGGTACTCGCAATGTTTTGAGGCTTTCCTCAGGGCGGCCATGTATGCGCTGATGGACTCGCCCTCTTGCTGTCTGCGCTCCCCGAATTCGAACCGTTGCACGTACTTGGACGGCGTTGGTGCATAATGGGCTTTCAATAAAGTCTGCAGAGTTTGCCACGGTACCGACTGTACCGGCGTTGGCTCCGCCAGGGATTCTGCGGTGTCGAAAACTTCTGGACTGCAGTGGCTCAGGAAATATGCTCGTTTCCTGTTGTCTGAAACTCCTTGAAGTTCGTTCGCCTCGAGGAAGCACTCGAAACGAGCCATGTATGACCCCCATTTTTCCTTAGCTGGGTCGAATGGCGCTGGTGGTGTGTAGCCGGACATCGCTGCTTTCCGCCCCTTGTTTGCTGGGTTCGCGTCTTCCTGGTGAGTTCAGCTCTTTTCCTGGCGCTCTTAGCCTCGAGATCCCACCTTCGTCGCCAGTGTTAGATTCGGGCAATAACGAGGCAGGAGACCAGGATAGTGACAACAGCTCTTTACTATATGGTGAACCCAGCAGCCAGTGCTGGGACAAACCTCTCTTTATATACAGTTTAGCCGGAGGCTTCAACCAATCAGCAACGTGCTATTTTCCCGCCAAAACTTTTAAAGATACATTACAGTCAACCTTTCAAGGTAATCCAGAGCAGGAAACCAAAATCATGGACAGTAATACTACTTTTATTGTGATGTTACCCCAACAACATTTGGCTATTTGAAAGCAGTTATCACTCCTTCCAATTAAGTTTATTTAAGTAACATTCAAAATTACAACAGATATCCAAAATTGGATACAATCCTGCTTCAAAGTTAGGACTGTTGCAACGTCCCTGTGGTTATTTGCTCTTACAACTGACCACAGAGATGTTACATGTTTCCCATCTCTCTCCACCCACCCCACCCCACCATGACTTTGCAGTGCTTAGGCCTCCTCTCCACATGGCCATCATCCATAGCACTTACCTTTTGAAGTTCTCTGCTGGACCTGATGTTGGGGAAGGAGGGCAGGACATGTGTCCCTGAGCTGTGTGGTCATAACCATCATTTTATCCTGCCTTCTTTGGGGACAAAATGGCGATCACTAGACAAACTAGTCCTGCCCACTTATGGGTGTGACAAAATGATGGCTGCCAGATGGTTTGTTTATTTATCTTAAGAGGTCTGCACAGTGGTACAGACGCTTTTGAACACTGCAAAAGCTTCTGCAGACTGCACAGTCCTTGTTAAGGCAGCAAAATGAAGCAGTTTGTTCCTGGGCCACACAGTGGTGACCAGAATGAAGCTGCCATTTTGTGGGTAGGATAAACTGGCCTCGGCTCTGGGAGCCACACTATGCAGCCGCACAAAGAAGCAGTCCATTCCAGTGCTATGGAAAACCTCAAAAATAAGTGAGGGGAAGAGTGTTTGGCCTAGTGGGGTGAGAATCAAACCTAAGGCCTGGGTGGACAGGTAGGAATGGGAAAAGGTCTATGGGGGCCCAAGGGGGGGCTGCTCAGGGATGGGGGAGACCTTGCGAGAACTTCATTGAGAGAGCAGAAATGGGAGGGGGTTGTTAGGTGAGATGCTTCACCTCACTATGTCATGATAATGGGCAAGCTTCCCTATGGTCATATCTCAAGAATTATCAGGATATTTCAATGTATGTGGACTATTCAAAAACTTTTGCCTGTGTAGTATTTTAAGGGAAATTAGGCTATGTTTCATGGCTTTATAGATTCTGGGCATATGGCAGCTATTTCACTGCTGAGCTCATTTTGTTTTAGAATGTCTCGTCACTTGGAAAGTAAAGGCAGGATGTGAGGGCAATTTGGCTGTGGCATCTGTCACTCTATTGATCACCAGGGTTGATTTGGCTGATCTGGCTGGCTAGGTGGGTGTCCCCTTCCTCCCCCACCGCTCCATGTGTGTCCCTCCCGAAGCTGTGTGCTCAGTGGAAGAGGACGACCATCCCAGATAGAAGGAGGGTACCAATCTTCAGTCAAGGGTATATGATAGCTGCGCTCCCCTGCTAGAACCTCCAAACAAGCTCAAGAAAATAAAGGCATTTCTTTGATCTTTCTGAAAATTATATGGCTACAAAAACTGCTTCTGAGTATCCTTGTTATGGCATTTTTCTCCCCATAATGTTTCATATAGAACAGGGGTCCCCAACTCTTGGTCTGTGGACTGGCACTGGGCCACACAAATAAGCAAAGGCCTATTCGCCGGATGCAGGCAGCATGTGAAATGACACCCCCTCTAGTCTGTGGAAAAACCTCTCTCCACGGAACCGATCCCTGGTGCCCAAAATCTATAAATCAGCAATGGAAAATTTTAGATAATACTTGAAAAATGGCATTCAAAGATATGACAATATGGCAGTGGTGAAATCTGTAGAATCCTCTAGGTTATGACGCCGGCTCGTGCCTTAGCCTCAGCTGGTGCTCGCTGATTGGCTAAGGCGCGAGCTGGCTAAAAGGCGGGAACTGTGAGGCTGGCGATTGGAGCCGCCTCCTGACAGCCGGATATATAAGAGCTGTCAGAGACGGAGCGTTTTTGGGCTCTGAGGTGTTTGTTCGTTCCTGTTGAGTTGTTGTTGAGCACCGTTGGCTCTTATAATAAAAGACTGTTCTTTATTACCTGGCCTCCTCATTGCCTCCTCTCAATACGCAATACTGGCGACGAAGATGGGATCTTTACAGCGGTGATTGATAAGCCAAATAGACGCCATTTGTGAGGTATGGCCAATCAACCCTTTTTCGGGCCGTTTGAGCCAGCCACCGAATCCTGGGACACTTTTCTGGAACAATTTGAATGCTTCTTACAAGCAAATGAAACCACAGAGATGCCCAATGTTCGGAAGAAGGGATTTTTCCTCAGCCTCTGTGGCCAGGAAATGTTCGGAACAGCGAAGGCACTGGTGGCCCCACAGTTGCTGCGTGAAGTTCCGTGGGACGTTCTGGTTGATAAATTAAAAAACCATTACGCCCCAGCGCCTTCGCGAATAGCCAGAAGACATTCATTCCGCCAACGGGTGCAGAAAGAGGGGGAATCGGTGGCGAGCTATGTGGCAGCACTCCGGTCAGCCGCATCACAGTGCGAATTTCATGACCTGGACGATAACTTGCTGGAGCAGCTGGTCAGTGGAGTGCATGATTTGAGGCTCCAACGGCGGTTACTGGCCCGAAAAGAATTGACTCTAGCGTCAGCTATAGATGAAGCCCAAGCGACTGAGATGTCCGAAAAGTCAGCGACTGAAATTCATAGATTTCATGCTTCAAAACCGCCGCCCTCAGGGGAATCTGTCATTCACCATGCAGATTCAGAACTGACAGATTCCTCAGATGAAGGGGACAGCGTGAGTCGCCTAAGAATGGCGCAAAATAAGAAGCGTTCCTGGAAGCCAAAACAAGTTCCATTCAAGTGTGCAGGCTGCGGCGGTAATCACGAAAGAGCAAACTGCAGTTTCAAATCAGCAGTATGTCTGCGTTGCAATAAAAAGGGGCATTTAGCCAAAGTTTGCCGGGCCGTTTTGCCTCTGGCGGAACCCTGGCCAGAGACAGTGAAGAATAAAAAACCGTTCAGAAAACCTTTTAGCCAACGTGATGAGTGTTTTGAAGTGAACCATGCCACCTCGACTAAGCCCAGCAACAAGATTTACCTCACGGTAAATATCGAGGGGGTACCCTGTAAAATGGAGCTAGATACGGGGTCCTCCAAGTCAATAATTTCCTGGGCTACACTTGCGCCTGATGCCGGAAATGTTAAAAGTCAACTCAAGCAATGCACCATTCGACTAAAAGACTATCAAGGTCACGATTCCTGTCATCGGCTGCGATCTCTTCAAAGTTAGCCATGGCGATTCAAGGCGTCTTCCATTGGTGGTGGTAAAAGGAAATTTACCCAGCCTCCTGGGGCTTGATTGGTTTGAGGCATTCGGCCTCAACGTTCTAGGAGTCCACTCGGCTAACTCAGACGTCTGCGGGGACATCCTCCAGGAATTCACAGATGTGTTTGACGGCAAATTAGGTGAATATCGGGGAAAGCCCATCTCTTTTAATTTGGACCCCCAAATTACGCCCATTCGATTGAAGGCTAGAAGGGTGCCGTTTGCCTTGCGTCCTAAGGTAGATCAGGAGCTTGAAAAGCTTGTTGCCCAAGGAGTACTGGAACAGGTAGAACATTCCCCTTGGGAAACACCTATTGTGGTTCCCATAAAGCAGGACGGATCCATACGGATCTGTGCTGATTACAAGGGAACCATCAATAGAGCTCTACAAGCTAACCCCTACCCGGTGCCTGTGGTGCAACACTTGTTGCACTCCTTAGGCCGGGGATCCATTTTCGCAAAACTCGACCTGGCACAATGATGCAACGGCTTTGGCGCAGACTATTGTCACACACCGAGGGGCATTCAAGTGCAAATGCCTTCAATTCGGCGTTTGCGTGGCCCCCGGTTTGTTCCAATGTCTGATGGAGCGTTTGCTCCATGGGATTGAGGGTGTCGTCCCTTATTTTGACGACATCCTCATTGCAGCCAATAGTCGCGATAACCTCAGAACTAAACTCAAAGCGGTTCTGAGCAGAATCAGGGCTGCGGGGCTCAAGTTAAAAAAACATAAGTGCGTTTTTGGAGTACCTAGGGTGGAATTCCTGATTCCTTAGGACTCCCGGGCATCCACCCCACACCTCGAAAATTGAAGCAATCAGGAACGCCCACCCCTGCCAATAAAAACCGAGCTGCAGGCTTTTCTCGGTTTACTAAACTTCTACGCTATGTTTTTGCCTCATAAGGCATCCGTGGCAGAGCCTCTTCACAGACTCCTCCATGCCAAGTGCCCTTGGCAGTGGGGTCGACATGAAGAGGCGGCTTTCCGGGGCGTGGAAGGCTTGGTCACATCCTCATCTGGCTTAGGACAATATGTCCCTAGGCAGCCACTTTCGCTTTCTTGTGACGCCGCCACGGGATCGGGCTGTCTTAAGTCACATCCTGCCCAACGGCTCCGAGGCTCCAATTGCCTATTATTCCAGGACGCTCTCGGCGCCCGAGCGGAATTATAGCCAATTGGATAAGGAGGCGTTGGCAGCTGTGGCAGGAATTAAAAAATTCCATGATTATGTCTATGGGCGTTTTTTTCAATTGGTCACCGACCACAAACCTCTTTTGGGGTTATTGGCCGGTGACCGCCAAACGCCTCCTATTCTTTCGCCTCAAATGTCCAGATGGACCGAATTTTTGGCAGCATATAACTATCAACTAGTGCACAAGCCTGGCCGAGCACTAGGGCATGCTGATGCCCTTAGCCGTTGCCCGCTTCCGGAGGTCGCAATAGACCCGGCCCCCACAGCATCAGTGTTGCTCATTGACGAATGGCAGGGGCCTATCTCGGCCGCTGACGTCGCCAAGCACACTGTCTCGGATCCTACCCTGATCCGTGTTCTCGATTGGGTACGCAGGGGATGGCCCAACACAGTCATGCCCCCTGAGTTCGTGCCTTTTCAGCGTAGGCAACATGAATTGTCTGCGTTGAAAGGCTGCCTAGTCTGGGGAAATAGAGTAGTTGTACCCAAGGAGCTAAGGGTACCAATATTACAGAGCCTTCATGAGGCACACCCTGGCATCGTGCGCATGAAGGCATTGGCCCGCAGCTACGTCTGGTGGCCCAAGCTGGACCAGGACATCGAGCTGTGGGTTTCCAAATGCCAGCGCTGCCAGCTCTCCAGGCCAGTTGCACCTGCAGCCCCGATCAGGGACTGGGAAGGCCCCAAGGCGCCTTGGTCCAGAGTCCATTTGGACTTCGCTGGACCATACATGGGCCAGACCTTTCTAGTGGTCGTGGATGCCTACTCCCGCTGGGTGGAATTGGCACGCATGCCCTCCACCACGGCGGAAGCCACCATCAGAGTGTTAGAACAGCTCTTTGCCACCCATGGGTTGCCCGACGTCATAGTGACAGATAACGGGCCCCAATTCACAGCGGCACCCTTCCAAACCTTCTTGGCCCAGCGTGGCATTCGCCACGCACCCACGGCTCCGTTCCACCCGGCAGCTAACGGACGGGCAGAACGGGCCGTAAGATCGGCCAAAGAAGCATTAGGCCGGTTAGGGCCTACTGATTGGCATACCAGAGTCTGCCAGTATCTCCTGGCACAACACGCTACGCCCTGCCCCACTTCCAATCTAAGCCCCGCGGAATTATTAATGGGACGCCGGATCAGGACAACTCTGGACCAGCTGCACCCTTCGTACTGCCCGGAGAGGTTGCCGGATTGAGGGTGTGGTACGAGGACATTCGGAATTGGGGATCCAGTTTTTGCACAAAACTATGGGGCGGCGCCCAAATGGGTGGCCGGCCACGTAATAACCATAACGGGACCCTGTTCTTACAGGGTCCGGTTGGAAGACGGGCGAGAATGGAGGTGACACATAAATCAACTACGGCGGCGACCAACGTTACCCCCCTACGGGCATACCAGCCACTCTCCGCCAAGCCAAGACCAAGACCTGCATTTTCCACCAAGCCTCTCCATGCCTAACGGAGAACCCTGCCAGGCCTCCCGTTCAGCAGACACTAATTCAGATGACTACCAGGCCTCCGCCCCACGGCAAACTGTTTCGGAGGGACACCAACCCTCTAAAACCGGAGCGTTCTCGTCGGGGGACTTACCGGGAGATCCAGGATTCCGGACATCAGCGAGGCCTCCAGTAGCAGCAAGGGCAACACCCCCGGCCAACTTCCAAAAAGTTGCGGCCGCTCCTCTTGGGCTGGGCTCCGCCCCTGTTCTAAGACGATCAGGGCGGAGCCGACGCCGGCCGGCGTATTTGTCCGACTACGCATGCGCTTGCTGGGAGGGAAGGGGTGTAGAATCCTCTAGGTTACGACGCCGGCTCGTGCCTTAGCCTCAGCTGGTGCTCGCTGATTGGCTAAGGCGCGAGCTGGCTAAAAGGCGGGAACTGTGAGGCTGGCGATTGGAGCCGCCTCCTGACAGCCGGATATATAAGAGCTGTCAGAGACGGAGCGTTTTTGGGCTCTGAGGTGTTTGTTCGTTCCTGTTGAGTTGTTGTTGAGCGCCGTTGGCTCTTATAATAAAAGACTGTTCTTTATTACCTGGCCTCCTCATTGCCTCCTCTCAATACGCAATTTTTTTACTACTGGTTCTCTGGGGGTGGCTTGGTGGGTGTGGCGTAGCTTGGTGAGTGTGGCAAGGGAAGGATACTGCAAAATCTCCATTCCCACCCCACTCCTGGGGCCAGCCAGAGGGGTTATTTGCCGGTTCTCTGAACTACTCAAAGCTTTTGCTACTGGTTTGCCGAACTGCTCAAAATTTCCACTACCGGTTTCCAGAACCTGTCAGAACCTGCTGGATTTCATCACTGCAATATGGCTATAATATGTAACAATGTTGTGGTAATGAAATATTCCAGTTGTTGTAAACTAGTGATATTACTGGAGTGATGTATATGAATACAACAGCTGAAAATGAAAAGCAGTTCTGGGTAGATCTGCTAGGAGGGATGTTCTGAGGTGATGCTGCTTACATTTTTTCCTGATTGAGATCTAATGCCTCAGCCTCTGTGGACATGGCTCCTGGGACTTCTTGGACTTTAGGCTGACTATAAAATATCTGTTTTATTTCTAGGCTCTCAGTCTGCCAGTGGTAGGATCTCAGCTAGTGGGACTGATTCCTAAAAAGGCCATGTTAGATGCGGCAGAATTTTATATCAAGAAAGAAAATGTCTTCATCCTTGAGGAGGAACATAAAATTAGACTGGTAACTTTTGATATCCATTTATATCTTGGTTTTATATAACAGAAAAGTTAAAAAAAACCTCATGTGTCCTATAAAATGCATTAAGTTGGATGTTCATTACCTCAAACTGCAGTGAATGGTTTTCCTTTAATTTCTCATGACAGATATTTCTAAGCTCTTAGTTTGAAGATACTTTTTATTCCTTTGTTATTACCTAACATACCTTTCTAGAGAATGGGATCCTGCACTATGTTAAATCACAATGTGGTTTGTTTGGTTTTATCATGTTGTGTAAATCTAGTCAACTGTGATTTATCTAGTACAGGTGTTGGCAGCCAACGGCTCCGGAGCCACATGTGGCTCTTTGACCCCTCTCCTGTGGCTCTCTACCAACCTGCTCTCCACCTCTCCATCCTGAGACAGTGGCCCAACCCGGCTGTGGCCAAAGCTAACTTCACTAACATGAGGGCTGGCGGGGTGGGAATGGGATCCAGGAGGAGAGTACGACGGAAAGGGGGACAGGCCCACAGCTGAGGAGCGAGCACAAGCCGTGGCAGCGGTATCTGTCCCGATACTTAGCAGTCTACATTACACTGCTCAGTGTAATGTCAGTGAAAAATAAAGGAACAGAAGACCCTCATCTGTTTCAAATGCCAATTTCTATTTAATAATATGAATTTTTATTCTTCAATCTCAGGTAATTAATCGATTGGGCTTGGATTCTTTGTCTCCATTCAGTCCTAAGGAGCGCATAATTGAGTATGGATATTTTCATTTTCTTACAGTTGGTTGTATGGTGATAGTGCATGTCTGAAGACTTTGGCTGGATGGGTGATATATGGATTTTTAATTGAAGTTAACATACATAACATAACATAACATCAGAGTTGGAAGGGACCTTGGAGGCCTTCTAGTCCAACCCCCTGCCCAGGCAGGAAACCCTCATATATTGTGTATATATAGGTCTTAACCTATGGAGCCAGAGATAAAAGTGCAATCTGGAGAAACAAACATTATCTGCTAGTTCTTAACTTTTTCAGAAGAATGGTCAAGTTTCAAAAAAGCATGTTGTATATCTTAAGCACAAGTTAAAAGATGCAATTCATTTCCAGTTTATAATTATGCAAATGTGTTGCACCTGTTTAAGATTTAATTAAATACTTTTTTTTATTCAAAAAGTTTTACAAAAAATTTCCCCCCCTTTCCCCCAGCCCCCCTCCCCTCTCCCTTCACAAATAATTACTTCACTTAATTAAGTATTATTTAATTCACATAACATTATGATACCAAGAGATCTGCTTTTGCTTGGGAAACTCAAAACCATATTCCAAGTGAGCAAATTTTTTACATTTTTCTGGCTCAAATAATGTCTTGTTACTTTGGATCATTTTCTCATCCAAAAATCTGTATTCCTATATCTGGCAGAGAGATGTCTGAGTACACTCCTTTCTTGACTTCACTTTGTTTTTAATCAGCAGCATTTTATAGTACCAACGGAAGAGAATATTTGTACATCAGGGTTGAAATGTGGGATCCAAGGGTAAAATGCTACCGGTTCCCACCGGTTCCAGCTAACTGGTAGTTAAAAAAAAGCTACCAGTTCGTCCAAACTGGTATTTCCAAAAATCAGCTATGCCGTGGGATTTATATTCTCTAGAAAGCAGGAAATCCTGCTTTCTAGCGAATATAAATTGTGCGGCACAGCTGTTCCCCCCCTCGAGGTTCTACTTACCTTCTTAAACCTCCTTTTTCCACACAAAGAGCGCGTTTGGTGCACACTGTGTATGCGCATGCACAGTGTGCATTTAGTGTGCATTGTGCATTTGTACGCAGCATGTGTTTGGTGTGAAATGTGGATGGGCGTGCGCAGCATGCATTTGGTGCACACTGTGCAGGGGTGCACACAGCACGTATTTGGCACACACCGTGCAGCGAACTGGTGGCAAACCACAGAGGATCTCACCACTGGTGGGATCCTTGGTGTTCTCTAACTTGGTTGTTTTCTTGCAGGCATTTCTTTGCCAGACTAGGTGCACCAATGATGTTACCTAGTCTGGTAATGAAATATCTGCAAGAAAACCCCCAAACTCAGAGAACACCAAGGACTGAACAGCATTTTAAAGTTTCTGAAAGTGATTTTTTTCAAATGCTTTTTACTTTTGGAAGGGACATGGTGGAGGACGACAAAGAAAAAGGCTGTCTAGTGTCTTTGTCTCTTCACACCTTTGTGCAGAAAGTTGGTGCAAGATCAGCTGCTCCTGGAGGAGGATCAGTATCAGCAGCAATATCATCTCTGGTATGTAGCTACTTCAATACCCCATTTTAAAACTATTATTCTAAACAGTGATTCCACACAGGACTTCTCCTGTAATGCTGATGCTGAGCTTCATCAGCAAGATTTGAAATTTGAAAATAAATTGCTCTCAGCCAATGCTGAGTTCAAACTTTTCCTGTTTTTGATCATCCTTGGAAATACTTATTCTGTATTTTTGTTTGAGTGTAGCTAAAAGATTGCTTCTTGATCTGCCAGCCAAATGACATTGAAATCAACACCTGAGGAAATTTTTCTATATCTATGAGCCATAGACACACACAGTCCAGAAATTAATTCAATCAATTATACTGTAATTATGCTTATGCTCTTCCTTCAGCTTTACTTTACAGATCTGTGAAGGTAATAATAAAGTTACTTTTTCATCATCATTTTAACTGTGAACTGTTGTTAATTGCTGCAGTCGCTAAATGAGAACTACATGTAGTTCAAAATAATATGGATATCCAAAAATATTAACTAATATCTCAAAATCAGATCGTTACGTGCAATTACTTTTTCCCAGAACATCACTACATCACAGTTTTAGAGCAAGAAAATTTACAGCAATGACAAGAAAATTTTATTTGGAGTAGAATTGGAGTAGAATAAATCATTATACAAGTTTCAAAAAAGAAATGTGGCCTTGCTCTTCCAAATTTTAAACTGTATTCTAGAATAAGCTGTTTGACAGCAGAATGTTACTATTGGAAGGAGTTGGCCTAGCTAGCGGGCTCCAGATGGTACAGTTGCGCCCCTTTCTAGACCGGGATGCCTTGTGCACAGTCACTCACGCCCTCATGACATCTCGTCTGGATTACTGCAATGCTCTCTACATGGGGCTCCCCTTGAGGGGCACCCGGAGGCTTCAGTTAGTCCAGAATGCGGCTGCGCGGGTGATAGAGGGAGCCCCTCGTGGCTCCCGTGTGACACCTATCCTGCACAGACTGCACTGGCTACCTGTGGCCTTCCGGGTGCGCTTCAAGGTTTTGGTGACCATCTTCAAAGCGCTCCATGGCATAGGGCCGGGCTACCTACGGGACCGCCTACTGCTACCGAATACCTCTCACCGACCCGTGCGCTCTCACAGAGAGGGACTCCTCAGGGTGCCGTCAGCGAGACAGTGTCGTCTGGCGACACCCAGGGGAAGGGCCTTCTCTGTGGGCTCCGCCTCTGGAACGAACTCCCCTCAGGACTTCGTCAACTTCCGGACCTCCGAACCTTCCGTCGCGAGCTTAAAACACATTTATTCATCTGCGCAGGACTGGACTAGATTTTAAATTTATAGGGGTTTTAATTGGTTTTAATATTTATACTATTTTTAATAATTGGCTTTTAGAATAAGTTTTTTAATGGTTATCTTAATTTGTACATATATGTTTTTATTTGCCTGTGAACCGCCCTGAGTCCTTCGGGAGATATGAATAAATAAATAAATAAATAAATAAATAATAAATAAAAGAGGAACACATCCTGAAAAGCAAATTATAAAATAAAGCTTGACAAAAATATGGAACTCTTCTTGGAAAATAATGCCCAATAATTTTACCATTAGCCTTTTTTGAGAATACTTTTCATGTTGGAGATGACTACAGTAAGAAAAGTATAATTACATATGCAAACATGGAATAGACTAAAGACAAAGAAAGAATTTGATGTACAAAGACAAACTGCTGGAAGAATAAAATCTGACTTCAGAAATGAGGGACATTAAGAAAACGACAGAATTTGAAATCCTTATTGAAAATCAAGATTATCTATATATAACCTTCTAATTAGTTCTGATACGGGGACAAAACAAATGAAAGCATTTATGTTAAATTGGATGCAAAACTTCAAAGACATTGTCTCAATACAACAATGGGAAGACTTATTGAAGAAGCTATGATCTGAGAGAAAACTGGTATAAAAAAATTTACAGATTGTATACAGCTCCATCAATAATGGCCAAAGCAATCAAATTATATGGTAATCAGAGCTGGAAATGCCACAAGGCAGAAGAAACATTCTGCCATATGTGGTGGATATGCAAAGCTTTGGAAAGACACACCACCATTCAGAGAATGTCAGGATCAGGGACGGATTGGGGAGGGTGTACCAGGGTGCAAGAGGGTTCAAGGGTTGGGGAAGGTGCCCAGAGTGAACAAGTGTTAGATAAGGAACTCTCTCTCCCTCTCCCCCCCCTCTCCCTGTCTCCCTCTCCCTCCCCCTCTCCTTCTCACTCTCCTCTGCAAGCAGTTTTTCTCCCCAGTATTTTGATGTAACATAAAAAGTCCCTGCCGCCTGGTGATTGGTGAAATTAGGAAAGTGTAGACATATTGCCTTTTTCCCCTCCTGTGTGACAAAGGCATTTCAGAACATCAGGTCTCTCCTTCTAGGGAGCAGCACTTGGTTGCATGGTGGGATTAATGACATATGGAAAACGTCAATTTGAGGACCTGGACCCAGTTATGAGGCAACTCATACCCCCGTTTCATCAGGCCATGAATCAACTAATTGCTATAGTAGATAGGGACTCCTTGGCATTCAGCAGCTACATGGTGAGTGAAATGTTCATACTTTCAGCAACTCTGTATTTTGTGCATCTTGTATCTTTGGATAGAAGAATGTGGGATGGAGTTGGGGAGTTTTTTGCTTTTTGCTTGATGAAGGCTGTATTTTTGGGGAAAAGGTGGAGTGCATATGAAAGGTAAGGTGAAAATAAGTTCTGGGAATCTATCTTACAGCCTCACCCTCCATTCCTGTTCCATAGAATAATAGCCTAAATATGTGTTTGTGTTCTCTACAGGATGCTATGAAACTTCCTAAGCAGACCTCTGAGGAGAAAGAGAGGTATTACTGGGCCTTTTGTTCAGATGAAACTACAGTACTTGCTTTCATAGCAGTTCAGAAGTTGCTCAAAATATTCCAAAATGTACATTTTGATGAAATTCTATGGTTACTTGTTAAAGGTTCTTAGTACATTTCATAAATCCTAAGTGATTTGTGAGTGATTGAACCTCATAAATCCAGTCTAAGGTTGTTTAAAAAACCTGTTTAAAGTGCAGCAGGACAGGGAATTCAACATTTGGCCAATGAACTGCCTGCAGATCAGCTGACCAGCAGAGAAATGCAAGGTGCTCCTTCGTTTCCTTCTCTCTCCATATCCAGGATTGCTGACTTTCCTGTGTGGATGGAAGTAGAAATGGGTTTTGTTCCCTGGGGCTGATGAGAAAAAGCAAAAAGTCTTAGGCTTCCTCTTTCCTGCCCAAGTTCAGCTGTTTTAGGAAATGATGCAAATGATTATCTTGGAGTGGAGAAAGCTCCATGCAGTGTCCACTATTGAATATTGTGACCAATGTGATCTTTGAAGACAAAACTTTTTCTATCCTACTCTAGGCGTCAGACTGCCCTTTATTAAATTCTGTAAAGAAATTCTCAGTGGGTGACAATGTTTGTTCATCTGTTGATCTAGTATATTGTATGCTATACTTGGGAGTTGGGACTAATGTTGTGGTCTCCTGTGTTCTAGCCTGACGCCTCAACCATTACATCAAACTGGCTCTCATGTCCCATGTAGGGCCATGCAAATTTTCTTAGAAAAGAAGAACTGATAGTTTAGCTTCATATGTTGTAAAGAAAATAGTAATATTCCTACTTTGCAAGATAAAGATGTTTTTAAGCAATGAAGAGAAAAGAAGGAAAACCTTATGGAGTGAGCAAGTAAGGAGCTCTTGCTTCACACAGGGGAGAAATAGTCACTGAAAGATGTAATGGCTGAATGGGTTATGAGTTTCTCATTGTAAGGATAGCTCAGACTACTGTTGCATTAATTGCACAATTATAAAAGAAAAGAAACTAAGTAGAAAATATAGCAGATCTTCAGTCTAGGAGGAGATAGCTGCATAGGACAATGACCTGGAGCCGGAGCCAAGGGGACAGGTGAGACCCTCTAGCCCAGGAGTCTGCAACCTTAAACACTCAAAGAGCCATTTGGACACGTTTCCCACAGAAAAGAAAACACAGGAAGCCAACAATTTAACAATCGGTGTGACTGGGTGGGCATGGCCAACTCAATGTTACTCAGTCCCACCCAGTCACATGACTCCCCCAGCCACGCCCACCCAGCCGGTCATTAGGGCAGAGAACCAGTTGTTAAATTATTTGCCATGCCCTGCCATGCTGCACCCCTCCCCTCCCAGACCCTCTTGCCACATATGGCCTTGGGTTTATTCTTCATCTCTCTCTGTCTCTCTCTGTCTCTCTCTGTCTCTGACTCTCTCTCCACTCCCCCTCCCTTTCTTTTTCTCTCTCCCTCTCTCTCTCCTCTCTCTTTCTCTCTCTCCCTCCCTCTCCTCTCTCTTTCCCTCTGTCTCTGTCTCCTCTTTCTCTCTCTCTTTCACTTTCTCTCCTTTCTTTCTTTCTCTCTCTGTCTCTGTCTTCTCTCTCCTCTCTCCCTTCCTCTCTCTTTCTGTCTCCTCTCTCTTTTTCTCTCCTCTCCCTGTCTCTCCTCTCTCTGTGTGTCTCTTTCCCTCTCTCTTCCTTCTCTCCTCTTTCTCTCTGTCTCATCTCTCTTTCCCTTTCTCTTTCTCCATCTCCCTCCCTCTTTGTCTCTCTTCTCTCTTTCTCCCTCTCTTTCTTTCTCCTCTCTCTGTCTCTCGTTCTTTCTCTCTCTTTCTCTCCTCTTTCTCTCTTCTCTCTCTCTTTTTTTCTCTGTGCCTCCTTCCCTCCCTCTCTCTCTCTCTTGTCTCTCTTTCTCTGTTTCTTTCTTTCTCTCCTTTCTCTCTTCCCTCTCAGTCTCTCTCTTTACCTCCTCTGTTTTTATTGCAAGATAGATGGTTTTACAGTTTGCTTCTTTTGGCTTTCCCTGGGTTGGGATTGTCCTCCCAGATTTATTTCATTGTTTTCATTCCCTGTCTGCAGGCGTACAGCAGCCATGCAGCTAGGCCTGAAGAATGCTGTTGATGTCCCTTTCTCTTTGGCAGAAAAAGTTAACTCTTTATGGCCTTTTTTGAAAGAAATGGCACAGCATGGAAACATAGCCTGCAAATCAGATATTCAGGTATTTGTGCTGCCCAGTCTGAGGCAGACTGGACAGAGCTGATCTTCAGTTGTGCAACTAATTATTTCATTGAGTTGAACTCTTGTCATAAATTGGTTGAGGCCATAGTTGACTGCATCAAGTTGGTAGGTTCCATTCCCCCTGGTCACTGGCTTCTCTTCTCCTGTTACTGATTTTAGGTGGCAGCTAAAGCTTTAGAAGCAAGTGTGTTTGGAGCCTATTTCAATGTCATCACCAACTTGAAAGATATAACAGATGAAGATTTCACACAACAGGTAGGAATTGTTCACATTTGCTTAGAACTATGGACAATTTAGCATTAGTTTGAAACAGCTCTGCAGCTATATTAAGATTGGTTGAGATTATTTGGATTCTGTGTGGTTTGAGCTGGACTGGAGGGCTGGTTGTTAGAAGGATAATGGAGGAGGCAGAGACAAGCAAGTGACAACAGCTCTCTTTATTAGAGTGAGACTTCAGCAAGGGGCATCGGTAGAAGGTGCCCCTTTTATGTACCTGGCTGAAACACTAGCCAATGAGATTTGAATGTTTTCCCGCTGGGGTATCTACCAATAGGGTTGTATACAACACTGGTGACTCCCTTGCTAGACTGCTTTTTTTACATTTTTCTCTAAGATAACAGACACTTGACAGAAGGTGTTTTCCAGATGACTTAGATCAGGGGTGTCAAACTCACATTGTCACAGCAGCATCATGTGATGTATCATGACTTTTTCCCCCTTCAGTAAACCAGGCATGGGCATGGCCAGTGTGTGACACATTTGGCCCGTGGGCCGCAGGTTTGACAGCCCTGACTTAGATGATGGCATTCTTTAAGTCAAGGGTTTCAATCACAGTTTCACAGTTAAGGAAAGTCTAAGAGATAACATATGATACAGTTTTTAGACAGATGTCAACCAGGTCTAACAGACATTGTCCCCTCTCTCAATCTTAGTTTGAGTTCATGCATTAGAACTTATTTTTAACTGTGCCTTACTTAGTTCAAGTATGGTAGGGAATGAATGCTTCACCACAATGACTCAAGAAATTCACTAAACATCCCCCTCATGACAAAGACCTCACTTCCCTTAGAGATTGTTTCTCTACTTTGGCAACTTTAAAATGTGTGGACTTCAACTTCCATAATTCTTCAACCAGCATTCCTGGCTGAGGCATTCTGGGAGTTGAAGTCTTAAGGTTGAAGTCTTAAAATCTTAAAGTTGCCAAAGTTGGGAAATAGTGCCTTAGACTAGAGCTGCTTGTCAGGGATTTGTCAATTTTAGCCGGTCTTTTGAGTCAAAATAGTTTTAAAAGGACAAGTTCCCACCTCACCCTGTTATTGTCTCATGTCTCCTTCCTCATCCTCCTACATTTTTTTCTTCCTGTTATTTTGCTTTATTGCTTCACGCTAATTGGCTACTCTTGAGATCTACATGTTGTGTTTAAACCACATTTTATGCACGGTAATCACTATGGTAGCTGACCTACGTTCCATTCTGAGAATCTGATCTTCCTTTGTTTATTTTGCTATACTTATGTATTATATTTATGCTATAGTTTTTGTAAAATCTTATCATATTATATTACACAGTCTGAAATCAATCCAGGAAAAAATCCTTTCCTTACTGTACCTGGCAACTGAATTGCAGTGCCCTCACAAAATGTGTTCAAATAGGATAATTAAAGCCTCACTATGCAAAATACCACTCCTTCATAAGTAATTCAGGACTAAAGTAAGTAATTCTCTGTCTCTCTGCATCTCTCTGTCTCTGTCTATGTTTCTCTCTTCCCTTTTGCAGATGCACAGGAATATTTCATACTTCTTGGAGGAAGCCCAAAAGAATACAACAGTTATCCTAGATCATCTGGACAAGCGGGCAACATGAAATATTGTATCTACAACCAATTGGTTAAACATAAAATTCTTATCTATAATACTGTTCAGCTACATTCAGACAGATTTAACACTTTTGAGAAAAAGAAAAAAATATATAACTTACTTTCTATCCTATACGTGCATGAATTTTGTTACAAATCCAGTTTTCTGGTGTGACTAAAAGGGATCTCTTTTTGCTGCCTGTTATCCTATCTTAATAATCATGATAGCAATATGAAGCAATGTTCAAAGTCTTCTGTAGAAAGCATTAAATCTACAAAATACGAGCTATGTAGCATATTGTTTTAGCCAATATGCCAAGATTGTTAAATTAAGTAAAGTTACCGATAGGAAAATACCGAGCCCACCAGCACATTATTTCATTATTTGAATGACGAGTGTATCTTGAGTGGAATTTTGTAAAGTGGAAATAAATCATGTTGTCCTCAATAAATTCTGGCTATGAGGAGGGTTTTTTGTGTGCATCAATGCTTAGATATATATACTGCTGTGACATTATGATTATGGAAAGATGTACTGCATTTATTCTTATACTGATTACCAGGTCTCGTCATGATACTTTCTCTTTTATAAGTATATTCTTTCGTAATTCTATAAAGAATTGCTTGTGCAGTAATATTTCAGCTGACTAATGTTACCTGACGTTATTTGGAGGGCTTTGTTTTTCAAAGTAGGAATGGACAGTCTTTATACATAGACAGAACCTAGACAGAACAAGTCCCATGGAGAGCCTGCAGGAAAAGACTCTTCGCGAGCCAGTATGAGACTTCCATCTCCAGTGGGAGAAAAGAGGGCAGGGACTGGTTCTGAGGACATTCACAGTGTCAGTTTTTCTGTCATGGACATACACTGTGGTGATCAAGTGTTTGTAATCAAACAATTTTTTTTCATTACTCAAATTTTGTCAATGAGTGGGCCTTTTCACTAGGTTCAAATATTTTTTCACCTGAATAAAGAAATTGGCATGCTGTACTCCCTGCTGTATATAGCTCTCTTTTTTTGCATTTATACTTTTATTGTTTATATATAAAATACGAAGAGAAGTAGAAATGGGAAATTAGGGCAACGAAAAAGAGAGGGGAAAAAAAATGTGAGGTACGGGTGGGGGAGAAGGCACTGACTTTTGATTCTTTTTAGCATAGTACAAGATAAAAAACACTCCAGCCTCAACTTTTTGCTTTTACGCATTAATATATAACTAGTCATTTCTATAACAACAAATCTTTCTGATCAACAAAATCAAAGTTTCATTTTTTTCATCACAAGCACAAAATCCAGAAGTGATATACAAATGAAAAATGCACTTAAATATATTCTCTGAATAAAACCTATATAAAATAGAATAGAATAGAATAGAATAGAATAGAATAGAATAGAATTTTATTGGGCAGGTGTGATTGGACACACAAGGAATTTGTCTTGGTGCATATGCTCTCAGTATACATAAAAGAAAAGATACCTTCATCAAGGTACATTTACAACACAAATGACGGTCATAGGGTACAATTTAACACTTAATGATACAACACTTACTGATAAGCATAGGGTACAAATACAAATACAAATATGACTCAGCAGTGAATAATATTCATACAGTATCATTAATTGCTATTTGCAATTTGTCCTACTAATGAAAATCAGTGTATTTATCTCAACTCTTTGACTGGCACAATCATTCCCTCTGGCCTGCATGGTGCAGTGGAAGCTAAAACCAATTCTGAATATACTTTGATTTCTGTTCACAATTCTATACCAAGGGAACTTTATATAAGAACAGGCAAAAGGGGCATCTTGAGTATAATTGTACAGATCTTCTATGAGCTGAAAAGTCCTTGTACGTGGAATCTTGGCATCTGTCAATGGGAAGGCTTGCCAGCGGAACAATTTCCCCCAGTATTGCCTTTCCCTTGCAGGCCTAACTCCTAGATATGGTTATTCTTTTATAGGGCAAAGTAATAGTAGTGTGATGAGAATACAGCATGTATAGCTGCAAAGAAAATACTTTCTCCACCTGCAGCTTTCATAAACTCCAATGTATGCCCTCTTGTTTTTCATCAGATTCCATATATGAGTTTGCCTTTAATTTGAATTTTTCAGGAGAGACTTTTCAGAGAAAACCTAGAGTGAAAAAGAAACTTTAGTCAGATTTTAAAAATGCTCTTCTAGCTTATGTTGACCACTATTAAAGGCATTGTTTGCTTTTGTTATATTTTTGACTACTAAATTAGCTGATTTAGTGAAATATAGGCAAACTTATCAATTAGAAAAATACATTTTCCGTAGCAAAAACTAATTCTGTGCTCTCAGGAAAGATTTTCATAAAAAATTAGAGTTGGTAAATCCACTTGAACACTTCTGTCTAGTGGACAAACGTGGCTGATAATTTACTGATGTAATTACTTACTGAATGCTCCAGAAGACAAAAAAATATAGCTCACCTTTATTTATTTATTTATTAGATTTTTATACCGCCCTTCTCCCGAAGGACTCCTTGAAGCAATGATTTTCCTGCCACTCCTCAGTTTAATTTGTATTATTACTGTGTACCTAATTTCCAATACAATCTTTCAAATTTTTTATTTATTTAATTATATAAAATACAAAGAAAAAATAAAAATAGGATATTAAGGGAAGGAAAAGGAGTGGGGAAAAGGAGGTGTGAGATATAAGAGGGGAAAAAAGAAAAAAAGATGTTGACTTCCGACTCTTCTTAGCACAGTACAAGATAAAAACACTCCAACCTCAACTTTTTGCTTTTACAAATTAATATATAACTAGCCATTTCTATAACAACGATTGTTTTAATTAAAATTTTTAAAAAACAAACAAACATAAAAACAAACATGACACTTTTTCTGAATAGAATATTGACCGAGTCAAAATTTATTCAGCTTATAACATAAGAATTTCCCAAATATAATTTATATATTTCAATTTCTGTCATAATATTTTCCCCTACTTTTTTATTTTTCATCTCTACTTAATATTTAATATACAATCAATATTGCCATGCGCCCTAACATCCTATCTTAATTTTATTTCCTTTCATTATCTTATTTCTCCATTTATCACATATATTTCTCAAAATCACCACATTTGTAAATTATCATCAATTTGTTTTCTCTTATTTCTTTATTTCTATTGAAACTCTTTAATTTAAACATAGTCATTTCCATCCTTAGTTTCTATTTTTTTAATTATAGCTTGATATTTCACATTTATCTCTTAATGTCAATTATTTTCTAGGATGGACCAATTTATCATTTCTTATTTCCCTATTAATCATTTACCATTTTACCAAAGTCAATATATTTCTTCAGATTTGCTTTTCACGCCACCTTTTTCAGGTACAAACATTATCTTAATCTCTTAATCCTCTTCTTTTTCTTAATTTCTATTCATATCTTATTCAATTTCAATTTCATTTGAAATTTCATATCTTAATCCCTTCTAAATACATCATATTTTATATTACAATCACAAATATTAATAATGATAGTTACTTATTACTATAGGTATATATCATATTATCCTTCCTCCTTTCCATTAATTACTCCTTTTAACCATTTTTTTTTGCAAAAAGTTTTTTTATTTTTTAAAAACATAATAGTAAAAAAAAAAAAAGGTGGCTGGATGGAGTCACTGAAGCAGTAGGCATGAGTTTAAATGGACTCCAGAGGATGGTAGAGGACAGGAAGGCCTGGAGGAATGTTGTCCATGGGGTCGCGATGGGTTGGACACGACTTTGCAACTAACAACAACAACAACAAATCATTGTGAACAGATTGTCAGTCAGGTACATCCTTAAACGTATTTCAAATGTCATTCCCCATTGTATTCTATACAGTATATTTTCTTCTCCTTCATTAAAATGAATAGTTATTGCACATATCTAATAAAAAATTGTATTCCATCCTGTTAAAGTTTAAATGAAGTCTAGTCCCCATGTATTAATTCCCCAAAACATCATTAATAGTTATTCTGTTAATTTCTTAAATTCCAGAAATTTAAACATATCTGTATTGCTTTTAATCAGAGGTCAGACCATCTAAAAACCCTTTCTTAAAGCTGCCCTGCAATCACATAGACATTTCCATCTTTCTTAGGATTAGCCCTGAAATCACAAAGACTATTCCGTCTTATCGACTTCCTCTGCCTCTAAATAACATATGCTTGAAAAATTTCCATATCATCAGTGCTCTATAAAAAAAATAGTTTAAAATTGAAGGGGGTGGATACTTTTTATTTCTCCCATTCAACTATTCCCTTGGAAGTTTTATCACTAAACATTTTAAATCCCTTACATATTCTTAGGGAAAAAAAGCCTATTCCTCGATATAAATTCTTTAACACTCATTTCCCTGTTTCCCCATTTTAATCTGTAGTCTTTCCCTCATTCCCCAAAATATCATTAAAAAATTATACTATAATTGTCACTTGTATTCTTGCATAAATATACAATTCTCCATTAAATTCCTTAGTATAGATCTGAGAGCAGCCATTCAGGATCCTTTCTTGAAGCGGTTGTGCGATCCCACCAACCTATCCATCTTCATGGGAATAGTCCTGAAATCTCAAAGACTATTCGATTCTTGCATTCTTCCTCTGCCTCTAGAAATCACTTTTTAATGCAGTTGCAAATCATAAGTAACAGTATTCTTAAAAAATTTAAATCATAGAAACCAACTTTCTTGTCCAAAATCTTGTTATTCCATAGTTATCACTTGTATTCTCGTTTAGCTGACAAAGTTCTCTGCTTAGATCTTCAATCTAAAGGCAGCCATCCAAAATCCTTTCTTAAAGCTGTCATGCGATCACAACAACATATCAATCTACATGGGAATAGTCCTAAAACAAAAGCTATTCAACTCTTTTCTTCCTCTGCCTCTAGATGTCACTCTTTAGTACAGTTGCAGACCACAACTAACTAAGTAGCCATTTCAGGCAGCAATTAAGTTTCTTCTTATTCTTAAGTATGTTAAATCATAAAAATCCATTTTCTAGTCCAGAATCTTTTTAAATGCATCTTAAAATCACGCTGAAATTATCTTAAAATCTCAAAAAACAATTTCTTACTTTCATTTTTCTTCTGTCTTTACGTATCTTTTGAATTACAGTCGCAAGTAACATAGTGTTCATTTTAATTTCTGTAAAAATAAACCACACCTTCCCTTTGTCTCTGCTTGTTTTCCTTTTTCCAAATCTTATCCCATTTTCATAGTTTCTTTAACTTTCTTCTAATCACAAATTTCAGAGAATAGAGGGATTTGAGGTATTCCATAAAGTCTAAAATAAAATTCCCCTTGACTTCTTTTTCTTATTTCTTTTGTATCTTGAATAGTCCATCAAAACTTCCAGGGGTCTCAAAACCTGCTTAATTAAGGGATGTTTATTTTCCTTTCTTGTTTAATTAGGGCTCTTAACTTCTGTTCCAAGTCCTCTCTTTTCAAAGTTTAAGTATTCTTTAAATTGATTCTTTCCATTAATTAGGGCTCTAGATTTCCATTCCAAGCCCTCTCATTCAGAGTTTAGGGTATCCTTAATTTATTTCCTTCTGTTTTCAATTTCCATTAAATTTAGCCGCTAGTTCCAAATTTCTTCAATGCTTGTGCATTTTTTAAAAAAGCATTTATTCCTCCGTGAGCTGAAGACAACTCACCCGACTTCAACATTCTGTTCTTTAAGAATGCTTCTTCCTCCTGCCCGATTCTTGTGGCTGTCTCTGACTTTGTAGCAGCTGATGAAGACTGCCATTCCTCCCTGATGGGTTGGGGGAAAAAGACCAGAGCTAAAGGGAGTTTGCTGCCTCCCTGATCACTCTGGAAGCTCCCCCATTCTTCGCTGCCACTATGAGGCAGCTATGGTCCGCAACAGACTCCCATTTCGGGGGGGGGGATTTCGGCGCTTACCCCAGAGCTGTCAGGGTGAGCGACCGTTTCGTCGTGACGCTGACCACACCTCTCTCCTTTTAACCATTTTCTCTTGGTCCATCCAGGAATCCACCTCTTAAAATTTTCCTCCCTTTATCCCATTCTCTCATTTTTTTTCTTATTTTTTTCTTCTTATAATTATTATGGCTTTTCTTCTGTATCCTTCCTTTGACTTTTAAATCCTTTACTTGTATAGTTTGCCCTAAGTTCCCATCTGATCTATTCCCCTTTTCTTGTCTCCCTTTTCTTATTTCCCCACTGTTGATCTCAGTGTAATCATTTAACGTTTTTGTGCCTAATCCTTTCCCCTTTTCTTTTCTCTCTTGCTTCATCCTATCCTCTCTATTTTTGCCAATGTTAATCCCAGTGTAATCATTAAAAATATTTTCCTCTAGCTTTTTCCCTTTCCCTTTTCTTCCCTTAGTTTTTTTCTTTTTTGTAGGTTGTTTCTTCCTAACCCTTCTCTTTTTTTCATTGTTACTCCTCATGTAATCATTTAATTTTTCATCATCAATGTCTTTATCTTCAGTGCTGTTTTCTTGCTTCTAGATCTTAGCCTCTTTATCCAATTGAATATGTTCTGACACAATTTCTCATTTTCTATCAAGATTAAATGATACATGCATCATTTTGGCCATCTCAATTAGTCCCTGCCACATTTTGATGTTTTGGTTTGTTTTTAACTCCAATTTACAGTTTTGTTATTTTCCACCTCCTTTGGTTGTTGAGATCAAATAGCTTTAAAAAAAACCAAATCCTCCTTCCAACTTCTCATGGCTCTTGTAGCTCAAGGTCACTGTAATTTTATCCAGATTTCAAATTGTTCATTGTAGTGCTTTTTTTTTGCCAGCAGATGTCTCCCTCCAATCCACAAGTTTCAAATCAACAAAGTCGCAAAATATCCAATTTGTGCATTAAATCCTCTTATCAAATGCTTTTCAAGTTTTTTTTTCTCTTTTTAATTTTATCCCAAATTCCAGTTTAAAATCCAATTTCAAATCCAATTGAAAAATTTCCTTTTCAGGGCTTTTTTATTTTGAATTTTTCTTTGTTCTTCCTCAAAGTTCAAAACTTTTAAAATTATGTCTAGTCTTGTTCAGAAACTATTTTCTTTTGGGTTTCTTTTTTTAATAATAATTTTAATATTTCCGATTCAATTTCCAATCCAAATATCAAGCTCCATTTTGGACTTTAGTGCTTTAACTTCCGTTTTGTTCTTCTCCCTCTGTTAACATTCCCCAACTTCAATTAGCTGCTATTTCCTCAACGGGATTTCTTTTGAAAATTTTAAAATACTTCTTTTTTACCTGTGAATTGGCCAATCACTCACCTGGTACCAATACTCCGTCCAAAACACTGCTCCTGCACAAATCTTATTCCAGTTGTCCCAGCTTCATGACAGTCATAATGGCCACCGCTCCCGCCGCTGGCGGATCAAAGAATTTCCTCTGACCTCTGAAGAACTTGCCTATTCCTCTTGGTTGTCCAAGGTGCCTCTCCTTCTTCACCATCCCTACAAGACGGATCCAGTCTGAAGACCCCCTGACAGCGGTTTGTCTGGTTGGATTTTCGCACGGCTCATCGGAGCCTGCTATTTTCTAGCCAGTCTCGCCACGATGCTTCCGGTTCTCATCTTTCTGATGAGACAAATCTTTCTGATCAACAAAACCAAAGTTTCTTTTCTTTTCATCATAAGCATCAAATCCAGAATGATATCCAAATGAAAATATATTTTCCTCTTTGAATAAAATAATCAATTTATCCATTCCTTCTTTATCTTCCTTGCTATGGAAATAGTATGTACTGTATTTCTATTTGCACCTAATAATCTTTGTGAATTGTCACCATTTTTATTATTAAGATTCATTGTATTCTGACAGATTTTTTTATCTTACTGGAAAAAAAAACCACTTTTTCCCCACCTTTTTTTTGAAGTGCTAACCTTTCTTTAAACCCTTTTTTTAAGTCAAAACTTTCTAATGCACCTTTTTCTTTGATTTCTTAACATAAAAACTTCAACTTTCAGTATTAAATTTAAATCCCTCCCTCCAAACTATCCTAATTTCCAATACAATCTGATGACTTTGTGCTTGGGTATGAACATGCAAGCTTGACTTTAAAAGAATGAAAAATGAAAAGTCAATAAAAAGGATTTAAATTTCTGGTGGATTAGTTTGCCCACAATTACATTTCCTGGACCTGCTCTCTGATTGGCAGGAAAGTCTTTTTAAGATGCGTTATATAATTGAAAATTCAGTATGAAAAAGGCAAACCAGAAAGATAATGTGCTATGGTGAAGTCTTGAATTTAGGTAAGCTTCAGCTTTTTTAAACAGATTAACAGTTGAAAGGGACCTTAAAGGTCATCTAGTCCAACCCCCCACCCGAGCAGGAGACCCTACACCATTTCTGACAGATGGCAGTCCAGCCTCTTCTTGAAAGCTTCCAGTGATGAAGCTCCCACAACCTATGAAGGCAAGCTGTTCCATTGGTTGATTGTTCTCACTGTCAGAAAAATTCTTCTTATTTCTAGGTTGAATCTCTCCTTATTCAGCTTCCATCCATTGTTCCTAGTCTGGCTGTCAGGTGCTTTGGAAAATAGGCTGACTCCCCTCCTCTCTGTGGCAGTCCTTCAAATACTGCTATCATATCTCCCCTAGTCCTTCTCTTCACTAGACTAGCCATGCCCAGTTCCATGCAACAGCTCATCATATGTTTTAGCCTCCAGTCCCCTAATCATCTTGGTTGTTCTTCTCTGCACTCTTTCTAGAGTATCAACATCTTTAGTGTGGTGACCAAAACTGGATGCTGTATTTTAGGTGTGGTCTTTTTAAGGCTTTTAGAAGGGTATTAGTTATCTCACTTGATCTTGATTGTATCCCTCTGTTAATGCAATTTAGGATTGCATTGACTTTTTTGGCTGCAGCTGCACACTGTTGGCTCATATTTAATTGGTTGTCCACTAAGACTACAAGATCCCTCTCACAGTTACTGGTATTAAGCCTGGTTTCACCCAGTCTATATGTGTACTTTTGGTTTTTCTTGCCTAAGTGTAAGGTTTACTTTTCTCTATTTTGAATATTATTTTGTTAGATAGGGCCCAGTGTTCATGTCTGTCAAGATCATCTAGGGTGTTGGTTATTCCTCCCAGTTTAGTAACATCCACAAATTTGATAAGTTCCAATTTTATTCCCTCTAAGTTGTTTATAAAGATATTGAAGAGTACTGGACCTAAAACGGAACCTTGTGGTACCCCACTGCTTATTTCCCTCCATGTAGATGTAGTACCATTAAGGACTACTCATTGAGTACGGTTTGTTAGCCAGTTACAAATCCATCTGATGGTGATGTTATATATCCCACATTTTTCTAGCTTTCTAGAAAGCTTTTCTAGCTTTCTAGAAGTAAGTTGTAGCCTACTTCAGCCTTGCTGAAGTCTAAGTATATTATGTTCACAGTATTTCGCTGATCTACTAATTTAGTCATTATATTGAAGAATGAAATAAGATTGGTTTGGCATGATCTATATTTAGCAAACCCATGCTGACTTCTAGTTATTACTTTACTCTTTTCTAGATGTTGCAGATCTGTGTTTTAATCATCTTTTCCAGTATCTTCCTGGGTACTGATGTTAAGCTGATTGTTCTGAAGTTTCCTGGGTCTGTTTTTTCCCCTTTTTTGAAGATGGGAACCACATTAGCTCTTTTCTAGTCCTCTGGTAGTTCCCTGATGCGCCAGGATTTTTGAAAGATGTGATACAGTGGTCCTGAGATGACAATCCCATCCTCATACAGACGGGACGTTGAACAACTAGCTTCGTGGTGTGACCGGAACAATCTGGAACTGGAATCTGGAACACACTCAAAAACATAGAAACGGTGGCAGATTTTAGGAGAAACCCTTCCATACTTCCACCTCTTACAATACTAGACAACATAGTATCAACAGTATCAACAGAGACCTTCAAATTTCTAGGTTCTACCATATCACAAGATTTAAAATGGACAGCTAACATCAAAAACATCATCAAAAAAGCACAACAAAGAATGTTCTTTCTGCGCCAACTCAGAAAGCTCAAACTGCCCAAGGAGCTGCTGATTCAGTTCTATAGAGGAATTATTGAGTCTGTCATTTGCACCTCTATAACTGTCTGGTTAGAAGAAAAACACAGACTTCAGAGGATAATTAGAACTGCAAAAACAAAACAAAACACCCCACAATTGCTACCATCTTGCCTGTATACTGTATGAGTCAAAAAGAGGGCTGTGAAAATATTTACAGACCCCTCATATCCTAGACATAAACTGTTTCAACTCCTACCCTCAAAACGACACTATAGAGCACTGCACATCAGAACAATTAGACTAGTGTTAATTCCCTCAACACTGTCAAACTAGTTACTGAGTCTGCATTACTACTAATCTTCTCATCGTTCCCATCACCCATCTCCTTCCACTTATGACTGTATGACTGTAACTTTGTTGCTTGTATCCTTACGGTTTATATTGATATTGTTTCCTGATTGCTTATTTGTACCTTATGACTATCATTAAGTGTTGTATCTTATGATTCTTGATGAACGTATCTTTTCTTTTATGTACATTGAATGCATATGCACCAAGACAGATTCCTTGTGTGTCCAATAAAAAATTCTATTCTATTCTATTCTATTCTATTCTATTCTATTCTATTCTATTCTATTCTATTCTATTCTATTCTATTCTATTCTATTCTCTGCCAGTTCCTTTAGAACTTAGATATAATCCATGAGGACCCAGTGATTTGTATTAATCAAGATCAGACAGGTGTTCTCTTACTATTTTTTTGTGTGCTTATTTTAACTTTTAAATTTAAATTTAAAACACAAATCCTGCAATTGTTCTTCATATGTTTTAGTCTCCAGGCCTTTAATCATCTTAGTTGCTCTTCTTGGCACTTTTTTCAAAGTCTCAACATCTTTTTTGTGTAGTGACCAAAATAGGATGCAGTATTCCAGATGTGGCCTTACTAAGGCTTTGTAAAGCAGTACTTTCACGTGATTTTGATTTTATGCCTGTTTATATAACCCAGGATTTTATTAGCTTTTTTGGAGGCTGCTGCACACTGCTGACTCATGTTTAAGTGATCATCTCCTAGGACTCCAGGTCCTTCTCGTAGTTACTGTTTTTGAGCCAGGTTTTGCCTAATCTGTACTTGTACCTTTGGTTTTTCTTGCCCTGGTATAAAACCTAGCTTTTCTCCACATTAAATTTTATGTTGTTGGATAGGACCCAGTGTTCAAATCTGTCAAGATCTTTTTGGATCCTGAGCTTGTTTTTTGGGGTGTTGGCTATTCCTGTCAGCTTAGTGTCATCTGCAAATTTGATGAATTCCAGTTCTATTCCCTCATCTTAAGTCATTTATGAAGATATTGAAGAGTACTGGGCCTAAGATGGAACTTTGTGGTACTCCATTGCTTTTTTCCTTCCATGTAGAGGTAGTACCAGTGAGGACTACTCGTTGAGTAAGTTACAAATCCATCTGGTGGTGATGCTGTCTATCCCACATTTTTCTAGCTTACCAAGAAATAAATTGTGGTCTTTGTTCAATGCCTTGCTGCAGGGTAGGTCATTTTCCTGACTGAAAAAAAGAATCCATTGTTCCAACTAATTTTTAAACTGAATGAAATCCCTTTTAAAGAAGATCAGCAACTAAAAAGGGCTCAGTATCTAGGGGGTCACGCGTTCGATGTCTGCAGGCGATCGCGTGCCCCGATCCCCCTGACTTCTCCCGTTCCCCGGATGGTCAAGACCCTCAGAGCCTGGGCCTTCGTCTGATGTTATGCAACGCACGGTCCGTGGCCAATAAGGCCCCCCTAATACATGATCTGATACAGGGGGGTGCCACGGATATTATAGGCGTTACGGAGACCTGGTTGGGCACTGAAGGGGGTGTGCCCCTGGTCGAGATGTGCCCACCGGGTTTCCGTGCATTCCATCAGCCGAGGGCCCAGGGTAGGGGTGGAGGGGTGGCGGTTGCTATTAAAGAGAGTCTAGAGCCGAGGGAGACCACTGTACCTCAGATTGCCGGGTGTGAATCCCTCTTTGTGAGGTGGGGTCATAGATGTCAGATGGGCTTGCTGGTCGCGTACCTGGCTCCTTGCTGCGTGACAGCTGCCCTGCCCGAGCTCCTGGAGGTGCTTGCCGGGGTGGCAGTGGAGACCCCCAGACTTTTAGTCATGGGGGACTTTAACTTGCCATCTGCCGGCTCGTCGTCGACGGTAGCTCGGGAGTTCCTGGCCTCCATGACGGCCTTGGACCTGACTCAAGTAGTGGATGGCCCCACTCACATCGGGGGAGGCACACTGGACCTGATTTTTGTCTCTGGTCAGTGGTTGAGAGATCTGGACTTAAAGGAAATAGTCACTGAACCTTTGTCATGGTCAGATCACTCTCTTCTTCGCCTGGACTTTCTGACCGCTACCCAACACCGCAGGGAGACGGAACCATTACGGTGGTACCGTCCCAGGCGCCTGATGGACCCAGAGAGGTTTCGGACGGAGCTTGGGCCACTTCCTGAGGTCTGGCTCACGGCACGGCAGAGGAACTAGCTGCAGCCTGGGAGCGGGCTGCGGCTGGGGCTTTAGACCGTGTCGTGCCTTTGCGCCTCTGACCCGGCCCAGATCCCAACCGGCTCCGGGGTGCTCCGGGGAGCTGAGGGGGATGAAACGCCGGAGAAGACGCCTAGAGAGTTCCTGGAGGTCCAGCCGTTCAGAGGCTGATCGGACACTAGTTAGATCCTATACCAGGACCTACCTAGTGGCACTGAGGAAGCGAGGCGTTCTCGCCTCCTCCTCATTGCGCCGGCAGATAACCGCCCAGCTGCCCTGTTTGGTGACCCGCTCCCTCCTTCACCAGGGGAGCGGGATGACCCGCTAGGGACGTGCTGAGGAGTTTAACGGTTATCTATACGATAAAATCGTTCAGCTTAGGGACGGTCTGGACCAAAATTGTGGCGATTCAGGCGGGGTATCTGAGGCGGTCTTGGTGATGTTGTGTGGGATGAGTTTGACCCTGTGACTCCCGAGGACATGGACAGGTTGCTGGGTAGATTGAATGCCACCACGTGTTTACTGGACCCGTGCCCCTCCTGGCTGGTGCTGGCCACTCAGGAGGTGACACGAGGCTGGCTCCAGGGGATTACGAGTGCTTCCTTGTTGGAGGAAGTCTTTCCGGCCGCCTTGAAAGAGGCGGTGGTGAGGCCCCTCCTCAAGAAGCCTTCCCTGGACCCGGCTGTTTTAGGTAATTATCGTCCGGTCTCCAACCTTCGCTTCGCGGCGAAGGTTGTAGAGAGTATGGTGGCATATCAGTTTCCCCTGCACCTGGAGGAAACTGTCTATCTGGACCCGTTCCAGTCCGGCTTCCGACCCGGTTACAGCACTGAGATGGCTTTGGTCGCGTTGGTGGATGATCTCTGGAGGGCCAGGGATAGGGGTTATTCCTCTGCCCTGGTCCTATTAGACCTCTCAGCGGCTTTTGATACCATCGACCATGGTATCCTGCTGCGCCGGTTGGAGGGGTTGGGAGTGGGAGGCACCGTTTATCGGTGGTTCTCCTCCTATCTCTCCGACCGGACGCAGACGGTGTTGACGGGGGCAGAGGTCGACCCGCGCGCCTCACTTGTGGGTGCCGCAGGGGTCGATTCTCTCGCCCTTCTGTTCAACATCTATATGAACCGCTGGGTGAGATCATCAGTGGCTTCGTGTGAGGTACCAGCTGTACGCTGATGACACCCAGCTGTACTTTTCCACACGGGCCACCCCAATGAAGCTATCAAGTGCTGTCCCGGTGTCTGGAAGCCGTCGGGTCTGGATGGGGAGAAACAGGCTCAAGCTCAATCCTCCAAGGCGGAGTGGCTGTGGATGCCGGCATCCCGGTACAGTCAGCTGAGTCCACGGCTGACTGTCGGGAGCGAGTCATTGGCCCGATGGAAAGGGTGCGTAATTTGGGCGTTCTCCTGGATGCGGCTGTCTTTTGAAGATCATTTGATGGCCGTCTCCAGGAGAGCTTTCCACCAGGTCCGCCTGGTGCGCCAGTTGCGCCTTTCTGACCGGGATGCCTTGTGCACAGTCACTCACGCCCTTGTGACGTCTCGTCTGGACTACTGCAATGCTCTCTACATGGGGCTCCCCTTGAAGGGCATCCGGAGGCTGCAGTTGGTCCAGAATGCAGCTGCGCGGGTGATAGGGGGGGCCCCTCGTGGCTCCCGAGTGGCACCTATCCTGCGCAGGCTGCACTGGCTACCTGTGGCCTTCCGGGTGCGCTTCAAGGTGTTGGTGAACGTCTTTAAAGCGCTCCATGGCATAGGGCCGGGTTACTTACGGGACCGCCTGCTGCTACCGAATACCTCTCACCGACCCGTGCGCTCTCACAGAGAGGGACTCCTCAGGGTGCCGTCGGCGCGACAGTGTCGTCTGGCGACACCCAGGGGAAGGGCCTTCTCTGTGGGGGCTCCCGCCCTCTGGAACGAGCTCCCCCCAGGACTTCGTCAACTTCCGGACCTCCGAACCTTTCGCCGCGAGCTCAAAACTTACTTATTTATCTGCGCTGGACTGGGTTAGTTTTTTAAGTTATGGGTTTTTAATGGTGATTTTATAGTTTAGGGTTTTACATCGGTCGTTTGACCGTTTTTAGTTTTAAATTGGCCGGTTAAATATTTCATTTTAAATGTATTTTAAATTTATTGTGTACCTATGTGTTTTAATAAGGCTGTACACCGCCCTGAGTCCTTCGGGAGAAGGGCGGTCTAGAAATCTAATTAATAAATAAATAAATAAATAAATTTATATTGCTGGTAGGAATGCCAGGTGGACTGCCATGATCACAGGCCATTCCTCCTGCTCCTGGACCACAAACTGGACCATACCCTGGACCAAGAATGCAACCATGCCCAGGTCCTGGTTACCCTGGCCAGCCTGTTCTTCCATATGAATTTCCTGGGGGATCCTCTCCAAAATCCACATCATCATGGATTGTATCCACCATCTGGTTTACCTGGAATGTTCCCTGGGGGCCTGGATGTTACTCTCCTGCACCACCTCCAGGCTATCATCCTCCTGCAAGTCATCCCGGACATCACAAAAAGAATAAGCATTGTAAGTATTATAATGGAAACAATAGGAAGAAACATATAGAAACGAAACAATTAATACAGAAGTTAAATAAATAAGGAAAATAGATGCGAAATATCAGCAACTGTAATAAGCTTTAATCATTTTTTTTCTTTCAGCATAGTGGCAGTTCCAGCAGCAGCTCAGATTCAGACTGAAGAACTTTCACCCCAGCATGAGTACAGCTCTTCACGAACTCCCTTCAATCAAAAATATTTTAAAATTCTTCCATCCTTTTCACTGTACATTCTTATGCCCACGAATCATAAAACATATAAGTTACTTATCCCAACTTGGTGAGCTCTAAATGTGTTGAACTTCAATGTAAGTTCTCCATCCAGCAGAGCTTTTGAATTAAAGGCAACATCTAGATTTACTACAGTGAAGAAGCCTGATATGATATATTGTTAAATTCATAACAATTCCTGGAAGAAATACTAATGAAAAATATTTTTTGTATCAGCTATTTGGTTTATCATTTATAGATTGAATTATTAAGAGACTATCGTTAAATCCAAAGGTATAGACTAGATGTCCAAGTCTAAAAATTTAGACAACTAAATAAAGTGGCAGTAGCAATGTATTTCCATATTGATATTTCATAATATCAATGGAACACGTTCATATAATAACCAGGAACTGAGCTGCACTTGAGGGAAGCATTATAGAAAAGCAAAGACTGTAGTATAGCGTTTTGTGTCAATTTAAAAAAAGCTTTGAATTTAATAGGAAATTATGAATTAGAACGTATATTGCATAAACATTTGCTTTATATTCTTGTCTGATTATTAATTCTAATAATTAAGAAAATAATAAAACAAGCATATATGCTAAAAGAGCTATATTGGTTCTTCCAACTCTAAATCGCTACAAAATGAATGACATTAATATTAAGATATTGTGAAAAAAGTTTTTATTTATCAGGAGTGCAATTTTGGCTCAAGTAAGGATGTTATTTTAGAAACAGTATGTCAGGAATACATTGACATTGGGTGTTCATTGCTTATCAATTAGTATGGCTTTGCACAGTGGCCCTTTGGATAGTTCACACTATATTTCAGAGAAAGTATAATCTATGATTTAGGAAAGAATGAGATTAGCAATTAGAAATAAAACCAAAGATATATTTTCACTAGAAGATTGAAAGTATAAGAAAGAATCTGTGGTGTGGAACAAAAAAACAACAACCCCAAACAAACCACAAATTATTTGGAATAAAAGTGTGCAAACCAGTAAAATGTTCTCCATGTTAATAGGGCAGAATTCTGAATTACAACCATGTTTGTAAAACCATATTTTTGGTTTCATATGTTCATAATTTATGGAATTCTTATATTCATCTTTGTTATGTAACAAACACTTCAACTACCCTTCCCCCCCTCTTTAAAAATGTAGTCATGCTTTCTTTATTTTTTTTCATGTAAATTTGTAGGCTTTAAAATAATTGGTTGTTATGCAATTTCCTTGATTGGGGAAAGCAAATTGATGGAACTTTTTATTCTAATGAAGACCTAATAAAAGCAGAATGCTCAAATACAGTTCCAATAGACTCCTTTATGCACACAGTAGTACACTTTAAATTGGGATTCAGTTCAATAGTGCTTATCATCATTATTGTGAAAAAAATAAAAATGGTCTGCCAAGTCAAGTCAGGGAAATTCCTGATTTATACATGGAACATTGAAAGCTGATGGCACTTGGCTTCAATTAAATGTAGCAGGAAATCCAAAAGAGGATCCAGCAGAATCTCTTTACATTATACTGATGTCCATTTTCAGTGAAAGACTCCTTCTTTGGGAGTAGAACAGTACTGGCACAGGAAGACTGGATGCCATATCTCATCAGTACAAGCAATTCTCCACTTACAATCTGTCGCTTAGTTATGACAGATCGCCCAAAAGTGACTTACGACCCAGTTTCAAAGTTCAACCTCACCCCCTTCCCTGGTGCTCCACAACTAGTGTGCATTTATGGCTATTTGTAGTACTCTGCAATTTCTGTTTTTGCCAGAAATGGGCTTTACTTCAGGTTTCCAACAAAAACTGCCTCGTAGAGAACGAAGAGTTTGCTTAAAGACCATGGCACTCACTTTATGACTGCTGTATTCACTTAATGACTCCCATAAAGGTAGTAAAAATGGGTGGGTCATGTAGTGAGTTGCTTTAGAACCATCATGACTTTGCCAGGCTCAATTACAGTCATATGTTGATGACTACCCGTATAGGAACAAAGCTTCTTTTCCTAGATATTTCTAAGATGAAGTAGCTACAGATATCTTTGTGAAGTCCATTTATTACATGCATCATGATACAGGGGGGACGATCCAATGTTGCAACCCTGAAGCAAGTACATGGAAAGAAAGCAAGGAAGACTAGATATATACTAATGCTAAGGCCAAGTTCGAGACAGTACTGATAAAAATATTTTCTGTTATTGTTTCAACTGCAAAGTACCTCTTTGAAAACAGAGGAAATGTTAGTATCACAATCAAGGCACAATGGAATTACCCGTCTACCAGTAAATGGATGAGTGGGAAATAATGGGAGAGGAGGGTTAAGATGGATCCTTGGGGCAGCTGGAGATGATAGTTCTTTATGCTTTATGTTGAATGCAAGGTTCCTCTATTTAGCACCAAAAGTATTACAATATAGAGATTTTAAACAATGTTTTAAAGCGTGACAAATGATACCGTGGTGTTCTGTAGCCTCCTATTATTTTGTTTTTAATTAGCACCATAAACATTATTTGAAACAAGCCTACCAATTTGCAATATAAAAATAAATTCCCTTGAAAATTTGTGCCTGCTGCCTTCTGGCAGCATACTTTTGCTAAAAAAAAAACCACATGTAACAATATAGGAGCTTAACAGCTTTGGTGTCTACCTCACAACTAACAGATCCACTTAACAAATCTATCAAAGAAGTCAGGCTGGGAGAGACTTAGGTAGTCCTTCTCCCGGAAAATGGCTGACCGGTCTCCTAGACTGATTTTCAGCAGGACATCCATGTCCACATCACTGCCTAGGGCCACAGCTGTAGGCATAACATTGTGCTTCTTCATGGAATCAATAGCCTCTTCCAGGTTTTTGTTGCTTGTAATACCATCTGTAATGAAGACAAAGGACAGCTCCGCATTACGCCGAGCTGCCTTCTGCCTGTCTTGTGTGTTCATGACAAGGTTGTTGACAGCATATATGATGGCAGACCCAATGTTGGAAGAGGAATCCAAATATTTGATCTTGGCTAAACGATCTGTGATGTCAGTAATATTGTATGTCAATGGGAAAACTATGTCATGTTCATCCTCATTTCCATATTGTAGCAGGGCAATGCGTGCATTCATGTCATCACTGTCACTTCTGGCCAGGGTAAGTTGCTCAGCCACTGCTTCTATAAAACCATGGGCCCTGCGAAAGTTCTGGCTGCCAATTCTTTCAGAACCATCCAGGAGGAAGACAATGTCAACTGGACGCTGTGTGCACTGGGCGACAGAAAGCTCTATGAGTAGGGAAAGAAAAAAAAAACAATCAGGACTCTAGAATACATAAAACTCAAAAAGCTGGAGAAATCCATTCTGAGATTCTAAGACTGGAGATCAGGTGGGGGAATGTTTAGTCTTTTCTCATCTTCTTCCCCCATAACATAAACCCATTTTTGTAATTCCATAGGGACACTGAGACTTTAAACTCTGAGAATGGCAGAGTGTAAAAATCAAATTTTTGCTGTGTGAAGTGGAAATCCATGCAACCAAAAAGAAAAGTACAAACAGAAAAAAGAAGTTGTATAGTTAAAAAATTGAATTTCTTTGGGTTGGACCATGTGCCCCTAGCCCCGTAGTAGTCAGGGTTTTAACTGAAGAACATTTTGACCAGTATATTTGTGCTAAAAGTTGATATTATTATGGTATAGAATACATAAAACAATTCAAATGGTAAAAATATTTAATTTTGAGTAATTTTGTGGTTGTGCAGCATTTATCTTAAAAAGCATTTAAAATAGAGGAGGCAGGAAGACAGATGTAAATACCACTCAGCCATTAACTTCTTCACCAAAAAACTCTGAACTCCCCTGGGTTTAAAGAGTAAAACATAGGAAAGGGGCATTGTTTAAGAGGGTGGTGACTATATTTTCCAAATGCTTCTTTAGTGCAAAGAATTTTGAGAAATTTTGCAAGTTTCTCAAATAAGAAAGGGATGTATTGGGAGAGCACTACAGATAGTCCTCGTTTGCTGACTGTTTGCAGTTACAATGGTAATGAAAAAGTAACCTTGAGACCAATTCTCACTTTTATGATCTTCACAGGTCACAGCAGAGGAAAACTGAAGGCAGATCATAAGCATAGTCACAGTTTCAATTAGTGACTACTTTAGTTAATGGCTGTGTTGCTGGTCCCAAATGTGGTTTTTAAACAAGGATTATCTTTACTTGGAATAAGGCCTAAGCCTAGCTAGATTTTTGTTAGAAAATATATATTAAAGTTACAATAAATAATACTCTATTAGCCAAGGTTTGCAGTTTTTATTGAGATTTCATCTCTTGCTTTCACATATGAAAGCACATTGCACATATTGCTATTGACATGATTAGCAAAAATGACAATAAAAAACAGAAAACATATTCATAAACCATTTTATGGAGAATAAAACTTTTACTGGCTAAATAAATTAATTGCAAACTTTTACCCAAAATAAAAGCATTATTGTACATTAATGTCTCCTTGGGAAGAACACTGTAAAAAGTCTCAAAATCTTTCATTTGTTTTCTGTTACATCACAACTAAAACAGATTTACACAGGGGATAGGGAACATCGCTGAGGTTCCTTACCACTGGCCATGAATTGCCAAAAATGAAATAACAAGAAACAATTTCCATTAATTCTGTTTAAAATTATTTCTAAGGTTATGTAAAGGTGTGATTAAAGCCTATGTTAGGGAAGTAAACAGAATAAAACCAGTGCATAACTGTACACGCAATATGACAGACTGGCCAGGCAAGTTCCTGAGCATGAATACTAGTTTCTGAGTGGAATTTTCTTCAGATTGAGCCAGTTTATAAGGAGTGTATCAAATTTAACCAATTGATGTAAACAGTGGATAAACATTTACAAATTAATTAGATTATATACTTTTCCTTATACATTTCCAGTTATTACTATTTCTATGGATGCCAGGAAACATTAGTAGGCATAGTCTGTACCAGCAAATTTATGCCAAAAGAGGGGTTCTATTGTTTTAGTGTATTTTGTTGTTCAGCTGCCTGAATGATACTGTGCCAAATCTTTCTTTAAAGTCACTTCTGGCCTCCTTACACATTACTCCCTGGCATTATTGCATATGTTGCTTTGTAGCCTTTTTTGTTTTGACCTGCTGACTGAGTCAGGTGTTATTTGAAAAATGCAGTTTCAGAGGTAAAAGGGAAAACCTGTAACACATCTATCTCTAGGCTTTCCCCCAAAATAAGTGTTAATTCATATTCTTTTCCTTGTATGTTTTGGTCCACTTACACAGGTTTTGTAAAACTTGCAAGCAATGAGAAATGCTATTAGCATAACATAAAATGTTAAAAGAGGAAGGATAACTGGGAGACAATAAGAAACTGAGCAAATAAAAAACAGAAAGATTGCATTAATATAGATTTCTTTTTTAGTTTCACCATCCCACATTTCATGCCTTGAAACTAGAACCCAATCAATTCCAATTATCTTCGCTATGGTTTTTGACAAATCCAGACAATAAACAAGGTCATTATATCAGTAGATGTTCTGGTGGACCACCACTAAATTACAACCCAGAGTGTAGAATTAATTAATAAAATAGCTTGTCTCTTGGGATTGTGGCTACTCCATCACTGGAGGTTTTCATGAATAGATTGGACAACTAGTTGAGTGCTTTTGTGTAAGGTTCCTGCCTTGAGCAGGGTGTTGGGCTAGAAGACCTTCAAGGTCCTTTCCAGCCCCATGATTCTATGTATCTTACACAATTGTTAAGAGCTTTGAGAGTTTTCTGAGTATAGTAACAGCTTTTCATGCCATATGGGAATGGTCTTTTGAAGTGAGAAAGAAAACTCCAGAGCCAGAGGTTTAACTTAGTATCTCTTGAGTCTCTGAGATAATCTACAATATATGGCAGGTGTCAGCAGCTATACAGACTGCTTCCAGCATGCTATTGGGGGCCCTATATTTCTGAAATTGCTCAGAAAGGCAGTGAACCTTCAGTAGCATCAGTTTTGGTGTGAAACTGCTTGATATCTAATATGTTTTAATTTTGGGTCCCTAGCCTTACTTATTCTTAGCACAATTTTTCTAACATGCTTAGAATAACTGCAGATAGTCCTTGACTTACGACCACAATTGAGTCCAGAATTATGGTCATAAGTCATGGTAGTTGTTAAGTGAGGTTGGTGATCTAGGTGGAGCATGGGGTGCACTGCAGCACCTCCCAGCTCACACATGGCCTGCCCCAGTCCTTCCAGGGATTCTCCCACTCCAAGGGAGCCCTTGCATAGTTTCCATTCCTGCTGGGTCACACACACTCTTGGGCCCCTCCACCATGCCTCACTCCACTTATTTTTTTCCAAAAATTACCTTTGGGAAAGAGAAGCACCTGATCTGCTTCATGGCCTTCCTATATAGAGCTGCATGGTGATGTCCAGAAGCAGGTGCCATTTTGGTAGTGACTATAATTCTTGGATCATTTGTGGATGCCCCCAAAATGATACCTGTTTCTGAGACAGTCTCTGTATAGAAAGGCTGCACAGTGGACCAGCCATTTCTTTTTCTCAAATCTTTGGGAAAGGTAAGTGAAGCAAGGCAGTAGGATGAAGGAGGTCCAAGTTGTGGGACCAGTGGGGCAGGATGCCATCCCAGGGCCTGTGAGGACCATCTGGGTAAGAGGAAGGCCCAAGAGACCCGGAGGTTGATTGACAAAGTCCAACAAGTAATGGAAACCACTGTATGGTATTAGTAAAGGTAAAGGTAAAGGTTCCCCTCGCACATACGTGCTAGTCATTGCCGACTCTAGGAGGCAGTGCTCATGTCCGTTTCAAAGCCAAAGAGCAGCGTTGTCCGAAGACGTCTCCGTGGTCATGTGGTCGGCATGACTCAATGCCAAAGGCGCATGGAACGCTGTTACCTTCCCACCAAAGGTGGTCCCTATTTTTTCTACTTGCATTTTTACATGCTTTCAAAACTGCTAGGTTGGCAGAAGCTGGGACAAGTAACGGGAGCTCACCCTGTTACATGGCAGCACTAGGGATTCGAACCGCTGAGCTGCCAACCTTTCGATCGACAAGCTCAACATCCTAGCCCCTGAGCCACAATCCCTGTTTGTATGGGATTACCTACGAAATTATCTACCAAAGCTCTTGGAAGTAAAAGAAAGAGTCAGACAGACAGGCATTTACAGATAATTAGTTGGCAGAAGAAGGGACACAAGATATTCACCAGTTCTTAAAAAGCAGTTAGGGTTAGACACATGATGGTCATGCCATGGTTTCACTAGAGAAAGAGACACACATTGAACACTTAGAAACATTCCATATAGCAACTTGTAATTGTAAATATCATGTTCTAAATACTATTTGGGAAGTCAAAGAGCAGAATGTTGTCACTCTTCTTAATTTGGATTTTTCAGAGTAAGGATGTTATATGTTTTCTGGAGGGGAGTCACCATTGGTCTGCATTTCAAATATAGCAAGCATTTCATATACCATATTAATTAAAATATAGGTGGCCCTTGCTTAACTTTGGTAATTGGGACTATTTTACATTTACAACCACATCATTTAGCAATGGTAATTGCGACTGGCAATTCTATTGCTAAGCAATGTGGTTTTTAAGCACGACATCACTGTCCCAATTGCTGTTGTTAGGCAAATCCTGCACAGTTGCAGCATTCCGTTGTCACTTGATTGCCATTTGCGATCTCCTGTCAGCTTTCCCATTGACTTTGCTTTTTGGAAACTGACAGTGAAGATCACAAATGGAGAACTCATGACTATGGGATGTTGTGATATCATAATTATGAACCACTTGCCAAGAACCTGAATCAGAATCATATGGCTGTGGGGAACACTGTAATGGTTGCAACTACAAGAATCTGTTGTAAATCCCCTTCGTGGTCATTCAGTGTAGACAGCCTCTAAAAATTAACCTCCTTACCCTCTAGCCATCTCTTTAATGCTTTCCCTGCTTCTTACCAGTTGGTAACAATCTCTTGGGACTGACAACGAGATTCTTGGAGGAGTGTGTGTGTGTGTGTACCATGATCTTAGAATCTCTGCTTTAGCAAATATGCCAGTCTCTCATCCCAGACAGGTTTTAAGATAAGGAATTAAAGGTTTACACTCTCCTGCCTTGCATGTGTCTTTGTTTGGAGATGCAGTGGCTGGAAACATTTCTTGGCCAGGATCAGGACACTGGTTATTAAGTAAAGCTGCATGTAAGCCTTAGCCACACCAGAGCAGACATTTGAGAACATTCCTATTCTAGAAGCTTCTTTGTTATAATCTGGAATTAATAAAAAGTAAAGGAGAAATCCTTCAGCTAAAAGGGCTGTCCTTTTAAATATCTTTAAGTTCTGTAGGCCAAACCGTAAATTTATTTTTGTCTTAGAGGCAAAATAATAATTTCAGCAAAGTCCTATTACAGTCTCTGGATCCCCCACAATTTCTCTGTGCACCATTTTAAAAGTATCAATGAACAAGTCCATCCACTCCTGCCGCTCATGTCCAGTGGCAAACTTGGCTTTTTCGGCGGTATAGGCCAAGGTGGCCACCAGTTGGGTATACATGCTGGGGTCCTGGATCTCCCTCGTGGAGTTCAGGAACTGGGCGATCATAGGTTTGGTGCTGGGCAAAGTTATCTCGACCTCCACAGGGCGGAAAGTAATTGGGTACCTCCCATCTGCAAGTGAGTGTCAAAAGAATATTTTCAGGACTATACTCTGATTTCAGATCCTGCTGGTTTTATACACCGATACTGGTGCTGAATTGCTAGCTAGTGAGTTTAAATATGGTAGTCCCTGGATAATACCTTCCCTAGAGCCCCAAATGCTATAGTTTGTTAGGGCCATAAAGAGTCCTTTTATATTTTCCAAGGCATTTAAAAATAACTTTAGTGCTTTTAAAACTTCATATTGCTTATTCTGCAGTTGGCTTTAATGTGATCTTATGTGCTGCATTTATGATTCCTTTGAGAGAATGTAATTATTGGGACATTTAAAAGTTAACAAGCAAAAATAAACATTTTAAAGTAGCCATTTCTACTACTATTTAAACATGAGAATTACATATAGATATTTAGCTAGAAATCCAAATAGGCAGTAATATTAGTCTGTTACAGCTCACAGAATGAAGAAAGTTGTAGTTCCTTAAAGATTATCAAAAGAGTGATGGCATTTTGTGGACCAGAGCAAATGGACTCTAGCCCACAAGCACCCATATTACAGGTAGGCAACATGGTGTCTATTGGTGCCAGGCTGGCTACAAGACTCTTTAAGAGACCAGCAGACCCTCAATTTATAGTAAGTTCCAGAAAGTCCAGGTTCAATTCAGCTTGATTTGAATTTTACCCTGGATGTGTTAATATTAATTTGTTGTTGTTTGTCTTTTTAGTTACTGTATACTACAGAGAGTGTACATGTTTATGACAGGTATTAATATGGTGAGTAAACAAGGTTGAAAATGTGGTTGTTTTTACGAAGGAAAAAAATCTTGCCCAGTACAAAGCCCAAATGGCAATACAGCACATTTTTCTCAGTATCAACTGATAAGCATTAATACACTTAATATTCTTCTCTCTACTTTTCATTCAGGCACGGTTTTGATCAGGCTAATGTATTACCCTGCCCAGGCTGCTTTCTCCTGAACCCATACTTGTTTTCACTGTACAGTGCTGAATCTCTTGATCCAGATGGGGAGCACCTTATCCTCCCCCACTGATGCCCCATCAGTCTTTTCTATTCATTGCAAAGAGATGGAGATCCAGTACTTTAGGACTAAACTGACTACAATATGTACAAGTTCTATCGTTCCTTTAAATGAAGACATGATGGAAATTTGTATTCTCTTATGTTCTTTGAAACAATTATTCTTGAACAAAGGAAAACAGCAAAGGAGCAATATCAGCGATGTATGGTGTATTATTAAAGGTTGCTGGAATGCAAATTCCAACTTTGAATATTTAGGGAAATGGAAGCTTACAAAACATCCATCAAAGTCAATGAAAGGTGGAACAATGGTAAGACTAGTCTCTGGAAAGATTAGGACAAGTTCACTGAAATTCAGACAATAATGATATCATATCCCATTTTTAAAGCTATAATTATAAGGACAGTAATCAGGCATTGTTTGTGAAGAGATAATGCAAAACTGGAACAATATCAGGTTGCATTGCCCAAGAATCCAAGAACTTTGAAAATGTATTTTAAGCAGATATATAAGGTCTATACCATCTAACAAGACCAGGATTTATGATTACTTGGAGGAGAATGGGAAAACAAAGTCAGAGTCAAATTTATACTAAAAATACCCAGAATGGAAGTACAGCAAGAGATTTGTATCCCAGCTTTAAATTTTTGCTACTCGAAATTATTATAAATAATAATATTTATTATTATATAATATATAATAATAAATAATAATAAATAATAATATTATATTATTATCTGGATGGGGAGAAACAGGCTCAAGCTCAACCCCTCCAAGACTGAGTGGCTGTGGATGCCGGCATCCCGGTACAGTCAGCTGCAACCGCGGCTGACTGTTGGAGGCGAATCATTGGCCCCAATGGAGAGGGTGTGCAATCTGGGGGTTTTCCTGGATGGACGGTTGTCTTTTGAAGATCACTTGGCGACAGTCTCCAGAAGGGCTTTTTATCAGGTTCGCCTGGTCCGCCAGTTGCGCCCCTTTCTAGACCGGGATGCCTTATGCACGGTCACTCACGCCCTCGTCACTTCTCGCCTGGACTACTGTAACGCTCTCTACATGGGGCTCCCCTTGAGGTGCACCCGGAGACTTCAGTTAGTTCAGAATGCAGCCGCGCGGGTGATAGAGGGAGCCACTCGTGGCTCCCATATAACACCGATCCTGCGCAGGCTGCACTGGCTACCTGTGGGTTTTCCGAGTGCACTTCAAGGTGTTGGTTACCACCTTTAAAGCGCTCCATGGCATAGGACCGGGATATCTTCGGGACCGCCTTCTGTTACCACATGCCTCCCACCGGCCGGTACGCTTCCATAGAGAGGGTCTTCTCATGGTGCCGTCAGCCAAACAGTGTAGGCTGGCGACCCCCAGGAGGAGAGCCTTCTCTGTGGGGGCACCTACCCTCTGGAATGAGCTTCCCCCAGGACTTCGACAACTTCCTGACCTCCGGACCTTTCGCCGCGAGCTTAAAACATATCTATTCTTCCGAGCAGGACTGGCTTAATAGGGTTTTTAAACATGGATTTTATTGGGGTTTATTTTATATTTTGTATTGTATTTTAAATTTAGGCTTTATTGAATAAGTTTTTTAAATAGTGTTTTTATTGTAATATATCGTATTATTTTATCCGCCTGTTCACCGCCCTGAGTCCTTCGGGAGAAGGGCGGTATAAAAATTAAATTATTATTATTATTATTAATTATTATTATTATTATTATTATTATTATTATTATTATTATTATTATTATTATTATTATTATTAGTTATACTGAAAAAACTTCTGCTCATAGAACAGGAATGTCAAACTCAATTTCATTGAGGGCCATATCAGGGTTGTATTTGACCTCAGGGGACTGGATTGGCGTGGCTGGATGGGCATGGCCAGCTTAAAATCACTCGTGTCGGGGGCACCTGTGATGGCCCAGGCGGAGCTGGGGGGGAATCCACTGTCGCCAGCAGAGGAAGGCAAGACAAAGAAGAGCACCAAAGTCTTGTCCTCCAGAGAAGCCTTGCTGTCCCTCTCAGGCCACCTAGATGACCCCTGGATGGGGGCGCAGACTGTCCAGAGCCTTAGGCAGTGGAGGGCAAGTGCCCAGCCTGGCCCTCAAGCTCCCAGACACTGGGACCCCACAGCCCAGCCCAGCCCCGCTTCCCTGAGGGGGTGCCTGCTGCGTTTACCTCCTCCTTGAGGGTTCTACTGCTGTTCTCACTCTCCTTGGCCAGGTTGCTCATGGTATGTGAGGGGAAGGCAAAGTGTGTGGGTCAGAGGGAGGGCCACTTCCTCCCCATGCAAGGAGACAAGGCTTTGTAACCAAAGCATCCTCAGAGATGGGATGGGAGACCACCAGGAGAGGTCAGGAGGAGGAGACAAGGGGATGGCGAAAGGGCAGCAGGGGCAGCAGGGTTGTTGGTGGCCAAGTGCTAAGGCAGGCCCTTCCTTCCTTCCTTCCTTCCTCCCTTCCCTCTTGCTTCTCATTTCTTCTTCCTTCCCCTCTTTCCTTCTTTTTCCTTCTGTCATCTATCTGGAAAGAATGGACCTAAGTCACTCATGCACTAGTGATATCCAAGTCAGAATCTGTAGCTTGTTCATGAAGGCGTCATAAAGATATTGCTGGGAATTAGAGATTTACTCATATGATACATACATTGCCAGGTTGCAAAGGTTAGCAATGTGTCTCTGAATAGAAATTAGAATGCATTTTTCACTTAGAAGCAATGAATGCTTGAGTTGAATTGATCACCTCAGCATTATAGCTGCATCACTTTACTACCTGCAGTGGAGGTACTTCTGTTTATGACAGCAGTCAGAATGGTGAGTTGTGAGAGAAGGGGCCTTCTCTGCACATTTCCAGAACATAACACTAATTGTGTTATTAATTTATTAATAAGTTATTAAGCCCCATCATTATTCTCATCCCTTAGAAGCTGCATTTTATGGAATAGCAAGTATTAAGTTGGAATGATATTTTATTAATTACTTTTATTGATTGTAATATTTAATGTTTCTATATTTTATCTTATGAGCCATTTTGGACTTTCTACCTTAGAAGATGACATGTTTATATAAACTAAATTAGCTAATCATGTAGTAAGACACGAAAGGATGGCATGTTTCATGTTGTACCAACAAGGGAGAAATGAAGAACGTAATGTAAAAATTACTGAGGAAATTCCTGAAATATCAGAAATTTGTCCTTAAACTTTAGAGCCCAGAATTACTTTATATGCATTGATCAACAGTTCAATCTCTTCATTATGATTAGAATTGGCAGCATTTAACCAGTTTCAAATGTGTCAAAACATAAACCAGCATTTGATCACTAAGGATCAATGGCAATTTTCCCAAGTGCTTCTGTTAAGACATTTACTTTCTTATGGTTTGTCTCTGGGCCAAAATTAGGTTGCTATTCTGAAAAGGGACATGTCAGAAGAGGTTTTTATGCTTTGAGAAACTACTGGTTCAGAACACTTGGATACTATGGATACAACATATCCATAAAGCAGAGTAAGAATAATACAAGAATGTAGAATTAAACATTAGGAAGGAATAACATTTAGAAATAATGTAAAAATATGAGTTAGAATGCTCATTCTTTGTTTAGCTCAGAATTCTTTTATATACTACAGTTAAATTGGAGAGGAAGGGGAAAGAGGATCATAGTTTAAATTATTTTTGTTTTACCTGTTTGGCAGGGCAGTTCAGGGCAGACAATCTGAGGATCTGAAAAAAGAGTAAAAAATACTTGATGGAAATCATTCATATCACATTTAGCTTACAACTACAACAGTATGCAATGTAAAGGTTCCCCTCGCACATATGTGCTAGTCTTTCCCGACTCTAGAGGTAGTGCTCATCTCCGTTTCAAAGCTGAAGAGCAAAGCCACATCTCCGTGGTCATGTGGCTGGCATGACTAAACACCAGCGGTGCAAGGAACACTGTTACCTTCCCACCAAAGTGGTACCTATTTTTCTACTTGCATTTTTTATGTACTTTCAAACTGCTAGGTTGGCAGAAGCTGGGATAAGTAACGGGAGCTCACCCCGTTACACGGTAGCACTAGGGATTCGAACTGCTGAACTGCCGACCTTTTGATCGACAAGCTCAGAGTCAACAATTAGGCAGGATATTGAAAATATTAAGTTTTAAACTAGTGCAACCAAGAGAAGCTAATTAATTCTTTTTCTTGGGCCATTTATGATTCAAAATGATCTTCCATGCAGGGAGAATGTCAGGTTGGCCTAGGAACTTTTCCCCCTTTGGCATGAAAGTGAAGCAAAAGGATTAAGAACAGAATAATTGAATCTCATTTTCATTTAGGATGATAGTCTAATCAAGTGTCAGAGTGTAGAATTGATATTCAGACTCACTCTAAGATTGGCAATGACTACATTGATCAATCTTTGAAAACTGTCCTTTAAGACTTTATTAGTGGTACAAAATATGGTGAGTCTGTGCTTTGTGCTGCACAGGTCTTTTTAATTAAACTGGATTAGCAAATACAGTTTTCTTCATAGTGAACTATAAATGCAGTCGGGTATGAATGTTATCTTATTGAAACAGTGCAATTTTCTCCCACACAAACTATGATTTAAACTTTCAGTCAAGATTTGAAAATGAAAGCCTCACTGCTGGACCAGAGCATTCCCTTCTGGCCATTCCTTCCAACTCTGAATCTCACTTAGACCTTGACAGTTGCTACTTTTTAAAATGGAGATGCCATGAACATACATTAGTTTTCAAATTTTTGAAAACTCTGACGTGCCATATTACTTTCTTGCAATTAGCCTTAGCGAAGCTTGCATTGACTGACCTGGACAGAGTTCAATCTCTATTTTGTCAAGGAACTCTTCAGCCACTAAATCAGTGAACACTTTCATTCTTTGGACTCTGTCCTGGTCATTACAAGCAATTGCTTTCAGAGTCTCCGATTCTTCATCTACATTGAACATGTCTCCAATCCCAATGGCATTGACCACAACATTTCCATCACACAGGGCTTGTAAGTTTGAGTCTTTATCTCGAGGGTCATGACGTCCATCAGTCACCACCACAGCAAACACCCGGGCTTTATCTCTCCGGCTTTCTTTGATGAGTGTTTCATAGGCAAACTGAAGTGCAGAGGGAGTCCAGGTGCCCCCTGCAATCCACTCCAGCCTTTTCACTGCTTCTTTGAAACTAGAGAGTGAGTCAATGCGCTTATCATTGAGCTGGATGGCTTCAAAGGTTCCCTTATGACTGTACTGTACCACTCCAACACGGGCACCTGCCAGGAAAATAAACTCAGTCATGATTCCTAGATTTTTGATATTCTCTTTCCCCTTCATCACAGTGATCTCTAACCCCCAGACTGTTTGATTGCAGATTCACATATATACTGGGCCAATGATTTGAAATCATTTTTAGAGACCATTAATACAGTTACTGTAAAATAATCCTCAAAAAAAGTATCATTTTTGATCTTTAGAGAAAGAGATGGTTCCCATGTCAAATAACAATTGACACTGACATAATGTCACATCCCAAGTGGTGGTTACAAAGACATCAGTTGCCATTGATATTGCCCTCTAGAACAGACCTAAAAGGACATTTTGCATTTTCTTTGTACTGATGAATGACACCATTGGAGGCTCTTCTACTGTATCATCCGTCCCTTAAGAGCAGCACTAATGAAGTAGAAAACCAACTACTCCAATGAAGCTTCCAACATACATAGAAGTTGATCAGAAAGGGCTGCGGGTATGTTAGAGAAAACTAGGTCCAAATACAGATTTTTCTATATATCTTTTTTAAAAATTAGACCAATGTGGAATATTGGTAGGTCAAGATAGCAAATATTTGCACTAGTGACATGGATCAGATAGTGCTTCCCATCTTGCAATTAATTAGTGACTGTATGTCATCATAAAAGTATTGGAGACCATTACAGCTATGGAGAATATTCAGCTGTAAGAAGAAATCATCAGTCACTGACCTGTCTCAGATTTCGGATCTTTGGCAATGGACCCTAGCCTGCTCACCACATTGATAACAAAGTTTTTCTCCAGGGAAAAATTGGTATAGCCGATACTCTCTGAACTATCTATGACAAAGACAATGTCCAATGGACCACACCGCTTCTCACAATCTATGAAAAAGGAAAACAAAATAGTCAGGAGCTGTACCATAAATTGAGTCCAGAACCATAGCAATGCACTGTAAATAACTGAGAAGTATTTTAAAGTATGGAGCCTCCTGAAGCCTGTTTGAACACTGCACATGTGAACAAACCAGGGGCTAACCTTTTAAGTGGTTGCATACATTATGCTAAACTAGCTTTTCCCAACCTGGCATTCTCTAAATATGTTGGCCGGTTCCCTCTATTCTCCCCAGGCAACACGGCCAATAAGAATGGTGAAAGATAGTGATGCGAGGGCACTAGAATACAAAATGTAGAAAGTCAAGCAATACCATAGATTATCCAGGCCATGTGTCCCCAGGCAAAGCTGGGCTTTTAAACTGTCCCTTCCAACATAGTCTGAAGTTTGGCATTTGGAAGCTTAAGCTTCTGGTACAGCTTAATTCTGGATCACATTAATTAAGCAGCTTGGTCAGTCATTGTTAGTTCAGAGTGAATAATGATGTCAGTTCTGATCCCAGGAAAGAAAATAGTAAGAGTACATTCTTTCATTTCTAAATGCAACCTTTCTAAATTAATGGCCAATAATTTTAAAGGAACCAACAAAACAAACAATATCCTTCTGGGTTATTTCCCACATTAGGCACATATCCATGGTAATGATAAGCTGTGACTATTTCTGCCTATTTGCAATGAATTAAAAACAAATCTACTGCTTAGAGTCATCTACAATTCTGCAAATCCTTTTGATGTAAGGGCTACTAGTCTTACCCTAAACTGTCCAAAATTAGCCTAGCCATCAAATAACTGAAGAACACCATGATATGATGGCAACTTTCCCCTATCAAAATGGTATAATTTTCCTCTTCTCAGAGAACCCTTCTACTCTAACTGAAGATCATGCAAAGACTCCGAACAAACCACAGCAGCCACAGGTCTCTCTGATGTAGGTCATCACATCGCAATCCTATCAACGACAACAACAGCAACAATTATGTATGCAAGAGATACATGAACATCAGTAGATTATTATAAATATTATACAGTAATGTGCATTCCAATGTTCCATTATTGTAACACTATAAGTACACAAATATCTGCCTTACCTCAACAAAACTGATCAGAGAGTACATGCATTAAGATATATATGAAACAAAATCAGCTTCTGATTATAATTTCTATTATGCCAAATAGTGCGAAGCAGCATTTGCTGTGCTTTTTCATAGCTCACAACAAATTATCACTGATACCAGAAAGGCAGCAAAGTGACCAAAGTGAGTATGCAGTATAAGAAATGTTCTTGACTTACAGTCAGGCCAGGATCTCCAGGAGGACCAGGGTCACCCTAGAAAAGAAGATGATGGAATTCACCTTTCTGAGATTTCAGGATGTAAGTATATCCACTTGCAATATATTTTTAATATTCACTAGCTTTTGGAAATATAAGTGTTGCTTTAAATAAGAAGTAAAATTAAGAGCACAGAAAACGTGTCATGGCATGTATAAAAATTCATCATTCAGAGACTTAAGAATGATTGTGAATGATGTCACAGTTTGCTGATTAATTACTTAGGAAAAAGTTTATTGGTTTTGAACATGAGCATGTGGTTTAAGCATAAATCTATTTCTATGTATAAATACCCTGTTTCCCCAAAAATAAGACCTAACCAGAAAATAAGTCCCACCATGATTTTTCAGGATGTTCATAATATAAGCCCTACCCTCCTCCCCCACAAATAAGCCCCAGTTAAGATTGTCAGCCAGATGGATGCATTTGGTACCGTATTTCCCCCAAAATGAGACCTAACCAAAAAATAAGCTCTAATGTGTTTTTGGAGCAAAAATTAATATAAGACCCGGTCTTATTTTCGGGGAAACATGGTAGCAAACAGATGTATTTAAAAGTCTCACTGATTTGATTATTTTTTATACAAAAGGCCTGAATGAGAGACAGTAGCAGATATGAGAATAATGAGATGGTTCTGATTGAGGGACTGACCGTGTTTTGGTAGAGCCAAAAAATGGTTCTTGGGAATAAATTCAATATAAATAGGAACAGAATAACAGAAATTTGACAAAATGACAGAATGCTTCTAGTGCACCATTGTGTTCAAAGGACAAGGAAATGGGGGGAGGGGGATGCTCAGCATACAACTTGCTCTCCTTGAAATCCTGAGGTAAGCAGTATATTAAACGGGAAAGGACTCCTCCACCTGGCCTGCTTTTTTACAGCCTACAGAAAATAATGGATGTTACTTGCGGTGCTGGCAGCACCATTACCAACCTCTCTGCAGACATGCAGTAAATGGACTGCTGTCAGAGCTTAGAAAGTTACATACTTTCTTCCCATCTTAGGGACAAAAGCCTATTACCGGTGGTATCAAGGTAGTCTCTTCTTTTGCCTCCTGCTTCTCTGGATTGGGATTGCTCAAATGCCTCACCCCAAGGGAAGGGAGCCATGCAATAATGTTCCAACTTGATGCACAACTATAATACCTCGGGTCCAGGTTCACCATCTGGTCCTCTGGATCCAGGTGGACCTGGAAGGCCGACACCTCCCTAGAGAGACAGAGAAAAGCAGTTAAAGGCAGTGAATGAAGAAGGTTTTACTGAAGAGTACAGAAAATGAATGACAGCTCTTTGGAGACAGATAATTGTTTCAAAGACGGTTTAAAGGGTATTTATAACTCTCTGGTTATATAGTTATTTCTCTCCCTGCCCCTTCCCCTTCCCCTGCCCCTGCCCCTGCCCCTGCCCCTGCCCCTGCCCCTTCCCCTCCACCTCATTCTTTCTTTCTCACACACACACATCATTTGCAATGTTTTTAAAAACCTCTATAAGATCATTTCAGCCAGAAGCAGAAATGGAACCAAGGGGGAAACAGTTCCCAACCAGTACAACACTTAAATTAGGTTTTTGAGGTTCTACCTATGATTCATTAAAGAATCCTGAAAAAAATTCAGCAGGCTTCAGATATTATTACCATTGCAGGGAACATACGGTACCCCAGTAAACTTGCAACTGTATTTTAACCACAGGCCTGAGAAACATGGAACCACAAGCTCTCTGGTGTTTAAATCTCCTTGTCATAAGTATATGGTATGCATATCATCTACATACAATACAATAATTGTAACTGTGTATATTCAATTATATATGAGATATAAGGGTTGTTATAATTCTTAAGATTACATGGGCCACAGTATAATTTAAAGCCTATGAAAGAAGTTGTAAATTTATAAAAGATATGAGTTTACTATTATGAAATATCAGCTTATCATTAGCTAAGTTCATGATAAGCCAAAGAGCAGTGGAAGAGCACACAGGAAATGCTTTTTAAATCAGAATATTAAATTAGTCTTCAAATGGTTAAAGTTCTTAAATAGTTTAGAGAATGTAAGCTCAAGAGTCTACTTACATCATCACCTGGCCCTCCTTTTTTCCCTTTAAGTCCTTTTGGTCCAAGGTCACCTCTTGCACCCTGTCTCAAAAATCGTATAAAGAAGATATTGTTTTGTATTTTCCTCTACAACTCACTATTTCCTTCTCAACACCTCATTTTCCTGACTCAGTTAAGGGCTTAAGCTAAATTGAAATAAAAATTAGTTTGTGAGAAGAACATCTCAGCAGGAGGTGATTTCTGAAAGATGAAGTCCACACCTCTTAAAGTTGCTGAGCTGAGAAATACTGGTATTAATCTTGTGGCTTGTTTTGGTATCCTACTGGCAACTCAAGAGACCCCCAGAACAACTCCACTATGGACGCTACCTATACCTTCCTCCTGCCAGTTCTCATAGCTGCTTCTGGGATCAGTTCCTCAACAAGCGAAGGAAAATAACATGACATCACCTAATGTCCAATTTATTAGCAAAAGCAAGTACATAAGTGTACAATACCTCTGGGCCTAGCTGACCCTTTCCACCTTTGTCACCCTAGAAAGAGAGAAAAGTGTTCCAGTTTATATTTTGTCATGCCATAGATTTATTCAAATATAAGAAAGTATAATGACATTTCATATGGTGATCAATAAGTTAATTGGGGCATGCATAAGAGCACCAGCGTGCCTACCATTCTTGTCCTAATGTTCCATTTGGTTGTATTCACTTTGCATGTTTATTTCATGCTTATACTTATATATATTGTTTAGTATGTGTTTGACAAAATAAATAAATAAATAAATAAATAAATAAATAAATAAAATAAAATAAAATAAAATAAAGAAATAAATAAATAAATAAATAAATAGGTCAGTTAACAGACAAACATAATTTTTGGAGGGCCAAGGGAATCAAGCAATTTCCCTTGGTTTCAACAAAGAATGAGAATAGTAAAATATCTGATGAGCAACATTCCAAAAAAACTGAATCCATCACAACACATTAAATCACAGTTAATAATCATTGAATACGATACAGTTGGTTTGATTCACATAACATTTTTGAACATACAATGTACCTATTATGGCTAAGTATGGTCTGTCAGTGTTTTTTCTGTCAATGAACATTGAATTGAATGTATTTGGCTTAAACATTCAAAAAATATATTCTTTACCTCACAATAACAGTTTAAAGTATACTGTATGTTAGTTGTATATAAAACATTTCCTTAATTGCTCTTTCATTTAAGTATTAAAAGTTTTGCACTTTTTTAATGGATCTCCATTTAAAATAATCTGTTGCAAAGATAATTGCTTCATCTACTTGTAAAGGAAAATCATTGTAAAATGCTTAGTTAGAAAATAATTTTCTGTTGTATGTTTTTAATCAATCCTTTGCTATATTTTCCACCTCATTTCCTTTACTTATCCATGATGTGAGCAAAAGAGATGGAAAGAAGAGATTAATTTCTTTAGAAAATATTGAGAGGCAGCAGGGAGGCGGGCTGTGTTTATTTTAGTAAAGGTTAAAAGAAGGATAAGGGCTATCTTGTGTTTTTATCTTCCACAATAAAAATGCTCACAAGGGCATTGTTTTTACAGCTTTAAATTTGGCAGCATTTCCTGAAACTGTCAGAAAACCACGCTCCTGCATGTTTGCAGGATCATTCTAAGAAGTTCAAAAGAGAAGGATGTGAATGTAAATGACTCTGTCTTCCCAGAGAGAGATTTTTGGATTCTAAACCAGCCAGGAAATCGCTGTTCTTGGAAGGATTAAAAATATAAGTAGGTGAATAAAAGACAGAGAGAAGAGACTTTCTCATGGATTGTTCCACAAATGAAATTTTCTAATGGTGCTTCTGCTTTGTTCTGGGAAGCCTCTTCATATTAGCAATTAATATAAATATGCCACACCATAAAAACATACCCGGGGTCCCCTGGGACCAGGAACGCTTAAGCCAGGTCTTCCCCTATCACCCTATGATTAAAAAAAAAGAAAATAAACATGCAATTCAAACATTTCATGTATAAGACTCCAGAAGTTTGCTTCTTACTAATCTGTATGACAATTGAGCTTAGCTCTTATTATTTATATATTACAATTATTTGTATACCACCAACTCTAATGACTCAGGACAGTTTACATAGATTAAATTATATTGCAACATCCATAAAATCACCAATTCCATAAAATATACTCCAAGCTTTCTTTTTTAATCTGAAAGAAAGTTAGTAACAAATGTTTTATACATGGTACACAACTCTATCAATAATTTCCATCATAAAGAAAACATACAATAATAGACAATTGAAATGCCCGGAAACAGAAAAAAAAATTACCAAAAGTGGTAGAGACATTTTTTAAAAAATCAAAAGTACCGGAAAGATATGTATAGTACAATGCAGAAAACTTAATTCAAAATGAAATCTCAACTTTCTTACTAGGTTTAATCTCGAAAAACCTATATAAGAAATGTAAAATCTAACCAACTTTATGTTTATCAACATTAATATTTTAGAAACATAGTTAATATTGATATAAACTTTTTTACAACTTAAAAGTTTGTTCATGACTGCCATTAATAAATAACCGGCTGACCTTTTGTCTGTGTGTGTGTGTGTGTGTGTGTGTGTGTGTATGCGAGAGAGAGAGAGAGAGAGAGAGAGAGAGAGAGAGAGAGAGAGAGAGAGAGAGAGAGAGAGAGTATGTCTGTGGGCATGCACATGTGTGTGGGTTCACATGCACCTTTAAGTCAGCACTAACTCCTGACAACAGCCTGGACAAGTCCCTGCAGGTTTCTTGGCAAGGTTTTTTGGAACTGGTTTGCTATTGCCATTGCCTCCTTCTTCCTAGGCTTCTCATTCTAAAGGCTAGGAGAGAGTGACTGCCCCAAACCACTCAGATGACTTCATGCCTAAGATAGGACTAGAATTCACGGTCTCCTAGTTCTATCCTCAATCATTATATCAAACTGACTTTCCTTTTTAAGTTTAATAGCCCTTTAACGAGCAAGCAGTACAGAAGAACCCAATTCAGTTGGCAAGAAACACCGACTGAAAGATAATGAACAATTTATTAAAAATGCTTTGAATCTGAATTTTCAAGAAAGACATGGAGAATGACAAAAACATCTCTTCTGTCTTGAACACAGTCTTAAAACAAGGCTGCCTTAGGTGATTAAATCAAATTAATATTACAAAGCAAACTAGAGCAGACTTCTATGTCTGTTCCTGGTAGCTACAGGCCTTACCTTGGGTCCTTTAGGCCCCATGTCGCCCCTTTCACCTTCTCTCCCAGGAGTTCCAGCTGAGCCCTGCAAACAGGAAGTGTGGAGAAAACCAAGAGATGGAATATAGAAATGAATGATCAGAGGTAGCATTTAGAATAGCATGATCAATATCCTTTCCTCCACTTACAAGGGGTTCTCTATATTACCTTTTTTCAAATATAGCCAGTCATGTTTTCCTTCCATCTGCTCTTTACCAATCCATGACAGGCAACAGAATGCAGCCACTCTAGATTTTCAGGCACTGCTTTTTTGTCCATTTAAAGGCTGCAGTTTAGTATACTATTGTGTCAAATTTCATGCTAAAATTCCTGACCTAACCATTGAACTTTTCTGATTTCTTCAATCCCTTGATAATTGCATCACTTTTTCTAATGAAGACTGCATTCCTTATTATAATATTATGTAACAATTAAAAATTATAATCAAATTACGGTATACTCAAATCCTAAAAACACATTAACAAAAATTGAAAAAACACTTTCCCGAAAGTTGAAATGCAGTTACAACACATCATTTGAAGTGCTGTAATTGTTTATTCTCTTGGGTTACTATGGACAATTCTAATAAATAACAAAAGAAGAGTAGTAGATTTTGGATCATCTCAGAGATGCTGTGAAAAACTGGACAAGTGAAATCTATAGCAAGAAGCAAAGAGCAAGGGTTTTAATCTTGACTGGAATAATTTGTACGGGGAAGAAAATGTATTATTTTCTTATTTTGCTGCTTCTTGAAAAGCAACAACATAGAGAGTAAGTTAATGGCTGTATCGTGTAAATGTGCTTAGATAAACTTACAGGATTGCCCTTTTCTCCAATAGGACCTGGTGAACCACGCTGGCCTGGTGATCCTTGATCTCCCTGTGAAACAAAATGTGAGATGAACAGTCAGAGCTATCCCTCACTTCAGATACCACTTCAGATACACATATAGTCTGGGTGAAACCAGGCTTAATAGTAGCAACTGTGAGAGGGATCTTGGAGTTTTGGTGGACAACCATTTAAATATGAGCCAGCACTGGCGGCAGCCAAAAAAGCCAATTCAATCCTAAATTGCATTAACAGAGGGATACAATCAAAATCAAGTGAGGTACTAATAGCAGTGGTGAAATTCAGCCGGTTCTATCGGCTCGGGCAAACTGGTAGCACTGGTGGAGGGAGGCTCCACCATTCGACCAGACATCATCATGTTTGTTTTTGACCCTCTGCGCATGTGCAGAAGGCTCTGCACATGCGTGGAGGAGGTGTGTGCACTCCCATTTACGAACCAGTAGCAAAGGTAAGTGGATTTCATCCCTGCTATAAACCCTTAGTAAGACTACACCTAAAATACTGCATCCAGTTTTGGTCACCACACTATAAAAAGATGTTGAGACTCTAGAAAGAGTGCAGAGAAGAGCAACCAGGATGATTAGGGGACTGGAGGCTAAAACATATGATGAACAGTTGCAGGAACTGGGCATGCCTAATCTAGTGAAGAGAATGTGTTCTAGCTGTGTTCCAATATTTGAGGGACTGCCACAGAGAGGAGGGGGTCAACCTATCTTCCAAAGCACCTGAAGTCCAGACAAGGAATAACGGATGGAAACTGAACAAGGAGAGATTCAACCTAGAAAATTTTCTGACAGTGAGAACAGTCAACCAATGGAGCAGCTTGCCTTCAGAAATTGTGGGAGCTTCACCACTGGAGGCTTTCAAGAAGACATTGGACTCCCATTTGTCAGAAATGCTGTAGGGTTTCCTGCTTGGGCAGGATATTGGACAAGATGACCTACAAAGTCCCTTCCAACTCTGATAATCTATCTGTCTGTACCGTAGACATATAGAGGCTTACCTAGAGAATAAGGTCATCCTAAGTCATAACATGTGAAAATGAGCCTTTTTATTGTATTATATATAGTCAATCCTCACAACCCACAGTCCTTACAACCACAATGGAGCCCCATATTTTTGTTACTAAGCAAATGAGTTGTGCTCCATTTTACAATCTTTTTTGCCACAGTGAATGTGAAGTTAATACTGCAATTAAGTGAAACATATGCTTGTTAAGTGAATCTGGCTTTCCCCATTGACTTTGAACGTTGGAAATCAGTTGGGAAGGTTACAAATTGGTGATCTCATGAACCCAGGACATTGCAACTGTCATAAATACATGCCAAGTGTCAAGTGCTCGAATTTTGATCACATAACCATGGGGATGCTATAATGGTCATAAGTTGAAGACTGATCATAATTTATTTTTTTCAGTACCACTATAACTTTTAATGGTCACTAAATGAATGGTTCTAAGTCCAGGACTACCTATATTAGAATATCACAGAAAAATTTTGCTTATATGTTGTCAATCTTATTTTAGCCATAACTGATTTCACAGATTTATTTCTATCAAATCTGAACTCATTCAACCATATGTCAACAAGCAACTGATAGTCAATCCTTATAAAATCAATTTAATGATTATTGCAAAGCAGGAAACAAAAATATTTATTGTTCATCAGAATTCAATTTTCCTGCTGCATTATATTTCAGACTTTGGGTTGCACCAGAGACTTAGAATCTCATGCTGTACAAATGGCCAAATTTTTTTTCATTGCAACAACAAATAAGGAGGAACAATTTCTATTAGATACCTTTAGACTATATTTCGTTAAATGCACACTATGAAAGATGTGTTAACATATTTGAGGTTCCTTAATCATATGGAATGTATACATCACAATGATGTATAATGTTTCTTTTAACTATGTTAAAAGATAGTTTCTTTTAAAAGTTAACTTTTTAACTGTAAGCTACCTTAGAGTCACGGAGCCTCAAAATTGAAATATTAAACATTAATATTAACCCAGTTGGAAAGGAGACCCAGTCTCAGAAAGTTGTATGAACAAGGAGGCAAAACTGGATGAAAGTGAAGAATCTATTCTAGGACAATATTTAGAACACAAAGTGATCCAGACAATTAAAAATTAAAAGTTATCCATACAATTTTTAGAGGACAAAAGTTATCCAAAAAAAGCTGCAGATTTCCTGTTTCCCATCAACTCTATTAAGCAGTATAATTAATAGTAGATAGTAGTGACTGGACTTCTTGTCCTCCTTCTTCTTCCCCTACCATCTTTCTTTTTTTCTGTCAGGAATTGAGCATCAAAGTTTTTTAAATTTAACACAATAAAGTGCCATTTTGCCAGGATATTTTAGCAGTCTCCCCAATTTTAGTAATATATGTACATCAATAATATGTAAATATCTATAATAATAGGGAAACATTTTTCCATCTACTTTTAAAGTAGTGGCTAGAGAAGTCTAAATGGGGGTGGCATTGACTGATATTCTATCATACATTTCTTCCTTTCTCTCCAACTTCTCCTGGTAGACCCCTTTGTCCCTCAGAACCAGGATCTCCCTGTGAATAAAGAAATAATTCATATTAGTTATTGCTTTCAACTCTGTTGTAGCTTACTATGTATAATAACTGGATGTATGAGAGAAAACTCCAGCAAGACATCAATCCATCCATAAATTTAATATTTAAACCTTGATGTAAGGTAAACATTGGGGACCTGGATTAATATTCCACTACTTTCTTATTTCTCTAAATCTATTTATTGTCCTATTTATTGCAACAGGTAAACGTAAGTAAAAATAGCAATAGCAATACCACTTCGACTTATATACTGCTTCACAATACTTTATAGCCCTGTCTAAGTGGTTTACAGAGTCAGCATATTGCCCCAACAATCTGGGTCCTCATTTTACTGACCCCAGAAGGATGGAAGGCTGAGTCAACTCTGAGCCAGTGAGACTTGAACTGCCAAACTGCTGGTAGCCCACAATCAGAAGAAGTAGCCTGCAGTACTGCATTCTAACCACTGCGCCACCATGGCTCTTAAAAATAAAGTCAAAGGCCTAAAAAGGGCTTACAGACATTTGAGTCACTGGATATACTTAAATCTTTCAGAAGATGTAATGGACCTTGTCAAATACAGTGAACATGGCCACATATAAAATACTAATTTGCCAGAAGGAAAGAGATGCTGCCTCTTTCTCCTGTCCCCCATCGGCTTCTCCTTATCTATCCTTCTCTTGTTTTGTGGACCAGCTACCACCATGCTCCATTTTTATTTTCAACGAATGCTCATGGAACTCAGATAATTCTAAAGGCTGGAACTTTGCTTTGCAGAATGTCATTTTCCCAATTTTATTTTGTTAAACTTTAAAAGTCAAATCAAACAGGCAGCTGCCAAGAAATACACTGGTGAATTGACCGAAGTCTATAAGCACCATGTTAAGAACTCCAACTAAGAAATAAAATTCACCAATGTGTCCTGGAAAATTAATAAAGGCAAAAGAACATCATAGGTAACAGCTCCCTTTATCTTCCTGGACTGGGAATCAAGCAAGTTTCTTTAGAAGCAAGGAAAACTTTTCTCAGACAACCTTTGGTTCTTTATTATAGCTAATTCATTTCCACTAGAAATCTCCATGTATCTTTCCCAAGATTTTTGTAAGCACTAGCATTGAAAAGGTTTATATCTGTTGTTTTGGATACCAGATGAACTTACTTTTTCCCCCTTGGATCCTTGATTTCCAGGTTTTCCTATGTCTCCAGGATCACCACGACGACCCTGAGCAAAACAGAGTAAAATTATTTTTAAAAAATCAAACTCCAAATGTGGATTATTTAACAGAAATGCTAAACAGCTGCACAAAGAGTACCTACTCTATTTTAAGACACAAAAATACTACCAGGAAAGGAAAGCCAAATAAAAGCATTTGATTATTAAGAACTAGAGCATAATTCAGACCAGAGCAACCTTTCAAAATTAAGATTTCTGCACTTAATAGAGCTTTTGGTGGATCAGTTCTCAAAGAGGAAGAAGACAATGTATTTATTTTAAAATTAAAACAATTCCTATTTGTTTTTCTGTGCATTTCATCCATTAATACGTGCCAAGAGGAGACATTTTATTAAAATTTAAATATTAAGGCAGAAAACTAAGGGTCAGACATTACAGTACATTTTTACATGATTACATTTCAATGTCATAAAAAGAAAGAAATTGGACGCTCCAAATTTTCATACGATTGATACCATGAATTGTTTCACAAGGTATTATATAAAGAAAGCCAACCGCAAAAGTCTGGCACCTGCATCTAGATACTGTATGCAGCTCTGAAGTATTACCCTTCTGAGTGTCTTTTAAGACTTGTAATGCAGCCTGCTTTTAAAAAGCATTAAAAAAGCAAAGCTAGAAAGCATCAATGGTCTTACAGCTTCTCCTTTTGGTCCCCCAAGTCCTTTGGCGCCTGGACTTCCCTTGGGACCAGGAAGACCAGGTTCTCCTTTGTATCCTTTTGGTCCCTTTAACAATAAAAGACAGACAATAGAAACAAAACCTGTTAGAAAAGGCTTTTGGACAACAAAAGGTAGTGTTCCAGAGGATTATTTGAGTTGATCACACTGAACCACACTTCCAAATGTTAGGTTTTTGCAAAACTGTTTCCTGTCTCTTATAATACAAATCATTAATTAATTATCATCAGGATGGAAGGACCAAGTTTTAAGGGGTCTATTTAGATTGTTTAAGCCAGTTTTTTATTTTTATTTTTAGTCCTGCTAAATACAACTCTGAAAAGAGTGGGTTAGAAGAAAAAGTCTCTCCAAAAAAAGCGTTGCTGGAAAATGCTTACCTTCAGACCATCTGCCTACAGATAGTTTCAAGCACAATGTTAGAGAGTTCATTCAATAGCGTGGATTATGAAATTTGTACTGGAGGGAGTGCAAATGTTGCAGAAAACCTTGGATTTTGCAGTTTGGAAGCACATACTCTCTTAGGTACTTCATTTCAATCATACTTCCAATAAGTAGTTGTCCCCAAATATAATGAATGTTCCCCTTAACATTTGGGGGTTTACTAGAGGAGTTTAGTTTAAGTTTAGTTCAGCCTAATCAAGTTTAGTTCAGTCTAATCAAGGTTCATATTTTCCTAAAGGAACATATCCTTTATGTATCATATCATATCATATCATATCATATCATATCATATCATATCATATCATATCATATCATATATCATATCCGCATTTTGAAATCATGCTACTGATGCACTACAGTCAGTGTGTGGCTCTGAAGTTCAAAGAATTTAATTATTTCAGAGAAGTCACAGGGTTACATACAGAATCTCCGAGTTCCCCAGTGGGACCAGGTGGGCCATGTCTGCCAGGCCGGCCAGGATCTCCCTGAAACAAGATGTAGTAAACAATGCATGTAAGTTACAATTTAATTATAGTTGTTACATTTACAGTTGTTATAGATATAGTTGTTTTAGTTACATATGTATGCATGCATACACATATACTGGAATCAGAATGAAATTAGTCCCAATCAAGCTATGTTATGGTCACACCCAGCAGAAGGATGTATGGTGGAAGCTGAGAAGGAAATTGAAAGTGTGGAGAGAAGGGAAGTTGAGTCAAAAATTAGATGGAAGAGAAGAGAAAGAAAGGAGCAAAAGGGACTGGCATGGGACAGACCAGATTCAGAGGTCTAGGTGCAGGCAAAAGAGCACCAGCTGGGAAGAGATGGTGAGGAAAGGGGCAACTGGCAAGGAACAAATGATTGAAACCCAGAGCAGCTGTCAGTGAAACCAGCAGTAAAAGAGACGCTCCAGCATGACTTGGTCAGAAAGAAGCGAAGATGTAATAACTAACTCCTACCTAAAGTTGATACAGTAAAGGCTAATCCATCTAGCCTGCTCTGAGGAAGGTGGCTGGAGCAGTGGTGTACTTTAAAGGGGGCAAAGCTGTCTCTAAAATCTAGGCTGAAAGGGAAGCAATTGTTACTTGATCCTCTCAAATAGACAAGGACTGTAAAAATTAGTGGAACTATATTCACCAAAAAGGTAAAGTGGTGCGGCAAAGGCAGTGTTATTCTGGAATAGATATGTTTCTCAGAAGAATGCCTCCCAAGTAAACTTATTTATCCTGGAAGTCAGAAATTAGGGATGGGGGGAAAGCTTTTAGCCTTCTCAACTGAGAAATCACCCAGATTCATGTACTGCTTTTTGTTTGAATTTACTCTTCCTGACTATGTCATGCTGCCTTTAGTCTCTGCCAGTATGGAATAGTACCGACCTTTATTCCTTCCTCTCCCGGTAGTCCTTGATCACCAGGGTTTCCCGGGTAGCCATCAGGACCCTAAAAGAAAGAGAGGATTTAGTCAGAAGTCATTTAGAAAAATAGAATGTAAACAACAGGAAAGTGTTTTGTGACAGTAGAGATCATAATAGTGAAAACATCTCACAATATCCATCCTGATGCTTATTTTTGTCCATGCCTTAAATAGATGGCATTTTAGAAATGCATCTGAGAGAATTCAGATAGGATCTAAATAGAGTTATCTGGTGGCAGTATAATAGAAAATATGTAAAAAGACTCTGCAGAGATATTTAGAGGTAGATTTCACCCTTCTCAGAACTTTATATGGTGCAAATCTGAATGCTGAGGATGGAATCCAGTATAGTAGTAAACATGGTGGCTTTGCTCACATATCAGTTCTGCCAACAACCAAAACTATGTTAAACTTTTTACTTTCCAAAGTAAAGCTAGTTCCCATGTCTTCTGTACAAAAGGTGTGTGAAAGCTTAATACCTTTTATGGACTTTAATGGAATTCAGTTTCTATTCAGCATAATGATGTAAATCACATTCTGACTTAAAAAGAATGCTGAGAACTGGACACACTAATAATAGATCATTATTCTAGAGTAGAAATGGAAAAGATGGTAATATTTGTGAACTTGGAGCAGAACAGACTTAAGACCCAGCAATTGCTAATACCATTCTGGTGTTAAGTCACCTATATGTAATACTTATTGTTGTGTTATTTTTACTGCACTTATAAACTGCATCCTCCTAAACAAATCCCAGTCAGCTAATACTAAAGCAACAGGTAGAAAAATATTATCAAATCATGTCAAAACCAAGTAAGTTGTGCAGATTGCCTCTAAAAAGAGAAAACAAGTTGTATCTCATCCATGGATACATACTTGAATTTGCACTGCTAGGTACAAGCAGTTTGACTAATGTTACTGAATGTGTTGTATAGAGATGTGATTGTTGGTGGATGTTACAGTATTATGATTGAATGATTACAGGCAACTGAAAAGAAGCATGAGCTAACTATATATCCATGGTGCATTAAACATTACTGAATCATTTTTCCTAAAGGATTTCTATTGGTTAGTCTTTTTCCCTCGTTCTGCTATTAATTCATTGACTAATTTGCTTGCACACTCTGAAAGTGCTCTTTCAGAACACTTTGTATCACTGTACTTTATTATTCACCTTGAAGAGCTGTACAGAATTTGTAAATTTGTAAAGAAGTCACCTTCTTTTTTCAGGTTTTCATTTGTTTTATTGCTAAACAAACCAATGACATTTGTTTAATTTATTTTCAAGGTATGCTTTTATAAAAAAAAAACTGCTAGTATTTTTTATCATCCATAAAATTCCCAAGACACTTTGAGTATAATAATCTCCTTTACATAAATTTTTTAAGAATATGAAAAAAGAGTTGACATAGTAGAGAAAGCACTCCTACCCTTTCGCCTGGATCACCCTTACAGCCAGGAGGTCCAATCCGCCCCATCTTGCCCTGAAAGCATTAGATATAAAAGGAGGGATTGTGAGCAACATTAAACGGGTGAGGTGGAAGAATCACAAAGGTACTTAAATTTCTTCTTCAGCTCCCTCCACCAGCAATTCAGGGCCTCTTTAGTGAATGAACTGGGGAGAGATTGAACCGGGAGGAATGAGCTGCATTTCAGAATGAATAAAATAGAATAGATCATAAGGCTGGAAAGGGGCCTTTCAGGTCTTCTAGTCCAACCCTCTACACATGGCAGGAGACCTTATATCAGCATTTCTATTTTTTTCATCCTCCCAGGGGTTACATAAGTGTAAAACATCTATGTATGGTGTTTTTTAAAAAAAAGTCATTGTAATAGAACTTGTCATTTTTCCACTGAATGTTAATAGCGTTATCCTGTTAAGCTGCAAAAAGTAAGGCTGGGAAGTTGCCTGAGGCCTGTTTTCCATGAATTACCCTACTTTGATTTACAGAAGCAGCAAATGATTACAGGCCAAATGCCAAGAGAAGAGCAGTAACTCAAGTCTAAAAAAGTTGTGGGTGATAAGGCGATAACTCATAGGGGCTCCACTAATTTTGGATGCAACTCAACTATTTAGGATCAATACACAACATGGTGTTGACAAATTTTCAGACAGGTCAAATGACTGTTTCTGTAAATTAAATAGTTATTTTCTTCCAATTAAATTAAATTAAATGAGGATGTGGATATTTGAGTGCTTCAGGAATGAGACAGAAGAACTTGCCAACAAGCAATGAAAATTCAGTTACAAAATGAAAGGGAAAACTAATGATCTGTCTGGGCCACTCTCCTATTTCAGATTGCTAATTAAAGCTTATATTTAGGGAGCTCATTCTCCTTTAAAATGCATTTTATCAATGTAAACAAAAGACTGACATTACAGTGTTAAAAACAACATTACCTTCTGTCCATCCGTGCCATTTCTTCCAACAGTACCACTAGCTCCCTGAAATCAATTACCAAAAGCATTAGAGAGAGCTTTTTCCATAAGACCAATAGTGAAATAATGTCTTACGTTCCTCTGTCAAACCTTACCTTTCGTCCATCTGCTCCAAACTCTCCCTACAAAGGATATAATAAAAACAAGATGAGTCGAGCCCTGCTTCCTTTAAAAACAGCCACAACAGTGTGGCAGCTAGTTAAGAAATTATTTGGGACAGAGTGAAATAATTCTGTGTCATTAAATATTATCCTAGAACAAATGACATGGCAGATCTTCCCCACGCCTATACCCACCACAAGACTTCAGTTGCAATGTTAAGTCCTGTCTGACCAATTGGGTGAAAATATTTTTTTTAGGAATAGAAGTTTTTCCAAGATGGCTCACAATATGAAAGTCACAAATTATAACATAGCTCCATAGTGCAAACCAGTAACAGCCCAACCCAGAAAAAGCTGCTTTGGGTTGAAAGAGTTGTGCTAGAGAATATATTTCTGCTTCCCAATTCAAAACTCTGTCCTAGTGGCAGAGGTTCTCCTGCGTTCCAGGAGCTTGTTTCAGGTTCAGCTCAACCCAGGATTGCAGGTTCTGCATGCAGGCGAAGATCTTTTGCTTCTATCTCCAGGAAAGGTGACAGGGAACCCATTGCTCAGGGGTCTCCTTGAAATGCAGAATTATACTAAATAAATCATTCTAATTATAAAGCACACTTCCCAAAGTCTTCTGAATGTGTAAAACTACCTTACCTTTTCTCCTTTTAGACCAGGAATACCCTGGAAAAGAAACAAAAAGTACTTTCAGTTAGTGTTTGTGGATATAGCATAGTTTAGTTCTGATATGCTAGTCTGACTAGAGTGAATTGACTTAGATTTGTTAATTAGTTGATTTAAACAAATACATTTAAGTAAATGATTAGTTTGGAATTTATGCTGTCCCAGCTTGCCTCAACCTATCTTCTCCTATGTCTTGTCCTTCTGTTTGGTCCCTGGCTTAGACTAGACCAGGGGTGTCCAAACTTGGTCCCTTTAAGACTTGTGGACTTCAACTCCCAGAGTCCCTCAGCCAGCAAAGCTGGCTGAGGAACTCTGGGAGTTGAAGTCCACAAGTCTTAAAGGGACCAAGTTTGGACACCCCTGGACTAGACACTTAAGGTTGCTTCTGCAGGCTATCAGTTACTGTGGAAGAGTGATGCTTTGCAAGCGATTCCCACCTGTCTCCCACCAGGTTTTCATATTTCCATTTTTGTTTCAGTGCTTAGAAAATCTCTTCTAACTTCTCTACTGAATTCACACTTTTCATTTTCTTTCTATCATTCAGATTTCTCTTTTTGGGATATAGTTCATGTCTTTCATCAATGTTATTGGGAGGGGAGTACCACACCTTTTTCTTCTGTCTATAAAACCTAAGATAAACTAATTGTTCCTAATTCAGGAATGTTTAGATATTGAACAGGATAAAGGAATAGATATCTCATCAGCCCAATAACCATTTACTTGAATTAATTATCTGTCCTATTTTGAGAATCAAAATAAATTTGGTTTCTGCAGCTTTAATGATTACTGGTTACTACCAAGATCGCTCTCTCTCTCTCCCCCCCACTCCAACCCCCTCCCTCTCTCTCCCACTCCCTCCCTCCCCCTCTCCCCTCCCCATCTCCTTCTCTCCCTCCCTCCCTTTCTCTTATTTGGTAAAGTTCCAAGCACAAGAACAAATGCTTAAAAGTGAGACCCAAAATTATTTACCTTAGGCCCAGGATGTCCAATTGGACCTTCAATTCCTGGATCACCCTATATGTAAAAAGAAAATGCCATTATTAGTTGACATAATCTGCATAACATGTTCATTTACCTTAGGCAGGCAATAATACATATTACTTACATTAATTTGAACAAAGTAATAGTTGAATTATGCAATATTATTAATTGTACCAATTTTATCAGTTTAAATTATGGTTGCAATCCTATATACATTTACTTGTGAATTTAATATGATTAACCTACAACATTTGGAATAGTTAAAAATTAGTGATTGTTTCTGCTTCCAGACTGAATAAACATATATGATGAGAATACAAAAATATTTTAAAAGAGTTGAAAGAATTGTGTTAGAGTTTTTATAAGCAGTGATGAATATATTTCTTTTGTCCTATTATTGCATTCAACTATATCAAATGTTTTGTTTATTAGATGTCAGTGTGGAATGAAAGCAAGCAGCAGGAACAAACAATACAAACTGCTTTCACACATTGTAAAAAAGATATAGGCTTAGTTCTGGTGTATTGTTAAGCTGTGCTGAGGTATATTAGCAAGTTAGAGAGTCAAATGTACTCTTTCTCCTCATCTTCCCTTTCTCCATCCAGGAAGAAACAGCAGTCAGGAATGGGTTAACTCCGTCTGTTAACTTCTTGGACGGAGTCTGCAAAATTGTTAAGCCACACCTCTTCCTGTTGCTTGCTGCTTTTTAGATTCAGTCTAAGTGGACAGACGTTTTTCCTTGAGCTGCCCATTCCTGACTGTTTTTTCTTTAAAAAATCAGGAGAATTCTTTTTATTTTATTTTATTTTATTTATTTTATTTTTCCTTTTATCTTTGATTAACTTCTCAGTTTTATTCCAGCGTGAAGGGCGATTCAGCCTGAGCCCGCTGAAGGCAGCAGGGGCGACGAGAGGGATCTCTCAGCTGAGGACCTCTGGGCAGCTGTCACAGGCTTTGCCTCAAACAGCTGACCCCCAGGGGATTTGAGGCTTCGATCCCTCTGCAAATCTAAGGCAGCGCCCACGAGCTCTGCTCCATAGCGCTTGCCAAAGGAGCGTGCATGAGATTGGCATCACTGGAAGCCTCTCCAATCAGCACTCATGAACCTGGTTCCATAGCAGAATCTTGTATTTTGGAGGGAGATTCGAAGACAAGCGATGGCTGTTTTGGAGCCACGTAAGTTTGCGGCAGCTGTTTTCGAGCCAGCTTTCTGTTGCAGTGGCCGATTAAGGAGTGGTGGTCATTTTGGGAGCTTGGTTTGGCAGTGGCCGTTTTGAAACCGCATCTGGGAAGCTCAACGGCCACTTTGAGTGCCTTGGTGTTCGATAAGGTAAAGGTAAAGGTTTCCCTCACACATATGTGCTAGTCATTGCCGACTCTAGGGGGCGGTGCTCATCTCCGTTTCAAAAACGAAGAGCCAGCACTGTCCAAAGACGTCTCCGTGATCATGTGGTCGGCATGACTCAACACCAAAGGTGCACGGAACGCTGTTACCTTCCCACCAAAGGTGGTCCCTATTTTTTCTACTTGCATTTTTACGTGCTTTTGAAACTGCTAGGTTGGCAGAAGCTGGGACAAGTAACAGGAGCTCACCCCATTACACGGCAGCACTAGGGATTCGAACTGCTGAGCTGCCGACCTTTCGATCGACAAGCTCAACGTCCTAGCCCCTGAGCCACTGTGTCCCTTGGTGTTCGATATCGGCAGCTATTCTCCAGCGGCACGCTTCTCTTCTGGGTAAGACCGATCCTGTCGTAGGCTTATAGGCACCCTTTTATAAGGATTCTGTAGGGAGCTCCCAGGGTCAATTTATGTTCCCTAGAAGAGGGAACTGCGATTCAAAGGCCCTATTGAGGGGAGTGGCATTGAGGTTGGAGCCCTAGCATGCTATTCGGCTTCCCTCTATTATCTAACAATGTAAGCCCTGTGAGTAATCAATATTTCTGCAGTCTGGGACTGTCTACCATTATTTATTGTGTCCTTATTCTCCTTGCAGGAGTTGACATTCTGGCATTATGGCTTTGGGGCATTCCAGATCCAAGTCTGGATCAGGTCTTCCTGATCAAGACAGTGATCTCGGGGAAGGGCCTTCTGGCTCTCAGTCCCTTGGGTGGGACAAAGCCCTCACTTGAGCTAAGCAGCCTTCTTCTCTGTCTGTAAGGCATTCTAAAAGAAAGTCCAAGCAAAAACATAGGGCTTCCGCTGAGACACCTAAACAAGTTCAGAAGGACACGGTTATGAGGGGAAAGAGTTCCCAAGACAAGAATCTCCCTAGAGCCCAAATTGCCTCTGAAGGGATACAAGGACTGTCGGTCATTCCTGAGGAAGCTCCTCCTCCGGTCTGGTTTCCTGATGGGGACTCAGCACAGGCTCCTTCCTTGTCTAATGGCAGTGAAGTGCTTTTTGGAGCTATGCCTTCTCTTGAACCATCGGTGTTCCCTGGGAACAGCAGGTGGTACTTAGATCTCCTTCTCCGGGAGCTTCTTCCACTCCCATTGCTGCAGGATTGCAGCCTGGTCAGCCAGGTAGTTCCCAAGATCCTGATCATTTGTCTATATTGATTTCTAATGCCATAAGTCAAGGCATTGAAGCTGGTTTACAAAATATTTCTGTGGCTATGACTGCTGATTTTTCTAGAGCTCAATCTTTCCATCATAGACAACAGGAGTTGGGATCTTCCCTTCAATTTCAGGATCCTGAATATTCAGCGGCTTCTTCCAGCAAGGCTTCCCTTTCAGGGAGGAGATGCAGCGTGATATTAAGCTCTCTGATGATGAGGATTTTTTACCTGACCAGCCATCATTTATCGGACTTTTTAAACCTCTTAAACTCTTGGGTCAGGGAGACTGTAAGGTCAGGCCTCTCCCTGGAATTCCTGTCCAGCCCTCTGAGATTCTTCATCTGCTATTCATCAACCTATTTCTCAGGATCCGGTGAAGTGGCATCTCATGGATTCAGCCATAACACACTTATGGCCATTTAGGCCATTCAGCCAGTTCCGGAGATGCACCACAGTCAGGGATTTTATTCCAGACTGTTCCTAGTTCTTATCAGAAGTCTTTGGGAGGCTGGAGGGCAATTCTCAATCTCAAAACCCTGAACCATTACATAGTTTACTGAAGGTTCAAGATGCATTCTCTCCACTTCATCCTGGAGTGCATCAGAAAACGCGATTTCCTCACATCGGTGGCTCTCATGGAGGCCTATCTGCATGTCCCCATTCATCCAGATTTCAGACAATTTCTCCGGTTCCAATACATGGGGAAACATTATTAGTACCAGGCTGTGCAATTTGGCCTGTCCTCCGCTCCACAGGTGTTTACAAAGCTGATGGAAGCTTTGGTGGGCCATCTCAGAACCTTGCCTATCAGGATACAGTTCTACCTGAATGACATCCTCATCCAATCCAGTTCAGAATCCAGGACCAGATAGGACCTAAATCTCACCATACAGATTCTTCAATGTCATGGTTCCTCCATAAACCAATCCAAGAGTCATCTGATCCCAACAATGCATTTGCTTCATCTAGGGGCTATAATAGACACAGTGGAGTCAAAGCTGTATCTCTCGCCAGACCACCAGTCCAGCCTAAGGGACCTGGCTGTCAAGGTCAGATCAGATCGAGCTACTTCTCTGTTGCTTCTCTCTCAGTTGCTGGGAAAGATGGTATCGTGTTTCAGCATCACGCCTTGGGCTTGTCTCCACAGCAGGAGATCCAGCTCTGCAGTGGTTGCTCCTTCCATTCCAACGAACTAAGTGTAGCACGTCATCATGGAGAGTGGAGGTTCCACCAGCGGTCCAGTCTTCCCTTACTTGGTGGTCTTCCGACGCCATTGCCCAAGGTTCCAGGAGCCACATTGTCTGGTCCTGATGACCGATGCCAGCCTGTTTGGCTGGGGAGCTCGGACCCAACATGACTCAAGGTCAATGGTCACCAGAGGACCTTTCACACAACATCAGTTGGTTGGAGCTATGAGCGGTTCACCTGGCTCTCAAAAGTTTCGAGTTCCTAGTATTGGAGAAGGACATCTTAGTGCTGACAGACAACGTGGCTACCAAGGCCCACATAAATTGTCACGGAGGGACCAGATCCTTGGCTCTGTTACAGGAGGTGGAGAGGCTGATCCTCTGGGTGGAGTCTCATCTGTCTTCCATCCGAGCGGACCACATTTTGGGACTGGCAAATGTCCAGGTGGACTGGCTCAGTCGGACCTCAGTCGACCAGGTGGAGCGGTGCTTGGGTCCGTCTCTGTTCATGGATCTAATGGACCGGTTTGGTCTTCCGGTGGTGGACCTTTTCACCACTCAGGACAACCGTCAAGTTCCAAGGTTCTTCTCCCAGTTTCTGGCTGCAAGGGTGGAAGCAGTGGATGCATTGCAGAGTCTGTGGCCATCAGGCCTCCTATATGCCTTCCCTCCTCTTCCTCTGATTCCCAGAGTCATCTGGAAGTTGTTGGAGGAGGGGGCATAACTTATGCTTCTGGCTCCTCGTTGGCCCAGGAAACCTTGGTTTGCAGATCTAGTGGTCCTCTCAGTGGACCGACCCTGGCGGCTCCCTTAGGACAGGATATCCCTCAATCAGGGGGCGTTGGTACACTTGGACTCTCAGTAGTTTCAACTAACTGCTTGGTGCTTGAGCGGGTCCTTTTGACTGGTGACAACTTTTTCTCCAGGGTCATTGCTACTATCCAGGTTGGAGCCACAACACCAGGCTTCCCGCAGGGATTCCACCAACCACATCTATAATGCTACATGGAGGGCATTTTGTACCTGGTGCAAAACAGGGGACCTGGTTCCCACTTCAGTTTCTTTGGCTCAGGTTTTAGAATTTCTGCAAAAGGGTTTAGATGATGGGTTGGCTCCTAATACTCTTCGGAGGCAGGTGGCAGCCCTTTCTTCCATTCTGGCCTGCGGGACCTGGGATTCCCTGTCGAGACACCCAGTTATTCGGCAGTTTCTCAGGGGGGCCACCAAACTTAGACCTCCTGTGGACCATCGGTTTCCCATGTGGGACTTAAACAGGGTCTTAACTACCCTTACCCAGGGTCCCTTTGAACCTCTATGAGAGGTTAGTTTAAAATTCCTTTCCTATAAGGTAGCGTTTTTAGTGGCTATTACTTCTGCTCGGCGTATATCTGAGCTGGAGGCTCTGTATATTCCACTCTGACAGAGTAGTTTTATGCCTCAATCCGACGTTCCTTCCCAAGATAAACACTTGGTTTCATAGGGCTCAGGAGTTGATCCTTCCCAATTTTTGTCCTGAGCCTTCCCATTGCTTGGAACAGGTTTGGCATACATTGGACGTGCAGAGGGCTCTCCGCATATATATTAAAAGGACCTCTTCTCTGAGGAGGACAGAGTCCCTTTTTGTTTCTTTTCAGCCTGTCTCCCTCCGCTGCAAGGTTATTTCCCCCACAGTGGGACATTGGATCAGGGCTTGTATCTCTATATCCTATGAGACCCAATCCTTACCTGTGCCCAGGCATATTACCGCTCATTCCACCCATAATGCTGCTACTTCAGCAGCTTGGGGTACGCAGGCCTCTCTGGAAGAGGTCTGCAGGGCGGCTACTTGGTCTTCTCCTTCTCCCTTTGTACGTCACTACAAAATTGATTCTTACGCCTCGGCTGAGGCTGCCTTTGGCAAACGGGTTCTACAGAGGGTCCATTCCAATCAGGGTCCACAGGCCTGGACTTCTCCCTCCCAATAGGAAAGGCTTTGGTAATGTCCCATTCCTGGCTGCTGTTTCTTTCTGGATGGAGAATGGGGGTTGGTTATTACCTGATACGCCCTTTCTCAGCTTAGAAGAAACAGCAGTCAGCCCTGCCCGGGTTATTTGTCCGGCCCTGGGATTTGGAAGGGTAGGTCTTTGTTCTTTTGTCATTACAGCTCAACACATCAGTCAGTCTGCATCACCGCCTTCGTCAAAAAGCTGGCAAGCAACAGGAAGAGGCATGGCTTAACAATTTTGCAGACTCAGTCCAAGCAGTTAACAGACGGAGTTAACCCATTCCTGACTACTGTTTCTTCTAAGCTGAGAAAGGGCATATCAGGTGATAACCAACCCCCATTCCATTCACAAGTTCTGATTGTCAGAATTATCAACCAATGTATGATAATGTGCGTGAGACTGAGGCTTATTCACTGAAAGTCACACCACGTTACAGCATAACATCTGGGTCAAGCCTGTTCTTCATTCTGATCCTAACAGACGGAGATATGGATGGAAAGCTAATGAATGAGTGGAGGATACACACATTTCTTTAGATTCCAGTTGCCTTCTACATGCACACATTATATATAAATAAAGACACACACATCTTCAATATAAGTACTAACATTGCCCCATATAGGACAGGCATATTTTTGCATTGAGTGGAAATGTTCTGTTAAAGCATACAGACTATAGGCTGACATCAATATAATAACATGCCTATCTCATTGTTGAAGTGATTCTGGGAAGCTTACAAAATGATAAACAGAAAAAATTAAAAAATTAAAATCAACAAAGATTAAATAGAGACTAAAAGCCAAGAGGATGGATGACCATAGGGTTGAGGATCTTCTCTCTATCCCATCAGCCACTTTCAGCATAGAACATCCCCAGCAAGATCTTCAATAACAATGATATGAATCTTATTTAAAGTGTGTATTTAAGTGTGGGGAATCCTAATCTGGAAAGTGCCCACCCCAGCATGGCTAAAATGGGCTTTAATTCTTTGACCCCTAATAAGGATCTAATCTGTATTTAGAAATCTGATGCATTCCACTTAAACTTCTATTATTAAAGGAAAAAAAGGAGAGAGAGAATCTGTATCATGATCTAAAAGAAAAATTAAATGGAAGGTTTTGATTTTCTTTATGAATTAGGGGATCAGAGCAGCGTGATAAATGAATGTACACAGATTATATAAATAAATAAATTCTTATTAAAGCAAGTTGAAAATCCTACGACCAAAATAATATACTGACTGAACATTCTCAAAGGAATTCAGATACTGATTGAGTATCACAGGCTAATTTTAAAATTAAATGCCATCCTAAAACTGGCATGTAGGTGAGAGTCTGATTCAATATGATCTTGTGTACTCCGTGTTCAAAGAAACAGAAATTGTATAGTACTTATTAGAATTCTTCCTTTTTCCAGTTACTTACTTGTCGTCCTTTTTGCCCAAGATAGCCTGGAATCCCCATGTTCCCTTTTGCACCCTAAAAGTAAAAAAAAGAAAATAATTAGTTCAGAGATTTCTCATAAAACAAAAGGCTGAATCAATTCCTATGCTCACACATCATTTCATGTGACTTGTTGGCTCAGGCTTTTCATATTATATCTTCAGAGACTATTCAATGTCATGCTTCTTGTCCAACCTACAAATCTGGAAGAAATCCCTTCCAAATCTAAAGGCTAAGATATTGAAAGCAATGATTGCCGCTCACTCAAGGGATCAACCCTGAAAACAGGAGATCACTGAACCTGGTTGCTGTTATCAAGGAACCATAATTGCCAAAGTACTTAGATAATAGAGGTAGAAACTAGGAATTTAATATTGTTATGTAAACAAACTGACTCAGACAGCACGCTGTTCACTAAGCACTTATTGTATACAAAGAGAAAATATATAAATGTTGTTATTTTTTAAAAAAGGAACCCTAATTGCAAAGGTTTCATGTACCCACTGCTGTTTTAGGAGTGAATCCAAAGTTTTCTGGCCAATTTCCTAAGCTTCTTGAAATGTCTCGGCAGATTGATCTTGCAAGAGCATTTCTAATTTTTTATTTTAAAAATGCCAAAGAACATTGATAAGACAAGATGTCAGCCTTTGGAAGCAAAGTTGAAGGTCACTTGTTCCAGAAAAGAGAATATAGGATTCTAGGCTAGGGTTAGGAGACTTACTTTTGCTTCTTTACATACTGCTCTTTGCAAATACGTAAGAAGCTGAATTGCCAATGAATTGCTTATATTCTAAATACAGCAAATACTAGAGAACTATGCAGCTGTAGAGGAGGCAGATTTATAGGGAATAATTCTCAGTTACGCAACTGTCTAAATTATGAATGTAAAAATCTGGTACAATCACAGCAAAAGTTGATTCATCAATTGTGGTCTGAGTCTATCATACTTGGTTCAAGAATTTCATATAAAACTTATGGAACAACATATATAGTATTACAGAAAGTTGTATATTAGAAGAATGATTATTATACAAATTTGTCTACTAATCCTCTTTCCCTACAACCCAAAAAGCCAAAATTAATATCAGAAGTAGTAGTATTAAATGAAATATAATCAGGAAAAGTTTACACAGAAACGTACATCTTTGTGTTATATATCAGATTCATAAAAATGCTGATGTTAAGGGAATGTATATTAAAAAAGAACCAAATGTATTTTTCCTAGAAATTTTTAGGAGACAAAATTCAGGTTAATCTGTATGTATGTAAGTGACTGTGCTGAATTATTAATGAATTGTGATTATTGTATAGACTGAAGCATTACATTACTTCCTCACTTCATTTCCCCAAAGCTACAACCCATTGTTGCATGATAGTCACACTCTTGAAATTGTATCTTTGGTATTTTTAAGCCATTAATGTGGGATTTCTGTTGAAATCCTTAGGAAGTATAATACACAACCTGTTCTTTCTTCTTACAGATTTATTGTCCATTTTGCCCTTATATTGTTACCTTTTGTCCTTGAAATCCCTTTGGACCACGCGGACCTTGAATTTCAAGGCAGCTCATTTTATAGCACTAAAAGAAAAAGAAAATATAAGTGAAGATTTCATAATAAATTATATGGTTTCTGTTCTTCTACAAGGATATCTTGGAGCTGTGGGGCAAAATTATATTTAAAAGGAGGACCATCATGTTTAATCAGCCTCATTAAATAATTCCATTAAAAGCATTTTTTCTGCTTCTCTTTTATAATATTTCTTGAAGGAAGGCTGTCTAATCTGATATCATGCACTTGTGAATTGCACATTCTTTTCTAAAGATTTTGCAATAGAGAAAATAATTCAATTTCTGCATATTTTGTATTCTATCCCTTCATTAGTATTTCTGAAGACAAATCCATAAAAGAATTAAGCTGGATTGGATAGATTTCTATGACACTGCAACTCAGCCTAGAATTTATTTTCTGAGAAAGAAGTCTCACTGCATCAGAAGGGGTCTTCTTCTAAACAAAATGCACAGTTGGCAGTGATTCATAACCTGCAGCTGCGTATTGTTTCCAAAAGTTCCTGTTCATAATATTGTTGTATGGACACAACTTGTACACTTACCTTTGCAAAGGCATCATGTTTCTGTTAGGGAGTGAACAAAAATAAAAGAAAATTATAAAACTGAAAAAAGAAACCAGCATAGCTCTTTCTTTTGAATCTGTGTGGTTAAGCAAGTTCCACTACCCCTCTCCTCTAGTGCTAGTGCTGTGAAGAACCTTTCCCCAATTCTATAGACATCAGAAGGGGGCCTCACATCCAGCTATAAAAAGATAAATACTAAGGAGTATGTGATTGGCTTCTATTCCATAATTTTTAAACAATTGAATACTAGATTCTGAGAAATGTGATTTCAGTGCAGAAAAGATGCTTTGAACTTTTTCCAATCTATTGATAAGTTCTGGTTCTAGTTCCAATTGAACTGCCAAACTGGGATCACTTTCCATGGGAAGTGACGTCTCTCTTCATGAAATGCTTTTGCAGTAAAATTAATCCATAATATTAGAAATATTCCTAACAGGAAAAGAGGAAAGCCCACATTTTACTCCATTTGGCAGAACCTGGCCCACATGACTTAGTTCTCATAAAAGAACAAAGCTCATGGCCTTAGAAGACTTCTAAGGTGTGACTGTTGTAAAGATAGAAAGGACCCATTTGTTAAGCAAAATCTTTCCTATATAGTACTTGAGGCAGAAGGTTTGTGGGGAAGAAAAGAGAAATTGGAAGACATCAATAAACATAGCAACAGTGTAAATCCATATGATGCTTTCAAGACAGGTTAAAAAATCCACTGGTATTTGTTGGAAACTAAAGCAACCGAGCATTCTCTCTCTATACCATTATATAGAGTATATACAAGATTGCTGGAAGTGATGCACAACAATCAGACAATAAATCTTTATTTTGGTCAAAAATCTGCATAATATTCCACCTATTTACAATTATTTGTAAACGGCCTAGGAACAACAAGCACTACTGTTAGAATCACAGATTTAGGAAAAACCAGGATGAACATGTTGAAACCAAGATAGCCAAGGGCTTTCATCCAAGTTGTTTGAAATGCCATTTCTTCTACCTCTGAGAAGCAGGGAGAGCTATCTGCTCATTTTCCTCAAGGAGATTGAGGTCAGAGTTTGGAAATACAAAAGGAATTTTGGGCAGAGTTTATGCACAAAATCTGGGATGGCCACTCCATTTTTTATTTTTTATTTTGCATTATCTAAGAACAAAGTCAAGCACCATCTTAAATTCTGGAGCAGGACCTGGAATCCTGCCTCCTTAGAGGTCTTTTCAGGTAGCAGGAAAAGGAATAATCTTTGTTCTCCCTGTTCATTTCTTCTCTAAAATATTTTGTTTCTAATGATGGCCTGAAGTATTTTCATGCAAATTAAGCCAATTAGTGCTTGGTTTTAACCTGCAGCTTCCAACTTAGTAGAGAGTCAATCTACTAAATGATCCAGTAAAACAATGCTCTAACACAATTCTTAGGTATCAATTCTTACCATAACTTGTATGATCTTATCCATGGTCTCAGTATCTTCATCAACACTGCCTTTCTTTAGGGTGGCATAGTTGTTCCGAAAAAGCTCATGTGGAAGGCTGGCAATTTCCTGGAGACCTTGCTCATAGATTTTCTGGCTGGGGGCCACTGCAAAGAGTTTGATCCCTACATCTCGTGCTCGATCAGCTTGCTGCTTCATCCCTCCACAGGGATTCCCTGTCACGTGGCCATCAGTGATCACAACAGCATAATTCATCCCCAGTGAATTGAGAGGCATCTGAGCCGTCATGTTGGAGAGAGCACAATCTGTGAAAGTGCCCCGACCAATGTAACGGATTTTTTCCAACCGATCATTGAATATCGCCTTGTCTTGGGTTAAAGGACTAAAGATTATCACTATATCTGAAAAATGAAGTCCCCCAATTTGCCAGTTTATGGATATTTGTTGTTGGTAGACCTCATTGGCCAGCTTATTGACGAATTGAGCAACAAACTTCTTGCTATGGTTCACTAAACTCTCAATAGGGTCAGTCTGAAGGGCAATGCTCTCAGATGTGTCAATGACAAAGTACACTGTGATAGGACAGTCAGTTTTATCTGTATAAAAAGAAAAGGAGAAAGAATGTGGTAAGGAGACTAGATACATACCCACCTAGAGGCTTGCCAGGTGTTCCTGGGGAATGAAACGCTTGGAGTTTGCGTAGTTTTTCATTCTTATGGTGCAGTAGCTGAGTTAAGGATCAGTTCCTGAATTGACTCTTACAGCTTCATGGAGACATGAGATCTCTCCCTCCCTTTTTCCCAAATCACATTCTCCAAGAAGAGATGATCATTCTGATCTCCATTACAGGGTAGCATCAGTATGTAACATATAGAATATTGCATGAGCCTTATTTATTTCCACTTGGAACATGTATCCCTTAAACCAGTGGTTCCCAACCTTTTCTTGTTTGAGGCACAACCTTTTCTTGTTTGAGGCACCCTTGGAAAGCCTTTCAAAAGTTCCCGGCACCCTTATAAGGAAATAGATATTTAAAATCTCCGTAGCTCAAAAGTTCCCGGCACCCTCAAAAGATCTCACGGCACCCCTTAGTGCCGCGGCACACTGGTTGGGAACCACTGCCTTAAACAGATGAGGCTAATCTAAATTTACAGATAGTGAGTACTGTACTGTGAGAGTTTTGGTCAATACAGTTTCTCAGCCTAAAGTTGAATCAATCTCAGAAATTAACAGAATTATCAGAAACATAGTCACTCACATAGCAAATATTTACTATATTTATTAAGCCAAACGGGCTACTGGAATTTCTTTTTTCCACCCCAGGTACATCTCCTATATCCCTTCCCAAACTAAGTTCCTAGATGTGATTCCCTCTTTTTAAGCAGGGATCCAGTGTCTGAAATATACTGAAACTGCATTAATATGACACACATGCAGCCACATCATTTATTTATTTATTTTTATTTTATTTATTCGATTTTTATACCGCCCTTCTCCCGAAGGACTCAGGGCGGTGTACAGCCAAAAATAAAAACAGACAATACAATATACAATTTAAAATACAAATTAAAAAACTTATTTTATAATTGGCCTAAAAAACTTTAAAATATATAAAACTAAAACCCCATTAAAATTAATATTAAAAATTTAAAATCGATAAAATTTAAGCCAGCCCCGTGCGAATGAAAAGATGTGTCTTCAGTTCGTGGCGGAAGGTCCGAAGGTCAGGTATTTGGCGTAAACCCGGGGGAAGCTCGTTCCAGAGTGTGGGAGCCCCCACAGAGAAGGACCTTCCTCTGGGGGCCGCCAGCCGACATTGCTTGGCGGACGGCACCCTGAGAAGTCCCTCTCTGTGAGAGCGTACAGGTCGGTGGGAGGCATGCGGTAACAGCAGGCGGTCCCGTAAGTACCCAGGCCCTAAGCCATGGAGCGCTTTAAAGGTAGTGACCAAAACCTTAAAGTGCACTCGAAAGGCCACAGGTAGCCAGTGCAGTCTGCGCAGGAGCGGTGTTACATGGGAGCTACGCGTAGCTCCCTCTATCACCTGCGCAGCTGCATTCTGGACTAACTAAAACCTCCGAGTGCACCTCAAGGGGAGCCCCATGTAGAGAGCATTACAATAATCCAAGCGAGAGGTAACGAGCGCGTGAGTGACTGTGCACAAGGCATCCCGATCAAGGAAGGGGCGCAACTGCCAAACCAGGCGAACCTGGTGGAAGGCCCTCCTGGAGACGGCCGTCAAATGATCTTCAAACGACAGCCGTTCATCCAGGAGGACACCTAAGTTGCGCACCCTATCCTTTGGGGCCAATAACTCGCCTCCAACAGTCAGCCGCGGCTGCAGCTGACTGAATCGGGGTGCCGGCATCCACAGCCACTCCGTCTTGGAGGGATTAAGCTTGAGCCTGTTTCTCCCCATCCAGACCCGTACGGCATCCAAACACCGGGACAGCACTTCAACAGCTTCACTGGGGTGGCCCGGGGTGGAAAAGTACAGCTGGTACAAAGATGTGATGCAAGTATAGAAGTCAATTATTTCATTATGGCATCATAATGCATGCTTCTTCTTTCCCCAAAGCCTACAAATATAGTCTAAAGGCAGTCTATGCTGCTTTCAGTAACAACTCCTTGGAGGACAAGTTTCAGATATGATCAGAATTCAAGCTATAAAAATATTGACTTCATAATGGTAATCTTCATCTTTACACTTCTTAATTTGAGAGGAACTATATAAAGTTCCTTGGATGCACAGTCGTATTTAGAAGTGGCCACCTTCACATAAGTGCTTGTCCATATTAACAGCACTGTACAGGTAGTCCTCAACTTACAACCACGATTGAGTCCAACATTTCTGTTGCTAAGTGAGACATTTGTTAAATGAGTTTTGCCCCATTTTATGACCTATCTTGTCACAGTTGTTAAGTGAATCACTGCAGTTGTTAAGTTAGTAACATAGTTGTTAAGTGAATCTGGCTTCCTCATTGAATTTACTTGTCAGAAGGTCACAAAAGGTGATCATATAACCCTGGAGACACTGCAACTGTCATAAATTTGAGTCAGTTACCAAGCACCTGAATTGTATCGCATGACCATGGGGATGCTGCAAAAGTCGTAAGTGTGAAAAACAGTCCTACGTCACTTCTTCCAGTGCTGTTGTAACTTCGAACAGTCACCAAATGAACTCTTGAGGATTAGAGGCATTGCCTTCAGCTCAGTAATTTATCAAGATCTTGTTGCCACAATGGCTTTCATGAATTTGTAAAAGCAAGAAATGAATACTCTCTACATTTATCTCATGCTTCCTCCCAAATGATGGAATTCAATGCAGCATGAAGAATGTCTCAAAGTGATCCCCACTGGACACAAGGCTATTTTCTGGGTTGCTCTCCCAACTCTCTGGGATATGCCTGAGGAACTGCATGCAGGCCAGCATCCCGCTTTGCTCTCGCTCCTTTTTTTATCATTTCTGCCAAGTCACAAGAATCCAAAGGTGTGATGACTCTCAGCTTGGAAAGTCTGTGTAGGAAATCCTCCTAGCTTATCCCTCCATAACTTTTCAGAAACTCACCAAACCACTAATCAATTTGCTGAATGGTATTCAGTTTTAGTACTACAAGGGAGGGAGAAAGAAAAAAAAATCACTAGGTTTTTTTTTTAGTAATACTTACTTTTATATTTTCCCCCAAATTAAGAAACAACTCTTTTCGTAGAGAAATCTTTTTTCTCAAATTCAGAAATAACTCTCTATATAGGGAAACTATCCAATGATTTACAGAATAACAGAGTTGGAAGGAACCTCGGAGGTCCTCTAGTCCAATCCCCTGCTCAAGCTTGAAACCCTATACCATTTCAGACAAATAGTTGTCCAATCTCTTGTTAAAAATTTCCAGTGTTGGAGCATCCACAACTTCTGAAGGCAAGTTGTTCCACTGATTAATTGTTCTAACTGTCATGAAATTTCTCCTTAGTTCTAGGTTGGTTCTCTCCCTGATTATTTTCCATCAGGGATGAAATGTAAAAATGTTTGCTACCGGTTCTCTGGGTGTGGCTTGGTGGTCATGGCCAACTTGACATCACTCACTGTTAGAGCCAGGAGCTGCACATTTTGAAACACATTCTGCCCTTCTGAAGCCCCCAATGCTTTGAGTTTCCCTCTGCCACCCAAGTGAACATTGGAGCCTTCTCTTGCAGAAGTAGAATCCAAGCACAGAAATGGAAAAATGGGGGAGGGAATGGGGAGAAGAAGGTGTAAGAAGCAGAATCCAGGCACAGAAATGGAAAAACTGGGGGGTGGGGGGGAATGTGGAGGAGAAGGCGGAGAAGGTGTAAGAAGACGTGTCCTTAGATTGCTGACATTTGGCGATCTAAGGAAACATCTTCCAGCTCTTCAAGATCGACTTTAAGAAGCTGACAGTAAAAGTAGTGGCAGCGCGGGCGAAAAATGTGTGTGTGTGTGTGTGTGTGTGTGTGTGTGTGTGTGTGTGTCCCTCTGCAAGGACTTGAAGGCAGACACCGCCCCTCATAGGAAAAGTAGCTGCCGCTTCTTTTGCTGTCGGCTTCTCGGAGCTCTTAAAGTTGATCTTGAAGAGGTGGAAGACCCTTAGATGCTCCGAACAATGAGTTTGGCAGCATGGAGGGCAGGGAAGCATGGCAGGGCTGTGGTCTGGTCTGGAGGTGTGGCCAGCCAGCAATTGCTACCGGTACGGCGAATCATCCCCAATCTCCGCTACCAGTTCTCCCGATCCAGTCTGAACCGGTAGTATTTCACCCCTGGTTTCCACCCATTGTTTTTTATCCTGCCCTCAGGTGCTTTGGAGAATAAGTTGACCCCTTCTTCCTTAGGTCAGCACCTCAAATATTGGAACAGTGATAATTTTGGTTGTGCTTTTCTGCATCTTTTCCACCTTTTAAAGCTGAGTCAGATAATGCATAAGCTCCAGCTGAAGTATGTGTGTGTGTCCGTATGTGTTTGAGTCTGTATCATTTTCATTGGAGTTTTGTGGCTGCTGCAGATGACAGTCACAGAATTCTAGAAAAAATGTAGCTGCTTTAACGAATTAGAGATATATGAGTACACTGTATGATTGATAACACCATTTTGCCTTCAGACTCAAAGCACTGCAGAATCCTAGATATTCAAATATATGATTTTGGACATGGATTGTAATCATAGATCATCTTCAGTATAAGATTTTTAATTATTTCTTACATTAAACTTATAGCGTTACATATTTTCAGAAGGCATGACAGAAGGAAAAAGCACAAAGAACTGAAGTAAATTGAGAAACTATGTTTCTTACCTGCACAGGAAGTTCCTTCATCATTTTGAGCATTGAGGAGGACGACAGTTGCGCAGAGCAGAACAGCTAAAAGGGTTTGTGAGAACATCCCCACAATTTTCCAGTCTGCTTCACGTGCTGCTAGAATAGAGTCAGCACAAAAGTTAAAAATTTTTGAATTGACTAAGACACAAAGTAGTGAATGCTGGGAAAGTCCCTTAGACAGAGTGAAATTTTTAGTCCACCTAGTCCAGCAGAATTCACATGGCAACAAAAGCTGGAGAATAGAATAGAGCTGGAAGGGACCTTGGGGGTCTTCTAGTCCAGCTCCCTGCTCAAACAGGAGAGACTACTCAGTAGCCTGTAAGCTCAGCCACCTGCTCTCTAGATCCATGCCTCTTCCAGCTGGTTAAAGCAGTTCAGGGGGATGTTGTGTGAGTGGGTACTTGCAGTGATTAATTCTTCTTTGAAGGAGGGGTTGTTCTTTACCTCTTAGAGCAGTCATGTTTTCCCCTCCTCAAGAAGTCATCACTGGATCCCAGCATACTGGAAAATTTTCATCCAGGATCTCACCTCTCTTTTCAGGGAATGAGTACCAAAAAATGGTATGGAAAATGGTTGTGTAACACTTTAGAGGGATTTAGAAGAAGCAACTTATCTGGATCCTCTTCAGTCAGGATTCAGACCTGGCTATAGGATGGAAAAGGCATTGGCCACACTTTTGGATGGGCTCTGCATGGGTGGGATGGGTAATGTATCCATCCTTGCCCTATCTGATTTCTCAGGTTTTTGATACTTTCAAACATGATGTCCTTCTGAAAGAGCTCAAAGGATTGAGGGTGGGTAGAAGAATGTTATGTTGCTTGTCCTCCTTCCTTTGGGGTCTGTTCCAGTCAGTGATGTTGGAGAAGAGAAGTATGGCCCTCGGCCCCTGCTATGTGAGGTGCCACAGAGTTCAACACTTTATCTTTTCTTTTTTAACATCTACATGAGGGTGGGTGGGTGAACTCATCTGTCATCTTGGGGTGAAGTATTATCAGTACGCTGATGATGCCCAATTATATATCTTCACCTCTGGCGAATTAAGCAATGATGATGTGGATATCTTATCCCACTGTCTGGAGGCTATGCATGTCTGGATGGGGAACAAAAGGCTTCAGCTGAACTCTGACAAGATTGAGTGCCTTTGAATTTTGGGGCCCACAGATTCCATCTTTGGTGCTAGATGGGATTGCACTTCCCCAGACAGAACCAGTGCACAATCCGGGGGTTCTCCTAGACCAGGGGTGTCCAAACTTGGTCCCTTTAAGACTTTTGGACTTCAACTCCCAGAGTCCCTCAGCCAGCAAAGCTGGCTGAGGAACTCTGGGAGTTGAAGTCCAAAAGTCTTAAAGGGACCAAGTTTGGACACCCCTGTCCTAGACTCATAACTCCTGCTTGATAAGTAAGTGATAGCTATGACTAGGAGTTCTTTCACATAGCTTTGTTATGCGTGCCAGTATTACCCATTCTTGGATCTGCAGCCCTGCTCACAGTCATTCATGTCCTCCAGATTGAACTATAGTGATAAACTCTACAAGGGACTTACTCTGAAGAGAGTAGAGAGAAGCTTCAACTGGTACAGAATGCAGCAGTATGGGCATGTGCACTCCCAGATCAGCACAGGTTACATCTCTGCTCTGCCAGTTGCATGGGTTGCCAGTTTACTTCTGAGTCCAATTCAAGCTACTGGTTTTGACCTTTAAAGTTTTTCATGGCATTGGATCAAGCTGTCTGAGAGACCAACTCTCTCTGGCTATATCAGCCTGCCCCACTAGATCTGATAAAGAAGGCATGCTGTGGTTGGGATCAGTTAGATATCTACATTTGGTGGGTCACAGGAGTCAAGCTTTTTCTGCTGTGGCACCACCTTATGGAATCTCCTTCATTTTAAATCTCCTATCATAGAGATTTGTCTCTTTCCCCCATTCTTGATTGATCTTGTTCCATCAATTTGCTACACTTTTATGGGAAATCATAATTAAATGAGAAAAAAACCACATTCATTGAATGAATATGGAGGAAGGGATGGAGATGTCTCATTATTAATCTGAAACTTAAATCAGGATATTTATTTCATCAGTCTTGGGAATACCTTGGTTTTAGTGGAAGTTATCTGGTACAAATCCAGTATGAATGTGGCCTGGGGAAGGACTATTTTATTTATATTTATATTTATTTATTTAATGAACATATACAGCCACCCATTGCCCAGAGATTTCAGTATCTAATAAAATAAATAAAATGAGGACTCCCTCATACAAAACATACTTTGCATGAAACATTGGGGTGGATACAAAATGGCAGACTTCATGTGATGGTGCAGACTTCACCATTTTGGTATCTCTGGTTTGTTACAGATGCCAAGAAAAGAAAGGATAATTACTGCAGAGTAGTGTTACTTCTCTCAACAGCAGTTGGGGAGAAGGGAAGTTTTCTATGATATAGCAGATATGGATAATTGGGCAAAGTATCCAAAGTCGTATATTAAGAGGCTGCTTTTGTACCTTTTCTGAGAGATACCATAGCAGAAGTTTAAGGATCTACATTTGTGGGATTCTCTAAATCTGTAACATCCCAGCTGTCATGTTTTCAGTGTACAAACAATAGCCATAGCCATAGCACTTAGACTTATATGTATACCGCTTCATAGTGCTTTACCACACTTTCTAAGCAGTTTACAGAGTCACCATATTGCCCCCAACAATCTGGGTCATATTACTTACACAAAACATGTAAAAGGTTAAAATCATGGCAACTGGACCAAAGCTTATTAAACTGAGATGTTTTGTTACTCATCCAAGTAACTCCTTCAGTCAAAATGACAATTTTTGATTGGGCATAGAGTCAGAGAGTAGTAGGAATGAACTAACTCTTGCAGGGGGTTCTCCCCAAAATGAAAGGTAATATGAAATAAAGACTCAATCATTCAGGCCAAAAGCATGTAAAAGGTTAAAACATGGCAACTGAACCAAGGTTTATTAAAGTTAGATGTTTTGTTATTCATCCAAGTAGCTTCTTTAGTCAAAATGACCTTTCACATACTTTTGGCCTGGATGATTGAATCTACATTTACATACCTCCACAAAAATTCTACATGGCAGTGAGAGTCTGGCCTGAATCACTGACATTGTAATATATTCTTTGGCATTGTTTCTAGAGTGTACCATCTCAGCATGCAGGGCTTATTTTCATGGGTGGTATTAAATAAAGGCCCCCCTCCCCAGAGAGCAATGCCCTTTGTATGTCAATAGAAGGAATGGCATTTGTTCGGAAGAGTATCCCATCATGCAAACAACCTCCCTACTCACACTGAAACACAATCAAGGATTTCCTCAACCCCCCTGTGGCTCCAGCCTCATCAGGAATCAGCCCAATGACTTGCCCCAGACCATCAATGAAGTCTGAGGTGAGCAGAACCTTCCAACAGCACATCCCTGCATCATTGCCCAGGCCACATCCTGCTCAAGAAAAACCTCCCAAGGTTGTTCTAAAAGAGGAGTGGATACCCACGATAGGGGAGGTGGAACCACATATTTTTCAGGAGGCTTAAAAGTGCAGTTCCCAGCAGTGTCTTTTTGATTTCATCAGATATTAGGAGCTTCACAAATTGGTTTTGTTTGGTTTTTTTTGGCTTCCACAGCCAGTACTTTTTAAGAAAAAATAACTTTAAAATCTGTATCTGGATTTTAAAAAGCACTGAATGTTCCTGAAGTATTTTATGTAAGAAAAATAATGAGGTCATAAATGAGTGTTTACCTGTTAGAAACTCTGGTTTGGTCTATATATTCACACATTATAAACACATTCTTCTATAGTTCAATAATCAAGAATATTTTGCAGTGACAACGTTTCAAAAGAAAGGAAAACAATCAAGATTGCAAATCAAAATTATTTCCCAACCCTGATACTAAAAAAAGGCAATGGACAAAAACTGAAGTCTTTTTTAAACAGAAATAAATACTGAGCTGCATACTGAGCTGTGGCTTCTCTCCATAACTTGGGTCTCATAAACCATAGAACTGAGGAATATAAGCTGTTAAGGAAAGTAATATTTTACCCCTACAAATCTGATTTGATATGCAGCCATTTTAATAAAATCACTACACTCTCAGTTCTTAGGTTTAAAGTGCTTATATTTACAATTAAATAAATCAGGCATTTTCAGGCCTGCAAATCAAGGAATTCCAGCTGTAGTTTGGGTTTCTAAATTGCATTGTGTCTTTACATGGAAAACGGTTTGTATAGGACAGTTAGCTCTCCTTTATAGGGAGGCCCACAAAATTTCAGAAATATGTGGAACTTCAAACAATCGTTCCCAGTATGCTATATAGATTACATTTCTCTGCTGAGCAAAAAGCATAATAATTATGTAACAACAAGCTGTTCTAGGTGCCCAGAGCGGAGATACTTTTAAGTTTTCATATTAACAGCTGGTCTTGATTTTGTTTTCTTAACAAAAGGAGACATTGAATAGTTCCTCTAACATTGACCATTATTAAGAATATTCTTCTCTTCTCTTCTCATTGCTTTGCTTGCATTTTCTCAGTGTATTTCATGTTGTACTAATGTTCTCTTGAACCATATGACATTCAATCTTAACTAAAAACCTGGATATAACTTTCCTTAAAGCTTCCAGATCACTCAGCAGACTAGCCTGATGCAGAAGAAGACCATGTTCTGTGGTAGATCTAGACATTTTCCAATCCAATTCAATCCAACCCAAGATGACCAGATCAGAGTCCTTTCTAAAGACCAGATCAGAGTCCTTTCTAAAGAACCACGCAAGGCTGGGCCTCTCCTGGCACTATGGCTGCTGCTTGTGGTGATACCTTTGTGAAAGGAGCTGTTTTTGGACAGAAACATGATCTCAACTAATAGCTAAAGAGAGATTCTTGATGTGTAACTGCTCAGAATGTTCTTCCTCCCTGCATTCATGTCCTTCCACAAAGCAGAAGGCTGGGCTGGGCTGATTTCTGTAAGCTTAGAGACCAAGGTCTGAACTCCGAAGCAGCAAAACCAAGAACCAAGCATGTTATTTGCTAAAGATGCTACTACTTTTGTGTCAAATGATACAAAACAGGTGGGCAAACAGTGTTGATGAATAAATTATTGTTCTATCAAGTTCTAGACACACACACACACTTCAATTTGTCAATCAAACTCACTAGTTAATACAACTCATAAATCTGGAATAAAGACAGAAATTTAGAATAGTCAGTGAATTTTTCACTTTCCTTTGAGAGACAGTGAAAGCAATATATCTAGAATGGCCAGGATTAAAGGAAAGAAAACTAGCCAGCTTTTAAAAATTAAAATAATTGCAGCATCTAACTGTATTCCTAGATTATTAGAAGATGAAAAGTCCTCACAAATAATACAGTCCAAATATTCTTCAGTTTCTTAAGCAGAATTAAACCAGAGATATATTTTAAAACCAGACGTGATTTAAAAATAACCCAATGATCATTTGTGCTGATATGACCCCACGAACAATACATATTCTGATTAATTAGCTCTCTACGTTACACCTCCATCCCCCAACTTTGGCAGCTAAAAGAAGAGTACCACTGTATTCTGAAGTCATTTTCCTGCAGGCATAAGATGAACTTCTGCTGAGAAAAAGGCTTTGTGAAAGCAAAGAGGGTGCACAAGAGGATTAGCTTTGCCTCCCCATAACTGAACATCAAAGCAAAAGTTCAGCAAAATTTCCCATCTGTTTGTGCCAAAATAAAATTTGCTTCACTTGATAAACAAGTGTTTCTAAACTTGCTTGTCCTCTGTAATTATTAAAATAAAATCACAAAATGGGCAGGAATACAAAGTTGTAGTCAGCTTACCTGCAAAATACTGAGATCAATACACTTTTAGAGTGAAAAGTTTCCTTTGGTTTCAAGACGGGGTCTGCATTTTCAGGGAGAAAAGATCTCTTTTCTCAGTTTTTGAGTGAAGGGAAGGAGCCAATCGGGTGTGGCGGCGCTTTCTTCAGCTCCAGACTGAACTTCTCTGATGAAAAGTAACAGCCTACTTCTTAATTCTCCTCCTTCGAGCCCTGAAAGAAAGCCCCGAGCAGCGTAGTCACATCCGTTATCCACCAGGTGGCGCTGTGGGTCTATCAATCCCACCTCGGGAAAGGGCGGGGTGCGCAGTTCCTGGATTTCTCCTCTTCAGAGCAGGAGTTGGTGGGACGTGAATGAAGGCGGGCGAGGGTGGAGGAGGGCTGAATTTTTGAGTGAGTTACAAACCCACGACAGGAGGAGTGACCGCCTTTGGATGACAGAGGCTTGTGAAAGAGGGGTTGTGTTGATCTCGTTAACTTGCTTGCTTCCTGCTATGTCTGTACTGTACAGTATTCCGACCGCCCCACCCCCCGCATCTCCTGCTGAATTTATTGGGGAAAAGAGATTTTGTAAAATTGCTCAAAACGAAGCCTCAGACTTCAATGGCAGCGTAACTTTTGCTATTTTCAAATCAATTTTTCTTGTTCTTTCTGATCCCAGAGTTGGTGTGAAAGGGGCACAAGACAAGCAAAATAAAAATTAAACGTCATCAAAAATAAAGAATAATAAGCGTGCAGGAAAAATGAATATTTCTTTGCAGGCACAACCTTAGACATCCAGTAAGGCAGAAACCAAGCCTCTGTCTCAAATTAGTGAAATGGTTGGCAACCGACCCTCATCATCTCCATTTCCCTGCCATAAATTGTGTGGTGCAATTGTTTCCCAAATGGACCCTTGCACCCTTTGTTCAATTCCACCCTTTTATATCCTGTCTCTAAAATACACCATCCGCTTCGTTTTAATTTCAATTGAAATAATTTCAGTCATTTATCTTTAACTTGTTTAGCTGGAGTCTCTTTATCTTCAACCACTGTCAAAACAATGCAATACTTTAACAGAATAACAAGACTTGGAAGGGACCTTGGAGGTCTTCTAGTTCAACCCCCCTGCTCAAGCAGGAGACCCTATATCAGGGGTGTGAAACTGAATTTCTTCAAGGGCTGGATCAGCATTGTAGTTCTCTGGAGGCTGACGGGGGGGGGGGGGGAAGATGGGATGGACGCCTCCTGCAGCACTTCACCAGCCAAAATGGGGTGGGGGGGCTGTAGACGGCCCACACACACCTCATTTTCGCCCTCCATGGCCTCCTGCAGCACTCAGCTGGCTAAAAATGGGCCATGCAGGGGCCTTGGGAGTTTTTGGCTGGCAGAGTGCTGCAGGAGGCTGTGGAGGCCAAAAACGGACTGTAGCGTGGCCTCATGCAGCCCGTTTTGGCCAGCAGAGGCACCATGGGCCAGTCCTTTGATATTTCCAGGTTAGCTCCATAGGCCGGATTTAAGCAACCTGCAGGTTGGATCTGCAGGTTGGGGTGAAATCTAAAAATCTAAAAATTTTCCCTACCGGTTCTGTGGGCGTGACTTAATTGGTGGGCGTGGCTTGGTGGTCAGATGGCTGGCTGGGCGTGGCCAATAACAATAAATAATAAAAATAATAAACAAAGTATAAAAAAACAATAAGAGGTACCAAAAACCAACTTTCACACTTTACACACACACAACACAACTGATTCACACACAATGTAAAAGCAGCTGCACTTCACATTTCACACAGCCACAAAAAGCTCAAAAACCAACTTTCACACTTTACACACATACAACACAACACAACTGACACACACACACACACACACACAATACCACATACAGCTTTCTGAAATTTTGTGTGTTTGTGTAGTTAGAGTGAAACACTACAGAAACACACCAAATCTCAGAAAGCTGCACAAATATTTTATTTTATTATTAAGGTTTGTGGACTTCAGTTCCCAGTATTCCTCAGTTAGGAAAGCCAGCCAGCATTAATCACTCAGTGATGAAATAGATTAGCTAAATTTAGATTAGTTCTGTCTGGTGCTAAAAGCGAAACTGGGGCTTTCCGGCTGCGAGAAAAGCCATGAGGTCGATCAGTAATCAGGTAAGTGTCTTAGACTCTCTTAAAAGGAGTTTTTCTACATGTTTTCTACAGAAAACATGTTTTTAAGGTTCTGCTGATGAGGAACTCAGGTGAGACCCCCAGAGTAGCCTTTAAATTTTTTTTTAAGTTTAAAGGCTCTGCCAATCTCAGTTGAGGGGCGGGATCCTCAAAGGCTTTTTTTACTTTTAAAGGCATGTTTCGGCTGAAGAAAAACCGGCTTTTAAAAGTAAAAATAAAAACCCTCTGCTGATGGTGCAGCTCAGCAGAGGCAGGGGGCGGGGCCAGGGATTTTTGCTACCGGTCCTCCGAACCAGCAGCCGCCATTGCTACCGGATCGCGCGAGATGGTCCGATCCGGGAGCATTTCACCCCTGCCCACGGGCCTTGAGTTTGACACTCCTGCCCTATATCACTTCAGAAAAATGCCTGTGCAAAGCCTCCAGTGATGGGGCACCCTCAACTTCTGAAGGGAAGCTGTTCAACTGGTTAATTGTTCTTGCTATTAGGAAAACAATTTCATTAAAAGCACTTTGCATTTTCTCTGCCTTTTACCACTTTAGCCATTTTTTTTGCTATTGACCATATTCCTTTTTCTTACTGAGTATTTTATACAGTATCTTTGTTTCAGACTTTTTTTTTTCAGCAGCCACTCTATCCTGTCCAAAAAGTGAAGATGGGAACAAAGGTGTGATCAAAATTCTTTCTATGTTTGTCAGATCACAAAGGCATACCTTCTGTCTTGGCTTTTTGCCTGCTCCCTGAACATGCCCTTGATACACAGGTACAATGCTAACACTAAGTAACACCAAATAACAATACACTTGGGAGTCTTGAGAAGTTTGCGCAGAGATGACAGTCTCTTTGTACAGTACCATCCTCTGCAAATGGATTCTTCAAGGGACAATACATGACAAAAGCACTTATGGTTTTTACCACAACCAACTCTGTCCTGTTCATTATTAAAAATTGTTCACAGCCATTTATATACTACTAAAACTCTTGTGGATGCTTGTCTGCTTGTAACTTTCAATTGGATGAAACGATGCATCACAAAGCAACAATTTTTGAATGAAGATACCTAAATTGGCTAATCCTCATTTATGGGGAGAGTGCATGGGGTGCATGAGAGGTGCTTGTGGGTCAGAGGGTGTGCAGGGATGCTAGGTGGTATGCAAGAGATGCTGCATGAATCGTGGAGGATGCATGAGAGACACTGCATGGGTCAGGGAGAATGCATGAGGGGTAACTTGGGATAGAGCTGCCTTATCTGTGAATTAAGGCAGAGGCAGCTTGTCTGCATTTTGACACTTCACTGCATTTCAGCAAACATTTAAGAAATGCAATCTATCTAAATATTATTAAGGGACTAAATTGTATAAATTGTATCTTCTTTGGTCGACAAACAAGGGATTAAGAAGTTGATTATGTTTCCCTGCAAAATATATTTTAAAAATAGTCTTTATACTAAGGTCATTCCATTGGGACACAAAAGCAACTGAATCCTTAGAGGTGACCTAACAGGCAATATAAGGTCATGGGGATTCTTTTGAAATAGTTTTGAATTACCTTGCTTGGAAAGGTAGACACATTTGGAAACTTGGAAATATTTATATGAATATAAGATATTTTACATCTATATGTACTGTTCACTTAGATATATCTCATTTTGTAGAATTCTTTATTGCCTGGAATCCCACTTAGATTCAATTTTTAAATTTTTCAGGGCTGGAGTGAAAATCTGAAAATCTACAGTATGGGTGTCAAACTCGACTGCCTCACATGACATCATATGATGTATCGCGACTTTTGCCTTTGCAGAGCTGGGTGGGCGTGGCCTGCACATGATGCATCTGGCCTGCGGGCCGCCAGTTTGACACCTCTGCTCTACAGGCTTATTTAAGCAATTAGGTCTTTGTTTCTTCCCTTATTACTGCATTGCTCCCTCCCTCCCTCCCTCCCTCCCTCCACCCCCTGAAGTATCTTCTGTCTTTCTGTCTCTCTCTCTTCTGGCTGTCTTTTAAGCATAAGGTATTGAAATATGTACATAGCAGAAGGTTCAATATAACACCATTTTTATTTAATTATTTAAGATTGAAATTGAGACAATAGTCAAACACCATTGTTTCATTGGGTGAAAAGTGGATCTTGGGGGGAAATGGACCTGGGAAAAAGAAAAAGCAGATATAATGAAAGATGATGGAGAAAATGTTTGAGCAGAATGAAAAGAGTGCCACAGAAATGTGTGGAGGGACACTGATGACATCAGAGGAAGGCGTGGAATGACAAAGAAAAAAGCATTATGGTTTAGAAATAATTATTACAAAAATTGAGAAACGTGTCCATTATAGCTGCAAGGAATATTGTCAAAGTTGGAAGAAAATAGTAGAAAATAGAGATAGTGAAAATGTAAAACTATTTTGCTGGATTTTTAAAAAATTACATCATGATATTTGTCACTTCCACTTTGCCAATGGAAGACCTCACCTAGCAGCTTCATCTAGATGTTAATCAGGTGGGGTGATAGTGTCAACCCTTGTGATATCCTGCAGGTCAAGGACTTTTGATTTCTCCTCTTACATTAACAGTGACTGGAGAACTCCCATAATGCTATACAGTACACCCACTCCCATTCTCCTTAGTCTGACCACGATAACGGTATTGAAGGCCACTAAGAATTCAGAGAGAGCCAAGATGGATTGCAGCACCCCCATCCTGGCTCCATCAGAGAATATTTTGCAGTGACAATGTTTCAAAAGAAAGGAAAACAATCAAGATTGCAAATAAAAATTATTTCCCAACCCTGATACTAAAAAAAGGCAATGGACAAAAACTGAAGTCTTTTTCAAACAGAAATAAATACTGAACTGAATACTGAGCGGTGGCTTCTCTCCATAACTTGGGTCTCATAAACCTTAGAACTGAGGAATATAAGTTGCTAATGAACGTTTCTCAATAATGTTTCTCAAAAAGAGAAGGTTGGAAACTGGATGAAAGTTGTCCAGCACTCATAGAAGCAGTGATATTCTCTTGAAGAGGAGATATACCATTGCCTCCTTCAAGGAAAGCAGAACCATCATTTCCCTCAGATAAAGTTACCACATAAACCCAACTACATGTCAACTCTTGGGAGGCCTTTGCTAACCAAGAGAGACAGGAATGTAACAAATACATGAGCAGGTTAACCATCCCAAGGAACAAGACCCCTCAACTAAACCTGCCCAGACAGAGCCTGACTAAGCAGATCTGACTGGTTTTATCTGTCAGATGCCTAGAATATTCTTCAGTACGACTCTATATATTTTTGTGGTTATTCCTCCTAGTGGGGAAGGACAACTCATCATCTATCTGCTGACATGATAAGAATAGCAAAATAGATAACATTTTGCCTGACTTACCACCATGGCGTAATTCTTACTGAAGAGTGTTACTGAGTTCCTGGAGTTTCTAGAAAAACCAACGAGCCCTCTGAGAGCTAACCAACATTAAACCAGCATGCCTGCATTTAGATGGCAGACAATATGTTCCAAGAATGAAGGGGCTGAAAAACAGCTTTTTAAGGCAAATAGAGCATCCTGAGATTCATTTGTTGTTTCATAAACCAGACAAGGGTTTGTTTCCAACTTGTGAAAGCTGGCATGGCATTTTTTTTATCAAGGACAGGGTGCTGGCTGCTCAGACTATACCAGGAAGTAATGGGCAGTGCCTTTAGCAGGACAAAGAGGCAGCAACATCTGAAGGAATCTGATGATAACAACCCAGAAGTACCAGGGATTAAAAATGAAGTGGGATATCCCAGAATCTGCTACTGCTTAATATAAATTATATTGCTGCCCTTTGAACTGAGTTTTTGTTCAGACAAAGCCTTAGGAAACATTTTCTTCTTTTATCTTAAGAGAATCAGTTTTAACATGCAGAACTGATTATTGGTCTGCTCCTAGAGTAAGATAGGAAGACTAATCATTCTCCCGAATGGGAAATTCCATTTATATTCTTGTTTTAAAAACTTTCCATAAAAGTATATATTTTTTTAAAAAATCCAGAATGGATAACCGTGATACTCTTTCTACCTTTTCCATAGCCATGCAGTAGAAAAAGAGCAGAGAAAATTAATACAAGCTATACGTTTAATGCATTCTTGTGCTTTTTCACATAATATTAGTATGGTTTGTGGGATGTGGTCAGGAGTAAGGATTGGAAAATCCAGCTGTATTTTTATTGTTTTCTAGTCACCAGAGTAACCAAAAGAGACTGGTCTCTCAAGCAATCCAGCTGAGTGTAGCAGCAAACATGGATTCTCCTTATGCCGTGTTCAAAGTTGCCCTGCCATAGGAACATTTTCCTTAATAGCTTCTTTGGGCAACTCGGACATGGTGCATCACCCTTTCAAAATATACTTTGTAAACATTTTGCATATTTTTCCTTTATCCAAACATCTTATTTTGTTCTGCATGACTCAAATAATAGTCCCTGGAGAAAAGTTTGTGGCAGAGGAAAGATAGTTATGTTTTCTGTTAAACTTTATTGGTTGAATGAGTAATATTACTTTAGTACACAGTAGTTTCTGGAATGCATGTATTTATTTTATTTATATTTCATGTATAACTGTCTCAGAGAGAGTTCTGGGCAGTCTGTATGTATGTATGTATGTTGGGTGACCTCTCACTGAACAAATGGTCATAGTTCAAGGAATATCACACATACACACACATGTAGGGGCTGTGTGTGTGTATGTATGTGTGGGTGTTTGTATATAGATCTTTGGTTATTCGGGTTTTATTTCGCGTAAACTTGTAAGTGTCTTGGCAACGTTTTGACGAAGTCTCATTCGTCATCTTCAGGGTGGGGTTTACAGCTTCGTGCTTCTAGGAACAATGTGTGATCGCAGCTGTTTCTTCCTTTTAACTGCTAGTGGGGGTTTGAACTGATTGGTTGGGGGTTTGGCTGTGCTCTGATTGGATGGTGGGGTTGGCTGTGCTCTGATTGGATGGGGGTGTGTTCTGTTTGGGTGGGGTGGCTTGGTTGTGATCAGGTTAGTCTGAGTTGCAGGGGGATTTGAGTTGGTGAGCTGCATTGCTGTTGTTTGGCTTTGCGTTCATGGTCGTACTACATCTTCATGGTGGGTGTCAGTCTGCTACATGTATGGATTAGAGGGGTTTGAAATGGCTAATGATGCAGCTGTGGTCTGGCTTCTGGTCCGAGGTCGTGCTTCATCATCAGTGTGAGTTTGAGTCTGCTTTCTGCATGGATGTGTGGTGGTGACATGCTGTGTGGCACTCGTGAGTGTGGGTCTTGCGTCATTCTTCATGTTAGGGACTCATTTGTCGATAACGGCGGGTTTCCAATGGCTGGTAGGCGGGAGTTGTCATCTCATTTATTCATGCTGTGTGGGCGTTTTTCTATCTCGATGGCTTCTCTGATTATTCTGTTGTTAAAGTGTTCAGTTTTGGCGATAGTTCTGGTATTTTTTAAGTCAATTTTAAGTCCTGTGGCTTTAAGGTGTTGGACCAGGGAAGAAGTTGGTTCCTCTTTTCTGACTGAGTTCTTATGTTCTTCAATGTGTGCACTTATTCTTCTGTTGGTTTGTCCGATGTATGTGGTGCTGCAGGCAGTGCATGGGATTTCGTATACTCCTTTTCTAACTCAATTTTGTCTTTGGGGTTTCTTAGGATGGTGGATATTTTTCGGCTTGTGCAGAATGCTGTCTTGATGTTGTGTTTGTGGAGGATCTTGCTGATTTTGTCTGTGGTGCCTTTTATATATGGGAGGAGGGCTTTGCCGTTTTCTTGTTCTCTGTCTTGGATTTTAGTGGGGGTTTCTTTATGGATTAGTTTGGTAATCTTATTTCTTTGGAATCCATTGGATGTTAATACATTAGTGAGAGTGTGTTTTTAGGTGTTCGGTTCGGTTTTTAGGTGTTGTTCGTCAGCTAAGCGTTTTGTTCTGGAGATGAGTGTCTTGGCTACGGAGTTGATCTGTGCTGGGTGGTGGTGTGAGAGTGCGTGCAGATAGCAGTTTGTGTGTGTTTTCTTCTGGTAGATGGTGTGTCCTAGGGAGCCATTGGATTTCCTGTAGAACACCCACCATGAAGATGTAGCACGACCACGAACGCGATGCCAAACAACAGCAATGCAGCTCACCAACTCAAATCCCCCTGCAACTCAGACTAACTTGAGCACAACCAAGCCCCCCCTCAAACAGAACACACCCCCATCCAATCAGAGCACAGCCAACCCCACCATCCAATCAGAGCACAGTCAAGCTCCCAACCAATCAGTTCAAACCCCCACTAGCAGTTAAAAGGAAGAAACAGCTGTGATCACACATTGTGTCAGCCTGCCCCAGATCAGTGTTTGAGAAAATAAAAACCCAACTTCATCATGTTGAAGAATTTGGTAATCTTTATCATACAAGTCTGGATGCAGTGAAAGCAAAGCTGGAACTGGAAGTAAATCAAAACCCCAAAGTCATATTCTCTCCTGAACCCTCCCCCTACTAGAGGTCATACAATAATAGTCCAATGTCTTCTTTCTCCTCAGCCACGTGTAGTTTCACTTCCAATATTCTCCCTCTGTCAATCTTCCGAATGGAATGTGGAATCAGCAGCTGCCGTTACATTCACGCGTCAACACAATTCAAACCTCTGGTTTTAAAAAAGGCATTTCCCCTCTCCCCCACATACAATGTCAGCCGACGCTGGGAACAGTGAAAACCTCCCCCCCTTCTCCATAAAGTATGTAAGACAATCAGTAGAGCAAACTTTTAACAAGGTAATAAAATAGTCAGATAATCTAGTAGGAGAAATACACTAAATTAAAGCGGAGGCTGACATTCGGCCCTCCTTCGAAAGAAGGACATTAGTCCTGGAAAAGAAAAAGAAAAGTTAGGGTTTATCAGGATATTTGTTATAAAATAGTGCTAGTTTTTTGGGGGCCTGAATATCTTCTTTGTTAACCCATTCAGCTTGTGATAGAGGGAAGTGTTTCCATGCTACCAAATATTGGATTTTATTTCTATGTTTTCTAGAGTCTAGAATTTCTTTAATTTCAAAATGTTCTTCTCCGTTGATGAGGATAGGTACAGGGGGCTTAGTAGGATTTGGTCTAAAGGGGGATGTGTGCTCAGGTTTGAGCAAACTAACGTGGAAAACCGGGTGAATTCTTTTGACAGATTTAGGTAGTTCCAGTTGGACCGTTACTGGATTTATGATTTTCACGATGGGGAATGGGCCCACATATTTTGGTCCAAGTTTTTTAGATTTTTGAGTTGTTTGTAAATACTTAGTTGATAAGAAAACTTTATCTCCTACTTGGAACTTTTTCTCAGGAGCTCTCTTTTTATCTGCTTGTTTTTTGTGTGAGTGATGAGCATCATCAATTGCTTTTCGTGTAATCTTCCATGTACTTTGCAATTGTTCTATCCGTTCAGCCAAGGACGGAATTAATGGTGTTTGTTCAGGGAGTTCGGGAATGGGGACAAATTCTTGACCAGAGGCAATTTTAAATGGGGTGAATCCAGTGCTGCTATGAACAGAATTATTGTAAGCTACTTCCGCAAATGGTAATAAGTCTGCCCAATTATCTTGTTGATAGTTAATGTAACATCGTAAGTATTGTTCCAGTACTGAGTTCGAGCGTTCACAGCCGCCATTAGTTTGAGGATGATGGGAGGAGCTCAAACCTTGGGTGGAGCCTATTAACCGCAAAAATTCTCTCCAAAACTTAGAAGTGAATTGCACCCCTCTGTCAGAGATTATTCGTTTAGGAACCCCATGGAGTCTGTAGATGTGTTGGACAAACAGTTTTGCCAATGTTTTTGAAGAAGGAATTTTGGAACATGGGATAAAGTGTACTTGTTTGGAGAACAGGTCAGTAACCACCCAGATTACTATATTTCCTCCACTTTCAGGTAATTCTACTATGAAATCCATGGATATTTCTTTCCATGGGGCTTCTGCCCGGGCTACTGTTTGCAGCAACCCAGGAGGCTTCCCTGGTGGTCGTTTAGACGATGCACAAACAGGACAGCTTGCTATATAGGATTCAATGTCTTTTTTAAGACCTGGTCACCAAAACTGTCTTTTCAGGAGGTGTAAGGTTTTGACGAATCCAAAATGGCCAGCCATTTTAGCATCATGGCAACATAAAAGTATGACCTCTCTTAGAGATGCAGGCACGTACAACTTTGCTCCTACCCAAGCTAGTCCATCGCGAAGAGTGCACTCGTGAGAATGGGCTAAGAACCAGTCATCCTTGTTTAAGGCTTCCTTGAGGGAATAGGTGAGGTCGTCTGGTAACATCGGATCGGTATGAGCTTGGGTACGAGTAATCGCCGGGGCTGCTAGCTGTTGCACTGGGAGTATAGGTCGTGCTACTTCCTTGCGAGTACTGTTGTACTGAGGTAAATGGGAAAGGGCGTCCGTGAGGAAGTTCTTTCCCCCAGGGATGTAGCGCAAGACAAAATTAAAGCGGTTAAAGTATTGGGTCCATCGAGCTTGTTTTGGTGATAGCTTCCTGGGAGTTTTCAGGGCTTCTAAGTTTTTATGATCAGTCCATACTTCAAAAGGGTGTTTGGCCCCCTCTAAGAATTGTCTCCATGTTTGGAGAGCCCAGTGCACTGCAAAAGCCACCTTTTCCCAGATGGCCCATCTCTATTCTGTTTCAGTGAGTTTACGTGATGTGTAAGCACATGGTTGTAGCTCACCTTTAGCATTGGTTTGGAGTAAAACTGCTCCGACTGCTACGTCGCTAGCATCAGCTTGAACCACAAATGGGGATTCCATGTCAGGGTGCTTGAGAACAGGCTCGGCGGCGAACAATCGCTTCAACTTCTCAAAAGCGGCCTGACACTCCATTGACCACTTCAGTGGTAAGGATGGTTTGGGTTTAGTATTTCCTCTTGTTTTGAGGAGATTGGTGATTGGCAGGGCAATGTCAGCAAAAGAGGGAATGAATTGACAATAAAAATTAGCAAATCCCAGAAAGCTCTGTAATTGTTTGCGGGTGCGAGGAGGTGCCCACTCTAGTACTGCTCGGACTTTGGCAGGGTCCATCTCCAAGCCGTCAGAGGAAATACGGTATCCCAGATAGTCGATTTTTGATTGGTGGAATTCACATTTTGACAATTTTGCATAAAGTTCAGCGGCCAGCAATTTTTTAAGTACTGCTCTTACTAGTTTCACATGCTCCTCCATGGTTTCAGTGTAGATAAGTATATCATCAAGATAAACAAGAACCCCTTTGAACAAGTGTTCATGGAGAACCTCATTTATTAGTTGCATGAAAACTGCTGGGGCCCCTTGCAACCCAAATGGTAAGACTCGGAATTGAAAGCAACCAAGGGGACAATTGAATGCTGTTTTCCATTCATCCCCTTCCTTTATGCGTACTCTGTAATATGCTTCTCGTAAGTCCAGTTTAGTAAAGAACTTTCCGTTGGCCAAGTGGGCGAGCATGTCTTTCATAAGAGACATGGGGTATACATTTTCTACGCACACACAGTTCGATTTCTATAATCAACTATTAAGCGAAAGGTGCCATCTTTCTTTTCCCGGAACATGACTGGGGCTGCAACTCGAGGCCTAGCCGGTTGAATGAATCCTCGTTCTAAATTTTATCTATGAAGTTCTGTAATCCCCCTAATTCTTTTTGGGTCATGGGGTAAGATTTCAGTTTCGGGAGTTTCACTCCTGGTAGAATGTCTATTGCACAGTCTGTGGGCTTATGGGGAGGCAGTACGTTAGAGGCCTTTTCACTAAAAACCTCTTGTAGGTCCCAGTACTCTTTAGGAATTTTTTCCTCCCCCTCTAGGCACTCAACCATCACCCCTAGTTTCTCAGGGCAATCAGGATCAGGGGTTTTTAAAATTATGTTCTTCTTCTGTAGTGCCTTTGTGCGGAGTCGCACCACCCCTGTTCTCCAGTTTATTTTAGGGTTCCATTTTCGGAGCCACGAGAGACCCAGCACGAGAGGTTGGTCCATCCCTGGAGCAACTATGAAATTTATGACTTCTTTATGGTCATCTATGGTCATCTCTATGGGCTCTGTCACAAAGTGTGCTGGGCCTCCCCCCGCTATCGATCCATCTAGTTGGCAGAAGGCTATGGGCCTGCTCAATGTTTTTAGTCTTAGTTCCATTCTCTCCACCACCTCGGGGCTTAAGATACATCGGGTACACCCAGAGTCTAAGAGGGCTAGCATTTCCCCTTGCATTCCTGAGGATGGGATATGCAGTTGTACCGGAACGGTAAGGGGCCCCCCTTTCCAACTCACCAAGAGGTCCTCATCCGATTCCGAAGATGGCTCGGTGTCATCTGACCCGGTCGGAGTCCCAAGTTCCTTCTCGATGGGAGGAGCGTACTTTGCGTCATCTGTTCCCCTCTTTGCAATCTCTCGCGATTTTGGTTCCACCTGCGCCATTGGTTTTTTGCCACTAGGGGTCGCCTTTGGCGGCAGCTTTGCCCGACAATCAGCGGCTCGGTGGCCTTCTTTTCCACATCTGAAACAGCCAGTGGGTTTCTTCTTTCCACTCTCCACTGCAACAGAATCCTTGGTTGGTTCCCTCTGGAATTGAGGTTGGGTTTGCCTCCAGCTACGATCGCTTCGCAGGCGGTCCTTGGCTAGGTCTATCTCCATTTCTGCTGCCAGGGTGTACCAGCCATGCAGGGTAGTTGGGGATGCTCGGGCTCTACATAATTTATATAATTCTCCGTTTAGGCCGTCTTTGTATAAGTCCAAAAGAGCCACTTCCGACCACCCTCTCATGAGAGGTACCAGATCGCTGAACTCTTGGTTGTAGTCGGTCACTGGTCTCCTCCCTTGTCTGATGGACCGCATGCGAATCTTGGCCTTTTGTTCTGCCAAGGGGTCCTCAAATCTCATTCTCAGGGCGGCCATAAAATGATGGTAGTTTCTTAGGAGAGGGGAATCCTCTTGGTATAAAGTCACGTATCAGGAAGCTGCCCTACCACTCAAGACTTGAGTCACGCTTCTTACTCTAGAGGTTTCTGACAGATAATCTTCCCCCCATTCTTGCATGTGGCTATCCACCATAGCCTGGAATAAGCCTAATTCCGAAGCCTAATTCTTTGGGGTCCCCATCAAACTTTCTGGGAATTGGTGGAATTTTAGGTTTTTTTCTTCTACGAGGCAACATTTGTGGAGTGGGGACCCCCATACAATCAGAGCACAAAAAACCCTCATCCAATCAGAGCACAGCCAAGCTCCCACCCAATCAGTTCAAACCCCCACTAGCAGTTAAAAAGGAAGAAACAGCTGCAATCACACATTGCTCCCAGAAGCACGAAGCTGAAGCCTGAAGATGACGAATGAGACTTTGTTGAAACGTCGCCAAGACACTTCCAATTCTACGCGGGAGAAAACCCGAATAATTATATATATATATATATATATATATATATATATATATATATATATATATATATTCTCCAGGTCTCATAGAATGACCTGGAACCAATGGTCACTCTGATTGAGCTCCAGAGATCCTATGTAAAGATGGACAGAGTGTCAACTGTCCAACTAGTGAACCCCAAAATAAGGATACACTCTTGGGGGCTTTGAATTCCCAATAGTAAAACTTCATTGGATACACCATATTGATACTGAAGAAACAAAACTAGCTCTGGTTTTCCAATGCAAATACTTGCCTAGTTAAACAATTGCTTCCTCTTCTCCCCACACCTGGGTGATCACATTGTCCAACTATGAGATTGACGTCTCACCATCTCATCATACATTCTCAGCATTTCATTTCCCCCTTCTCTCCCCCCTGTTCATTAGCAAGTTGAAAAGCATTATGGTTTGAAAGAAGCAAAGTGGTTCAATCTTGACATGCTGGCCCACTAAAGGAAAAGGGCACCTGGAAAATATTGAGCATAGTGTCAAGGCTCTGACTAATGAACCCAAGCAAATCAGAGACTTGCCTCCTTCTCAAAGTTCTTCTTTTTGAGTACATCGTATCAGCATAGCTTCAATGGAAAATCAATTCTAAATCTTTGCCGCAGTTTCAGTATAATTAAATTAGGGAATAACCCCATCCCTATGAGTCACAGATCACTTTGGCCAATTGGGTTAATTGGCAGGCTCTTTGGGCACTCCTTCTCCAACCTTATCTGTTGCCAGTAGAGATTATCTTGATTCTCACAAGAAAGCTCTTTGTTGTGTCTAGTAATGCATTCGAACCTCCTTTCCTCCTTCCCCCTCTGTGTGGCAACTGAGAAAGATGGCTGTGGCCAGGTTCAGTTCAAAGTTAACACATAAATTAATATTGTTATTTAGGTAGCTTAGCCTTCACTAATCTCTTTGGTCAATTAAAAGACAAAAAACTTGGAAGGGACCGGGACCGGATGGCCTACCAGTGGAACCATATAAAACCTTCCAAGAATTAATGAGTAATGTAATGCTAGAACTGTATAATGAACTTCTAAACAAAGCAAGAATGCCTGATTCATGGAGAGAGGCATATGTAACACTTATACCCAAAGAAGATGCAGACTTACAACTGATAAAAAATTATAGACCAATTTCACTACTAAATGCGGACTATAAGATTTTTGCTTTAATAATGGCAAACAGATTAAAAAGACTGTTAAATGAATTTATTCACATAGATCAAAATGGTTTTTTACCTAAGAGACAAATTAGAGAGAATACAAGGATAATATTAAATGCGTTGGAATACTATGAAGCTTATTTAACTTTATAGTACATTGCTTTTATATTTATTCTCTAACCATTGATAAAATAAATCCCATATATTATAGTAATCAGATTCTTCCTTTCCTTTAATTGCAAGTGTTAATCTATTCAGTTCTGCACATTCTATTATCTTCTTAAACACATTTTCATCCAATTTTGTGCAAATACAATTCAGTGTTCCTTGGAACCCTTACAGCTGATCTATAACTTGATGGCAGCCATCTGGGCCAAAACATGGTCAGCCTTAGATTCATGGGGCTGCCCTAGAGCTAGCAAGGGACTGCCCCGCTCTGTCCCCTGGGCATGTGCAAAGGAGATAGCGTGCATGTGCAGGGCCTGGCATCTCTGGGGACTGTCTTGCCTCACAGGCTGTCTGCATTCTGAGAACTTTCCTCTCATCCAGAACACACAGACTTGTTGCCTACTGTGTGCACGCCCAGGGAGTGGAGCTGAGGCAGCGGGGAGTCTCTCACTGGCTCCAGGGTGGCTACACGGGTCATATCTAAGGCTGACCATGTTCCAGGCCGGATTGCTGCACCAAGTTGTAGTTCAGTGCTGCACCCACATCAGCACCTCCATGCCCCACTCGCCAACCTGGTCTCGCCACCCCCTTTCACTGGAACCACCCCGACACATGTGTGAAAGCCACAGCCAGTGGCTGCACAACCATTGCCAGTACTACCAATCACTTCCCCTCCTCTCGCTCTTCTTGAGCGCAGAGGAAGGAAGGAGATGGGAATGAGATGAAATGGGACCTTTAGGACCATGGTGCTTCTGCCCTCCAGCCTGGGATGGGCAATAGGCGATTGCAGGGGCTGTGTGTGTGTGCGGCAGGTGAATGGTGGTGGTGTGCAGCTTCTAGCATTGTGGGGGGAGAGGGGGAGGAAGCAGAACTGCCCTTTCAGCATCAGGCACAGAGTCAGTCCAGATGTGGAGGCAACGGAGGGGATGGTGGACAAAAAGAGAAGCCACTGCTCCTCAGGGTTTTTTGTACCTGCCATTTTGGCTTCCCATTTTGATCCCTCGCCCCGTCATTGCCTCTGCACCTGATGAGGCAAGGGAGGGAACATTTAAGGCATTTCCCATGCAGGGGCATCCTTCTTGAGAATCCCACTTTCTAGAGAAGATTTTCTTTAGCATCAGAGGATGTGAGGCAAAATGGGGAAGGAGGGAAAGTTACACCCTAGGGCAACAGTAACTGTGTTTTGGTTCTGCAGCGAAATTGTCATAAGAAGGAATTAGGAAGGAAGGATGTTGCAATTGCAAATGTGTCTTTTTTTTCTGAAGCAAAATCAGGGATGAAATGTTCCCGGGTTGGACCCGATCGCCTGATCCGATAGCAATGGCGGTGGGTGGTTCAGAGAACTGGTAGCAAAAATCCCTGCCCCCCCCATGCCCAGCTGAGCCGCAATCATCAGAGGTTTTTTTTTTACTTTTAAAAGCATTTTTTCTTCAGCTGAAAAAGTGCTTTTAAAAGTAAAGAAAAAAGCCTCTGATGATTGTGCGGCTTAGCTGGGATCATCAGAGGCTTTTAAAAGCATTTTTTCTACAACCTCTTCAATCAAAGAGGTTGTAAAAATGCTTTTAAAAGCTGCTGACGATCCCAGCTGAGTTGCCTGATCGTTAGAGGCTTTTAAAAGCATTTTTTTGCAACCTCTTTGGCCGAAATGGTTGTAGAAAAAATGCTTTTAAAAGTAAAAAAAAAAAAGAGTTGGCCATGCCCACCCAGTCACCCTCCCACTAAGCCACACCCACAGAACTGGTAGTAACAAATTTTACATTCCACCACTGAGCAAAATTGTACCTGCTTATGACAAGCTGGACTAAAGAAATATACTCTCCAAGAAGGAAAGGCTGTATTCTGATGACTAAGTCATTGTGTGACTTTTCCATACTTTTGGAGAAACTTTCCATCATCCCACACGGAAACACCCCCCACCCACCCCCGTCTTTGAGTTCTTGATTCTCATCTTAGCAGGCTGCCTTGCCTCTCTGAATTAAGGTTCTTAGTGAACAGAATTTGGCAGATGGCAAAGGAGATCCTATTTGGCAGGCTCTCTCTCTTTTCCCAGGGGCAGGACCATTTGACATCTAGCAGGCAATACATGTACTAGGAAAAAAATGACTGTGGTACAAAAATAGAGTCCTCCGTCAAGGTCTCCATTACAGGGAACAAAAAGTGTTATGAGATCTTATAACCCTTTTTATATTGCATAGGAAGATGACTCATGCCCTGCCCATCCCCTCAATAATTATGTGTGAATAGGGGAGGAATAAGGAGGGAAGAGAATGTGTACTGTACTTGCATGTTCTGATGGGTTTCTCTGTATGAAGGCAGTTCATATGTATGAACAGAAAATAATGGTTTATAGATGCAGATGGAGATTCATTTGTTGGTGGGGGCCCTTATTTTATAGGCAATTAACCAGTAGTCATTAATTTAGATTTATTTTTGTCCTGGCCCTGGAATGTGAGTTTAACACATGTACACCCAGCATGTGTGTGTAAACGTTGACTTTTATAGGAGAAGGAATATCCTACTATTCAACTTTTTCACAATATATCTGAGCATGTCCTATGCCGTTAGTTGGAAATGATCTTTAAACTCAATTTATTTAGTCAAGAAATTATCTTCTTTTAAATAATAATATAAGCATAATCCCTTTAGGTATATGAAACATTTTCTCTTTCTTTAAGTAAATTATTTATCCAGTTGAAAACATTATTTATCTTGGGAGTTCTTTTTCTGGCAATGAAAATGTAATCTCTCTCTCGATTGATTTAAAAATAAATAGCTACTTTCGTGACCACCTTTTCTCCTATTAAAATATAACTGTTAGAGCTTTATCAAACTTGCTGACAAGCTATTGTGTGGTTTCTGATGTGATTTGCACAAAATCAAATCACAAACAAACTGTATCCATATGAATATGTTTGTTTGTGTATTTATATATATATGTGTAGATTATTCTGATTTTGTTAGAAAAACAATCATTGATAGACTGGAAATAGGCCAAGTGGTCACTTGTACCTAGCCCTCTTGTTCCTTTATTTGGCCAACTATAAAGCAGGAAAATATAGAAGACTCCCAATGTACCTAGAGATTCTGTAGTTCTGATGTGGGGGGAGGGGCAACTTGAAGGGGAACCTGGAAAGACAGCTATAAACAGGGCAGGCTATGTTGTAATCTCCTGTGCTCATATTTAGGTGTGATTTTCACCAACAGAAATACTACACACGCCTAGGTATATTTGAATTGGGCTTCTCCACAATTGCCTTCAGGTTGTGTTGGGGGGCACTATACTGTATATCTTCAAGTGAGATAAAACTATGTTTCTGGCTCAAGGAGGTACCTCTTAAAGAGGAGGAAATGGAGATGCTGAAAATTATGGATTGCAGGACAAATTACATTGAGTCACTTTTTTTTTTAAATTTATAATTACATTTCTATACCGCACCATCTCCCGAATGACTCAGGGCGGTGTACAGCCAATATTAAAATACACATACCACTATAATGTAAATATAATAAATAAACACTATTTAAAAACAAATTAAAAGCAAATATTTAGTGGCCGAAACACTAAAACGGTCAAAGACCGATTAAAACCCATTAAAATTTTGCTAAAATACGTTCTTAGGCTAGTCCCGCTCGGTGAAATAATAAAGTCTTCAGTTCACGTTTGAAGGCCCGGAGGTCGGTTCTTTAACCTTGAGTGAGAGCACTATACCCAAATATTTCAATGTATTTTTAATCCTTATCCCAAATTGCTCTTGCATATTCTCATTTTCTTAGTAAAAAATGTTGGAGATGTGAAATGGAATTGGGGACTTATGAACATATGTGGTATAAATGTGATAAGGTTAAAAAGTTTTGGCAACAATTGGAGAAAATGTATTTGAAATGATGGGGAAAGTAATAATATTGAGAGTGAAAACTATATTATTGTTGGTAATTAAGGAAATAGAATTAACAAAATATGAAAAAGAATTGATTAGAATTATGATTATAATAGGTAGAATTATAATAGCTAGATATTGGAAACTAGATGTGATTTTTAGAATAGAAGAGTGGAATTCTGAAATGTGGAAATTAGCTTTAAATGATAAAATGACATGTGATATTAAAATTAGAAGTGGTGTGTATAAAGAAGATATTTTCTGGAAGACTTGGAAACCATTTGTGGACTATGCGCTTGGAACATTGGACGCTTCGGTACCTGTACCTCGAGAACGTGGATTTTGGCAATCATGAGGATATATCCGAAGACCCAAATCTTCCTTTTTTTTTTATGTATAGCACAAGGGTGGAAAATGTATTTTTTTTTTTTTTTGTAACGTTAATAAAAAAAAAAAAAGGCCCGGAGGTCGGGGAATTGGCGTAACCCTGGAGGTAGCTCGTTCTATAGGGCTGGTGCCGCCACAGAGAAGGCCCTCCCCCTAGGGGCTGCCAACCTACATTGTTTGGTCGACGGCACCCTGAGGAGGCCCACTCTGTGGGAGCGCACAGGTCGTTGGGAGGCAATCGTTGTGTGAAAAATAGATTCAGTTTGCAGATAACCAACCTTCCTGAGGCTCCAAAGGGGTTTCACTCTCTTGCTTTTAACTGCATGAAAATATTTGAAGGAAGAAGGGCAGTTTAGTATACCAAGAGTTTTTTTTTACCTCTGTGATATCACAATTGATCTCTCATAGTCACTGATTTCTCAGGGCCAAGAGTTGTTCCATTCTCTCCATATGAAGTGCATTTGAGGTACTAATACCACTCTATAAAGCCCTAGTAAGACCACACCTGGAGTGCTGCATCCAGTTTTGGTCACCACACTATAAAAAAGATGTTGAGACTCTAGAAAAAGTGCAGAGGAGAGCAACAAGGATCATTAGGAGACTGGAGACTAAAACATATGAAGAACGCTTACAGGAACTGAGCGTGGCTAGTCTAGTGAAGAGAAGGACCAGGAAAGACATGATAGCAGTGTTCCAATATTTGAAGGGCTGCCACAGAGGAGTGGGTCAAGCTATTTTCCAAAGCACCTGAAGGCTAGAAAAGGAATAATGACTGGAAACTGACCAAGGAGAGATTTAACTTAGAAATGAGGAGGAACTTTCTGACAGTGAGAACAATCAACCAATGGAATAGCTTGTCTTTGGAAGTTGTGGGAGCTTCATTACTTGAGACTTTCAAGAAAAAATTGGACTGCCATTTGTCAGAAATGGTATAGGTCTCCTGCTTGAGCGGGGGGTTGGACTAGATGACCTATAAGGAATAGGTTGAGTGATAATACTTATAATTTATATTAGGCTTCAACCCACAGCTAAAAACAGTAGCCAAAAAATCTATTTTATGGTGGGTGAGGAAATGTATATGTGGGTTGTTGGTTCAGGAATATGGATTATTGGTATTTATTTATTTATTTATTTATTTATTTATTTATTTATTTATTTATTTATTTATTTATTTATTTATTTATTTATAATTTAATTTCTATACCGCCCTTCTCCCGAAGGACTCAGGGCGGTTTACAGCCATATTAAAACACATAGAATACACAGTATAAATCACAAATTTAAAAACAAATTTAAAACGAAATATTTAACAGGCCTAGTTAACTAAAACGGTCATAGACCGATATAAAACCCTTAAAATTTAAAATTATAAATAAATTAATAAATTAATTAAAAACACTTAGGCTAGTCCCGCACGATTAAATAATAAAGTCTTCAGTTCCCGCTTGAAGGTTCGGAGGTTGGGGAGTTGGCGTAACCCCGGAGGTAACTTGTTCCATAGGGCCGGTGCTGCCACAGAGAAGGCTCTCCCCCTGGGGGCCACCAACCGACATTGTTTGGATGATGGCACCCGGAGCAGGCCCACTCTGTGGGAGCGCACAGGTCGTTGGGAGGCTATCAATGGCAGAAGGCGGTCTCGTAGATAACCCGGTCCTAAGACATGGAGCGCTTTGAAGGTGATCACTAACACCTTGAATTGCACCCAGAAAGCTACTGGCAGCCAGTGCAGGCCACGCAGGATAGGTGTTATATGGGAGCAATGTGGTGCTCCCTTTATTACCCGCGCAGCCACATTCTGGACTAGTTGGAGCCCCATGTAGAGAGTCCAAGCGAGAGGTAATGAGGGCGTGAGTGACCGTGGGTAAGGAGTCCCGGTCAAGAAAGGGGCGCAACTGGCGCATCAGGCGGACCTAATAAAATGCTCCCCTGGCGACGGCCGTCAGATGTTCTTCTAGGGACAGCCAAAGCACCTGAGCAAAGGGGATGCCTACAAGTCTCCCATAGGTCATCCATATGTGGAATGCAAAAGGTTCCAAGATTGTATTACCAGGCAGTAAAAACAGAAAAAGATACCTGCACAGAGAACTAAGCTGTATCAACAATTACACGTATGAGAGAGTCTTCCAACTGAATAACATCATTGGTAGAAGGAAAAATGCTGATGATAGAATTAGGTACATACTTTACTGTTAATGCTAATCAAGAACCATGCAAAAAACTCTCTTATGGTGTTCTTGAAAAACTGGGTTTCTATTGAAAGGAGTAAAGATTGCTTCAAAGTGCAAAAGTTCAAAAATAAAAAAATAAGATCATGGCACCCAGGCCCATCACTTCTTGGTAAGAAGGTGAAGAAATGGAAGCAATGACAGATTTTACAGTGGTACCTCAGTACTCATTATCAATTGGTTTCTGGGAGGTGCAATGAGTTCCAAAAAGATGGGTACCAAATAATTTTTTTTCATAAGGAATAATGTAGTGAGACAATGCCAACAAGTTCTACCTTGTGCGTTGAGTACTAAACAATGAGTACCAGGACAACATTTTCAAATCAAAATGCATTGAATACCAAATTTGATGAATTTCAAAACAGTTGAGCGCCAAGGTACCACTGTATTTTCTTGGGCTGCAAGATCATTGCAGACAGTGACTGCAACCATGAAATTAAAAGATGCTTGCTCCTTGTGAGGAAAGCTGTGATAAACCTAGACATCATATTAAAAAGCAGAGACATCATTTTGCTGACAAAGGTCTATATAGTTAAAGCTATGGTTTCCCTAGTAGTAATATACAGCTGAGAGAGTTGGACAATAATGAATGCTGAATGCCAAAGAACTGATGCTTTCAAATTGTGGTGTTGGAGCAGATTCTTGAGAGTCCCTTGGACTGCAAGGATATCAAATCAGCCAATCCTAAAAGAAATTAACCCTGTTTTTTTTGGAAGGACAGATACTGAAGCTGAAGTACCTGTCCTTCCAAAGTATCAAAAGTTTTGAGAATTCATTCGAAAAATCCTGATGTTGGGAAAGATTTAAGGCGAAAGAAGGGGACAGCAGAGGATGAGATGGCTGGATAGTGTCACTGATGCAATGAACATGAATTTGGGCAACTTGGGAGACAGTGGAGAAAAGGGGAACCTGGTGTGCTGTGGTCATGGGGTCAGATATGACCTAAGTCTGATGAAGAGTCAGATATGACCTAGTAACTGAACAACAAATTATTTGTATGATGCCAGTGTCTTAAACTTTATCAACCTACTTCTTCGTAAGCTAGAAAAAAGTGGGGTAGATAGCTTCACCACCAGATGGATTTGCAACTGGCTGACAAACCATACTCAATGAGCAGTCCTTAATGAGTATAAGTCTACATGGAGAGAAGTAAGCAGCGGGGTGCCACAAGGTTCTGTCTTAGGCCCAGTATTCTTCAATATCTTCATAAATGACTTAGATGAGAGAATAGAAGGGGAACTCACCAAATTTGCAGATAATACTAAGCTGGCAGGAATAGCTAACACCCTAGACGATAGGCTCAAGATCCAGATGGATCTTGACAGACTTGAACACTGGGCCCTATCTGACAAAATGAAAAGAGAAAAGTAAAGTCTTACACTTAGGTAAGAAAAACCAAAAGCACACATATAAATCGGGGGAAACCAGGCTTAAAGCAGTGACTGTGAGAGGGATCTTAGGGGACAATTAGCTAAATATGAGCTAGCAGTGTGCAGTGGCAGCTACAAAAGCCAACACAATCCTAAACTGCATTAATGGAGGGATACAATCAAGATCAAATGAGGCAGTGGTGAAATCTAAAATTTTTCCCTACCTGTTCGGTGGGCATGGCTTAATTGGTGGGCATGGCTTGGTGCTCAGGTGACTGGGCGGGCGTGGCCAATAACAATAAATAATAAAAATAATAAACAAAGCACACAAAACAATAAGAGGTATCAAAAACCAACTTTCACACTTTACACACACACAACACAATATAATACAACTGACTCACACACAATGTAAAAGCAGCTGCACTTTACCCAAAATGGCCCCTGCAACAAGCAGGAACCTAACACAGCCACAAAAAGCTCAAAAGCCAACTTTCACACTTTATACACACACAGCACAACTGACTCACACACACATACACAAAATGCCACATACAGCTTTGTGAGATTTTGTGTGTTTCTGTAGTTAGAGTGAAACATTACAGAAACACACCAAATCTCAGAAAGCTGCACAAATATTTTATTTTATTTATATATTTAGATAAAAGCAGCTGAATTTAAAATTTCCTTAACTTTAAATTGCTGTCTAAAAATAAAATAAAACTCCTTAAAAAACCCCAATTAACTACTTTTTTAAAGCTCCCCCCCAGTTATTTACCCAATTGGAGGCAGGCAGACTGAGTTGCTCACTGATGAGATGGATTGCAGGCAGGCAGATTCAGTTGCTAGCTGATGCAATCGATTGCAGCAGCCAAGCAAGGCTTTGCGAGCCTGAAAGAAGCAGCAAGTAGGCAAGTGGGGACCAGGCGATTGGGTGGGCATTGGCAGGGGGAGGGGAAGGGATTTTTGCTACTGGTTCTCCGAACTACCCACCCCCATTGCTACTGCATTGTGCGATCCGGTCCGAACTGGGAGCATTTCAGCCCTGAAGTGAGGTACTAATACCACTCTATAAAGCCCTAGTAAGACCACACCTGGAGTACTGCATCCAGTTTTGGTCACCACACTATAAAAAAGATGTTGAGACTCTAGAAAAAGTGCAGAGAAGAGCAACAAGGATCATTAGGAGACTGGAGACTAAAACATATGAAGAAACGTTTACAGGAACTGGGCATGGCTAGTCTAGTGAAGGACCAGGAAAGACATGATAGCAATGTTCCAATATTTGAGGGGCTGCTACAGAGAGGATGGGGTCAAGCTATTTTCCAAAGCACCTGAGGGCCAGACAAGGAATAATGGATGGAAACTGACCAAGGAGAGATTCAACCTAGAAATGAGGAGGAACTTTCTGACAGTGAGAACAATCAACCAATGGAACAGCTTGTCTTTGGAAGTTGTGGGAGCTTCATCACTTCAGACATTCAAGAAAATGTGTCAGAAATGGTATAGTCTGCTGCTTGAGTGGGGGGTTGGACTAGATGACCTATAAGATCCCTTCCAACTCTGTTAATCTGTTTAAGTACTGCAGAGTATAAAAAAAGTATTATACACCTCAAGAATGTCAAGGCCTGACCAATGTCATTGGAAAAGAGGGAACAAAGATCATATTTGTGGAAGTCAGACAATACAAAGTGTCTGGCTTTTCCCCAGTAGGCTAGGTTGGGAAAAAGTTTGATAGGAACACAAGAAATGAAACATACCAATTCTGGAAAGATTTAAAATTAACTTTATTGTAATGCACCTACATTGCAAACCTTCAAGGATGCAGCAAAAACAGACTTCCCTCTCACCACCATCAAAATATCAAAAATGATTATTTGGATTGATTTTTTTTGTTTTTTTTTTGTTTACATTTATACCCCGCCCTTCTCCGAAGACTCAGGGCGGCTTACAGTGTATAAGGCAATTTGATTGTTTGATTTGATTGTTCCTTTAACCTTTGTGGAAAGGGTGTTAATAGTTGGTATTTTTAAATAGTAACTTTAGTCTAATTTTGATAGTATTTTAATGAATTATTATGGTTTGTCACAGCCAGCCAGATGTTTAGACTGGATTTGCATTTTTATTTATTTATTTTTGTCACACAGTATATATAAGCATAAGCATGAAATAACTATACAATATATGAGCATGAGTATGAGTAAGTAATAACTATATTAATTGGATATAACGAAAGGAAACAATAGGACAGGAACGGTAGGCAAGCTTGTGCTCTTATGCACATCCCTTAGTCCTTCCCAAGAACCTGGTGGAGGCAAATGTTGTTTTGATGCTGTTAAAAGTATCATCTCAGGATGTAAGCTGTTCCAACTAAAGTTGCCTTTTGCAATTGACTGGGGGTGATTTTATCAATGCTGATAGTATTCAAGTGATGCTCCAGTTGTTCTGGGATTGCACTGATGGTGCCTGTTACTATTGGTACTACCTTTGCTTTCTTTTCCCACAATTATTCTACTTCACAATTATTCTACTTCACAATTATACAGACTTCAGAGGATAATTAGAACTGCAGGAAAAATAATTGCTACCAACTTGCCTTCCATTGAGGACCTGTATACTGCACGAATCAAGAAGAGAGCCGTGAAAATATTTGCAGATCCCTCGCATCCTGGACATAAACTGTTTCAACTCCTACCCTCAAAACGACGCTATAGAGCACTGCACACCAGAACAACTAGACACAAGAACAGTTTTTTCCCGAAGGCCATCACTCTGCTAAACAAATAATTTCCTCAACACTGTCAGACTATTTACTGAATCTGCACTACTATTAATCGTTTCATAGTTCCCATCACCAATCTCTTTCCACTTATGACTGTATGACTATAACTTGTTGCTGGCAATCCTTATGATTTATATTGATATATTGATCATCAATTGTGTTGTAAATGTTGTACCTTGATGAACGTATCTTTTCTTTTATGTACACTGAGAGCATATGCACCAAGACGAATTCCTTGTGTGTCCAATCACACTTGGCCAATAAAATTCTATTCTATTCTATTCTATTCTACTTGTAGGTCTTCAAATTTTGTGATTTTCTCCAGTTCTTTCTCTTCTGCTCTCTCCAAGTACTGCTATGTCCATTATTCAGACTTTATCAACTTTTGTTAAATCTGAGGTCTTATGTGGCAGGTGCTTGCCTATTGTAATTCTAAAGTTAGATGCTTTTTTCTATTTCCACATCTTTCTCTCCCCCCCCCCCTTATTCTGTATTAATTGTGGTTACTTTTTATGCTCTTTAAAAAACTTTTAATACATTTTTTATATATAAAGAATTAAAGTCTTTTTATACATATGTATAAAAAGCCAAATGAACAAAACCTCTCATTAGTTATCATCACTTTTATAATTTGAGACTGATGTAGAATCACTTTCTCTTCCATCAAGGAGAAACATATTAGTCAATGGTGGGGAAAAATCAAGAGTCTGGAGGCTCCTTTTCCAAACAACAGAAGACAATGAAACCATAGAACAAAATTTATTTGCAAAAAAATCTCAAAAGTGAACATTTGTCAGTAAAACAAAGGAATAAAATAAAACAAAGTGGTAAAATGAATATTGATTACAAAACCATACAAGCTGTAATTCTGAAATTGCTTCATTTTTAAAAAAAACTATACTGAATTCATAGCAACAGCACCATTGGAAATACTACATAAAACCTGTCCAAACCAAGTTTGAATATGTAAACATATCAATAATGTAAAGCTCAATTTGTGAAGTGAGTATAGCACCTTATCATAATATCATATTGAGAAAAATAAGATCCTCTGACAACAAGAGTTCTGTATAGGCTTCCAGACAATTTCATTTAAAAACTATTTAGATAATGCCAAACAATCTTCGCTGGATTAAAAATCTCCATTGCTGGAGGGTTTAAGAAGAGACTGGACAGCCATTTGTCTCAAATAGTATCAGGTCACTTGCTTGAGCAGGGGTTGGACTAGAAGACTTCCAAGGTCCCTTCTGACTCTTGTTAATAACCCTTTCAATCACATTTGTAAGTTCATTGTATCTAAATAATATCATGGTTGATTAAATAGCTTGTACCTTTTTCTCCAGTTCTAGTCTGGGCTAGATATTGTGACTTATTATTGCCAATTCATCATCAACATCATCATCACCACCACACATTTTGAACCAGATCATTCACCCCATGTACCCCTCCTCAAATGACAATGGAGGCCAATAAATATTCTTTGGAACTTCTCTTGTTACTAAGAGCAGAATAATTTTTCTGGAGCTGCCTAGCTCAGGAAATGCTTACTGTACTGTATTATATTGTATCTTTTTAGTTACGAAATTGAAAAAAGGCAATGAAGTCATGTGGCCTTTTATTTTGAAAATAAGATATTTATATTCATGTGAGGAGTACTAATAGGGATAAAGACAGTGCATTTAACATTCCTGGTTAGCCTGGTTTATCGCTTGTCAAATATGAAACAAAATTCTTCTCTTGGTTACAGTTATGAACTAGAGTGACAATAAATCAATTTGTATTTCTTCCTGTAGGCTGGAGGAATTCACGGACAATAAAGAAAAGAGGAATGGACAGGGATAAACATAGCACAGCCTGAAAGCAAGGACAAAAGATTATGGCTCTGTATAAAAACATGGGTTCCACGAGAGGTTAACAATTTATTCCTGAAATCATAGACTATTGACTAACTTGCTTCTCTAGGAATCACCTCCTCAGATTATAGCTAGTTTTCTGGAGACAGTTTGATAGAATACACCTTTCAGCAAAGATTGATAATCGGGTACTCTGAAAAGGTGGCGCTCTCTGTAGGCTACATCTTCCTGAGCCGCTTTTTGGGAGACAAGCAAACGTAGGTTGGCCTCATTGACTTGTGTGCCAACAGCAAGTACATACATTTCAATGTCTGCCTGTTGAGCATTCTGGACTGCTCTCTCGATGGCATTTTCAGTGATACCTTGAGAATTGCCATCCGAGAAGATCAGCACCCTCTTCTTAATAGCAGGACGAGAGGACCTCCGAAACAGGTTGGTGACATAGTTCAAGGCTGCAACAACATCTGTGCCATCATTTATAAATTCCATTTTGTCAATTATATCAGCTATCACTGTGTAGTTCCGCTGAAAGTCCACCTCCAGTTTTTGCTGTGTGTTGCCACTGTACTGGACAACAGTGATGCGCACAGAAGCCCCTGGACTTTTATCAGCTGATATGAATCGTTCCGCAAGACGTTTCACAAACTTCTTGGTGATATTGAAGTTATGGGCCCCAACACTGGTAGAGCTATCCACGAGAAGTGTGATATCAGCTGAGTTAGCAAAAGTAACTGAAAAGAGAAAAGGTTATTTTGGGGATATCCCTGCTGCATATGTTTCAACAATTTGCTTTCAGTAGTTGCCTGAGTGCAAAGCAGCAGCTACAATCCATACTTTCCCTTCTCCTCTTTGCATATCCCTGAAAAGTTTCAAGAGACAGCTTAAGCTAGAGCTCCTCTGTCTAGGAGACTGACTCATACTGGGCTGAACTGAGAAGGAGCTCTCTTACAACACCGAGTGAAAACACCTTGTGTAAGTAAGCAGCGTTTTCATTGAACCCTCTTGCTAATCTGGAGCAATTTTCTCTTCCCCACAGCTCTGAGGCCCTTCAGGCCCTCTGAATGCTGCCTTCCCCTGGGCACTCATTGTATAAAAAAGAGAAGCAGAATAACATCAGGGATTAGGGACTTTTCTCTTGTTACACAATACAGAGGCACACTGACACTATCTAATGTTCTAAAATTCAATTTATTTGGGAATTAATTGATAAGATGTTGCATATGGTTAATACCGACAAGAGATTTTTAGCATTTGATTCATATAGTTAAAATTATGTTTCTTTAATAGCATTTTTACATTCTTATTAGGGAGGCTGGAGCAGCTGCAAATGAAGCAATTGCAAAGCACGTCTTGCGCTTTTGTGATTTTCTTCTCCATCATGTATAGGAAGTGAAATTGGGACACTAAGACTCAGCTTAGCTCAAAATTTTAACAGAAACCTTAAAAAAAAAAAAGGCCAGGAAGTATTGGCTGGGCAGACATCACTCTGATGACAGGAATACTGCCCAAAATGGCTGATGAACAACAAATTGCAAATGACTACAATTTACAGTATTGTATTGCTGCAGCTGGCTGAAATAACTTATCCATTTTGGCTGGACATGCTCAGATGGAAACAATCCAGTAAGGCCCCAAGAAGCAACTCAGCAAAACGTTTTATTAAATAAGGCAATATTAAGTTTATGCATGGAGCAGAGAAATCAAAGTAAGGTAACATACAATAGTATGGGATACTCACTTGGGCAGGTATAGTCGGGACATTGTTTTTCTATAAAACAAAACCAAACAAAAATCCCATTAAAGCACTCCTGAATACCGATAGAATGAAATAGATGTTTTGTAATTTCTCACCACTCTAAATTTCTTCATTGCAGTTAGATTGTACAGCTTAGATTGCCACTGTAACCAAATGGCAACCAGCCCTGGCCATTTCATTTTATTGATTTTAAACATGGCTTTTCCTGCAGAGAGGTGAATACAGTACATAGTTTCCCTGCCTATCTTTGATTACAAATGCAAACACAATTAATATTTGGTAACTTCATTAAAGGTGTTTTGCAGACATTAGCACAGAGCAAACTATTTAAGATGAAGTTTCTTCTGCGTCAATATGAACTTAATTTAAAATAGTGCTAAGGTAACAGTTTGCATCCCACAATTGTCATCTCCTTATTTTAAAGTAGTCAGTGGTCCTTTAACAAGAGTTGAAGAACCAAGAAAATAACAGGTTTGCCGCTACCACAGATGGGCTTCAAAACTCCAGACAATCATTAGAGGTCAGAAACAAACAAATCTTAACTTTTTGCATCCATCTAATGAAAGCAATAGAGACCATAGGCAGAGGTCTGGGAGAACTGTGGGAGCATGGAGGGTTGTAGAAGGCAATGGGAAGTGGTGTGGAACAAGCACAAGACGGTGTGGGGAGAGGAAGGGACATTGCCGGTTTCATTGGACATGCTAGAAGGCTGTGCTGTTTCACTCCTGTTTTAGTTAAACCAAATTAGCAGCATATTAATTTATTCACCCACCTCGACAAACATAAGAGGTAACATTCTGAATGAAGGTGTCATCCAGCAAGGCAATATACTCTGGTTGGGTAAATGTGAGGCCTCCACAGGATATTTCACTTAATTTTTCAGAATCTGGAGGATCTTGGAAAATATCACTAGAACCCACAGGGACAACCTAAAGAATAACAGATATTATACCGCTTACATTTAGATAAATGAGTGTTATAAATGTTCTCTGGTGTCCCAAAATGTGAATGAAACTTACTCTTCACTTGAAAAGTTTACGGGAAGATTGCAGCAATATTTCTAAGACAGTAATACTACAGCACAAATATTTGTAGATTTTAGGTAAAAACATCACCGTAATGTGCAGTCTTTAAGCCAAGAAAGCAGCCCCTTTTAGAGAGTCCAACATCAAGTCTTATCAAAATTCCAGGGCACTAAGCATATATACAGATTCTTTAAAGAACATGAAAGGGACTTGACGGTCAACATTACCTTCTCAACAACCCCCATCATATCTAGATGGTTTCTGGTAATTTACTTACAGAAATGTTGTCCTTATACAGTCTATATCTGTTGTCCTTATTACAAAGACATATGGCTGCATAAACTTTTGTTTTCTTTCTATCTATCTATCTATCTATCTATCTATCTATCTATCTATCTATCTATCTATCTATCTATCTATCTATCTATCTTATCATCTACTTACCTACCTACCTATCACTATCCATCCTGCCTTTATTCCTTTTTTAAATAAATAACTCAAGTTGGTGAACATACAGTATATAATACTCCTTTCTCCTCCCACATCAACCCTGTAAGATGGGTTGCATTAAGAGAAAGAGCAACTGGTCCAAAATTATTCAGCCTGCTTTCATGCTTAAGGCATAACTAGAACTCAGTGTTCTGGTTTCTAGGTAACTACTCCCACCACTTCCCCAAACTTATATTGATTTCACCTTATTATCTCTTTCACAAAGTACATTGATGGGTGTTCGATCGTGTAATACATCAGTCCGTCCATCTGTGATGACAATGATAACTCTTTTGTGAGTGAAAAACGGGGCAAGACGTTTTTTGGTGTAGTCAAGAGCCTCTCCAGTAAAGGTGCCACCAGCAATCCAGTGAAGGTTCTTCACAGCCCTTGCAATAAAGCATCAAAGGAATCAGTCTCAGCAAATTATACCTTATCAAATAAAGCTTTATACTTTATAGGAAGATTTTTGCATTCAGAAAGTCTAGTTTGTGTTTTCATTCCAGAAATTTGAAACTAACTAATACAATAATAGCAATAAATTAGTCTAATATATTGTATGAAGCTCAAAATCCTTGTGATAGGTACTTCATCTGTTAATAAAGCAATATTCCTAACTTGCCAAGACCCAGCCATGAATAAAGTATTTCATTGGCTATTTCTTTTTAAAGCAGAGAACATCTGAGCAGGATATTTTTCAGCTACCGATCAGTGGGTGGTAATGGTATGGAATTACGAAAGGCTGTAGAATAAACTATCCAACAGAACAGATGTTTTGTTTTTGGAATGAATGCAACAAACTGGAGGAAATCACAACTGTTTGTCTAGGGAATGAAAGTGGTGTCTTTCCAGGAAAAAAAAGTTGTTATAAATATTTACATGAACACCAGATACATATAATGAGAGAACCCAAAGGATGCATCTTTGTCTATGTGAACCAAATATCATTAACCAGCTAGTTCTTATTCATCATTTTGCTAATATATACCCAAATGTCAGATTTCACACTTATTTACCTTATTCATCTTTTGCAGATGACATGACTATGTCAGTGTCAGGCTACCTCCGACTATAATTAGGAAAGAATTCACCTTGACTTCATTTGGAATAAAGAAAAGTACTTTTACTATTTACAGTCTTGATAGCAGCCAAGCTAAGTTGGATCTGAGACAAAATATGGCTAACATATCATATCCCCCCAATTGTCCCTCCTCCTCCAGGAGGTCAGGCTGGTCTGGTCCAATGCCAGCTCCTTCTCGGCCCCTCGTGGTAATCTTCTTCCACAGGTCTCTAGATGTCAGTCATCTTAGGAATGCAGTGTCTGTTAGAAAAGCCTGCGCTGATAACACTCAGTCGTTAATCACCCCTCCCCCACTGTTATGTCAGCCGACACTTTTAATAGGCTCCTTTCCCTTACCCCGTACGGTGGTATGATACATCTCATTTCCTTAATAGTTTTATAATACAGAAATAAACATTTCACATTCTATCTACTGATATAATCATTCAAAAGTATACGAAGATTGGAGTGGAGGCTGACATTCGGCCCTCCTGCAACAAGGACGTTAGTCCTAGAAAGAAAAAAGAGAAGTTAGGGTTTGTCAGGATATTTTTTATAGAATTGTGCTATCTTTTTCGAAGCACGAACATCTTCTTTGTTCACCCATTCAGCTTGGGATAACGGGAAGTGTTTCCAAGCAATAAGATATTGAATTCTATTTCTATGTTTTCTTGAATCCAAAATTTCTTTTATTTCAAAGTGTTGTTCGCCCTCTATGAGAATTGGTATAGGAGGGGGTGTATGGTTAGGACGGAAAGTAGATGTGTGTTCAGGTTTCAGCAAGCTCACATGGAAAACGGGGTGAATTCTCCTAAGTGTTTTTGGTAAATCTAGTTGTACTGTCACGGGTTGATGATTTTTACTATGGGGAAAGGTCCCACATATTTGGGTCCAAGTTTCTTAGATTTCTGAGTGGTTTGAAGATATTTGGTGGAAAGATAAACCTTATCGCCCACTTGATATTTGTTCTCAGGGGACCTTTTTTTATCTGCTTGTTTTACAAAAGGAACATCCATGTCAGGGTGTTTTAAAATAGGTTCGGCGGCAAAGAGTCGTTTCAATTTTTCAAAAGCTGCCTGACATTCCATTGTCCATTCGAGAGGTAATGATGGTTTGGGTTTCGTGTCTCCTTTAGTTTTCAAGAGGTTGGTGATTGGTAAAGCAATTTGAGCAAAGGAGGGGATGAATTGACGATAGAAATTTGCGAATCCTAAAAAACTTTGCAGTTGCTTGCGTGTGCATGGGGGGGCCCATTCCAAGACAGCTTTCACTTTTCCTGGATCCATTTCTAACCCATCAGCTGAAATGCGATACCCTAAGTAGTCTATTTTAGTTTGATGGAAATCACATTTGGATAGCTTACAATACAGTTCTGCAGATAATAACTTTTTGAGAACAGCTCTTACTAGTTTAATATGTTCTTCCATTGTTTCGGTATAGATAAGTATGTCGTCAAGGTAGACAAGAACTCCTTTGAACAAATGCTGATGGAGTATTTCATTTATTAGTTGCATAAAAACTGCGGGCGCCCCCTGCAGTCCAAAAGGTAGTACTCGAAACTGGAAACATCCTAGTGGACAGTTGAAAGCGGTTTTCCATTCATCCCCCTCCTTTATACGAACTCTGTAGTAGGCTTCTCGCAGGTCCAGTTTGGTGAAGAACTTTCCCTTCGCTAAATGTGCTAACATATCTTTCATGAGTGGCATGGGGTATATGTTTTCGGCGCACACCGCGTTTAAATTCCTATAGTCAACTATAAGACGAAAGGAGCCATCTTTCTTTTCCCGGAACATCACTGGCGCAGCCACGCGAGGTCTAGCCGGTTGGATAAAACCCCGCTCTAGGTTTTTGTCTATGAATTTACGTAGCTCCCCCAATTCCTTTTGGGTCATGGGATAAGCTTTTGGTTTTGGAAGCTTTACCCCCGGAAGGATGTCTATGGCACAGTCAATAGGCCTATGGGGAGGAAGTACGTCTGATGCTTTCTCACTAAAGACTTCTCGCAAGTCCCAGTATTCCTTGGGTATTCTCTTCTCCCCGTCTATCCGTTCGATCATTGCCCCCAACGTATCCTGGTGCATGGCCACGGTAGATCCCTTCTTGGGTTCCCCCTTTTCCCCTTTTAATGTTTTGGAACGGAAACGTAGGACTCCCGTTCTCCAGTTAATATGGGGTTCCATTTCAACCATGACAGGCCTAGCAACAGGGGTTGGTCCATTCCTGGGGCTACTATGAAGTTCAGAATTTCGCGGTGGTCTCCTATTATCATTTCTATGGGTTCTGTTACGAAATGGGCGGGTCCTCCCCCTGCCACAGAGCCATCCAACTGGGCAAACGCTATGGGCCTACTTAGGGTTCTCAATCTTAGTTCCATTTTTTCTACTAGTTCGGGACTGACCATACATCTAGTGCATCCAGAATCGAGTAGTGCTAGCAGTTCCCCCTTATTACCCGAAGAGGGTACATGTAGATTGACTGGAATGTCCAAGGGGCCCCGTGCCCAACTCACCAGAAGGTCTTCATCAGACTCTGATGTGGTTTTGCTGTCGTCAGTATCGGTCGACGCTTCGCCATCCTCCTTGATGGGCGTGCCCTTCTTGGCAACGCCCTCCCCCACTTTTGCCGGTTTACGCGCCTTAGCCGCTGGTTTCACTGGTTCCTTTTCACCACCAGAGGTCACGCTTGGTTTCAACTTAACCCTACAGTCGGCTGCTCGGTGGCCTTCTTTTCCACATCTGTAGCACGCAGACGAACGTGGTCTTCCTCCCTCCAATCTAGGGACGTCCCTATAGGTGCCTCCTGGAGAACGGCCAAGGGATGGCCCTCCAGTGCGCTGTCTTCTGCCACGGTCCTTCACTAGTTCGATTTCCATCTCTGCTGCCAGGGTGTACCAGCCATACAGCGAGTTGGAGAGGCTCGTGCTCGACACAGTTCATAGAGATCTCCATTCAGACCATCTTTGAAAATGTCCACAAGGGTCACCTCCGACCACCCTCTCATCAAGGGAACTAAATCACTGAACTCCTGGTTATAATCAGCCACGGTCTCCTCCCTTGCCTGATGGTTTCATTCGACCTTTGGCCTTTTGCTCTGCAGGGGTCCTCAAACCTCCTCCTCAGTGCAGTCATAAAATGCTCGTAGTTTTGCAGTAAGGGGGAGTGGTTGGTATATAACGACACATACCACGCAGCTGCTCTTCCGGTCAAATTGTGGGTCACAGCTCTCACTTGTGCTGCCTGTGACCAATAATCTTCCCCCCAGTCTATCATGTGGTCATTCACTTTCGCCAGGAACAGTCCCAACTCCTTCGCATTTCCATCAAATTTCTCTGATATGGGGGGAATTTTTGGCTTTTTCCTTCCCCTGCGCAGCCTTGCTTGATCAGCAGGTGGCGCGCGACCCCCATCCAATTCAGCTTCCTCTGGGGAGAGGGTTCCCGGCTCTGGCTCTTCAGAAATCTCACCGCCCTGGGAATCACCTCTAGCTGGCCCCTTTGTAATTTCTTCTTCCTCTTCTCCCCCCCCCCCCGGAGGACTGAACAGGGGATTCATACCTTTGGCGAGCAGCTTGCCTTACTTTCACTTCACGAAATAGCCGTAGTGCCTCTTCCAACTGGAGGCTGTCTCTGACTTTCTGCTCCTCAGACCACTCGGAAAAAGTGCGTAGTTTCTCCTTTCTCCTTGTAGTTACTCCAGAGGGAGGTTCCTTGAAGTCGGGTAGCCTCCTCTCTTCTTCCAACTGCATTATCTCCAGCTCAGGGTTAAAACCGACAGAAGAAATACCTCCGGACGCCTCCCCCAGCTCAGCCGGCAGCTGGCCTTCCATCACATTTTTTCTCTCCCACCTCGGTATTGCGATTGCAATCCTGGTTGGTAGACATGATGTGGAGATCCAACTTAATGTCAGGCTACCTCCGACTATAATTAGGAAAGAATTCACCTTGACTTCATTTGGAATAAAGAAAAGTACTTTTACTATTTACAGTCTTGATAGCAGCCAAGCTAAGTTGGATCTGAGACAAAATATGGCTAACATATCATATCCCCCCAATTGTCCCTCCTCCTCCAGGAGGTCAGGCTGGTCTGGTCCAATGCCAGCTCCTTCTCGGCCCCTCGTGGTAATCTTCTTCCACAGGTCTCTAGATGTCAGTCATCTTAGGAATGCAGTGTCTGTTAGAAAAGCCCGCGCTGATAACACTCAGTCGTTAATCACCCCTTCCCCACTGTTATGTCAGCCGACACTCTTAATAGGCTCCTTTCCCTTACCCTGTACGGTGGTATGATACATCTCATTTCCTTAATAGTTTTATAATACAGAAATAAACATTTCACATTCTATCTACTGATATAATCATTCAAAAGTATACGAAGATTGGAGTGGAGGCTGACAGTCAGTATTACTGGCACATTACTCTATTCTCCCAATTATTTTGCATAAAATCAACTGGAGAAGCTATGTTTGTCAGTGCACTTTTTTTCTTTAAAACTATAGATTTTGCATACCACTTACCTGTACACAATACTCCTAACACTTACATTTTAAAAAACTGTCCATATTCTAATCTTCCTAAGAATGCATTTATAGCATGCTGTGACACATGAATTCAACCTCCTCAGACCTTTGAACCGAGTTCTGGTGGAATCCATGCAGCGCTGATTGTTTATTTTATATTGGTTCCATCTTGTTGGCTGATGGCTTTTCAGACACAGAAATACATATAAACTTTCTTTTGCATCCCTATCAGCTCTTTACTGATGTAATCAATCAGTTGTGGCCCACTGACAATCAACTGTGCCCCATTGTAGTAGCTGGATCTTTTCATAGGTTTAAGACATTGAAATGTTGTCTCCAATATACTGTATGCTTCCACCAAACCCAATTCTTTTCCTTTCTTTCCACTAAAGAGCAAGGCAACCCACAAAGTGTCCAAGTGCAATTCAAAAACGCTTTTAGATTGGCTACTAATCGTGGCATATAATTTGACAATCCCACCAAAAGAATGCTTTAATTGTGTCTCATCTACAGAAGCATATGATGGAATCCTAGCAAGCAGCTTTTTGCAAGAAGTGGCTATTCATATATGAAAATATTTTTTTAGAAAGTTAAATAAATACACCACAATACGTCACATAGAAGGCAAAAAAACCCAAGAATTCTTTCATCTATTATGAACTCACTCCTTAAAACCTTGAACGTCTCCATCCTTCATGAGCACCAATTCTTCAGTTCCACCATGACTATACTGCACAATAGCAAGATTGGAGTCTTCACTGGAAAACTGTAAAAAAAAAAATAGTATCCAAGGAATAGTAGTATCTAAAGCCAAAAATCAGAGATTACACTATTTGGACTATGGTAGCTCCAGAGAAACCTGTCTAAGACGTTTCATGCATTAAAGTGCATTACTGCATGCAATTCAACAGTTGTTACTAATTATTAGCCTTATTCATAGAGATTCCATTAGGGAAAAACTTGGGGATAGAAACCAGGGTACTGCTCAGCAGAATGTGCAGGAGGACCCAGCTGATAACACTGAGCCCAGAACAAGGATCATAGGTTGATGCAGTTGTAAGTCAAGGCATCACATGACTGAATTTGAAGTTGCAACCATATTTTATGATAGTCATTAAGCAAATGTTGGAAACTAGCAAAAATGGTCATAAGTAATGGTCAGATGCTCATGGGAGAATACAATCAACCATAAAAGGTGACCTAGTTACCAAGTACACAAAATACAATCATGTGACTGCAGGGCCATGTGTAGCTATCGTAACTCCAAAAACAGGTTGTATGTAGTTCTGGGGAGATCTGTTGTAAACTTTGACCAGCTGTTAAACAACTGGTTATAAATCAAGGAATAATTGTATTAAGACTTACCATTACATGTTCTTCTGTGCGCAGCCTGTCAATAACTTTAATTATAAAATCCTTTGCAATACCAAAATTCATTTCTCCAATACTCTCAGAACTGTCTAGTACGAATATAATATCAATGGGACCACACTTACATTCTGTAACAAAACATAGGATACTGTAGAATCACAAACATAAGCATGAAAATTGTATTTTCAGAAGCTTATTCAATCAATAGCATTTATAGCATCAAGAATCAATAAAAGGTCTTCTTGATTATTTAAGGCTAAATTCAAGTATGTCAAATAGCTTCTGGAGGGAAATTGCAGCCTGACAATGTTCAAAGCTCTCCAAAGTGAGAAGAGCCACTGCAGCTTTGAAAGCCACCAAAGAGGGGATTTCTGGCCAGAGTTTACTTTCCTAGGTCAAAGGGAGATCAAGAAATTAACCACATCATATCTGAATGGAAGTTCCTTTTGATTAACCTGCAGAAAAGTTGTTGCAGCCAGATCAGGAATTATGTTACTGGGACCCTGGATTTACGTTCCAACTGCAGCAGAGTCCTTATAAGGTTTACAATTTGTTTTCCCCATCTCTTAATCAATTTAAAAAGTTATCAATTACAGCTGCAGATTTCTTTTGCAGCAAAGAAAAGACTCCTTACTATGAATTAAACTTTCTTTTGAGGCTACAGAAATACAAGAGAAATTGGTTTAAAGATTTAAAATTTATTGGCAAATAGCTCAATTAAGAGAGGACCTCTGAAAGGGTTCAGCAACTAAGGGGACAATGTTTGTTTTAATCTGCTATTTTTTATTTTTACAGGTAGTCCTCAATTTACGACCACAACTGAGCCCAAAATTTCTCTTGTTAAGTGAGACATTTGTTAACTTAATTTTGGCCCATTTTATGACCTTTCTTGCCACAGTTGTTAAGTGGATCACTACAGTTGATAAGTTACTAATCCGGTTGTTAAATGTATCTAGCTATCCCATTGATTTTGCTTGTTGGAAAGTTGCAAAAGTTTATCACATGACCTTGAGACACAGCAACAGTCATAAATAAGAACTAGTTGTGAAACATCTGAATTTTGATCACATGATCATGGGAATGCTGCAAAGGTTGTGAAAAATGGTGTCAAGTCATATTTTTCAGTGCTGTTTTTTTTTTTTTAATTTACATTTATATCCCGCCCTTCTCCGAAGACTCAGGGCGGCTTACAGTGTATAAGGCAATAGTCTCATTCTATTTGTATATTTACAAAGTCAACTTATTGCCCCCCCAACAATCTGGGTCCTCATTTTACCTACCTTATAAAGGATGGAAGGCTGAGTCAACCTTGGGCCGGGCTTGAACCTGCAGTAATTGCAGGCTAGTGTGTTCTAATAACAGGCTCCTTACAGCCTGAGCTATTACGGCTATTACAGCTGTTGTAATTTTAAATGGTCACTAAATGAACTGTTGTAAGTTGGGGACTTTTGTACTTTTGTACTTTTGACGAAAGTGCCTTGATACAAATTATTACTAAGTTAGTGAAAGAGAATAGTTTAGCATGGGAATATCTATCAATTATCTCTAAGTTCTGTGTAACAATAGATAAGGCGCCACTCTCAGCTTTTCACTGGAGACCTGATGTCTGGACCTAATGGACAACCCAGTTTGTATTTTATGTTTTTTAGGATGAAATATTTACAAAAATAAATGTATACGTTTGTATGTGCATGTGTGTGTGTACATATGTAAATAAAATCCAAGTTGCTGTTTTATTTGGTTTTTTTTTTTTTGCTTCTGTTTTGTTCTGGTGGTTTTTGCCAATCAATTGCAAGTAACTAAGCTAATTAAAGACTTCTTGTCCATATTAAGGGGCAATTTAGAAAAAGATTACAAACTATTTAGAATGAACCCATTTTATGAGTTAGGAGCAGGTAAACTTAATTCTAAATCAGGGCTTAAGACTCATACTTTAATTACATAAAAATTAATAAATATTTCCATATAAACCTGTAAAAAACTAGTCTAATGAAGTCTTTGAAAGAATAAATAGTTGCCTCCCAATATTTTTCAAATCTCAATCATCACACACAAGTAGATATTTGCTTATGATAAACATACAAATCTCAAAATAAGTGACAATAGTGGATAAGTAATGCTGAATAAGCAGTGCAATACTTAGATCAATATTTTGATTCAGTTAGTCAACTGGGTATTTCTGAATATATATTTCGATAAATATATCATCCAAATATCCTTCTCATGACAAATACTGAGAATGGACATGTTTTGTCTGGTTCTCTTTTAATCTACTTTTTAAACTAGATAATAAAACTAATCATGACTATCTGGGTCACTATAGTCAAACAGATCTGCTGATTAATTTAAAATTCTTGCAGTAACTATAATAATAGATTGAAAAAGTGATGATGGCAGCAGGCAGTCTTACAGAAATTAATTCTAGGATTGCCCGCTACTGAAGAATGGGCTAAAGAATGAATTTCCATCTAAATCTTTATACATGTGATGAAAGAATGATAAAAAAATTGCACATAGAAACTTACCACAGCAAGCTGAGGTGGGGGTGGGGGGACGGGGGGGGGGAGAGAAAGAAGAATAAAATTTATTGAGAAACACAAACTTGGCGAATACAAAGAGCGCTGAAATACATCCATATTTCTGCTGTTTAGCTAGGGACACAATTTAAACAGATTGGAAATGTTTCCCTTCATATTGGCTATATTTTATGTTTCCCACATTCTAGTTGTTTAACATACTGCTGCATTAAACAAATGAAAATATGGGGAACATAATAAAAATGCTGGACACCTTTTTCAATGTTTGCACCTGTTTTTTACCTGCATGATATTTATTACTGCATTTGCCACAAATAATTAAGCTAATTTCTAGTTAATTTCCAAACAAGGATGTTTGGAAATTCATTTTCACTGGTATATAACCAATATAAACATTGCTCAAGAAATTAAAAATGGCATGCAAGCAGCACATGAAATCCTTTTCCTAACAACCCATTTCTAGTTTATGAAGTGTAATAATTACGGTACTTTGTATCATTCAGCAGTAAAGCCATAACATATTTTTCAAAATACAAGAATAAAAACAAATTGATAGCATAATTGCATATTTGCTTTCCAAAACAGCATTCCAAGGTAGCATATTCTAGATTGCTTTCTCTTGTGTACATTGAGAAAATAAATAAGGAAGTAAATAACTCAATAAAGTGCTGACATATTAATAATTTTGGCTTATGCCAATTTGTTTTTGGCTTTCAGATAATTTTGATTTTGATGTACATTATTTACTATTGTTATCCTGACCTAACTGAATTGAGGAGTTTTGATTCTTGAGCTATCAACATTAATTCTAGGCACCACTATTTGCTGATCAAAGCTATAGGACGACAACCGAAAACAGGAAATAATTTGATAGCACCTTTTTCAAGTAATGAATATTAATAAATGGTGTAAGATTTATTAAAAGGTATGAATCTGAGCATGCAAAACCTGGGTAACACTAGGAAACAGAGAAAGGCATCAAACAGTAAATACAGAATAGAATATCAGAGTTGGAAGGGACCTTAGGGGTCTTCTAGTCCAACCCCCCGCTTAGGCAGGAAATCCTATAACAAATGGTTATCCAATCTTTTCTTTAAAAATTCCAGTGTTGGAGCATTTACAGCTTCTGCAGACAAGAAGAAGCTTTGCTGGCTGAAGGACTCCGGGAGTTGAAGTCCACAAGTCTTAAAGGGACTAAGGTTGGAGACCCCTGTTCTAGAGTCTCAACATCTTTTTTACATCGTGGCGACCAAAACTGAATGCAATATTCCAAGTGTGGCCTTACCAAGGCATTATAGAGTGGTATTAACACTTTATATGTTCTTGATTCTATCCCTCCATTTATGCAGCCTAGAACTGTGTTGGCTTTTTGGGCAGCTACAGCACATTGCTGGCTCGTATTTAAATGATTGTCCACTAGGACTCCAAGAACCCTCTCACAGTTACTACTATTGAGCGAGGTACCACATACTGTATACTGTACCTGTGCATTTTGTTTCTCTTGCCTAAGTGTAGAACCTTACTTTTTTCACCACTGAATTTAAATTTGTTATATAGCGCCCAACATTCAAATCTGTCAAGATCTTTTTGTATTTTAAGCCTATCTTCTGGAGTGCTGGCTATTCCTGCCAGCTTGGTGTTGACTGTGTTGTGGTCTGCTGACAGCCTGCAGAGCTGACAGCAGAGTTGGACAGTGAGAAGGCTGGGGAGGAACATGGGCCAGTCCTGGAATCTGGGGAAGGCTCGGACAAGGGCTCTGCATCGGAGGCAGAGATGGGGCCAGGGCCATCTGGAAGTTATGTGCTGACTCCAGAGCCTCCAGAATGAGATGTCAGCGAGGCAAAGAAACAGGGGAAGCCTGTTCCCAGTGTGCGCATGCGCAGAGCTGCCAGAAGGCAAGAACAGTTAAAGACAAAAGGGGCAACCCAGGAGTAAGGCTTGGAGATGATTGGCCCCTCCCATAAGACATAAAGGTGGAACAAAGGGACATGAGCCTTTACAGGAAGCAAGTTTGTTTGTTCTAGTCAGTTTAAACTGTGAAGCTCCGTTTTGACTTTGTGCTTCATTTGGCCTTGCAAACCTAATTGGTAATTAGGTCTTTGGCAGCATTTCAAGGGAGATAAAGGTGGGTGCTTATCAGCCTTATCCCGAAAGACTGTGGCAGACTTCTGTTGGACTATTCACAAACTGCTTGGGACTCATTACGGGCTGTGAATGAATAATTCACAGCCGATGAAATAAAAAGAGGGTTTTTGGGACTAGGCGTGTGATTGTTACTGTCTCAGGAAGCCATGGTTAGAACAGTCTGCAAATTTGATGAGTTCCCCATCTATCCCCTTGTCCAAGTCATTGATGAAGATGTTGAAAAGTACTGGGCCTAAAACAGAGCCTCGGGGTACTCCACTGCATACTCCCCTCCATGTGGATGTAGTTCCATTGTGGACTACACGTTAAGTGCAATTGGTCAGCCAGTTACGAATCCATCTGGTGGTGGTGATGCAGTCTTACTCACATTTTTCTATCTTATCAAGTAATAGGTTATGGTCTACTTTATCAAATGCCTTACTGAAGTCCAAGTAAATTTTATCGACAGCATTCCTCTGGTCCACTAACTTTGTTAAAGAATGCAAAAAGATTTGTCTTGCATGATCTGTTTTTGACAAATCCATGTTGGCTTTTGGTTATTACTTTGTTTGCTTCTAGGTGTTCACTGATTTGTTGCTTGATTGTCTTTTTCAGAATCTTCCCTGGTATTGAGGTCATGCTGATAGGTCTGCAGTTTCCTGGATCTATTTTTTCCCCGTTTTTTGAAGATGGGAACTACATCAGCTCTTTTCTAGTCCTCTGGCAGTTTCCCAGTGCTCCAGTATCTTTGAAAGATATAGTTCAGTGGTTCTGAGATCACGTCTGCCAGTACCTTCAGAACCTTAGAGTGTAATCCATCTGGTCCTGGTGATTTGAATTCGTTTAGGGTGCTCAGGTGCTCATTTATTGTTTTCTTTCCTATTTTGACTTGTGTTCCTAATCTGTTTTTTGTGGTGCTGTTTTTGATAGGTTGGACTTTTTTTCCCTTTGTGTAAAGACAGATGCAAAAAATGAGTTAAGTTATTCTGCTTTCTCCTTATTGCTTGTTACTTTCTTGCCACTTCCCAGCAATGAACCAATTGTTTCCTTGATTTTTTTCTTGTTTTTAACATATTGGAAGAAGCTTTTTTGTTGTTTTTTACTTTTGTTGCAAGCCTTTGTTCATTATGAGCCTTAGATTTCCTCACTTTATCTTTGCAGGCTCAGGCTATTTGCTGATATTCTGCCTTAGTTATGTGTCCCTCTTTCCACTTTTTATACTTGTCCTTTTTGTCTTTCAATTTATCAGAGTTCTTTATGCAGCCATGCTGCTTTCTTTTGAGAGCTGTTATTTTTCTTCTTCATTGGTATTGTGCTAGACCAGCGGTCACCAACTGGTGGTCCCTTGACCACTGGTGGTCCATGAGGAAATTTTGGTCGTCCGCAGAAAAATTATTTGCATTTTTTATATTGCGCTAAATACTATTTATCTTTTTTAAAAAAATCATTATTAGTGGTCCATGGGATTTAAAATTATGAATTTAGTGGTCCCTGAGGTCCAAAAGATTGGGGACCTCCATCCTAGACTGGGCTTTTATAATCTCACTTTTCAAAATTTCCCAAGCTTCTTGAGTTGTTTCCCCCTTGAGGATTCTCATCCATGGAATCCTTCCCAACAGTGGTGAAATCCTAATTTTTTTACTACCGGTTCTGTGGGTGTGGCTTGGTGGGCATGGCAGGGAAATGATACTGCAAAATCCCCATTCTCACCCCACTCTTGGGGGAAGGATATTGCAAAATCTCCATTTCCACCCCACTTTGGGGCCAGCCAGAGTGGTATTTGCTGGTTCTCCGAACTACTCAGAATTTCTACTACCAGTTCTCTGAACTGCTAAAAATTTTCTCTACGGGTTCTCCAGAACCTGTCAGAACCTGCTGGATTTCACTCCTGCTTCCCGAGCTCTAAGTTTATTGAAATTAGCTCTCTTAAAGTCCAAGATTCTAGTTTGACTTTGTTCTATTGCTTTTGCTTGCATAATGTTAAATTCCAATATTGCATGATCATTCCCCAAGGTTCCTGTAGTTTCAACACCTTCTATCATTTCATCTCTGTCAGAATTAAGTCCAATATGGCTGATCCCCTTGTTTCCTTGTCTACTTTTTGGGAAACAAAGTTGTCTGCTAGGCTTGTCAGCAACCTGTTTGATCTTCCACTTGGTGCAGAGTTTGTCTCCCAGTTGATGTCAGGGTAGTTAAAATCCCCCATTACTGTTGTGATGTGCTTCCTACTTACCTTAGTTATCTGATTAGCAAAAAGTTCATCTATTTCCTCTGTTTGGTTGGATGGCCTATAGTATACACCTATGGGAATGTCATCCCCCCTTTATGTTGACCAGTTTTCATCATTGTTGTGCTCTATTTCTGTAGAGATGTAGTTATTTTTTATATATAGTGCAACTCCACCTCCTCTTTTATTTGGTCTATTTCTTTTAAATAATTTAAATTCCTCTAGCTGTATGTTCCATTTGTGGATTTCATACCACCAAGTTTCCATAATGGCAACAATATCATATCTGCCTTCATTTACTTGAATTTCTAATCCACCCTGTTTATTCCTTAATCTGTGCATTGGTGTTTAGACATTTGAGTCCATTTTGATCGACCCTGTGTTTACTTTCTACCTAACCTGTGTTGTGCCTGACTTCCCCTACTTCCTTACTGCCTGTTTGATTAGTGCACATGGTATGGCACTCACTATTAAATGCTTGATTTTGCTTAATAGCAAGGTTGATATTCTTGCCTGCACAAAGATCTATGTTACATGTACTGATAACCCTATTAATTTTAGACTGCTGGGGACAGAAATGTTCTGTATCAATTAACTCTCTGTCCCTGCTGTTCAGTTTAAATATTTATCCAGAAAATCTGTGAATTTAATGCCAAGTAACTCAGTTTCTTTCTTTGATGGATGCAAACCAACTCTTTTGTACAGTTTTTCATTGGACCAGCTGCAGACATCATGACTAATATAACCAAACCTTTCCCTTTTACACCACTCCACCACTCCTTTAGCCACACATTAAACTCTGCTATACACTGGCCTTTCCTTTTTTGTTCCTTATATATTGGTAAAACTTCTGAAGAGGTAAGCCTACGGACTATACTACTAAATTCATTCCCCAAGCTCTGGAAATCATTCTGCACAGAAAGTACCGGTACATCTTTTTGTGACAGATCATTTGTGTCAAGATGTATAATAGCATAAACATCTCAGTTCTTACTGGCATTCTTGACTATCTTAAAAATACGCCTCTTGCCTCTGCTGGCAGTAGCACCTGGCAGACACTTGATCTCTTTCAAAACCTCAGTATCCTTTCCCAAATTTTTATCCCTTAAAATTGAGTCCTTCTAATAAGTGGCAATGATGGTAACACAGAAATTATTATTCTCTATCACAATTGCTCTTGAGTAATGCTGACTGGAGGAGTTTTTGAGGAGAATAATTGACTGGGTATGTTATATATATATTCAGTGACATATAAATTTAACTGGCAAAAGAAAGCTCAAGACCGTATTAGTTGTAAACATAGAGAAGAGGCCTTCATCCTGCAGTGGATACACAAAGACTAGAATAATGATAAATTCAATAAGAAGGAAATTGTATTGTAAGCAGTGAATGTTGCCTTGAAGGTGGTAGTCGCAAGGACCTTTTTGAATATGAAAATTTCTGAATATGAAACATTAAAGATAGATGTACATTTGTAGGATTTTGGAGTTTCTGCTTGTTGTGAATACATGGATGCATGATTTGTATATCTGAATAATATGTGAGGGGAAGAATTATTTGAGTCTTTCTTTGTATGGTTTATGCCTTTACTTTCATTCATTTACAATATATGAAAACAATTTTTTGATATATTACCTAAAATATCCAAACAATGAATGGAACTTGGCTTTAAAATGTGTGACTTTGCTGGCAGTTCAGAACAGAAAAATAAGTGAAAAGCAAGATCTGGTTCTAATCAATTTGTTAGAAGTGATTTGCTATGGTAGCTGTAAAAACACATTTTTACTTGAGGTAGTTCAACTAAAGCAACTTCATAATTTCTATATTCCTATTAAATTTTAAGGAATGCAATGTTAATTTGGGAAAAGTTGTATTAATCGCATACATTATATTGGGGATGCAGCAGTTGAAAACCTGGAGGCTTATTCTATGGTTTGTGATGGTGATTTGATAAAACCAGTAAGCTGCCAATTCGCATTATGATAACACTTGTTAATCAATGATACTATTAACTGTGCAAAAACTGAAATCAAATACTTACAACACATTTTCATGATGATATCTAAAATTTCACATTCCTAAAAACAAAGGAAGAAAAGTTGGTCTCATTGAGACTTTGGAAATGTAGAATGAACTGGGTCTTTCCCTGCAATCTTGAAGAAATTATCTTTGATATCCTTACAGTTAATTTAGCAAACAGTTCAGGAAATTTACAGACTACAATTGAACTTCAGGTTCTTTCTTTCAACATCTTAGTTTAGGGCTGTTAAAGAATGACTGTCATCTGTATCTATTTAGGCACACGTACAAACATACACACACACATACAGACTTTTAAGATTGGCTTTTTTATTGTTTAAAACTGCAGGAAGTTGCAGTGTCAATTTTTGGCAGCTGAATTGCCAAAGTTTGCTGACATTATCAAATGAGTCATTGGAGTTTATGAAAGGGGAACTGGAAAGCATGGACTATCTATTCCTGAAATCAAACTTAATATGTTTACCAATAAAGGAGAATATTTGTAGCTCAAGGTTAAAATATAAAAGTATTATGAGGGGTCCTTGGTGCTCTCTGAGTGAGTTGTTTAGTTGCAGATGTTTCATTATATAAATTAGGTAACATGATCAATACTAGTATATAATCAGCACTGATGATGTTATCTAGTTTGGGTAATGAAACATTTGCAAGAAAACAACCCACTCAGAGACCATCAAGGACCCCTCATAATATATTTACATAAGCTTCATTAGAAAGGATGTAGCATTTATAGAGAATGATTTGGTATGCAGGAAATAATGAAAAGATCTCTGACATTTTAATTGGTAATTGAAACTAAATCTTGATTTCTGTGAAACTAGATCTACTCATTTAAAAGTGCATCTGTACTGAAATACAGATCAATATAGCATAGCATTAAAAACTATTTCCATGTTTTAATCTTGCCTTTATTGTTTTTATAAATAATTCAATGTTGTAAACAAACCAATACTGCTTCCTCCTCTTATTTTCCCTTCAACAGCAACCCTGAAATGAGTTGGGCTGAGAGAAAGTGATTGGTCCAAAGTCACCCAGTCAAGTTTATTGCCTTAGGCAGCGCTACAACTCACAGCCTCCTGGTTTCTAGCCTGGTGCCCTAGCCACTAGAGCAAACTGGCTCTCTTATTTGTTGGTAAAGGAAAAAAGGAGTATCTGTGGATTTTAATCCACTAATCCTTTAAGAAGGGGTACCCATCCCTGTTTCCTTAAGCCATTGAGCCAATGTTGTTTGAAGACATTTCCGCAGACATGTGGTCAGCATGACATCACACTGCAAAGAGGACGGCGAAATGTGGAACACTTTACCTTCCCACCAAAGTGGTACCTATTTATCTACCTGCATTTACAAGCTTTCGAACAGCTACTGGCAGAACTTGGGGTAAGTGACGGGAAATCTTTCCCAGTGTTTTTTAAACTACTTGTTGGTATATTTCACAAATTGGAATGAAGACCAAGGAATGGATAAAGTTTAGGTATCCATGAATGAAAAAAGTCATAGATTCATCTAAGAAGGCCTACTAAAAGAAAAAACTTTCTCTAAATAATATTGAGAATATTTTCTGGACTTAAAGAGAGAAGCCACTGACTACGGAACTAATCTTCCTCCAAGCAGCTGAATGTTATATAAAATTGTTCTAAATCTCTCATATCTGCAATGTTTTGCTGTGCTAAACAGTTTACTCAACTTTCCATGAAAACACTTGAATAGTGCTTGGTTGTGTAGAGAAGAAGATAAACCACATAATTTCAGTCCTACTCACATCTGGCCCAGGGAGTCCTGGAGGTCCTGGAGGTCCCTAGGAGATAAAATCATGGTAAAGGATATGAGAAAAATTCTCAATTACGTACAGAAATTCTGAAGGAATAGAAAGGTGGCTGTGACCTATGGTTGCTTTTGGTGACGCTCAGTTCCCAAACTAGACTGAAGAAGAAATGAAAATATGCTAAAGAATTATGGCTGCTAGCTATTGAAGATCCCAGGTTGCTATCTTCCCCATTGCCCTGGACTATGTAACTGCTGCACATTATTTAAAATATAGCTGTTCTCTAAAATACATGAGATAAAATGACAAAGAAAAACAACAACCCTGCCTCCCTAATGCTGTAGTCATACTTCTTGACCAGCTGGAAGGACTACAGCCTTCAATGATTCTAATGATACTAAAACTTGATGTTCTAGTGAACTGAAGGTAATTTTTCCTGCAGGCGAGGTCTTTCCAGAAAAACTCTTTTTCTTATAGAAGCCTTAAAAAATAGTGGTCATTTGTACCAGTCTGAGGCTAAGTTTGGGAAACCCTATCCTTCCTGATAGTATCATGATAGCATAGCCTGTTACTTTCTTTAAGATCTAAAATGAAAGGAGGGGTGAGATGTTCTATTCTTTGTAATATTGGAATTAATAAGAAGTTTATTTTGCTACTTACTGGCTCTCCTTCTGATCCCCTGTAACCTTTGGCACCTTTCTTGCCTTTGATCCCAGGTTCAGCTATCTGGAAGGGGAAAAAACAAGAACAAGGAAGATTTTCTAAGTGGATGGTGGTGCTACCAGCTCTTTTCTATTAGAAAACAAGAGAAAGGCTTATTTGCTTCCTTTTGTTCAAATTTCTAATTACAATAGAATTGAAAATTATGAAAATGACTTATCTAATAGATAATTTGGTGTTAGTCCAAACCTCACAAGAGCCTGTGAAGGCCTTGAAACAGCTATGCTGAGCCTCTAAGTAATTTTTTTTCTGTTTTGTTTTATTTTAATTTTATTTATTTTTATTTGTCATAACATTATATATAAGCATAAGCATGAAATAACTATACGATATATAAGCATATATATAACCATAAGTATGTAATAATTATATGAAATTGTATACAACCAAAGGTAACATTAGGACAGGAACGGTAGGCACCCTGGTGCTCTTATGCACGCCCCTTACAGACCTCTTAGGAATGGGGTGAGGTCAACAATAGATAGTTTTTGGTTAAAGCTTTGGGGATTTGGGGAAGAGACCACAGGGTCTGGTAGTGCATTCCTGGCATTAACAACTCTGTTACTGAAGTCATATTTTCATAATTATTTCATAGCTTCAAACTACAGAGGTGCTGTAGGAAGATTCACCTCTAGAGTAGTGCTTATCAATTTTTTTCTTAAAGTAAAATAAAGATCACATCTGATGTTCAATCAGTATCTGCTGTGATTATCATCCTGTGTCCAGCAGCCCCATCCACTACTTTCATGACTTGATGACCAAAAACCTGAACCTTTCCTTGGCTGATGATCCCAAAAACAGACTATATAAGTGAGTATTTCTCAACCTCAGCAATTTGAAGATGTGTGGACTTCTGTGTAACTCAATTTACTCCCAAATAACTGGCACAGAGTTTTAGGCTGAATCACAATTAATTCCCTCTTTTATCTTCTAAATTTGCTTGCGGTTGAACAAATCCCCCATCCATTCCAGTCATTTCTAAACTATAACACATGGGTCTTTTCAGAATAATACAATCCATCTAATGTTACTACATAATTCTCATTTCAAATAAATAGGTAGAATGGGGTGAAAAACATGGATTATTATCTAAAGGAGTTGATTCTTGACAAATATGCTCTATTCCATTTTTACTTACTTGTTTACCAGGCTCTCCAATTTCACCATCATCGCCTTTGGGCCCAGGGTAGCCTTTGGTGCCCTAAAGAAGACAAGGCAACATTTTAAAAAAGCATATAAAGAATTTGGGACTGACTTCTGCAACTGACAGTAAATAACTCCATTCTCCTAAGCCTTCTTCAGAAAAGTGGCACTCATTATTTTATTTATCAGAATATTCAACTGCAATACAAGTAAGATTTTGGTTTCCATTCAGTGCGCTGTTCTTTTTAAACTATTTATTGTATCAAATAGGACTGCTGGCAAAGGAAAGTTTTTCAGAACAAATGACAAAGTATGCCCAACTCATCTCAAATATACATGGCAGGAATACAATTTTATAATATTTTGTGAGAACCCCAACAATCTCTTTATAGAAAAGTCTCTTTTGGACCTGTAAGATTTCCCTTCAGTGGCTGCCCCCCCTCCCCCCCCAATCCCTTCCTCTACAACTTGACATGTGCAGCACTGGACAGTGAAGCACACATCCTGTCAGCCTCCGCCTATGATGCTTGCTTGCTATCGGCTGCCATTGTAACGGGAGGGGGGAGGTTTTGCTGGTATATGGGAGAGGGGGAAGAGAGCTGGTGGAGACATCTCGAGAAAAGGGACGAAACTTCTCACAGGCTTCAAGCAGCTGTGAAAGGAACTGATAGCTGTCAAGGTCAACCTTTCCGGCATACCAGAGAGATGGGGCCCATCTGAAGAAGAGCCCCACATGGCACCTTGGGGAGATGTAAATTGGACACTGAACCTGATTCCTTGGGGGGAGAGATTTGGGATTGCTTTCAATATCTAATTTTTGCGCCTATTGCCTCAGACTTTGCTTTTCTTTCGTTGCATTCAGTTCATACTCAGTAAAAGTATCTTTCTCTATAAACATAGAGTTGGGGTTTTTCTTTCTTGGGTTTTGAACCCAACCATCCTGACACATCCATTAGTGGCCAGGGTAATTCTGATGTGAGCTGGGAAGGACAGAAGGCTGAGAGGATGGGAATAATGATGACAGAGAACAGACCTGATCTACAAATCCACTTGCCCTGTATATCAGTATTTATGAAAAAGTGCCAGAGAGACACATCCTTGAGGTATGCTCCTGCTACATACAAATTTGTAATTCATTGTTCCCAAACATGGTCAAAGATGCATTTGTGAGAAAAATCTGCTTCTGACTACCTTTCAGCTCCCCATCTTAAGGCACCTCATTACAATATTATGTCATGAGGCAAAATTATTACAGGAAACTAACAGCTTAATTTAGGCCGCTTTACTTAAAATAAATAGATATAATTGAGAAATCCAAATGCTGCAGAAGCGGAGGATGACTTTTTCGTGCTTCTTTACAAAACAAACACCAGTTTTTTCAAGAAAGAAACAAGGGATTCTCATTTCACCTGTTCAGTAAGGTAAGGAGGAGAAAAATACTTACATTAAGTCCACGGTCCCCTCTGATTCCGGGATCTCCCTGGAAAAGTAAAGTAAGATTGGAAAGTAAAATTAAAACAGCATAAAGTGAATAACTTCTGTTTAAACTTTTGCACTATGAAATGAAACTTACTGGAGCACCAGGATAGCCAATGGTCCCATTTCCTGGTGGGCCATCATCTCCCTAAGAGGAAATTGGGGGATTAATAGAAGTCAGAGTTTGAACCTATTGGCAATTAGTTATTATAATCCACAATGACAAAAAGCGAAATATGGATAAAAAATGGATAACTGGATAAAATATAAAATCTTTGAACGAAATAAAAAAAAAAGAAAAAGCTGAACTGACGTCTTGACCAATATGTGATTTGAAACTCAAGAGTTAAGAATCTGGAGGGTCTTTATATGCTCCTGGGTCTGATTTCTAATTTGCTTTATTAAATTTTCCTCCCTTTGCATTATACCAATTTTTTGATCTTCTTTCCATCTAGCACTTATTTGCCCATATTGAAACCAAGTATAATTCCTCCCTTCTTCATTTAATACCTGTAATGATTTTAATTGCAATCTACCTCCTTCAGCATACAAAAGTTCTTTATAAGTAATCATTTCCTGTTTCTGTTCTATATTTATATTGCATGTCTAGGGCTCGCCCATATAGGAATCTTGTAATCTAATTTATAAGAATATTTTTTCCAGACCCGCAAAAGAGCACTTCTCAACACATGATTCTTAAAAGCCCTATCCACTTTTTTTTTTCATAAAATAAGTACGCATGCCATCCATATAACAAGTCATAACCTTCTATATTCAAAATTCTTTCCTCCGTTAAATTAAACCAGTCACTTATTACTGAAAGGGCTACTGCTTCATAATATAGTTTAAAGTTAGGCATTTTTAAGCCACCTCTTTCCTGTGAGTCCTGTATTATTTTCATTTTAACCCTCGCCTTTTTACCCTGCCATATAAATTTATTAATCCCAATCTGCCAATCTTCCAAATTTTTATCCTTTTTAATTATTGGTATCATCTGGAACAGAAACAAAAATCTAGGTAACACATTCATTTTAATCCTTCCCAATAGCGACAACTGCAATTTTTTCCAGACACTCATATCATTCTGAACTTTTTGCCATAGCAAGTCATAATTATTCTTATAAAGTTTCTTGTTCGATGAGCTAATATAGACCCCTAAATATTTAATCTTTTTTACCATCTCAAATCCTGTCATTTCCTCTAGTTTTTGTTTCTGTTGTATAGACATATTTTTAATTATCACTTTTGTTTTATTCTGATTTATTTTAAATCCTGATACCTTTCCATATTTATCAATTACTTCCAACAAAAATCTACTTGAATTTATAGGATTTGTTAAGGTAACCACTACATCATCTGCAAAAGCTCTAACTTTGTACTCATATTGTCTAATCTTAATTCCCTCTATTTTCGTTAATTCTCGTATTTTATCTAATAATGGTTCCAGAGTCAAAACAAACAATAATGGTGATAAGGGACATCCCTGTCTCGTTCCTTTCGCAATCTTAATAACTTCTGTCAAACTACCATTTATTATAATCTGTGCTGTTTGCTCTCCATAAATCGCTTTGATTATTCTAACAAAACAATCTCCAAATTGCATTTTCTCTATTAATTTAAATAAAAAATCCCAATGCAATCGATCAAAGGCTTTCTGCATCCAAAAAAATAAGTGCTGCTGAAGTATTCTTCTTTTCCAAATATTCCAATATATTAATAATCTGTCTAACATTATTCCTCATCTGCCTCCCTTTTATAAAACCAGATTGATCAGTATGAATTCTTTGTTGTAAAACTAACATTAATCTATTTGCTATTATTTTTACAAAAATCTTATAATCATTATTTAAAAGTGAAATCGGCCTGTAATTACCGGGTTTAGAGCAATCTTGCTCCTCTTTTGGTATCAGTGAAATAAAAGATGTTTTCCATGACGGGGGTATTCCCACTCCTAGTTGTATCTGATTAAATAGTTCTTTAAGCGGGCCTAATATTTCATCCTGTATTTTTTTATAGTAACTTGCTGTAAGACCATCTGTACCAGGGGTTTTCCCCATTTTTTATTGTTTAATTGCCTCCACTATTTCTCCAGTAGCTATCAGCCGATTCAGCTCCTCCCTCTGTTCTAGTGTTAGAATATTAACCTTATAATCTTTCAAATAATCACAAATATCCCTATTCAATATTTTGTCTTTTGCATATAAAGCAGTATAAAATTCTGAGAATGCCTTTTTAATTTTATCCTGTTGATATATCTCTTTGCCTTTATATTCTATTTTTTGTATGACACATGCTTTCTGTTTTTTCCTTAAGTTATATGCCAACCATCTCCCAGGTTTATTTGCATTACAAAAGGTATTATGTTTAGCATATTGTATATTTGTTGCCACCTGGTCTGCCATTAACATATTAAATTGACTCTGTAATATTTTTATAGCCTCTTTAAGTTTGTGATCTTGTGGGTTTTGAATTAATAACTGTTGCTTCCTTTGAATTTCTTCTTCCAAGTACCTATTGTATAATGTGTTGCTTGAAATAGATTCGGAAAAGGATTTGGTAAAGGACTGTATGATAAAATGGGCACAGAATATTCAGGAACCAATAATGTTGGAAACATGGGAGAAAATCTGGGTTAGAAATGTTAAGTTTACACAAGCACAGAATTTAAGGGAAAATTTTTATAAGATGTTTTATAGATGGCACTTAGATCCCAAAAAATTATCACGTTTGTATCCTAATATCCAAGCGAAATGTTGGAGGTGTGATTGTGATGACGCTATTTTCGTATTTGGTGGACTTGCAAGAAAATTAAGGCCTTTTGGATAAGAATTTGGTGGATTATTCAAAATGTATTGAAGAAGATAAAGTTCCTGCCACAATTTTTCCTTTTGGGAATCATAACGGATTGTACAGGGATTGAGACTAAACTGATTCTGAATTTAATAACAGCAGCAAGACTATTGATTGGACAATATTGGAAGAAAGAAGAGGTACCTACAATAGAAGAATGGATACTGAAAGTCATTAATTTGGCTGAGATGGCTAAAATCTCAGCTTTCTTAAAAGACAATACGCAGGAAAGATATTTAATTGAATGGAAAAAATGGATTGATTATATACAAAACAGATATCAGATTAAGAAATATCAGATTGCCTTTGAATAATTAGAAAGTTATTTTATTTAATGGGGAGGGGTTTGGGAGATGAAAAGCTTTGGATGAGGTTAATTGGATTGGAAGGGAAAATTTTATTCTATGTTTGGTTTATGTATAACAATACCTTGTGATTGACCGGGAAGCCGGGGAAGGAGGGGAAGGGTTTTGGGAGGAGGGGGAAAAAGGGGGCGAAAATGTCTTTGTTTTTTTAAAAACTTTTTCAATAAAAAAAAGAAGAAAAAGAATAAGAATCTGGAGGGTCATGTGGTCTTATTCATTCTTCCCAGTCCACAGAGAAGGACAAAAATGGGGGGGGGGGGGGAAGAAAGCTAAAAATGAATGATTGGCTAGACAAATGAAATGTAGGACCATTGGGTTTAGGTTACTTGGATTGAAGATCTACTGCTATAACACTGCTAGTAAAAATTTGATTTTTGCACATGGCAAAGGTGACTTGAAACTGAATTCTTGGGGATACTGGAAACAATCGCCTTGGAAAATCCATTTTTTATAAATGTTTCTGAGGTGTAGAAGAACAAAAAAAATTTTTTTAATTGTGTTCATTAAATTCCTTTAAGTATTTTTTTTTTAAAAAAACACCCCACTCTATCACCAAACATTGGTTGTCTATAAACTAATGCTTAAATTATGGCAATTGATTCAAAGGCATTTGAAGTACAGGAAGCAATATAATTGAATAAATTGGATGGAGAGTTGGTGGAATGATTCCCATGATTACAGATTAGTTATACTGTGTTTCCCTAAAACTAGGACGTGTCCAGATAATAAACCCAATTGGGCTTTCGAGCGCATGCGCTAAAATAAGCCCTCCCCCCAAATCCCCCCCCAAATACTTAGATGCACACGCAGCTGCCACGCAAACAACACGTGAGGAGGCAAGGCCAGAGGGGGGGAACAGGAGGGGGAACATGCCCCATGCGCCCCACACACACCTGCCATCCACACAGAACGGCCTCGCGAAGGCTGCTCCCGCAAACCCTAGCTTGCGTGCCCCTTCTCTTAGTGGTGGCCAAAAAAAGAGCGGCTGCAAAAAAACTCTTGCCAGCCCTAGCCCTGTCGACCTGGGACTGAGGGGAGGGGGACTGGTGCCAGAGCTCTGAGCAGTGGCCGGTGTGGGCTGTCTGCACAGCCATGAAGCAGGATTGGCATGGCTGGTTCTCGCCCACAGCATTGCCGGTAAGGATTGGGTCAGAGCTGCTGCCGCCCGAGATCAGCAGGCCAGATTTAGTGAGCTGGATGCACTGCTGCCACTCGGGAGAAGAAGAGAGAGAGTACGCGCTGCAAGAGACCCCATTTCTCATGTTCTTCTCCTGGGTGATGGCAGCACATTCAGATCCCTGAATCTGGCTTGCCATCTCGGCCGGTGAGGGGGAGTGGCAGGTTGGGAGGAGTGGGGCAGCGGAGAAGCGAGACGGGGCTCCCCTTGTCGTCTCTTCTCCCCCCATCGCTGGGCAAGGCAGGAGTTGGAAGTCAGGTAAGACATGCATCTTGCTTCTCCACCGTGTCTTACCTGACTTTCAGCTCTTGCCATGCTTCATGGCTGCACAGACAGCCCGCACTGGCCACTGCTCAGAGCTCCAGCACCAGTCCCCCTCCCCCAGTCCCAGGTTAATAGGGTTAGGGTTGACAAAAGTTTCTTTGCGGCCGCTTTTTTTGCAGCCACCATTAAGGGAAGGGCGTTTGAGCTAGGGTTTGCGAGAGCGGCCTCCGCAAGGTTGTTCCACGTGGATGGCAGGTGTGTGTGGGACATGTTCCCCCCCTTTGCCTCCTCACCTCGCCTCCTCATCTTGTGCTGTTTGCACAGGAAGCAACCAAAAAGTTGCCACAATTGCTGGAGGCAGCTGCCTGAGTGGCCCTGGCGAAGCAGCTGGTAGGCGCTCCGGCACCATTCCTCTGCCGCAGGCCAAAATTTAAGGCCCTCCTGCACCTCAAAAATAATAAGACCCACCTGATAAAAAGGCCAAGGCCATATTTCAGGGGTCAAAAGAAGATAAGATAAGAAACAAGGTATTTGTTCAATACGGGAACAAAGAGCAATTGTTCTGCTGTTTGTTAGAATTACCGTATATACTCGAATATAAGCCGATCCGAGTATAAGCCGAGGTCCCCAATTTTACCCCAAAAAACTGGGGTAAACTGGGGACTCGAGTATAAGCCGAGGGTGGGAAATGAGGCAGCTACCGGTCGGCGAAACCCTCCCTCCCTCGGCCGAGAAGGCTGGCGGCTCCCCCGCCCCGCCCTCTCACTGCACCGGCAGGGCTTCCCCGCGCTAAAGCAAAAGCCCGCCAAGTTCGCGCCGGCCGGTATAATGTGAAAAAAAGGAAGAAAAAAAAAACTCGAGTATAAGCCGTATATACTCGAGTATAAGCCGAGGGGACGTTTTTCAGCACAAAAAACGTGCTGAAAAACTCGGCTTATACTCGAGTATATACGGTATTCATCCCTGCTCAGAAATCGAAGTGCTGATTGCATAAAGAATTTCTGGCTTAAAATATTACATGATACAGGATACAGGAACAAATATTGGTTATTGGTGTCTACTACTACCCAACCAGTCTAGAGAAAAATGATATAGGGTCTCTTGCTTGGTGGGGGGGGGGGTTGGACTAGATGACCTACAAGCAGGGGTGAAATCCACTTACCTTTGCTACTGGTTCGGAAATGTGAGCACGTATACGTGCTGGGTACACTTGCGTGCACCTCCTCCACACATGTGCAGAGCCTACTGCACATGCAGAGGGTAAAAAATGGGACGTGATGACGTCCAGGCAGGTGGGTGGAGTCTCCTGCCACTACCGCTTCCGGTTCACCTCAGCCGGATACAACCAGCTGAATTTCACCACTACCTACAAGGTGTCTTCCAACTCTATTGATCTGTAAATCTGTAAAATATAGATATTTCCCAACAGCAAACCATTGTTCTTTCAAAGAAGTTTGAAGCAGGAATTATTGAGGGCTTTAATAACCTAGAATATACTATTCCAAAAGAGAGGACACGGAAGACAGTTCAAGAGCCAATGGAGCACAAAAAGCTTAGTTAAGATCTGAAAATTACAGAGTATTGTAGAATCTGAGGACAATAAATTAACCTTATTTAGTTACGTTAAAAATGAAAAAGAAAATAATTAATATACCAGCTGCAAGATGCCTCTGACAACAAAGAAAGACAGCAACTATATTCTTCTTTTGGCACAATGTGGTATGGGGTCTACTAAGCAATTGTGAAGAATAGAAGGGGAAGTTAGGATTGAAGTTTAATCAGAACAGGGAATAGGAATTTGGATTGTTTTAGATCTTTAGTATGCTTAGCTCACTTGAAAATCATCTGTAAAAAATACACAAATGCAGGATGATTCTTGGCTTGGTTCTTATCTGTGCTCATGAAAAATACTGGAATAGCAGTTGATTGTAGTTGGTATGAATTAGTAATGTAATATTTCTTTAAAAATTCAATTTGAGGCTGCATCAAGAGAAGTATAGTTTCCAAATCACATGAATGGATGAATTACCCTTTACTCTGCATTGGCCATACCCTATTTTAAACATTGTATCTAGTGTCCAGGCAGTGCATTTTAAGACTGAGTTAGACAAACAGGAATAAATTAAGGATAATGAGGATAATCAGGTGCTTAAAACAAAGCCCTCTGAATAGAAAATTAAAGAACTAAAGAAATGTTAGCCTTGCAAAGACTGTGTGAATGGTGGATGGGGAAACAATGCCGTTCTTCAAGGACATAGAAAAATGTCAGATGGAAGATCATTACTTATTTCTTTCATTCCAGAGCATTGGACAATCATCTGTCAGGATGCTTTAATTTGCATTTGTGCACTAAGCAGGGGATTGGAATTGCTGGCCTCAGTGCCTTCTTTCAATTCTAGAATTCTATGATAATGGGGAGAAGGTAGTGACAACCCTATGAGATTTAAAGACTGGCTTGAGGCTTAAATGACCCCTTTGAACTCCAGTTGCTCCAGAAGCTTAACCATGTATGATTATGGCCAGGACTGTTTTCCCTGGAAGTAAACATAATTGGAACACCAGCCAAATTAAAATTTAGCATTCCCAGATATTATGTCACTCACTCTATCACCCATCAAACCAGGGTTTCCAGTTATTCCAGGTGGTCCAATCTGTCCTTTAGGACCCTGAAAAGTAAAAAGGGAAATAGTTACATTAATATTTAGTGTTAATTTAAACCAAATGACAAGACAACCACAATTCATTTTCAGAAGAATAGCTGTACAAATTCTATACTGTAGTATCTTTGAGTAACAACATATCACCGTATCTTTAAGATGCTGCAGACTCTTACAATTAATGTTTTGTAGATTTATGTTACATTGCTTTCCTCTTTTTAAATGAGCCTGATATATTGAAGGATAGCAGATTTAAATCCAGAAATTTTGGGAGCCAACTTTTTTATTCTTATTTATACTTTGCAAAGTTTTATCACTTGTTTTCCAGGTCTCACAATATGAACATCATACAACACCAACCAGTAATAAAATACCCTTAAATATTCTAAATATATAAATTAACATCTAAAATGCACAATGTTTCCTTGTTTTAATTGACATCTGTATATATCCTTTAGTTGACATCTGTATGCATTTTGTAACACTGTTGATCTGAGAAATGTGTGTGAGAAATTCAGTGAGATAGGGGATTCTCCCCAACCACAGACACTAACCTCTGGTCCAGAAGGTCCTTCATCTCCCCTAAAACCCTTAGGTCCAGGTGCACCTACTTTACCCTAGAAAAAAAATATGTTAGTTCAGTGGTTTCATTCTTCATAATACATGGCCAGAACCAACTAGTTTTGCAGAAATCACAAATCTTGTCCTGAAACCTCATAAAATGATCTAAAGGGAGTTTCCTGAAGTTGCTGTTCATTTCATTTCATTTCATTTCATTTCATTTCCTTCCTTTCCCTTCCCTACCTATCTACCAAATTTGGAGTGGGCAGATTTAGGAAGGAGTTTGATTTATAGGCTTCAAGTTGTTTATAGTTTTTTTAGTATAACAAGACCCAAATTCTTTCATATTGCTAGTTCTATAGGGACATTTATCATCGATTGATTACCCCTTTTTAAACTAAATTTCAAGGGCATTGCACTAATTCGTATACGCATTATTTGTTAGACAAACAGGACAAATCTATTTCTCCAAAAGTACCAATATTCTGCTACATTATTTGTAAACTTTCCCCACAAATGTTTGCCAACAGTCTTTGATGGTAGAGATTAACTTTTCTTTGTTTTACTGCACTGAACATATTTTTATTGGTCAATGACTGAAATAAAATTTTTGTTTGTTTGTATATTTAGGAGGAAGAGACTTTTTATATATTATTCTTTTTGAAAATATTTTGCAAGCAAGTAGATTTTTTAAGTTTATAATACCTTATGCAGTTTAGCTATTGTTGGTAACTCATATCAACATTTTAGCTTTGGAAACCCAGAGGTAGATCACATGCTGCCTCATTAGTTCCAAATTTAGAGGCTAACAATATGTTATATAAGTTAAGAAAGTACCATATTTTTCGGTGTATAAGACGCACCGGAGTATAAGACACGCCTTAATTTTGGGTGAGGAAAACAAGAAAAAAAGAATTCTGCCTCTGCCTACCAGCATCAGGATCCGCGGCGTCCTCACTTCCATTCGGATTTTTATAACAAATTGCTTTGGGCAATCGGGGAGGAAAAAGAGCATTGCCTCCATGCATTGCGGTTTCTGGCATTTTCCTCTTCAATTCCCCAAAGCAATTTGCAGAGCCGCGTGCCCCTCCTCCTCCTCCTTCTCCTCCTTTCTCTTTCCGCCTGGCCAGATCCGCCTCCTGAGCCAGGAGCAGAAGCCGACTGCCCTCATCCTGGGTAGTCTGGAGAAGGGACAGGCTGGGCGGCGAGCCACCTAGCCTTATACCTCTCACGCAGAAGCGCCCACTTCGCAAGAGCATTGCCTCCATGCATTGCGTTTTCCTCCCCAATGCAATTTGCAGAGCCGCGTGTCCTCATAAAAACGCAGAAGCAGAGGTTTTCGGCCGGTTCCAAGAAGCACCCTAATGTGAGGATCACCGCCGCCTGAAACTGCCAGAAAATGCAATGCACAGAGGCCGACAATCTCCGAAGGTGTGCGGGGAGGCAGCAGGTGGATGGGGCTACATTCAGCGTATAAGATGCACCCAGATTTTCACCCTCTTTTTGGGGGTGAAAAATACAGTCAGTCCTCTACTATTGCTCATATTTTATATGGACAATTTCAATGGTTTGGGTTTTTTTAGATAATTTCTGCAAATGTGATAATACTTCACTTTCTATCAATTGATTTATCAAACAGTCGACTGTTTCTATTTACAAGCAGCTTTGATTACATATTTTACCAGTCTAGATCAAGAATAGGATTTGAAAAGCTCCCATTATCATACAAAATAAATAGCTGTAACTTTTTAGACTTTTATTGGAAAAGGAAGTTATTTGTAAATGTGGATTTGCTTGTAAATATTCGCTCTGAAGTCAGATGTGTTAGGGGCTAAATCCAATTACTTATACCTTTTCTTTCTCTACCACTGGGCTGTTGCCATGAGAAATTTCCTTACAGTGAGAATAATTAACCAGTGGAATGGCTTGCCTTCAGAAGTTGTGGGTGCTCCACTGAAGTTTTTCCACTAGTCTGGAATGGTAAAGGGTTTCCTGCCTGAACAAGGGGTCGCACTAGAAGACTTGCAAGGTCCCTTCCAATTCTGTTATTCAATTAAACATTTTTTCTGTCATGGCTCTCCAGCATTGCTGTTTGCTGAATGCTGGAGCTCTGGGGGTATCAGTTCAGGAGTAAAACTTTACAAAACAGTAATTTCAGATCCAACCTCTTTGCCTTGGGTAAATGAAAATTATTCAGATTACCAGGTCCAATACAAACACCGTGCAAATACTAGTGTCAGGCCTGGAAGCCATCTTTTGCACTGGGCCTTCAGGCCTGTCACATTTACTGCTGTGGGAAACTGGGAGGGGGGATTGTACGGAGCAGGGGTGATATATAATTATAATAACATTCCTTTCTCAGAGAGTCAAGGACATCTTGCCCTGCACCTGGAGGGTTGTGACTGGGAGGCATCTCCAGCTGGGATGGTGCTTTAATTGGACCATGTGATGGACATGTGGGTGCTGGGCAGGGACTTGGACTTTCTCTTGGGTGGGGAAAACCTGGAAGCTTTCAGATTCGGGCTTTCCCAGATGTGCTAATATGACATCTCTAATAAAATGGAACTTTGAAGAACTTCAAGCCTCAGAGTCTTTTTTCATTGGGGGTGTTACTTGGAACCCTGACAGCTAGGAGTTATATACATGTACATATATATTTGGCAGGTGAGATTTCAAAAGTTTAATTGCATTTAAAAAATGAGAATCAATTAGCATGGGGTTCAAATATACTTGCATCAAGTATAGATGCAAATCTGAACCATCATTTGGTTCACATATGTAGGTAGTCCTCTACTTAAGACCACAATTGAGCCCAAAATTTCTGCTGCTAATTAATTAATTAATTAATTACTAATTAAGCAAATTTCGTCCCATTTTACAATCTTTCTGGCCCCAGTTTTAAGTGAATCACTGCAGTTGTTAAGTTAGTAACATGGTTAAGTCAATCTGACTTCCCCATTGACTTTGCTTGTCTGAAGGTCACAAAAGGTGAACACATGACCCAAGACAATGCAACTGTCATAAATATGAGTCAGTTGTCAAGCATCTGAATTTTGGTCATGTGACCATGGGGATGCTGCAACATTTGTAAGTACGAAAAAAGTCACTTTTCAGTCCAGTTATAACTTTGAACAATCACTAAATGAACTGTTATAAGTTGAGGACTATCTTTACCTGCACAGCGAAGAGGATGCAGAAGCCTGATCTTGCAATATTTTAGATATGGAGGTTACTCATGAATATTGCAGAATATTTTATGGAAAAGTTAAGGATTCCCCATACAAAGAATAGCGTTAGGATGAGTATTATTTATTTCTTTACTTAAAGCACATTTTCATCCTTGTCATTTAGAACAAACTACGAAGACAATAATCAACAGGGAAACTGTACAATTTAAATTTTAGTTTTGTGCAACAGTACTGTCTAGGACATGCAGTATTATCAGTTAATTTGCCAGACTTTAGCTTTCCGTTGAGCCAAGAAAAACCCTGTACTGGCTTAATAACCAAAATAAATAGCTTTAAGAACTTCCTATTCCCCCTTTTATAGCCCTTTATAATTTGTTTTTCCTAAAAGAGGTATCAATTTTCATTATTCTACTGATGCCAATTTATTTGACAGTTTAGTTTTTTTAAAAATTTCATTTACTTGAATCATGAGTTCTAAAATGTGATTCATGGCCATTTTGTATCCCCCTTAGAAGGAATAATTGTGGTCTCTTTTTTCTTCTCTTTTTAAAAAGTCTGTTGCTTGAGGAACTCTTGCTTGGTCACCTTGATGCAATATGTTCAATTTTATATAGAAAAACACAGAGGGCTCTTATAGCAGGGAAGGTTCTAAATGGGATTTATGTCAGCTTTTATGCTAGCTGCTGTTTTCAATTTGCCATTTTGGTGCAGAACATCTGCATTTTATTTTAACAATACGTGTTGTTTTAAAACTACAAACTGGACTAATAGAATAGAGCAAGAGGCCTCACTTTGGAGCATTATGGGATCGAAATGTCCTGGATCTGTTGAAAGACAATTTTCTTCTATCACTGGAATACACAGGCCAGTAGAAATATATGCAGAGAAGTGGAAAATATAAAAGCAAAAGGGACAATAAATAGTATCTACTGCAATCTATATACATGGTCTTATATTAGAAAATATAAGAGGAACTCATTAATAATGTGTTTTCTTATTCAGTGTATATTTCATAACAGTATCATCTGTTCTTAGTAATGTTATTGATAATGATACAAGGATACCAGATCCTCACATTATGAGCCAGAATCAAGCCCTTTTTGACTGTCTTAATTGCTTATACGGCTTTTGCACTACTCCCATCACTAATTACACTGATTGATCCTCACTGTGAAAAAATTATTATTATGAAACTCAAATTAATTCAAAGCCAGGGCCTTGTCTAATATTCTCTTCCTTTCCACTCATTGGTTTACATTTTCCCTCTGCCTAACTGAGCGATCAAGGATGCAGAAGAATTGAGAGCATCTTACTGGCTCTCCTGGTGGTCCAAAAAGTCCCTCACGGCCTTGTTCTCCTGGTGGACCTGGCTCACCCTAAAAAAAGAGGAAAATAAATGTAGCAATACTTCCAAAGTAGAATAAATAGAAAAGCAGAAGAAACAAAAGACAATATAACATTTGCAGAGTTGAATCATATGTGTTCTATACGTATAATATATATACTAAATTATACCATATTTTGCTTATAATCAACACAGGAAAGCAATATCAAGCAAACACTATCAAAGGCCCAGATAATCTTAAAATCCATGGATTGTCTACTCAAAAAGCTCATTTAAAACAAAAATCATATCTTGCCCAGAATCCTCCAGAGATTGGAGGATTTTGGCATAATTATACTGTATGTAGGATCCATTGCATCATATTGTCATGGAAGCCAACTATTTCCAACGTTCTTGCCAATTTGCTTGTAGAATAAAGAGTACTGAGAAGTTAATGGCTCAAATGGGACTAAGGCAAAGCAACTATGAGAGTGGCCATATACCCTCTTTTCCTCATGAGTTGATGCAGTATCGATGGCCTGGCAGAAATGCCCAAAGGCTACAAGGAACTGAAACTGACTGCTGGGTTGTGGCACTTCTAGCATTTCTGTCTGCTTGGTCCCCTCTTGATGGCTTGACTTCTTGTCATCCTCAGTCAGGGACACTACTCACTCTCTGAGACTTGACTACAACATGGCAAGTAAACAGCACTGACTCAAAGAACCAGCAGTGAGCAATATCCTTGTGTTTCAAATATTATCACTGGGCAACAATTTCTTTCTAGAGAATGCCAAAGTATGCTGTACTCATGGGACAGTAGCACAACAGAAGGACAAGAAGCCAAAATAATGAGCTGTCTAACACAGAAGCATACCGAGGGGTATTACTGCATTACCCAATCTTAATTAAGAGGTCTTGGGAAACACAGAGAGTCTGTGGGAAGCTAGACTATGAGAACATTAGTGAAGGGTGCAGTGGAGAGGGGGCAAGAGGAGAGATTGCTGCTTGTCAACCCATTTTCTGAGAAGTAGAAATATAAGAGTGATCAGAGCCAGATTAATTGAGGGACTTCTGGAGAAAAATGTTTTATTCATTTGAAAAATATATATAATAGGGAGGGCTATACCACAATCTCTTATGTGGCAGCACTCCTTCTTCCTCTGTGCCAAAACTTTATATAAACATGAGTTTGATTCTGTGGCTCCCGAGGACGTGGACAGGTTGCTGGGGAGGTTACATGCAACTATATGTTTACTGGACCCGTGTCCTTCCTGGCTAGTGCTGGCTGCTCAGGATGTGACACGAGGCTGGCTCCAGGGGATTATAAATGCTTCTTTGGTGGAAGGGGTTTTCCCCGCCGCCTTGAAAGAGGCGGTGGTGAGACCTCTCCTTAAGAACTTTTCCCTGGACCCAGCTATTTTGGGTAATTACCGTCCAGTCTCCAACCTTCGCTTTGTGGCGAAGGTTGTAGAGAGTGTGGTTGCGTGGCAGCTTCCCCGGCACCTGGATGAAGCTGTCTATCTAGACCCGTTCCAGTCCGGCTTCCGACCCAGTTATAGCACGGAGACGGCTTTGGTCGCGTTGGTGGATGACCTCTGGAGGGCCAGGGATAGGGGTTGTTCCTCTGCCCTGGTCCTATTAGATCTCTCAGCGGCTTTTGATACCATCGACCATGGTATCCTGCTGCGCCGGTTGGAGGGATTGGGAGTGGGAGGCACCGTTTATCGGTGGTTCTCCTCCTATCTCTCTGACCGGTCGCAGACGGTGTTGACAGGGGGGCAGAGGTCGTCCGCGAGGCGCCTCACTTGTGGGGTGCCTCAGGGGTCGATCCTCTCGCCTACCCTGTTCAACATCTATATGAAGCCGCTGGGCGAGGTCATCAGTGGTTTCGGGGTGAGTTATCATCGCTGATGATACTCAGCTGTACTTTTCCACCCCGGACCACCCCAACGAAGCAGTCGAAGTGCTGTCCCGGTGCCTGGAAGCCGTACGGGTCTGGATGGAGAGAAACAGACTCAGGCTCAATCCCTCCAAGACGGAGTGGCTGTGGATGCCGGCACCCCGGTACAGTCAGCTGCAGCCGCAGCTGACTGTTGGGGGTGAGTTAGTGGCCCCAAAGGAGGTGGTTCGCAACTTGGGTGTCCTCCTGGATGGACGGCTGTCCTTTGATGAACATCTGGCGGCCGTCTCCAGGAGGGCTTTCTACCAAGTTCGCTTGGTTCGCCAGTTGCGTCCCTTCCTTGACCGGGATGCCTTATGCACAGTCACTCACGCTCTGGTCACGTCTCGGTTGGATTACTGCAATGCTCTCTACATGGGGCTGCCCTTGAGGTGCACCCAGAGGCTACTACGTTAGTCCCGTAGTAAAGGGAGCCGCTCGCGGCTCCCATGTAACATCACTGCTGCGTAGTTTGCACTGGCTTCCTGTGGTCTTTCGGGTGCGCTTCAAGATTTTAGTTACCACCTTCAAAGCGCTCCATGGCTTAGGACCCGGGTACTTACGAGACTGCCTGCTGTTACCCTATGCCTCCCACCGACCCGTACGCTCTCACAGAGAAGGTCTCCTCAGGGTGCCGTCCGCCAAACAGTGTCGGCTGGCGGCCCCCAGGAGTAGGGCCTTCTCTGTTGGAGCATCGACGCTCTGGAATGAACTTCCCCCTGGCCTACGTCAAGTGCCTGATCTTCGGACCTTCCGTCGTGAGCTAAAAACATATTTATTTATTCAAGCGGGACTGGCATAATGGTTTTAATAGTTTTAATCTTAAATTGGGGTTTTTACTGGGTTTTTTAAATTTTTTATAATTTTAAATTTAACCTTTTAATTATCAGCCTTTTGTAATTTGCTAGGTTTTAATTGTTGGTTTTAATTGTATATGTATTGTGTTTTATCTTTGGCTGTACACCGCCCTGAGTCCTTCGGGAGAAGGGCGGTATAAAAATTCAATAAATAATAATAATAATAAAAAAAACATAATACTTGGTTCATGTGAAGAATTAGGAATGTCTCTGCTTTATGAATTTGGAATGAGGTAGATCAAGAATCCCTTTTCTAAAAATGCCAGCTGCGCTTACAGCTGAAGATTTGGACTTGAACTGAGCAAAGAACGATCCTAACAGGGATTTTCCTACAGTGTAAATGTGCAAATTATATAATAATGATGATTAAATAATCATTATTCTATCATCTGAGTTTAAAAGATATACTGTCTTCCCAAAATGTCAGCATGTTTGTTTTATTGTAGATACAAAACCCACATTTTAATTATTTGTTACCCTTTGCCCTATTGACAATAGCATGTTTTTAACTGAAAATCAGCAGCAATCAGCAGCTAGAATATCAACATGAGCCTGGATTCAAGTTCCCATTAACTCATGAATATTATACTACCATGTTTTATGGGTAATGACATTTTTTGTTTGACTTGGTTTCCAGAATTATTCCCTAGAGAAAACAGGAAGGAAGTGGTTGAGCACAAGGTAAAGTATGCTGTAACTAGGTCTAATGAGCAATTGGAACTATTTTCCTACTTAAGCTGGATATTATGTTACTAGAAGCTCCAACCTTTTTTATTTATTTATTTATTTATTATTTGTATTTTTATACTGCCCTTCTCCGAAGACTCAGGGCGGTGTACAGCAAAAATAAAAAATAAATATCGAAAAAAGTTTAAAATACAATAACCATTAAAAATCTAAATTCAATAAGCTGAAAATTTAAATTTTTTTGAATAAAATTATTAATAAAATTATTCCCCTTAAAAAACCCATTAAAACATTCAATTAAAATTGTATCAGGCCAGCCCTGCTTGGTGAAAAAAGAAGGTTTTGAGCTCGCGCTTAAAGGTCCGAAGATCAGGGAGAAGTCATAGCCCAACGGGTAGTTCATTCCACAGAGCCGGAGCTCCCACAGAAAACGCTCTCCCCCTGGGGGTCGCCAGCCGACATTGTCTGGCTGACGGCACTCTGAGGAGGCCCTCTCTGTGGGAGTGCACAGGTCGATGGGAGGTTACCGACGGCAGTAGGCGGTCCCGTAAATATCCCGGTTTTCTTGTAACAACATTCACACAAAGAAATGGCAATTTTTGTTTGATGCAAAACTGTCAAGGATTATTTGCAATATATTTGTCTCTGTTTTGATTTCTCCTAAAGCATGCTTCCTATAAGACAAGAATTTCCTTTTCCTTTGTTCCTACCATGAGAACAGAAAACTCAGTTGCAGAATTTTGATCAACACATGTTACTTCCTTCATAATCTTTACTTGTTCTTTGGAACCATAAGTATCTATCTCTTAGGCCTGCTATAACCGAGCTGAAGAACTCCAGAAAATCACTAGATGATAGTAAAGAGATATAAAATCATGGAAATTAATGTTTTAGAACTAATTGCATGAACATCTGTCCACATCTGCTCCCCAAATACAGTTGCAATTCTGTTTGAGAAAACATCAGATGTAAACAAAAAACTTAACAAACATACTTTCCTCCTTAAGTCTCTTTGTAACTTAACAGGAAGATTCTTGGTTTTGGAGTCATATATGGGTTCCATTCCACTACTTTTAGTAGTCACTAGCTAAACTGTCTGCATTTAGAATAGGACTGTGAAGATTGAACTGCTTTGTTTCTTTTAAACCTTATTGCTATTCAACCTGCCAATGAACTGGGGGCGGGGAGGGAAGGGTGGAATGGAGTGCTGAGAATTTGTGCATAGACCGTGGCAGCCTGGAAACCATCAAGGTCACCACTTCAGGTGCTTGAGACAGAGGTGGGCTGTTCCCATAACAAAAGGATATCTCGTAATTGGACATTGTGATCATCCATGCATAGGGAGAAAGGGAAGCTATTGTTTACCTAGGCAAACCAGAGTTGGTTTTGAGTCTTCAGTACCAAAATGGTGTATCCAATAAAGTTTTACTTTTGGGAATTCAAAGCTCCAGAGAGTGTTTACTTATTTTGGGTTCATTAGTCAGACAGTTGATAAGGACATTTTATCACTCCAGTTAGTTCACATATCAAATTTATCCAAAAAGAAGATAAATCACTAATGAGGCCACACTTGGAATACTATATTCTGTTCCGGTTTCCATGATACAAAAAAGATGGTAACATCCTAGAAGAGATCTTACCATCCTTTTTGCAGAGAAGAGCAACAAGGATGGTAAGGGGTCTGGACACTAAACCATATGATGAACAGTTGAGGGAGCTAGATGTAGGAGATGACCAGGCTGAGCCCGAGAAAGGGATCAAATGCGTCATGAGTCCCTTCGCGTCCATAAGAGATCTAAGTCCAGCCCACCTTGAATTCCTTTGACTATTATCTAACACCAATTTGCTTTGACAGTTAGTAGTTCAGATTCTTGTAGAGATCTTAAGCTTGCAATAAATCTTTATACCTATTTGAATTTTCTGGATTTTCTGATTTCCGTGATGCTTGACACTAGATATGTCTAGCCTAATAAAGAGAAGGATTAGGAGTGATGTGATAACTGTCTTCCAATACCTGATAGTCACAGAGAAAAGGGAGTCAACTTATTCTCCAAAGCACCTGAGGATAGGATAAGAAACAATGGGTGGAAGCTTGTTAAAAAGAGATCCAATTTGGAACTAAGGAAAATTTTCTGATAGGAAGAACAATTAATCAATGGAACAGCTTACTACCAGAGTTGTGGGTGTTCCATCACTGGAGGTTTTCAGAAAGAGATTAGACAGCCATTTGGCTGAAACTACCTTGGGCAGGATTAGAGTGGATTAGAAGACTAGACTGCCACCTACAGCAGAAATAAATCCTGTCCCCTCTACCAACAAACATGTCTTTGTGAGGCATATTTGCTTAGCAATGTATTTGTAACTACCAGGATCAACAACAACAACAACAAAAAAAGAACAGGAGCAAGACAAAGAGGATATCTATATTAGTTGAATTAATTACTACTAATTACAGTAATGACAAAAATTGTGGAAACCTTTTGGGAAAAGTGTATTTTTGACGTTTGATGGCTAATAACACCAACTTTTTTTTGAAGTTTCAAAATAATCATATTCCACTGCTGGAATGGCCTGGGAATAGCCCAGACCTTAACCCAATTGAAAATCTATGGAGCTGACTAAAGAAACTTGTTAGTCAAAAGCAACCCAGCAATAAAACCCAGTTAATAGAAGCAATCATTCAATCTTGGTTTCACGTTATAACAGCTGCAGAACTAAAAGACATGGTTCATTCCATGGGAAGATGTTGTAAGGCTGTAATTCATGCTAAATGTTACTGACTGACATGATAATTTTTGTATATCTCGTTTTTTCTACGTGTTTCACTTTTCTTCTTTATAATGTAACTGCTATTCTAATAGCAAATCCTTCATAAAAGTTATTGCAGTACATTCTTGATTAAATTATTTTTCCATTGATATATAATTTTATGGTGCTACTTCCAAAAAAAGTGGTGTTATTAGCTAGTTTTAGAAAATACACTTTTCCCAAAAGGTTTCTACAATTTGGCCACTATTGTACATTAATTAAGCCATTGTGTGTCCCTGTGGCACTCTATGGCAGTGAAAGTTGGATTTTGAAGAAGCAGGACAGAAAGAGCATTATTGCCTTTGAACTTTGTGTTGGAGAAGATTCTGGAGAATGCTGTAAATAGTCATAAAAACAAACCAATGAATCATTAAACAAATCAACTTTGAGTTCTCACTTTAAGTATCATACTTTGGACACACGAAGATCTGATTCTGAAAATGGCTTTAATGTTGGAAAAGTAGAAGGAAAGAGAAGCAGAGGACCATCAACAGGATAATGGTTTGATTCAGTTACAGTGGTGATGAGGGCACCATTGGAAGACTAGAAAGACAAGGTTACAACAAAGAATAACAGGGTTGAAAGGGACATTGGAAGTCTTCTAGTCCAGCGTCCTGCTCATGAAGAACACAGACAATTTATAAACTTGATTGCCCATTTGGATATACCAATTATTCCCTCTCTCATATAGAAACAACTCTTATCCACAGAAATTTATATAGACACAAACATTTTCTTCCAATAGAAACAGCAAATGAAAAAATAGTAACATTTATAAAAGCCAGAAATGAGACAGCATAAGACAGCAAGTGACGCCTCTGCAAAGAAGCTGAAGAAACAGTGGATTACCTAGTTAACTGCTTCAAGTAGATAACACATATTTTTCACAAACAATATCATGACAAAGAGCAACAATGGTGCATTGGAAGATCTGAAAGAAATACCATGAGCCTACAAGCAAGAACTGTTGGGATCATAAAATAGAGAAAATCATAGAAAATGAAGAAGCTAAAATGCTCTGGGACTTTAAAATTCAAAGAGGCATTTGTCACATAACATGCCAGACTTAACAATTGCAGATAAAAAAGTAAAAAAAAAGTCTGGATAGTGGATGTGGCAATACCTGGAGACAGCAGAATAGTAGAGAAAGAACTGGAGAAGATAACAAATTACAAAGATTTGCAAATAGAAATAGAACAACTGTGGCAAAAATAAAGCAAAGGTAGTACCAATAGTAATAGGAGTTTTGGCCGAAATCACAAAACAACTGGAGCACCACTCGAAGACCATCAGCACTGACAAATTCACCATCAGTTTGTTGCAAAAGGCAGTTTTACTCAGAACAGATTACATCCGGTGATGATAACTTTAACACATCCACATCTGCCTATCCCAAGGGAAGGAATGAATAAGTGGATAAAAATGCCAAATCCAGTTAGAACATCTGGCTGACAATTGCAATGAACTACAATAATAATACCACCACCATGGATGAGTTAAGGGAAATGAAGTATAATAAATGGGGAGGGGCATAATTAAAAATGTATTTCTATCCACCCTTTATTAGTTAAAGACATTATTTTGGAACCTAAAGGTAAGACATATAATATATATATATTTGGTTATAGGACAATTATTAAAAGTATTTAAAACTCTTAAAACTTGACCATTCCTCTAAAAAGATCACCAGGCCTTAATGGCTTGAATTTTTCACTTAAAACAGTAAAGTCCTTCTTTTTAAACTACTTGTGACTATCACAAATGAAAATTTACCTTTTCTCCTTTTGGTCCACGAGTCCCAGGGACACCTCGTAAGCCTTCGGATCCAGAGCTACCCTGTATGCAAAAGGTTTATGATGATTTTATATACTAGATTCAATAACAAGCCTGCCAAAAGTGTGGCAGAGAGCTTTTAAACATATTTCTCTTGACAAAGAAGCTAAATCGGAATTTTGTATTAGAACTTGTTCTCAGAATCCAGTTAGGAAGGATTCTGAAGGCTTACTAAGGACTGAAGGAATTCCTAAACATTTTCATAGGTTTCACTGTGTTTACAGTTGAGGAAAGCTCTTTGCTGATTGTATCCCATTCCATATAAATATTAGAAAAACAGCTTTTAATAAATCCATTGAATTTCAGCTCCAGAGGCTTAATGAAGACCATTTTCTTGGTTCCCAATTTTGCTACCAACTACAGAAAACATCATTGAAAATAATAACCTTACCTTTGGTCCAGCGATACCATCAGAGCCAGGACTTCCCTACAAGAGAAAGAAGACACAGTGAAATGAATTTTCATGTACTTAAACTTGCTCCTTCAGGCCCATAAAATCTTTAAACATGTACCTCATCTCCCCATTCTCCTTTTTCTCCTTTGGCTCCCACTTCTCCAGGCAGACCCTAAATGATACGAAAAAGTGAATATTTTTACCATGAGCTTTTGAGTATTCATGCAGCAGCTGTGAATCACATAGTGATCTAAAATTAAATGGATAGAGATGTCAGAGCAATGTTACCATATTATTGCCCTTCAAAATCAAAATCAATTAGCTTGCCTTTCATAGACAAATGACATAAAGATTGTTTGCCAGTTTAAAAACAACTCTGACTTTCTCTGATCCCATGACATCAACTGCATTGAGTAGCTGAGATGATTCCGTTTTGTCTTGGCTATAGTATAGCTGCAACAAAACCAACATTTTAATTTGTAATATTCTGAAATATGGTAACCCTTACAGCTGGTTGGCAGTCATTTTCCCATCAGAAAAATGGGATCAAAATCAGAATCTTATCCCCAAATGCTGGTTCCTGAGCTTTGGTTCCCCTAAAAGGGGAAACAAAATTATTTCCTTGAGCGGAAATAATGGCTTAGAAGCTTCAAAGTCTTCATTTTTTTAATACAAATGCAACATGAACTGGGGTGTATGGAATAGCAATTTTACTCATTTATGACATGGGATAAAACACTTTTACTCTTCACTCCAAAACATCCTGCAGCTTGGTGGGAGCAGTAAATTTATTTTGCTCCTTATCAGTATACTAAAATTGGGTGATGATCACATGACAATTCAAAAGTTTCTAATGGTTTGGGGACCAAAAGAAGTGGAAATGTAGAAGAGGCCAAAGTGTCTAAAAATCATTATTATTTCATACACCACTTCTATGACGAAGGAATATTACTTAGGTTATTCTTGCTTAGATTACTGTTGCAACTGGCAACTCAATAAGTGCTGCAATTGCAAAGCAAAACATCACATGACTGACAGAAACCTCTGCTTTGGTTGTTAAGCAAATCACTGAAGTCATTAAGTGACCATGACTCAGGGGTGAAATCCAGCAGGTTCTGAAGAACTGGTAGCGAAAATTTTGAGTAGTTCTAAGAATCGGCAAATACCACCTCTAGTCACCCCCAGAGTGGGGTGGGAATGGAGATTTTGCAATATCCTTCCCCTGGAGTGGGGTGGGAATGGAAATTTTGCAGTATCCTTCCCCTGCCACACCCAAGCCATGCCCACCAAGCCACACCACGCCCACAGAACCAGTAGTAAAAAAAATTTGATTGTACCACTGCCATGACTTGCAATTTCACACCTGCACTCTCCATTAATTGTGCTTGTTGAAAACAGTTGTGAAGCGTGAGAATTATGATCATGTGACTGTGGGACAATACAACTGTTGTCAATGCATACATGTTGAAAAGCACCCAAATAGCAATCATGGCACCATGGGACACTATGTTGATCCTAAATATAAGGTTTGGTGGCAAAGCTATTTTTTCCAATTCAATTTCAAACAATTGCTAAATGAAGCAGTCAATAAACGAGGAGTACCTGTACAGTCCTTTATAAAGAACATTTGTCCTCTCCATCTAGGCTGCACGGAATGCATGTGCAAGAGTATAGATGTGTAAAATCCAGGAAAAATCCAAGAGAAGCTGCAGTATCTAGTCAGTATAATGTTTTGTGTCTGATCGACTAACCGGTGTTCCTAATCTGGCAAATTACCAACAGCCAATTTTGAAACCGGAAAGCTCAAGTGAGGTTAGGGTTAGGGTTAGTCTCTACCTGGTAAAGTGAGGGAGGGGTGAAAAATCAATGATACCAGCCAGTCTCTTCCTCTGCCAGCTTATCTTCTGGCTGTTTACCATCTTCTAATGCAGTGCTTTTTCCCCTTAGTTCCCCTTTTCATTAACCAAAACTGCTTATCAGAAAGTCCTTTTACCACTTATCAGAAATTCCTTATTTAAATGTCCCTGCGATCATTTGGGGCATTTGGGGCATTTACTTAGAACAGGAGAGTTTAGGGAAACACAGCTCTAATGGATCCACTAGCAAGTTATGGGGAACCTTCACTCAATCCTGCTATTCATTTGCCTGAATAAATACCCAATTCTGCTGACTTCCTTTATCAAACAGAATGCAAACAAACAAAAATCGAACCGGCCAAATTAATTGACTTAGAGTAATATCTAGCCCAGTATCATAAATTTGCTTCTCAGTAGCATATAAAATATAAACACACATTTATCATGAAATGCACCACTCCTTAGCATCAGTAACAAGTAACATTGGGGAAATTGTTATAGCATACATAAATTTGAAAGATTGACCCAGTGCTTAAAGCTGGCTGAGCAGAAAGAGTGTGAATGTGCTGGCTAGTGCCTCTTTTCTCCTAACCTAGTGGTGTTATGTTGGGGGAGGGAGCAATGACTATGATCCATATTCGGCTGTCCCTGTCTGAGATGTGAGAAAGGGAAGTGGAGAGAAACAGGGCATATGATCAGGGACTCTCCTCCGGACAGCTAACAGCAGTGATAAAAGGGGAAGACCAAGCAATGCTGTAAATTCACAATTACAACTATACCTTATCGCCAGGACGTCCATTTTTTCCTTGTGGGCCTGGACCTCCTTTGGGCCCAGGCTCTCCCTTGAAGTAAAGAACACAAGGACACATATAAGTTTAGGAAGGAAAACAGGAATCCCATTCCAACATCCTAAATGACATGACATACAAGAGGGGGTTTGTCTTTGATCCTCCTCTCCCTGGTGGAAGTGAGAATCACTTGTAGTCAAAATAGAGAAATCTAGAGTTTTATCATCGTGATAGGACCACGAATGCCAGCCTAAATGAGAAACATAAAAGCAGAATTTCCAATTCTTTCAAACACAGACCATTTTTATATTTAAGAATCCTGTCATGCATGTGTGTGTGTGTGTGTGTGTGTGTGTGTGTACCGTGTGTGTGTACCGTATGTATGTATGTATGTATGTATGTATGTATGTATGTATGTATGTATTACGTATGTATATATAATTGTAAATAATATATATGTTGAACATTAAAACATTGAAAAACAGTGTTGCTAAGATCAATATCTTAAACTAGCATTACTTATTGAGATTTAGAACACTGCTGATTTGGCTTCCCCTCACTTCAACTTACTACTATAATAACCTACTACAACTGCTTCCTTGGACTGTTTGGATTTGTATGTGTGCAAATGTTTTGTAAAATGAATATAATGCCATATTTAACTATTTTACAAGTATTAATACTAGTAAACTACTAGTTACTAAATACTAGATAAATTTATATGCTGACTTCACAAAAAGTATAGTATCCAAGTCATAATGAGAATACAATGAATTATAGCTAACCTTTATCCCTTGGGGTCCATAAGAACCAGTATCCCCTTTTTGTCCAGGAGGTCCTTGTAAGCCCTAGAATCAAGCAGTTATCAATTAACTAATGACAATGTGTTACATGTTTCAGTATATTGCAATAATCTCCATCAGGCTGGGCTGAATTTCTCCATACTGTTTTCCACCTATTTCTATTCTGCATGTTTTCTTTCATCTTTCAGATTCTGCACTTTGTAACTACCTATATTTACAGATTTGCTTCCACCACTGCACCCTGAGATTGCTTGTTAGCAACCAGAATGGATAGATGTGTAATCTCTTGCACCAACATACATCAAACCCAGGAGATCCTTTGCATCCTGGTAGTCCATGATATCCTTGTTCACCCTGTGAAGAAAAAAAAAATTAGATGACTATTATGACTCATTGGGAATTTTTTTTTATCATTAGAAGATAGCAATAGCACTTAGATTTACACAGTATAATAATATAGGAAATACTAATGCTCTGATGGTCATTTCGAAAAAACCTTTCTTAATGAGCACCTAGAAGCCAAGAGGAACATATGTGGCAAATTTCAAGTTTGTAGGCTTTATGGTTCTGGAGATTTTGTGATGATGCATGAGTGGTATTTCGCTTTTATATATATAGATACCACTTCACAGCGCTTTACAGCCCGCTCTAAGCAGTTTAGAGAGTCAGCATATTGCCCCCAACCATCTGGGTCCTCATTTTATCAACCTCGGAAGGTTGGTAGGCTGATTCAACTTTAAGCCGCTCAGAATCGAATTCCTAGAGTGAGCAATGAGTTAGCCTGCAGTATTGCATTCTAACCACTTTCTTCATTCACTTCCTTAAAGCAATACTTTATTCAATTTCAACCCTTTAATGCAGCTTTTTTTTAAGGCATAAGGAGGGAAACTACCTTCTGCGTGCAAATATCAACCATACCTTCTTGCCATCAGCGCCATCTATGCCATGCTTGCCCTTCTCTCCCTGTAACAGAAAAAAAGTTAGGTATATAATACATAATTCAAAAAGATAATGCCGTCATCCCCCAAACAAAACCTGAAGACCCACCTTGCCTCCTTTTGCACCTCTTGAGCCCTGTAGATGAAAGAAGATGATTTAGAATGATGTACAAGTGCTTAGTGGAGCTATATGGAAAAGGGCAGGGGAAGTGGATGTTTTTGGTCCTCTTTTTAGAGCTTACTATGTAATTTAAAATGTTATATGATCTTCTAGATAATCACTGGGCACAGATGTTATATCAGCAAATACATTGGCTGCATCATGCCCTAATACAATATCCTAAGAAAAAACTGTATGTCCTTTTGAACTGAACAGAATAAATTTTTTTCATTTAAAAAAGCATATACTTTATACAATTTAGTAAAATATCCTAAATCTTATTTGAACCATTCCCTGTCCTTGCTCTGATTGTCTAACTTTCTAGTGGTCACAAAATTACTGTCCTCATGATAGTAGGATAAATAATCATAATCATAATAGCCTTTGGAGCAATACCCAAAGGGTTGCCTAGATACATGGAATTTTTGAACTCATCAATCCTGAATATTCTGATTTTGCAAAAAACCACCTTACTCGGAGCTGCCTATATACTCAGACCTTACCTTAACAGCTCTTAGGTCCTTGGTTGAACTGAACTGACTGTTACATTTTTACCATGGCAGCGCCCAATGCCATGGAGCGCCATACCAGCGCTCCATGGCATTGGGCCGGGTTACTTACGGGACCGCCTACTGCTATCGAATATCTCTCACCGACCCGTGCGCTCTCACAGAGAGGGTCTCCTCAGGGTGCCGTCAGCGCGGCAATGTCGTCTGGCGATGCCCAGGGGAAGGGCCTTCTCTGTGGGGGCCCCCACCCTCTGGAATGAACTACCCCCCGGACTTCGTCAGCTTTCGGACCTCCGGACCTTCCGCCGCGGGCTTAAAACATATTTATTTAATTGTGCAGGACTGAGCTAGATTTTAAATTACTGGTTTTAAATTGGGTTTTATTCGATTTTTAATTCTAAATTAACGGGCTTTTTAGAATAAGTTTTTTAACTGTTTTTTATATTGTATTTATGTGTTTTTAAATGCCTGTACACCGCCCTGAGTCCTTCGGGAGATAGGGCGGTATATAAATTTGATCAATAAATAAATAAATAAATACCAGTCCCAGACTATGAGTCGAACTAAAGATTAAATCAATAACAACAATAATAACAACAGCAACAAAAATAAATTGAAAATTAACACTACTACTACTACTACTACTACTACTACTACTAGAGAAACAGCTAGAAAAAAAGAACAAAATATCATGATTTTCAAATTGAAGTTGAGTGACTATGGAGGAAGAAATCAATGGTTGCACTAACAGTAATAGGAGCCCTTGGAGCAATACCCAAAGGACTGCCTAGATACATTGAAAATTTGAACTTAGACCTGAATATTCTGACTTTGCAAAAAACCACCTTACTCAAAACTGCCTATATACTCAGATGCTACCTTAACAGCTCTTAGGTCCTTGGTTAGGACTTGAACTGTTAGGTTTTTACAAGTCCCAGACTGTGAATTGAACTGACAATTAATCATAATAATAGTTTTAAAATAATTTTTATATATTTTATTTATTTTTTATTTATTATTAAATTTCTATACCGCACCATCTCCCGAAGGACTCAGGACGGTTTACAGCCATATTAAAATACACGATAAATACAAAGTAATAAATAACAATATTAAAAACAATTAAAACCAAATAGTTAATGGCCCAATCACTAAAAACGGTCAAAAACCAATTTAAAACCATTTAAAATTTCATTTAAAATATATTTTAGGCTAGTCCCGCTCGATGAAATAGTAAGGTCTTCAGTTCACGCTTGAAGGCCCGGAGGTCGGGAAGTTGTCATAACCCCGGAGGTAGCTCGTTCCATAAAAGCTGGTGCTGCCACAGAGAAGGCCCTCCCCCTGGGGGCCGCCAACCTACATTGTTTGGTTGACGGCACCCTGAGGAGGCCTGCTCTGTGGGAGTGCACAGGTTGTTGGGAGGCAAACGGTGGCAGAAGGCGGTCTCGTAAATATCCCGGTCCTAAGCAATGGAGCGCTTTAAAGGTGGTAACCAACACCTAGAAGTGCACCCGGAAGGCCACCGGCAGCCAGTGCAGCCCGCGCAGGATAGGTGTTATATGGGAGCAACGCGGTGCTCCCTCTATCACCCGCGCGGCCGCATTCTGGACTAGCTGGAGCCTCCTGGTGCTCTTCAAGGGGAGCCCCATCTAGAGACCTTTGCAATAGTCCAGGCGGGAAGTGACGAGGGCATGAGTGACCGTGCATAGGGAGTCCCGGTCAAGGAAGGGGCGCAACTGGCGAATCAGGTGAACCTGATAGAATGCTCCCCTGGCGACGGCCGTCAGATGTTCCTCGAAGGACAGCCGATCGTCCAGGAGAATGCCTAAGTTGCGCACTCCTTCCTTGGGGGTCAGTACTTCCCCCAACAGTCAGCGATGGTGTGAGCTGACTGTACCGGGACGCCGGAACCCAAAGCCACTCAGTCTTGGAAGGGTTGAGCTGCAGCCTGTTCCTCCCCATACAGACCAACAATATTTTAACATATTGTTTTAATATATTGTTTTTATCTTTAATGAATGGTGTCCAGAATCACTTGTTTGTGAGATGGGTGGCCATATAAATTTGATAAACAAATAAATAAATGTTCAAAATAGAATCCAAGATTTGTTTCTTTGCCCAACAGTTCTAGTGGGAATCTCAGATCCAAACAATTCCAAGTAGAACCAAATTAATTTAAAATTTTTATATCCTTTTCTCCTTCTGGAAAATATTTTTATTTATTTATTTATTTTGTCACAACAGTATATATAAGCATAAGCATGAAAGTAACTATATAATATATAAACATATATATATAAGCATAAGTATGTAATAACTATATTGATTGGATATAATGAAAGAAAACAATAGGACAGGAACGGTAGGCAAGTTTTTGCTCTTATGCACGCCCCTTACAGACCTCTTAGGAATGGGGTGAGGTCAATAGTAGACAGTTTTTGGTTAAAGCTTTGGGGATTTTAAGAAGAGACCACAGAGTCAGGTAGTGTGTTCCAAGCATTAACAATTCTGTTACAGAAGTCATATTTTCCGCAATCAAGATTGAAGCGGTTAACATTAAGTTTAAATCTGTTGTTTGCTCTTGTATTGTTGTGATTGAAGCTGAAGTAGTCTTTAACAGGAAGGATATTGCAATAGATGATTCTATGAGTTAAACACAATAGACACTTTAGAAGCAATTTTAACGTATTTGCATTTCAAACTGATTGTAGGACGTTTATTTTATTTGAGCCAAAGAAATGAGATCTCAGGAAGAAGGCAGGCTTTAATTAAATATTACAGAAAATTTCCTGAAGTGCTACACAGCAGGCAGACTGATAGGCAACTATTAGAGTGCTACAGTAAATTCCCTAAAGGGAATTAGCAGCAGGGGGGGGGGCACTAAATAATTTGTTGAGCTATTTGCAGTTATAAACCAGATTCATGCTATATATTAAATCCGAATGCTGTTGATTTGTTTTTGGTTTGATGTGTAAACCCACTCAATTGTGATTTATTTATGTGGTTTAAAATGATATGAAACAAGATAAGATCCTGAGAGTATAGAGACTTTGCAGTTTCAATCACAAGAAAGCTTCTCTTCCCCATCCCCTATTTGGTTTATAGCATACATCTAGATCAAGGCTAATTCTTTTGATATTTTGACTGGCCCTAAAAATGGCATACTCTAACATTGAGTTTTGGAATCGCCCCCCCACCCCCAATAATTCAACACATATTCATTTGCTTTTGTAGTTAATCAACACAACTCACCTTGTCCCCTCGACCACCCTTGTCTCCCTAAAAATGAGAAGCAGGGGGAAAAGTCAGATACATTATAAATAAAATTATGAGAGAAAAAATCAAAAAAAGCAATACATGAAATTATACTTGCCTTCATCCCTTGGTAGCCAATAGGTCCTGGGTCACCCTGCTTTCCCTAGGTAAAGAATAACATTCAAACAATAAATCCCATTGCATTCAGATCTGCTTCTTGTTTAGGAAATTCTCTCAAGATTATAGGGAAAAGAATTTCATCCAGAATTTTGTGTTAATTGGGATTTTGACAATTTCTTACAATACAAAAGCATTAAGATTGATGTACAGTTGGATTAAGACATACAAGTAGAACAGACTCATGGCTAGATCCAACCTTGTTTCTTTAATAATGTGATTTTAGATGTATCTATTCAGAAGTAATCTCTTTTGAATTCACACTAGTTCAGGGCTTCCAGAATTTCAGATTAAAGCTTTTCTACGTTATCAAAAACACTTCACTGACAAATGTATTAGTGCCTATCAGATGTGATCTATTGACTTACATAAGGATCTTTTTGAAGAGTACAGAAGATTGACGATTACAGTTCTTTGTGAAAATTACAGAAGCGTCCCCTAGTTTTATTATATTATAGTAGTGCATTAAAATCTACCAAAACTGGAGATAATACTGATGATTTGAGAAAGAATCATGAGATACTTCAACAGAACGATGGGTGAAATCAGGCTGAATCTCACCCCTCCTGTAACTTCATTGGTAATTTACAATTTCAGGAAGATGCTGACATACAGATGGTGTGTCTGCAAAATTGATTAACTTTATCTCACAAGTCTTCATATATGGAAAATGTTCCTTGGTAGGAATGCAGCCCTCCAACTAAAAGAAAATACTCTATATTTATTCAGAATATACATTAAAATAATTCAGTATTACATAAGATTCAGCTTCACTTTGAGTATCTTCCATCCAAGGTCAAATGTATTTTCTACTTACGGGATCTCCAGCTTCTCCCTTTTCTCCTGGCAAGCCAGGTCTCCCTCTTTCTCCCTGAAACAAAATATCAGTAAGCATGAGATTATTTTCCAATTTTTATTTAACTTTACATTTCAGGTAAAGTTTAGCTTTTAAAAATCGTCAAAGAAAAGGGGTCATGTTATGAATGCTCTTTCCATTGTCCAAAGGACAATTTCAAGGCTGCCCTTTAATATTGGGCAAATGCCAACTATTGCAATACACATAACATTAATTTTTAACCCATCTTTTCACTTTTCACAATTGTTTTGGAAGCAGCAACAGTAAATTGTTACAAAAGTCTAACAAACTCTACAAAATGTGAAAGTACTGTTTTCCCCCAAAAGACTATTCTATACCTATAAGTTAGCAGGTACATAAAAAACAAAGAAAGTAGTAATGGGAACTGAGGAGCCTTTAAAGAAAGGACTCCTTCAATCTGGAATTGAAAGGTTTGTATGGCTGTGTCTATGGGCAGAGAAGAATGAAAGCGAGTACTGTATAGCTGCTGAGGTCTCCGTCAATAGGAGGATGGACAGGAAAAGGCTTGGAATGAAGTATTATTATTGACAGAAGTGCACACTGTAGAAGGCATCAAGTAAGTCATTTCATGGAGAGAAGAAATGGCTGGCTTCAGTTCTTTTCAGATTACAATCTAACCAAATATGTCAAAGTGAAAGAAATAAGCTTTTCAGTCAAAGGTCTATTCTTAAATGCAAGGACATTTGCCCATAAGGCAACTCTTAGATGAAATTTTGAATGAACGTATTGGTTTAGTTCAGATAACAGAGATCTATATGATCACATGACTGCCCCCTCAGTTGAGGACTCAAATGGGCAGAGTTTAACTGTACATTAGCCAGATTATATCAGGCTGGTTCATACATTCAGAATTAAATCCTAAATGGCAACAATTATTGTTCTTGATCTGAGTTTGATCATCAGCAGAACAACAATTCAAAGGGCTGCTCACATGAAACTATAGTAGGATGGCTGTGAGCAGCTTGCAAGTGTCTGATCTTCTTGCCCCCATTAATCATCTCCTTCCACTTGCCCCCATTAATCATCTCCATACTTGGCAGTCAATCTAAATGTAGCCTTACAGAACTGATACCATGAAGAAAACACCCACCTCTTCTCCTGGGTCCCCGATGTGCCCTGGAGGTCCTCGAGGAGGCTAAGAAACAACAATCAAAAATTGGGATTAGAGCACAGGAATGTAAAAAGCCAGTTTTTATATAGTGCTGAGCTATCAGGATAATAACACTCACCTGGCATTCATAGGAACAGCACTGTTAACAGAATAAAAAGACATCATTAAAAGAGTTACCAAGTTTACACTTTTAAAGAATGAGTACATTTCTCTTTTGTTCTAACTTAAAAGCATTCCTTCATCCTTTCATTTGTAACAAGCTAGCAAAATTGAGAAGTTTTCCACACAATGCTGATGAGTTCTAGCAAGAACTGAGACTGTCACATGACATAATGCAATTGTTTGGAGCTTCTAGATTAGTTTCCTGTCCATCTGAACAGTCATCAACAAAAAACCAACAAAGTTATGTTGCTTGGATATGCCTAAATGTGTTAAGTTAAAAAATTATAAGAAAAATGTTGTATGGACTTATTTCAGGGGACGAACACAAAAAACAGTATAATAATTGTCTGTTTTGCTATTTGCTCTAGATTTTTCTCTTCAGAAATTATCTATGTTGATGTCAATATGCAAACTTCCAGCATGGGAAGAAAAGAGGAAAGATACCCTCAAGAAGTTCAGCTATATTTCCATTATTCTCTGCGTTAGGATGAAAACATTTGATCGCTTGTGACAAAAGGGAATGCAACAGACTGGGCCAAGAGCCAATGTTAATGAAACCCTTTAGAACAAAATGCAAACTAGAGGACTATCATTCATCCCCCTGGCTTCAGCTCCAAGACAGCATACTTTTGAGTTACTGAACACATGTTGGAGCCTCCATTTTGTGACAAGTATACTGCTGTAGAAGGTTGAAGCTGGGTCAGGTTGACAAATGGTCAAAGAAATGTTTTTAGTAGAAAACTCTTTGGCCTGAATCTTGTGGCCTAATGGCCTTCATGCTTAATGCCTACATTTACTCAGAAACCCCACCCACCCAAAAAAACCTAGATATAAATATAAATACTGACTTGCTGATAATTCCAGTTTTTATAAAATAAGTTTTTAAAAACTATTTAAATTCTCAAATATTTACATTTTTGCAGAGCTTACATTAGTCCTAAATTTTAAATAGGAGACTAAGATTTCGAATCCTCCTTTGTGATCTGAGCAGAGGGCTGTAAATTTGGTGGAAGATATGGTTCTTCCTTCTATTCCTTGGGACAAAAACATTTTGCTGTTTCCTTCTTACTAAATCATAGGCAATAGGAGTGAATCTTGGCATTTAGATTAACATTGGCATGATTAGCTCAAGGTTTACTAGGAAAGAAATAGTGACAAGAAATTAGAAAATTTACAAGATAAAAATGATTCTTGAATGAACAAAAGAGCACTGAAAAAGCTTACCACATGCTCCACATTATTTTTCTGAAAGAAAGAATAAGGAAGAAAATGATCAGAAATAATAAGATAGCATATCTAATGCATGATACGTTTATCCAACAGGAAAATACCTCTAAATTTAAAATTATTGCTGTAGAAAAGCAAATTAGACAGAAGAAAACTCATCTACTTGAGTCTCTATTACTGTATTTTTATATCTTCTTTTCAAGTAGATCTAATAAATAGGAAAAAAAACAAGACTTACAATCATTTCAATGATGGTGTCAATTGTTCTAGGAATATCACTTTGTGGTACAGTTGCTGTGAAATTGCGACGATAGTCATGATCTGTAGCAATCACATTTAATCTGGATTCCTAGGATAAAATAAACCAAATCAAAACTATATTTTCACTCTGATGTCAGCTTGTAAATTTAGCAGTGAGCTTGATCTAATTGCTGCATAGACCATTGGTATTCTAATCGTCACATGAAGATCCAAATCCAAAGCTCAAACTGCCCACGGAGTTGCTGATCCAGTTCTACAGAGGAATTATTGAGTCTGTCATCTGCACCTCTATAACTGTATGGTTTGGTTCTGCAACCCAACAAGATTGACATAGATTTCAGGGGATAATTAGAACTGCAGAAAAAACAATTCTACCAACCTGCCTTCCATTGAAGACCTGTATACTACACGAATCAAAAAGAGGGCTATGAAAATATTTACAGAGCCTCACATCCTGGACATAAACTGTTTCAACACCAGAACAACTAGACACAAGAAGAGTTTCTTTCCAAATGCCAACACTCTGCTAAACAAATAATTGCCTCAACACTGTCAAACTATTTACTAAATCTGCACTATTAATCTTCTCATTGTTCCCATCACCCATCTCCTTCCATTTATGACTGTATGATTGTAACTTTGTTGCTTGTATTCTTACAATTTGTATTGATATTGTTTCCTGACTGCTTATTTGTACCCTATGACTATCATTAAGTATTGTACCTTAGAATTCTTTTCTTTTATGTACACTGAGAGCATATGCATCAAGACAAATTCCTTGTGTGTCCAATCACACTTGGGCAATAAATATAATTCCACTCATCTGTGTTGATGTAGGTTTAGATATAGTTATATATGTAATATGCCAGGAAATGTACTGACCTCCTCCTGCAGGGGAGGAGAGGCACTTGGATAGTTAACTTTAGATCCTAACATATGTGCACTCACTGTAAAGAAGATTTTTTTACACACACATATGCCTTTGCATGTTTTCTGCAATTTTCTATACTTACTGCCTCTTTCTGCCAAATGAAGCACATGTCAGTTGACAGAATGCATGGAAAAAATTTCTTAATGGTTGACCCACAGCTATCAACTATTTTTTTTTGTGAAGATTTGCTACTCACTAAACTAGCTGAGCAATAAGAATTGCCAATGATTCTTTTTAAAGATTACACAAAGTTTTATTCATTTTAGCACATGTACCTTATCTGACCTGGCATAATTAGGCATATGATATATTGCACCTTTAAAATCAGCAAATTTGACTCAGCTTAAATCAGAACCAATATAGTTTTAGGAAATGCTGCACAAAGAGGACAGCATCTCTGATTATTACAATCAAGGGTTAGAGCAGAGGGTGCCACCTCTGTGGCTGGCCACAGTATGCAAAATCATAGGAACAAGCACATCCACTGAGCATGAGCTGTCTCTGGAATGATCTCTATTTATTGACAGTAATTGCTAGAATATCATCCATGTGTGCACATTTCATACCAGATGGTCTGGAGATACAGCAACAGCAAACACTTTGATCCCCTGGTGCTTTGCTTCATTGGCAGCATCTTCCAGTCCCCCACAGGGCTCTTTGTAACCTTCTAAGGGATGTCCATCTGTCACCACAATAAGATACTTATTTTCCCTATGATGAGATCCGCTGAAAAAATTAAAACCAGTCAATGAAAAACAAACCACATTACATAAGCATGTACTCTCATCACATCACAATCCTAAATGGTTGCTGTGGAGTTTTACCTTTTCTGCTAGTGTATTACACTGCCCTGAGTTGAGAGACAAAGACAGACACAGAAACATAGAGTCAGAGAAACCATAAGGGGTTTCTTTTCTTTTTTTTCATAAGGGGCGTGCATAAGCGCACAAACGTGCCTACCGTTCCTGTCCTATTGTTTTTCTTTTCTTCTTCCTATATATATATATGCTTATACCTCCTAATATTTACTCATATGTATGTTTATATACTATATAATCTTTTTGTATGATACTTACATATATTGTTGTGACAAAATAAATAAATAAATAAATAAACTGTGGTAAAATAATGATGATGGTGATGATGATGATAATAATGGGCATGGCTTAAGATGAGAACCATCAAGAAAGAAATGGCTTAATACTCGCTGCTCAAGAACAAGCACTACAAACTAATGCCATGAAAGCAAAGATACAAAAATCCACCGACAATCCAAACTGCCGACTTTGCAACAATAAAGTCAAAACTGTTTCACATTTAATATGGGAATGCAGCAAAATCGCACAAACTGATTACAAAGCTAGACACGACCGAGTTGCTAAATTAATCCACTGATCATTATGTAAAAAATATGACTTGCCTGTATCCAAAAAGTCATGGGAACATAAAGTGGAAAAAGTTATAGAAAATGAAAAGGTGAAGGTCTTGTGGGACTTTAGAATACAGACGGATTATCACTTGGGACACAACACACCAGATATCACAGTTGTGGAAAACCGAAACCTACAATTTATTGACATCGCGGTACCAGGAGATGCCAGAGTCAAAGAAAAAGAACTGGAAAAAATCTTGAAAAATCGCGACCTGGCCATCAAAACTACACGGCTATGGATGAAACATGTAACAAGAAAGAAAGAAATGGAACAGTGATACCCATTGTCATCGGGGCATTTGGTATCATGTCCAAGAATTTTATAAGATACATCAACAAATTGCAGCTTCCTGCAATAACACCAGCAGAAGTGCAAAAAACTGTGCTACTTGGAACATCATACATCTTAAGAAGGTACATGGTTGATCCCTAGGATGCTGGCAGAAACCCGTATCAACCATTAGCACCAGTCAATGCTATTTGTGATGTATTTTTGAATGTTCAGTTGACTGAGTTTCATTTTTAATGAATAAAGTAAATAATAATAATAACAACAACAACAACAATAATAATACACCATGATAATATCTGCTGATATATCAGTAAAGTCTTAAGAAAAGGCTAAAAGGGCTTCTCCTTATAAATCAGAAAACTAGTACAGGTAGTTGGGGGATGGTAGCCATGACAGGTATCAATGGAGACAAAGAAAGGACTATCTGGGAAAGGCAAGGTTCAAATCCATGGATTGAAGTGGATCCTTAACTGTGCTATAACTTTGTTTGCCCTGGAGAACAAAACCTTCAGAAGTCATGTGATGCTCAGTACAGAGGTAGAAGTCTCAATTAAACATTTAAAGTAATTTTGAAAGACACAGTAGAGTTCATATTTAAAAGTCTATCTGAATGCTATCTTAATCTAATTTTGCAGCATGAGGAAAGATATACTACTGTGTTTCCCCCAAAATAAGATCTGGTCTGATATATTTTGGGCTCCAAAATAAGCACTAGGGCTTATTTTCAGGGAAATGCAATTTCAGGGTGATCAGCATGGCTGGGCATCCCAACCTCAGTGCACGCATAAGTGGTAGCAAGCACGTGGGGACCACCAGTATCGGGCTGCGCAGACTGTGCAGCGCAGGTGAATTGATTCTCTATCCAAGCAGCAGCTGGAGGCAGAGGCACAGGGAGAGGAGCCAGGTGACTGGAATGCACTGCACAGGCTGCAGGAATGCCAAGAGTCAGTGGGCCGGAGCGGGTGGCCAGCTGCGGAAGGCTCACCTTCACACAGTGGTACTGGCAGATGGAGATGAGCTTCCCACGGCTGCCCACCTGCTCTGGCCCACCGACTCATGGCTTTCCTTGGCACGCCCTGATCACCTGCCTTTCCCTCATGCCTCTGCCTCTTTCTGCTGCCAGTGCCACCATGTGAAGATGAGCCTCCTGCAGCTGCCTG